>NC_142350.1:11601500-12215000 GCF_059441175.1 Urocampus carinirostris | reverse complement strand
GAACGCTTTTAACGTATAATGAGCGTTTTTATTTCTAGCGTATAAATTACCATTCATAAATGACAAGGATTGATCAATTGAGTCATAAAACGAATAAATCCTGTACTAAAAGGTGGTGCTAGTAAACTGTCCTGTTTTAGCTCGCAAATCAATAGAGCAAGATAGACCTTAAGCAGAACTTAGTTTGATACATTGTATTTATATATATATATTTTTTTTTTCTTCAGTAAAGGGGAAATATTACATGACATGTCTCTGTATGGTGTGCAACCAAAAACAAATGCTAAATGCACGAGGAAGAATACAAAATACAGTGACTCAAAAGTGACCCACATTATTTTCCCTCATTTTTTGCCTAGCCTTTCATGAGGAACACTAAAAGCAAAACAGGACAAATGTTTGGAAGAAAACAAGGAAAGAAGAAAAAAACAAGAACAGAAAATAGATTTTAAAATAAAAGGAAGAAAGGGGAATGTAAGAATAATATGAAAAAATGAAGAGACTGGGAAAAAAAGCAAAAATATATAATGGGAAAAAAGAAAAGATCTCTGTCTCTTTCTCTCATCTCTTTATCCATCCCTGTCTGTTCTCTGCCTGTTTCTTTCTCCCTCTCATTCTCTTTTTTGGTTATCCATCTTTTTCTTTCTATCAATCTCTGTCTCTTTTTCTTGCTTTTTCTCTATTTGTCTTTCTCAACTGGTCTCTTTTCCACATCTCTTTTTTCCCCTTTATATCTCTCTTTTGTCTTTTCTTTCTTTCTCCCTTTCTACCTATCTCAAATTTTACTAATCCATCCCCTGAGAGAGTGATTTTTCTACAATGTGACCCCTGAGCTCAAATGAGTCTGAAGCCCCACCCCATTGTAAAACTTTTAAGAAATACTATAAATTGACCTTAAAATTTCAAGCTATTGTGCAGTGCAACAATAAGCAAGTGTTACAACAGCACAAGAAAGAATACAAACTAAAGAGACTCAAAGTGACCAAACCAGACCATTTTGCTTCTCATTCAGCCTTTCACAAGGTTTTTGGTGGTACCAGAAGCAGCAAGATGCAGACAATCATGTTATCTACACATTTCCCAAAATAAATTTCTCTCTGATATCTAAATCTGTTCCGTTTTTAATGACATACTAACTAAATAATACACAATGTCCCTCTAAAAAGTGATTATACTGTAAATACATTTCAAAAGTCCTGTTCTTCGAAATGGGTCTCTTTAGGGTAAATAAGGAAAACAGCAGCTTCTTCGGATGACAGTGGGAGTAAATTACAATAACACCTCAATGATTCAAGTTAGATGGATTTGTAAAAAGCTCAAGAGGCCAGGGGTTCTGTTGATATGCCACCGTGAGAAAACAATCCATCTGATGGACAACACTAGGGGTCTCATGGTGGAAAAATCACTATCGCAGGGGGCAGACTAGTAGAATTAGATCGAGAGAGTAGACAAAAAGAGTGAAAGGCAGAGAAAAGGAAGAGAGGAAAGCAAGAGACCGGTGAGAAAGACATAAATAAAAAGACGGAGAGAGAATGAAAGAAAAATGATACAGAGAGAGAACAAATGAAGAAAAACAGTGTAGAGTATTCAACGTTTGAAAAATGTCAAAACATGTGAAGTGAATACTGCGTTTTAAGTCAATCCCATAGAAATGTTATCTGACTGATACCGGTGGGATGTGAGCTGTGTGTGTAGCTTGCATGTGCTCATCAAGCCACCAGCAGTCAACTTCTCCTTCAACACTCTGCATCCAGCGGTCCTTGTCCCAAAGGCTCTCAAGCCTACCAGGATTCCTCATCGCTCCACAGCCAGAGACATAAAGACTGGGCTGTCATCTTCATCGAGGCAGAACAGCTCGTTGTTGCTAGATACTGGTGTAACGTTTGAGCGGGAATTCAGTCAAAATACAATAACTTTATAATCAAGCCATTGTTGTTATCTATCCAGATGGTGCCAGTTTAAGCTCTCAACTTCTAGTTTTGTTTCGGTTTTTTTTCTTATTATTGTTTTGTGTTCTATTGTAGCTTCTACAGTGGATGATTAGTAAAGAAAAGTCCATAAATCCAAGAGTGTGTGTTTTGATTAAAATATATTCTGGTTAGCTACTCTTCTTGCACTATCGGCACTATGGTAAAATACTATACGTAGCCAAAATACAATACAACTTTATTTATATCTGTACATTCAAGGAAACATTTCGTTCTGTATACACGTGTACTAGAATGACAATAAAGTAGATCTGAATCTGATATTTAACGATCAAAAGATTTAAAAAAAAAAAAAACAAAAATCACCTATTGTGTGTAGCCACCCTTCAGAATAACTTAAACAAGGTTTTTCATCTGTTTTAGTGACATAATGATCTAAAAACTTATGTGGTGCTCAAAAAAGGCTCTTTAATTAAATTGGTCAATAAATTGATGGTTAGAATAATTTATCTACCACCCAAATTTGCTACAACAGAAAGACAGAGAAAGCTGGAGAGAATACACATGGCTTGACATGAGAGTGAGATAAAATTAAGAGAGGGAATGAAAGAGAAAGAAAGAGGGATGGAGGGAGAGAACAATAGTAGAGAAAGACAAACAGAGAAAAAGCCAGGCAGATAAAGACAGAAAGAGAAAACAAGAGGGAAATAAAATGATAAAGAAAAAGAGATAAAGTATACATACATACATTATATATATTACAAACGCATTATATATATATATATATATATATATATATATATATATATATGTGTATATATATATATACACAGTGTATATATACAGTAGAGATACAGAGGGTGATATATAGAGAATGAAAGAGGGAGAAAGACGATGGGAGAAATGATGAAAGACAGAAAGAAGAGAGGGAAGCAAGATAAAGTGGTGAGAAAGAGTCAAGAAGAGAAAAAGGGAGAAATAATTAAAGAGAAAAAAGACAAAGAGGGAGAAAGATTAAAAGAGAAAAGAAAAATAGAGCAGGAAAGAAAAAGTGATAAGAAAGAAAGAATAAAATAAATAAATAAATAAAAAACGAGCGAAAGAGACAGAACCAAGTGAAGAAAGACAGATGAGAGAAAGAGAGAGGAATAGAGAGAGAGAAATAAAGCGAGAATTAGAGAGGTGGAGAAAAAGACAAAAGAGAGAGAAAGAACATGCAAGAGACAGAGAAACAGAAAAAAAGGGAGATTAAGGGATATGGAGACATAAACAAAGGAGAGGGAAGAAAAAAAAGAGAAAGAAAGCAAGAGAAAAAAATACAGATGCAGTTGTTTTTGGATTGGCATTTGGCTTTGGTGGCATCAAGTGGACGTATTTATAATTGCAGGGTTGTTTCGCCTGCTGCATTAAATCTGTCGGCGGGTTTAATCCAGCCCGCGGGCTGTATGATTGGCACCTCTGGACTACACCATTCCACCGTAATATAAATCAAGCTTTCATCCATCTTTGTCAATTTCTGTGCATGTACTTTTCTTGAAGACGGCATTTGAAAATTAAAAAAGAAACCTCGAGGACAAAACCTACTCCAACGATGAGTCAATGGTTCTTCTTGAACCCTGCTGCGATTTAAAGAGCAGTGATCCATCATTTGCACGGCATCATATGATCATTTAGAACATCAGACATGCACTCACCCCCACGGACCGCGTGAATGTTTGGATTTGCCCCGAGGTAACTCATGAAACAGCGCATGTTTGTGTGCTGTTCATTTAGACCGGGGGTCTCCAACGTTGGGACCACCAACATGTTCTAAGTACAGTTGAGGTGCCCACGGACCTGGTTTGAAAACAGTTCACCAGTGCTGGCTCATTGAGATGTTCTAGTATTTTATTTTTTAATTGGTTAACTGAGTCTATTTAACACGTTTTGATAATTAGTAATAACTTGTTACATCTATATTTTAGAAATTCAAATGAATTCTAGTAAATGGGCTTCACGGACAAATAAAATAACTATTGATAAATACCTTTAGCAATTAAGAAAATAGAGAATACATATATTTATTCATCTTTTAATGTATTTTTTGGACAGGAAATAAAACAGAAAATATTTCAATCAGTGGGTTTTAAGGGAAGTAGATGAGCAAAAATTGTGTTTTTTTTTCAAGCTAGCCATCCTTTTTAGCTTTGTACCTAGCTATCTTCCTACATTTTTAGCTATTTAGTAAGCCATCTAGCTTTACACTTTTTGCATGCAATCTACAGTAGCCAGCATCTAATTTTTCTCTAGTGATCAAGCTAAATTTTGACCTCCTTTCTAGTTAGCTATTTAGCCTTCTATTTGGCTTTTTACTCTTTACGCTAGTGATCTAGCGCGATTTTAGTTTTTCACCTGTTTACCTTCCCGACTACCTTTTTAGCCAATCTAGCCAAGTTTCGATTTTAGAAATTCATATCAAACTGCCCTCGCGCTAATTAATAACAATAAGAGGCTCGACGCTTGAAAAAGGTTGGAGACCCCTAAATTAGACTGTCCAAAACCCAAGATCTTGTGAAGGAGGCTCAATATCCAACTTTAAAAATGGCTTTTAATTGATCATTTGTATTTAGTTTTGATCCGTTTAACTCCTAATCTTTAACTGTATAATACTTTACTTTTTGATTTTATACCTTTATGTTTAGTTCTGCAGTTTTTAAAGTTTCATATTTCAGTTTCCTCATTTGGGGGGCCCACACTGGTGGGGTGTGGTTCAAAGGCTAAAAATCCCAAGGACATCTGCTGCCATCCCCATCAGTGTGGATAACCCTGCCACAGGTCCCTTTCCTTACATGGTTAGTTCGTGCCTTGCCATAATCATATCTTATTTTTGTTTGTATTGTATTTTAACAATTGTCTGTCTTACGTGTCATGAGTTGATTGGTGGGGATAAAGGAGGGGGACATTTTGTCTTATTATACACTAAATGTTTTTATACAGCGCTTAATAATTGCCTGTAAAGTGCTTCACAAATACATTTTATTTAAATTTCATTTGATAACTGGGTATTTTGGGTTCGCATGATGGCTTTACTGATTACCTTTTGGGACAATAGAAAGAAGTGTAACAATTTTAAATTTTAAATTGGCATTTGGACTGCAGTTGTAAAAGGCCCTTTTTTACTTTGAGTCTTTTCATACTACACTAGTAAAACTCTGTGGTGACAAGCATAAACTCTCCAACCACCCCCCTATACCCCCTTCTTCTTACCCAATGTATTGTACAACCTGAACAGCTTTGCTAATAGCAGATAGGCATAGTGGAGAAACAAAGGCTCTTTGAACTCATTGTTAACACATATGTAATGGTGAAAATACTATGCTTTCAACTTTTTAAGGACACCGCAAACGATGTACCCTAACTTTCCAGTTACATTGGAAGACTTAAGAAATAAGAACACAAAAACGAAGTAACAATACCTTTAAGGCAGAACACTGTGAACATGTGATAAAAACATTAAATGAAATTATACAGCCACAGTACTTCAAACAGCAACTATATTACCATATAAGACATACATAAATCCAGTCAGTCAGACTGGTGTCCTTTTTCTTATAAAAAAAAAAATATATATTTCCCAAACTAAGAATTCCACATCTTATTTGCCCACACATGATTGCTTTGCAGCCATTGTCGAGCCGATGTAAAGGTGAGCTCGAAGATTTGCTCCTGCAAGGTGTTGACGGCAACGAATCGTACCTCCAGTCTGGGCTGCGGGATGAGTGCTGCAGAGAGGAGGCGACTACCAGCAGAGAGGTACTCGCTCTCACTTTCCTGACTCCTGGTGGAATGAAAGGGGAGCCCAGTCACTACCAAGGCTTGTACTGTTTTCAAGGCCAAATTCAAGCACTTTTTAATAAGGTATTGCAAATGGACTTGTTTTTTTGCAAAAAGGTTTATAACGTGTAGTGTTCCTCCCCCCAATTCTACAAATACAGTGGTACCTCTACCAACGAATGTGTCTACATACGAAAGTTTTAAGTTACGAAGTACCTGAATGGGAAAACATTGCCTATAGTCCCAAAGATTGCCTCTAGGTACGAAGACGTTTTAGGATACAAAGTCGGAAATACATACAGTGAACATGTGCAGTCCCAGCATGCTCTTCATGTCACCGTCAAAGTTCAGGAGAGGAGGGGTTCTGGCGAGCTATCATTCAATCAGCCCAAATCAAAGATGTTTTAGCGAAATTCTACTGAGTCTCGGAATTTGAGGAAAGGAATCACCCGGAAAGTGTTGACAAGTCAGACTATTGCTACGTCTGCCTCGCGCATTTCTGACGAATGGTCAAAAGCAGGAGTCAGGGGATCAGTTTTTCAAGAAACACGAAGCAAAAAGGTATATTAATCTTATTTTTTCCTTTATTCTTTATTTTTTTACAATATGGGCCTCTCGTTTTATGTTTATTTTGCAGTAATCTATTTTTAACATGCATTTGTTTCATGTGCTGATGCTCTTATGATTTATTAAAAAAATATTATACCGTACTTTTGCGAGGCTTGGAACGGATATGTGCATCTAAATTCGAAATGCGTCTCTACTCAAAGTTTTCAGGTTACGAAGCTACCCCCAGAATGAATTTTATTCTGAAGTAAAGGTACCACTGTATGTTTGAAAATATTCCACTTGCTGAAGGACCAGAGAAATTAAGTCTGAAAGTTGACCCATGTGGTTTGTTTCCTGTAGAGTTCTGATATCATTGAAGAAACACTTTTAAAAATGACGAATCCCGTTAACAGAATAGATGAGGCCAGCCCTGAAACAGAGAGCAATTATATAAACAGCGATTGCTTACCGTTTTTTTCTGCTTGGAGCTGGGCAATTGTGGCTTTCCGTTTGTGTTTACCACGGTGCATGTCGCAGTTGGTATAATTTTGTCCCGCTAGCTCCCTGTTAGCGTCGAGGGCTTTCTTGTTTTGTCTGCTCCCAGTTAATGCAAGTTGGTCACCTAAAGAGTGATGTATGGCTCTCTAGCCTAGCATGCAGTTTTTACGTGTTCCTTGGTTTGTTTACTTCCGGCCATCTTCGCGTTTATGTCACCGTTGCAGCTTTTGTTGTTGTTTCCTGGTTAGATAAGTCGACCAGGACTTTTTTTTTTCTTTGCCAGTTGGCCCCTTTTTAGCTACTTGAGAAAACTACCAAAACTTTGCTTAAACACTCATAACCTCTTTTATTAATTATTAAGTAGAACAATATGGCGACTGGATTTCTATACATGTGATTTTTTAATCTTGCAAGTATATTTGAAATGAGTGATTTGCGGATATATTTGCTTTGGAAACAAATCTCTTCCCATATACAGTGCATCCGGAAATTATTCACAGCGCTTAACTTTTTCCACATTTTGTTATGTTGCAGCCTCATTCCAAATTGTATTAATTTAATCTCTTATCTCCAAATTCTACACAAAATACTCCATTATGACAATGTGAAAAGTTTTTTTTTTTACTTTTTTGAATTTATTATAAATAAAATCACATTTACATAAGTATTCACAGCCTTTGCTTAATACGTTGTTGATCCACCTTTGGCAGCAAATACAGCCTCAAGTCTTTTTGAATATGACCCCACAAGTTTAGCACACCTATCTTTAGAAAGTTTTGCCCATTCTCCTTTGCAATAAGTCTCAAGCTCGAACAGGTGGGATGGGAGACGTTTGTGCACAGCCATTTTCAGATCTCTCCAGAGATGTTCAATCGGATTCAAGTCTGGACTCTGGCTGGGCCACTCTAGGACATTCACGGAGTGGTTCTGAAGCCAATCTTTTGAGATCTTGGCTGTGTGCTTTGGGTCGTTTTCCTGCTGAAAAATGAACCTTCGCCCCAGCCTGAGGTCAAGAGCGCTCTGGAGCAGGTTTTCATCCAGGATATCTTTATATATTACTGCATTCATTTTTCCTTCTATCCTGACTAGTCTGCCAGTTCCTGCTGCTGAAAAACATCCCCACAGCATGATGCTGCCACCACCATGCTTCACTGTAGGGATGGTATTGGCCTGGTGATGAGCTGTGCCTGGTTTCCTCCAAACATGGCGCCTGGCATTCACACCAAAGAGTTCAATCTTTGTCTCATCAAACCAGATAATTTTGTTTCTCATGGTCTGAGAGTCATTCAGGTGCTTTTTGGCAAATTCCAGACGGGCTTCCATGTTCCTTTTACTAAAGAATGGCTTTCGTCTGGCCACTCTACCATACAGGCCTGATTGGTGGATTGCTGCAGAGATGGTTGTCCTTCTGGAAGGCTCTCCTCTCTCAACAGAGGAACGCTGGAGCTCTGACAGAGTGACCATCGGGTTCTTGGTCACCTCCCTGACTAAGGCCCTTTTTCCCCCGATCGCTCAGTTTAGAAGGCTGGCCAGCTCTAGGAAGAGTCCTGGTGGTTCCAAATGTCTTCCATTTACGAATAATGGAGGCCACTGTTCTCATTGGGACCTTCAAAGTAGCAAAAATTTTTCTGTATTCTTCCCCAGATTCGCAGGTCTACAGACAGTTCTTTTGACTTCATGCTTGGTGTTTGTGCTCTGACATGCACACTCAACTGTGGGACGTTATATAGACAGGTGTGTGCCTTTCCAAATCATGTCCAATCAACTGAATTTACTGCAGGTGGACTCCAATTAAGCTGTAGAAAGATCTCAAGGATGATCAGTGGAAAAAAGATGCACCTGAGCTCAATTTTGAGCTTCATGGCAAAGGCTGTGAATACTTATGTAAATGTGATTTCTTAGTTTTCTATTTTTAATACATTCAAAAAAAGTTTAAAAAAAACTTTTTCACCTTGTCATAGTGGAGTATTTTGTGTAGAATTTTGAGATGGATTAAATTAATACAATTTGGAATGAGGCTGTAACATAACAAAATGTGGAAAAATTTAAGTGCTGTGAATACTTTCCGGATGCACTGTAGATATTGCGTAAAAATGCCAGTAATATGTAGCTTACATTTTCAGTGGCAGGAAGTTCCTTCATCTTTAGTATGTCCCATAATATATCTCTAAAAATGATGTGTTATCCTTGCACTGATGTACATTTTATAGTGCCCTGCTTAGGTGTGTCATGCACCTATCCTCTTGGCCCGTAGGGGGAGATGACGCTTCATAGGACAATGCCAGCTGCAGTTAATCACGGAAAAAGAAATGCAATGGCAAAGCGAAGCCACCAGGGAGCAATGTTGTCATCATTTTTTGTTGAGAAACAGGCCAAAATTCAAACACTTTCAAACCTTGAAAACCCACTAAAATTCAAGCTTTTTCAAAAATTTCAAGTACCTGTCCGAACACTTCACTATGACGCGAGGAGGCCTTACCTTTTCAGGGTGATGCTGAGAGTGCCCTGGGTCAGCAAAGGAAGGGGGAGCAGGAGTGAAGCATTGACGCCGATTAACATCTCAAACGCGAGTGCGAGTTCTACGTCCCCCAGTCCAAAGGGAACAGTCAGTGACATGAAGCCAGCTGGGGCCGACACATTGGGGTAAATGCCGGCGGTGAGGGAATCTTATGAGTTATATGGAAAGGTGGTAATCAGGGTTTTAGGGGGGAAAAAAAAAGAAAAAAGAAACTGCGTGTGGACTTACTCCTGAAGACTTGGCGCGCACGCAGCCACTGCTTTTGCCTCCCCAGATTGTTCATGAGTGCTTGCAACACAGCACAGTCAACTGGCAAGTTTTTAGATAGCATGAAGTCCACGGAGTCAGCGGCCAAGGGAAGCAGCAGTCGCTCCACGCACACTTGAAGGTGAGTGTTGAAAAGCGGCGAGTACTTGAAGATGTCAACCTGGTCTAGGGAAGAGGGACAGAATCTTCAAACTAACAGACCGATATGGGTGTTTCATGTCCGATACCGATTATTAGTATTAAGAGGAGGCTGATGACCGATGTTTGGAGCGATATTCATTTGCAGTAAAATCTTGAAAATTGACATGAGAAATTTTAAACAATGCAAAAAGAAACAACGAATATGTGTTATGAATTCAAATAAGAGTTTAATACTTTTTACAGTAAATTGGAATTTTTACACAACATGACTAATCTTTAACTTAAACCAAACACTAACATTCCAGGATATAAAACGTAATTATCAGCAACTCGTATAAAAAAAAGGTACATAAAAACTGAAATAGCTCCCTGATTTTTTTTTTTTTAAACAGTTTTAAAATAATTGTAATAAGCCCGTCTAATAAAAAATGATTTCTTTTTTTTCTTTCTACCCTGGTCATACCGTCCGATAGTCAAATTCTCAAATACTGGTGCCAATAATCGTCCCGCCCAACAATCGGTCGACTTCTACTTCAAACGTACTACATAAAATACTTGACATTTTGGGCAATGAAAACTACAGTAAGACCAATACCAAAATTTTTGTATTAGTTCTGATTTTAGCATGTGTTTTGAGAATTTTTTTTTAAATACTGGTTTTCCTTAAAAAATAACACACACACACACAAAAAAATTCAATTGATCTAAATCACAAGGCACACCATTTTCATGGCCAAATTCAAACACTTTGAATGACTTTTATCGCCACTTCTTCCAATTCTCCAGTACAAATAAAAGAAGAAATCCAGTGTGAACCATGTATTTTGCAGAGCCACAATTATATGTGCGATTTACATATGTGATGTATAATCTCGCGTGTGCATTTATAAGACATATGATATTTACAGTAGGCGGCAGTAGGTCAGGAGGTAGAGCGCTCGTCTTGGGATCAAGGGATCCCAGTTTGAATTACATGTCGAAGTGTCCTTGGGTAAGACACTGAACCCCTAACACCCCCAATAAACAGGTTAGCGTCTTATATGGCTGCAATACAAGGCCGCTATTGGGAAATGTGAAGCACATTGTGAAGCGCTTTGGGAAGTCATTGACTTGAAAAGCGCTATATAAATGCAGATCATTTTATTTCATCTTGAGTAAATGGTGGATATATTTGTGAATCTGAACAATCTGTATGTGATGGTAATATGTAGCTTGCATTTTCAGTTGCAGGAAATTCTTCCCATTACCATTTACCACTGGGACACGCAACCTTAATTTTTTACATGGCCCACAATAAATATCTGTAATTAATACTTAATCTCTGTATTAATAAACATTTCATAGTGCTGTTAGGTGTACTATACACCTGTCCTCTGGGGCACTGTTGTAGAAAATAAACTTGCATTTGTAGAATAGATTTGCATACATTTAGAAAGAAATGTAGAAAGACTTGCTTACAGTTGTGAGAAATGTTGTTTACATCTCGGGAAAGTCTCGAAGGACGAATTAGTTTCAACAATCCTCCTCAAAGGAGGACAACAGATAACGGTGAAGGGCAAGGTGACATAAACTGGCATAAACTCAAAAACACTTCCAAATAAGGACGGAACCCTGGGCGTGTACGCCTTCAGGCGTGAAAAGGGACGGGGCCAAACCGGGTACACGTGCTATGTTGAAAACTATAAAGACACACGCATATCTTTGATTCGCTGAGTCTCTTGTTGAAATTGTGTATCAATAAAAAGAACTCCCTCTTATGTCATTTTGATTCCACATTTCTTTGAACACGTACGAGACGATTCAACAAATTGGTCTTATCTTCAACAGCACGACCTGTAGGGAGTGATGACACGTCATAGGACAATGCCATACTAACTATTGCCAGCTGCCGTAAATCATAAGGGAAAAAATACAATGGCAAAGAGAAGCAACCAGAGAGCAGAGTCGGCATCAGTTTAGAGCAGACTGGAGAATCACGGCAACAATTCTAAGCATTTCAATTCAAATTGATATTCCTTTACATAGTTGGCTTTTGATACATAAAACATCTCTACTTTCCTCCCTCCACCCATCAAATTCCGAAAAAAAAAAAAATGTAATTCTGATGTCTATTTTTGTACACAGCAAAATATTCTCAGCCAATTTTCAGAGAAAGGTTGCTTGATCAGGCCCTGCAAATAACACCTTCTAATAATCGGTTTCTTAAATAATAATGGAAACTTTTTGGCCGAACAATCCTGCCATATGTAGAAATAAATGCATAAATAGATAAACACCTATTAATATATGCCGTGCAGACAAATTAACACATACATAAGTCATGTCATACCAAAATATGTGAAATAAATTAAATTTTCTCATTTATATATTTCGGTATGTATTTTCCAGTGTATTTTAAAAAGCATTGAGACATATTTCGTCAGTTATTTTGTCGTGTATTTTTTCACAACAAACGTATTTAAATGCCTCAGACTTTCGCCAATTGGTTGATCAGTGATGAACGAATCAGCTACACTAGGTGAAAAGCTCAACCAGCTTAACCTGATCCCTCATTTGAATGACATTTTGTTGTGACAAAATAATTCACTTCATGTAAAATTGCATAAATATATTAAAAAAAAATTGAAGTCAAATCAAGTTTATTTGGATAGCCATTAATCACAAAGAGTCTCAAAGGGCTACACAGACAACAGATTATTGCAAACCACAGACTATTATTACAGCATCCCC
This sequence comes from Urocampus carinirostris, assembly GCF_059441175.1. Classification (NCBI taxonomy): domain Eukaryota; kingdom Metazoa; phylum Chordata; class Actinopteri; order Syngnathiformes; family Syngnathidae; genus Urocampus; species Urocampus carinirostris. The sequence continues at coordinate 12,202,556 of NC_142350.1, read as the reverse complement.
TGATCTAAAACCTCCATGAGGGGAAAGGGAAAACTTAAAAATCTCAGCATGAGGAAAATGAAGAAACCTTGAGAAGAGATCGCACATAACGCCATCCCCCTTCCAGGATGACCAGGCTGCAATGGATGTAGCATTAACAAACAATAACATTAAAAATAAAATATCAAATAATTAAAATATGATCTAAAATGAAAAAATAAAATAAAAAGGATGACCAGGTTGCAATGGATGTAGCATTAACAATACACAAATATTGTCAACATGAGGGAGAAGGATGAGTTGTTGTTGCACTATGTATGCATTTTGAGCCATCGTACAGACACCTGGACCTGATGCATGCCAAAATTTTGATGCATGAAGCTGTCAACTAGACATTCTGTTATTACCTATATTTCATGTTGATGATGAGTTTAGTAGTCTGTTGTAAATCAATTGGAGCCTGGTCATCCAAGAAGGGGGATTACGTTATGTGCCACCCCTTTTCATTGTTTCATATTTTTTTCTTTCCCACATGTAGGTTTCAGATCAGAGGATGTTGCTGGGAGTCTGTGCAGCCCTTTAAGACTTTTTGGGATTAAGGGCAATAAAAATAAACATGACTTGATATTTATCTTTTATATTTAGGTATTCCATGATTTATTTAAACGGTAAGTTCATTCATTTATATATAATTTGTAGGTATCTTTTTGTTTATACCTTTTATCCAAGATCAGTCCTCTGTAGTGGATGGTGCGTGGGTTTTAGCACTAAAGATGGGTATTACCATAATAAACTACAAAATGCACGTGATTACACCAAAACAGATAACCTAAATATACGACTACCAGTACTGTACCTATACTTGTCAACCTCCACGGATCCATGGCCGTACAAACTGTTGAATTTCCCCGTACAAAATCATCGTACACCATATTTTTTTTCCGGAATGATGCATGATGGGAAATCCCCAGGCGGCAGACGCTTGCGCACAGTAGCATCAAACCGCTCGCTTCGTTTGCAACGAAAAAAAAAAAACGATACAGAGATAGAGGCTTCCGCAGCGAACTCCTCTGACATGATTGATTTGCCGTTTAGTAATAGTCGGTGTATACCGGATGGTACCCTTCATTGACAAATTTGCGTTTTTCCGTACAGATTTCCTTGTGCGTCCTACTCGTCTTAAAATGCATAAAAAACGTACTTTGTACGGCAATACCGTACAGATTGACAGGTATGTGTACCAATTGCAGTGTAGTACTGTATAAACGACACAGCAACCCAGTAGCAAATGAGTGCCCCCTCCAGAAAAGGTTTTTGAAATTCCCCGCTAGACAAGCAGGAAAGTAACTCAATGGCAGTTAGTCCCCAAGTAAAACTAAAACCATGGCTACTCTCACCGATTGGCTCCTGTATTCCGGGGAGATTACGCAAGACCTCCAAGGCATCCCTCTGTGAGGCTTTCTCGACCAGATACGAGAGGATGCGGCATCTGTGTTCCAGGTCGCCAGGTTCACACTGCCACAAGTCCGAACTCACAAACCACTTGTTTTCTACAGTGGTGGATGAATAGCATCACAATTAAAAGCAGTATGGCCTGGACGTCCTCGGCTCAAATCCAACAATACCTCGAAAGGTATTGAGCGCTCCCTCCAGGCTGCTGGTGAGGACGAAGAACTCGGCCGCCAAGGTAATCCGGTGACATCGTGAGCGTCCGTTCTCTTTTCCGAACAGGCCTTTGTGAATGGAGAAGTCCACCTTTAACTGGGACAGCACCTCCACCACCTTTCGACCCTAAAAGCCAGACAGGAAAAACCTAGGGATGCAGTGATACAATGCCTAACTACATTTTTGTTCCTATCGATTCATTTACCTTGGCCCACTGCTGAGTTTTATGGTACCTTAGCATGAGAGAGATTCCGATTCTACCAACGAAACCCTTTAACAGGGGTTCTTGATCTTCACTCTGACAGACTATGTAACAAGAAAAATATGAAAGGTTTGTTGGAGTGTGAAATAAGTAAAGTTGTAGAAAAACAAAGTTAATGACAATAGCAACAACCTGATTTGAAAATGTACATAATACTGCTTCAACGTGGCAGCACAGTGGTTAGCGCGTGTGCAGCACAGTTCTGAGGTTGTGAGATCGAACCTCCTGTGTGGAGTTTGCATGTTCTCCCTGTGCTTGCTTGGGTTTCCTCCGGGCACTCCGGTTTCCTCCCATATTCCAAAAACATGCATCTCAGGTTAATTGGCCGGTCCAAATTGTCCCCAAGTGTGAATGAGCGAGCAAATTATTTGTCCCTGTGTGCCCCGCAATTGGCTGGCAACCAGTTTAGGGTGTTCCCTGCCCAATGCCCATAGATAGCTGGGATGGGCTCCAGCACCCCCGCAACCCGACTGAGGATAAGCGGTCCAGATAATGGATGGATGTTTCAACGTGTCACATTTTTAAAAGCATCAATCATAACTGTTGAAAGGACAATGTAATATTTGACCACTAGATGTCACTTAATAGTTTGGTGCATGTATGTCCAACAGATCTAGCCCCTTGGATGATTGAATGGAGCATGCCATACATTTCTGAGTATGTAGAAAAGCAATTCTCTATCTCATTTTTATAAAAAGTAATGTTTTTTTTTTTTTTAATACAGATCTAATGCACCCCTGCTGCTTCAGTGCATTAATAGTGTAATAGCTAATGCCGGTCTGTTTGCATGTTATAAACAATATTGCACAATATTTTGGCCCAGACCAGATGATTGATTTGATGTCATTGCCAGCTCATTGCCAAAACTCTTATTTTGTATTTTTCTATTTATTTTAAAGCCGTACGACAATTGAGGCAAGCCTATTTTAATTCATAGCTCTCTTAATGTTTGTCATGTTTGTGGCGAGTTGGTTCGGATGTAAAGCTGCATTTACTAAACAGTTTAAATAAACAAATTGTTAACACATTCAGTGGCAAACATGAAAATCATTCGTTTTAATTTTTTTGTGAATGTGTGCTTAGAAAAAAAATCTCTCTTCAAGCGCGATTGTAATTTTTAGAATAGGGTACAAATGTAGGCTGTTTTATAAAGCATAGTACTAAAAAACAAATCTAAATATTTGGCGTTGACATTCTTTTACTGTTCCGGCAAGCCTGAGAACAAAGTCTGGATCCGCCCCTTAAGCCAAACAGAGTTTGACATGCTTAGTTTAATACAACGGAAAACGAGTGCTAAAAAGAACAAGTAACGTTACAAACTACAGTAACTCAATGTTTGTTTTGCGGTTTATTTTTACACGTTTTCTTTTCCTGAAATGTTTTGACAATGATCAGGAAGCTTTGCACAACTTTTAATGCATATTCATAATAAATGAGAACAACAATCTAAAAGTATACAAGGAGTTCAGGGGTTAATTCGATTGTTCGTGTAATTAAGCCTTGTCGTTCTGCATGGAGAAAACATTTTTTACTAGTCTGTATTTGTAAACAGGAATTATGGTGCTATCGTTTAGCTCCTCAGTGGCTTTGCTTTGCCATTGCATTTTTGCTTGCATTAGTTTGGTCTAGATCAGGGGATGGTGTCATAAGAGACGGCTCAGCTAAAAAGTCTCTGTAGTGCGAAGTGGAAGGAGAAGAGGACGACGAGGTGAGCGGAGAAGATGAGGTAAAATTTTGGACTATTTGATAAAGTTTCAGGAGCGAGCAGAGAGAGTGGGAAAGGTGAGATGGCACAACATTCATTTGGACAGGTAACTTAAAATTAGTTTTACCTGGTTGTATCAGTATCAGAAATTATTTTCCCCCCATTTTATTAACACTCCACTTATTGAAACATAAATATTTTGTTTGTTTGTTGTACATGATTCAATTGTTTGTTTGTTTGTACATGATTCAGATTGAATCGTTTCTTGTACATGATTCAATTGTTTGTTTGTTTGTACATGATTCAAATTGAATCGTTTCTCCGGCGCCGTCACGAATGGCAGCCACTCCAGCAGCTCCCGTGTTATTTTCGATTGTTCTCAGTTATTTTCGATTGTTCTCAGCTTAGGGATGCTGCTGGAAAAGTGAATTTCCCTTCGGGGATGAATAAAGTATCTATCTATCTATCTATCTATCTATCTATCTAAAACACAATGTCCCTTTAAAAAAAACGGAGACTCAATTTTAAGAACTTTAGCACCCTCTGGTGGTTGGTTTATTAGTGCGGTTAAACTGGATGTAGGATTTATCTGGCGCCAACCGTACTCACGCTTTAGCCTAAAAGTGCATTGTTGTGCAGGATAACTGTTCATTTTGGGTATATTTTGAAAAAAATAAATAAATACAAAGCAAAATAATACATAAAATAAGCAGAATTAGTCTGCCTTTCCTCATTAGATGTGCCTTGCCATGTACTTATAATCCTAGTATGTTTAAATGTGAGTGATCAGGACTGTGTGGTACTGAACGGATCTTTTGCTCTTTGGAGATGCAGTTTGTAGTGTAAAAATAGTTTTATAAAAAAAAAACTAATTATCTAGAGGTGAAGAAAAGAGTTATCGTGTAGTACTTGACTCAGTAGTCAAACCAAGAACATCATTTTGGCCGGGGCAAAGGGGATGTGTCCCCACCAATTTCCGGCAATCATCGCTTAGTCCCCACCAATATTATGTGATCACTTAAAAAAAAAAAACGCGCTGTGACTCCATCAATAACAATACCAAACCTATGCCCTTGAGTCAAACGTTATGTGAAACAGGGTTGTGTTTTTTTAACACTAGGATTGAGCAATTTTTTTCCCCTTCAAATATCGAGAGCTCACACCCAATATCGTGCTAGTTATCGCAGGGTCTGGTCGTAAAAAGTCTTTTATCACATGTTTATCATGGAGTGGTACGTCTAAACTTGGTGTAAACAGTGTTCACTACGTTGTTTCAATGACAATAAAGATAATTGAATTCCTAATTCTGGTAGCATATCAAAGATGATGGTAACCTTTTTGACTTAAAGAACCAAGATAGCATAATGTTTTGCCTTTTTTTATTTGAGTGCCACTCAACAAATTTTGAGTGAAAATGTATCAAAACCTCTCTCCAGACAAAAGCCAATTCTTTAGCAAATTTCTGTAGCACGTCTAATGATTTGATAAAATCTAGAAAATAATATCTCAAAGGCCTGTGTCCCATATCAACAAATACACCAATTAAAATAGGTTTCATTCCCGCAGTTACTCAAAATCGCTAAGGCTCGTTTTGACCGTCATTTTTTGTGTGAATAATCGTTTCCAAACATGGTGTGCGCAAAGTTCTTTAAAAAAAATGTCCCAAAAAATAATGCCAACGAGAAGGATGCCGATATTTTCACCTTTGGCGCAGAGGGCACTGGGCATAAGGGAGTGTGCTATGAGCGCAGAGATTTGCCCACCCATACGGCTCACCCGATTAAATTGCTCTGTGTGCTTGAATGCTGTTGTCAGGTCTTTACAGTTTTTTCTGTGAGTTTATCAAAAAGTGTCTCAAAAGTGAACAGAAGATTGTATAATGAGCGTCAATATAAAATGATTCAGTAGAGGGTCAGTTGGTGAAAAAGTTTAACTTTTAAAAGGTAGTTACAACGTTGTCCGAAGCAATGGTAACTGGATTGGAAGGTTATTGAGAATATTAGCGTGGCTCTTAATTTCTCTCCGAGCCAGATGTACCCATGAAAAGAGCCATACGTCCCCAACCCCTGCGGTAGAATATAGTTACATCCTGTGCAAAAAAAAGAAAAGGTTAAGTCAAGTGTGCTTTACATGTCTCTGTGAAAGCAGCAAACGGCACAGCCATCTTGTCTCTGGTCTCTGACAGAAGAGCAATTGCGATGTGGCTGCTGACGCTCTCCAGTTTGCTGGGGTGATGGCAAGGTTGGCATATGGATCGGAAGACTTCACCCATGCTGCACCACTCCTCTTGCTTGACACAAAGCTGTCAAAAACAAAATAACGTTGGCAGATGCAAAACGCTCCGCTTTATGACCGAGCGTGAAAGAAATTGCTAACCTCCATCTCCACGATGGCATGTGCCAAGGTCAGAGCGTCTGAAATCGGCAGACTGTTGGGGACAGACAGTCTTCGACATCAAGAGAAACAAATGTTGAAATACTCAAAAACAGGGACAAAGGCTAAGTTCACACTGCAGGGCTTAATGCTTAATTCTGATTTTTGGGTGAAATATGTTTTTGTGAGATTGTTCATATTTCCAACTAGATGAGACTTCATCTCCTGCATGAACGGCAGAACTAGTCCACATGCGCAGAAGAGGACGTCAAACGCAATGCGCTCATGTTTGCGGAAGTACTCATGGATCTCAACAGTGGAGCGTTGTCCCTCCTCCAATATTAATTACATTTGAACATCTTCTCCCCCCCATTGAATGCTGTCCGTGTTTTGTGATTAAAATGCAACTATTCTAAACTACCATGAGAGAATACTATCAGTTTATCAATGAGTGCCACCTTTATTCACAACAGTGGCGTCGAGGAATCCAGTTGTGTGCGATGGGATGTTGGCTGTTCTGTGAGTTACAAAACAAACCAGTGTTCATCTTCCATGGATGTGTGAAATAATGACACTCCGTGTTTTTGTCCACCGTGGTTGTTGAATTCTTAGCTTCCTCACGCCTGCTTGAAGGCAGAATAGTGACGTCTCAAACCTATTTTAAGTGTGCATGAACGTTTCTTGAATGTTCAGACAGAAGTCACATTCCGAAGAATAAGATTTGTTTGAGATTTAGGACTACATAAGAAAGCGGGCAGGTGTGGAAAAAAAATCTGGTAAAATCCGTCCGAACGGAACTTACCAGATCGGATACAGGGAAAAAAATAAATAAAAAAAAATCTGATTTCCCTGCAGTGTGAACCTAGCCAAAGAAATGATAGTTAACAAATGTACACGGAATAAAATAACTTGAAAATTCACGACAATAAAGTTCAAGCATTTTCAAGGGGTTTTAAGCACCTGTACGCACCCTGATTTATGCATTTTTAACCTCTTGGATCATTTTCTATTAAATTTACCTGGGATGTGGTTGTCAAGTTTACAATTTTAGCATACACCTCACAACAGTCAATCAACATTACCCGCCAAATTGAATAGATCATTGAAAGTGCCAAAGTATAAAACAAAAATTTGTATGGAGTCTCAAATAAACTCACCTTTGCTTAACAGACAAATTAGGATACAAAAACGTCTGAAATTCAGGACTGTTCGAACCCACATCCAAACAATCCAGGGAAAGCATTGAATGCTCACTGGCCATCTGCCAATAGATAGCATTCTCATTACAAATAGACTAAACTAGTAAGTAAAACGTATTGATTAGATACCTTATAAGTCATTTGCATGAGGCGAGCTATAATGCTCATGCAGCCATTCTTCCTTACAGTGGTAAAAAGGTTGAGCAGGAACTCGTGAGTAGGCTACCAAGAGGTGGAAAGAAACAGTGTATATTAGGCCCCATCTGCTGGCCAACAGAACGCATTACAGCATTGGCGTTCAAGCTGACCATTATCTCATGGGCCAAGCAGACCTCGAGCACTGACAGAACATCATGCATGTTGCCCGCTTTCAGCAGAGCCCAGATGAGTGAAAAGAAGATGGGTGTGGAGAAAAACCTGCCAGGGGGGTTGTTCTGGTAGTATCTGGTGAACACAGCTCCTTAAAAAAACAAGTGCAGATTAATTGAACAATTATTAAATGTACAATTGTTCAGAGTATAACTTAAATCTCATTTTACAACACACTGGATTTGTTCACCTTTTTCATGGCCAAATTCACCTATTAAGGCCGTGGACTGCACTTTAATCATGTATAAGACAAAAAGGAAGCAGCGTATTGCAGTAAATGATGAGCTATAGCATTTGCGGTACTAAAAAATAATAATGTGAGAAAATCTAAACAGGATTTGTACAGCTTAAGGCAAGTTAAATTCAAGATTTTTAAAATACTTTTGTTAATGCCTTTTGAAATCAAATTTAAGACAGAGTCGACAATAAGAGCACATTTGGGAAAAAAAAACACCTCATGAATTAAAGCCAATTTTAAACAGATGTTGATCTATTTATTTATCAATCACATTTTAGTCGAGTTGAAAACTTTGCATCTGAAAAACATAGCACTCTCAAGAGTTTTAGACAAGAAAACAATAAATAAAAAGGATGTTTAAAGCACTTCATGGATCCTTAGTCAAAACTGGAAGATAATTCCTAATTCCAAAGAACTCTTCTGCTACATTCATAAAGAAATATTATCCTGATGCATAAAACATTACTTTTTGGTCCAGTGTAAAACGTTTTTGAAGAGCATAACGCTGCTATATTCATGACCAAATTTGAGTGCAGCATCATAAAAACACATGCTTGGAAAAAAACAACCTTTGTACTCCCTGGATGTGGACAATTGACAAATATTACAAAAAAATTGTTTGAATTCTTAAGAGTTTTGAAAACTGGGTTGAGAAATTTTTCATGTAAATTTGGCCTTATTGTTATAATTATAAATTCAATGCCTTTTAAGACTTCAAGGATCCGCGGGAACCCTGTATGAAGCTGCACTGGAAAAATACGTTATGGACCATTGAGTTTTCCTTGCCCTCATGTAGGTTTTGATCGGGGGTGGTGTAATGGTAGTCTGTACAGCACTTTAGACTTCTTGTGACTAAGGGCATCACAAATAAACATGACTTGAAGCTAATTTTTCAAAATTTGCTGCCATTAAAAAAAATTAGGGGATATTTTGCTTAAACATTCGCCGAGTTATAAAGTATAAGGACAGAAATGCAATGGCAAAGAGAAGAGACCAGAGAGCAGTGACGGTGCCATTTTAAAGCAGACTTGTTGAGAAACATGGCAACAATTTCAAGCATTCACAAGCACTTCCCCCAAAATTTATAATTTTTAAACATTTAAAACACAACATTAAAATTAACGGATTTTCAACTAATTCCCGCACTTGTAAGAACCCTGAAAAAAAAAAAGGAAAACTCTACCTGCTTTTTGGAGGCACTTTGGATTCTTTGTAAAGCGCTCCACAGTGTCAATACAGAACTGGAAGAAAAAAGAACAATCCTTTTGCAGCCATGTTTAGATTAAAAGAGAATCAGTGATATTTGACCACTACATGCAGCTGTATTGTGTAGCTCAACCGAAAATGAGTGCTACAAAGTACAAGTTTGAGACTCAAAGTGGCCAAACCTCACAATTTTTCTAATTTTTTTGCCCAACTAAAGAGCCAGATTGAGAGCCCCAAAAAGCTAGATAGCTAGCTAGGCGGCCGAAATTTTGCTTGATAAAATGTTAGCTAGATAGCATGCAAAATAAAGTAAAAATCGAGCTGAAAATGTAGGAAGATAGCTAAAAAAGAGTGCATGTTTTTTCCCCATTAGCTTTACAAAACCCACAAATTGGGAATTAGTTTGTATTTACTGTAAAATAAATCAATACAAAGATGAATAAATAAACGTGTTAAATACATGAAGATAATCTTATTCTATTCTTTTAATTAATAGCTTAAAAATAATTATCAATACTTGAAAATGTTTTTTGTCCATGAAGCAGTGTTGGACTTGGAATTTATTTGCCTTCCTAAAATGACAATTTATCATGTTATTACTATGTTATAACCAAAGTTAATGGTTAAAAATAGATTTAAATAGACTCAGTCAACTAATAATCGTTTTACTAGGAAATCACAATGACCTAGCACTGGTGAGCTATTTTCAGAAATGCTCTGTGGAACTCTCAACTGTCCTTGGTGGGCACCCTGGGGCCCACAGGCACTATGTTGGAGACCCCTGCCATACACTTATTCAGCCTGTTGTTCTCCATTTTAATTTTAACTTGTCTTTCAAAATGACATGTTTTTGGTGTTGGATTTTGCTGAACAAATTTTCCCCAAAAACACGTCTTATACTTCAGGTCCGACTTGTATATACGTTTTTTTCCTTCTTAACTATGCATTGTTTGTCTGGTGCGACTTATACTCCAGAGAGACTTATAGTCAATACAATACGTTATAATATGTTGCGTAGGTTACTAATGTAGGCAGGCTGGTAGAGTTTAACACTGAAAAACAAAGCTAAAAACTTGGAGGTATTTTTTCCTGATCCGGCTTCCCTCAGAACAAAAAGTCTGGATCCAGGATTAGGGCCAAACTGAGTTTAACACCCCTGGTTTTGAGGTTTCACAGCACATTATAAAGTTCTGGCGAGGTCTTACCTTTTCGTCACCCTTCACCGGCACATGTGGGTAGCGACACGTATTGTAATTGCAGGACTGCATCTCACTGAAGTAGTACTTGCAGTACTGAATGTTAAACGGGGTAAGAGGAGCTCTTTGAGGCTTCTTGAAAAATGGAAACGTAACTCATGAGAAACCTCGCGGTAATTAGCATCACTGTCTGGAAACTCAAGTTTTAAAACGCGAAGCAGCTTGTACGCTTACTGGAGTTTGAGCTGAAGGTTCTGTCCTGCTAGCACTGTTCGGCATCACCGGTTCTGTACATAAAAAGGCCCAAAACACGCACAAGCTTTGAAATACCGAACATTCTAGTGCTGTGTAAAAATCCACTCACCATTGATTTCTCTATATAATCGAGGGTCTAAATGATGTGATATTCTGCCACCATCTCTGTCCATGTCTCTGTTTAAGAAGAGATGAATGAAAAAGTTCAACAGATGATGGAGGTAAAATGCTTAAAAACGCACCTTTCTTGGGTATTTCTGCTTGAATCATTTCTGTTGGTGCAAGATTTGTCCTGTTCAAAAGACACATTTGAAAACGGAATTTAACAGTGTTTCAGATGTAAAACTATAGTCGTCATTAGGGCACATATGATTTTGCATTTCTGGCACGGATTCGTAACGATACGGACCAAGCTGTCAGCACAACATAGCAGCATAATTCAAAGCTAGCTTTTAATCGATGTTACTCATTATCGATTCGTTGTTGCAGCCTTTAGTCTTCAGTTAATAATAATAATAATTTCCTTGTATTGTCATTCTGTGTAACAATGTACACAGAACGAAATGTCGATTGCATCTGACCCGATGCAGCCGCAGCCAAGAGAGGGCGCCGCCGACCACTTTTTAAGTCTTAGGAATGAGGTTTATTTAAAGAGATACCGTCATATGTGACAACAAGATGTATTGTAAGCGAGTACTACAAATTACAGGGAAAACTACAACCTACGGTTTTTGGGGGTGCCTCTAGCAGCAAGATGGCGGACAGTCATGTCAGCTCTCTCTAGGTGAGTCTTAGGTTATGTTAATAGAATACAAATTTCTCGACCTACAAGTACTTTTAGAAAGGTACATTCATTTAAGAGTAGATATAGTTTCGCTTATTATTTATATCAATATTGTTTTTTAAGGAGTAAAGTGTTCTTTTACCAAAAGGAGGCGCTAAATATACACAATGTCCTGTTAACCAAGTGGAAAAAAAGAAAATGTTCTCTTGTGAAATTATCTAAAAAAGCATTTCCTCCCTCCTAAAATTGTAGTAATGACCAATCTTGACCACGTACATGTACGAGCAATAAACATTTCACTTGTGTTTATTATAAACAAGAAATGTTCCAAAGAATAGAAATATTTTTTCTTATTTTAATTTAACCTATTTATCTAATACTTTTATAAGTTGCTTTTACAAAAATTAAAAAAAAAAAAAAGAATTCGCTTAATTTCCGATTGTTTGCCATATCCGAGAACACATTAAATATAGTAGGGCTGCAACTAATGATTTTTTTAATGATCGGAGAATCGGTCAAATATTCTTTCGATTAATCGGATCTAAAGAAAAACATTTTTATATTTCCTACTATATCCAAATATTAAACTTTGGGACGAATAGAAAAAAATATAGCACAACGAGACAGAGTATTCTAGAATATAAAACAATTAAAAAAAACACTGACTAATAACAATAGATAAAAATCCATACAAATGTATGTTATAGCCTACACATGCAAGTCCTTTTTTCCTACCACCTGATCATATTACATTTAGACTTATCACACAAAACAAAAACTTGCAATAAGTTAAATTGTTACGTGTAGCAAAATTGTTATTTATTTATTTTCTATCAAAGACTAGCAAAGCTGTAAACACACTTTTAAAATTGCTGTCAACAATTTTGTTTTGGGTTAAATCAACCTTACCAACGTGAAAATAATATATACAGTATGCTTAAAAGGCATTTCTATAGCACTTCCTGTTCCCTTGTTAACTTTGTAGCGTTGGACTGTTTAATGCCAATGTTGTATGTAATGATGCAATGTTCAATAAAGAAGGATTTTAATAAAAAGTAAGATACTTTTAGAGAAATAGTCTCAAGGCGTCCTCTGTCAAACCCAATTGGTACTACAACTTTACTACACTATCCCATGCACTTATTTGAATTGATTAACGTGCTAGGTGTCTTGTGAATTGCACAACACGATGACTCGATGAGGTAATTAGTTGCCAACCCTTTTTTCAATTTCAATCCATTTTATTGATTTGTTGTTGCGACCCTGAAAATAGGAATAATCATTAAAAATAACAAAACGAGCAATGGTGGGGATTTTTTCCTCAAGCAATTCCTTTACATTAGTTTCGACCCCTTACCCTTGGTTTGCTTGATGTTTCCTTACAGATTCCATTGCTTTGGCTTTTGGGCGTCACCTTCTTTGGCCTCCAGGGCCTGCTGGCACCTTCCTCTGCACAAATTGTAAGAAATAATTTCACATCACTCATGTATCGTTTGGGTCACAATTCATTGAGATTGCATCCTATCCTTCCGAAACAAAAGTAATAAAATGTTTTTATTGACATGAGGGAAATCCTTTAAAAAACACAAAAACTGGACTATACCGTTGTCTTGACTCTCGCTGTTTAGATTTATATTAACATGGGTCCAACTGAAACAAAAGTAATATGGTACAGTATGCGGTCATAATAAGGCTTTTCCAACTGGGAGATGTATCCAAATATGAAGCTTTACCTCTTTTCTGAAATGAGTGATGATCTGCGTGCCGGCGAAGTCTCTGGGTCTTTGAGGACCCTGTCGGGACCCACTTTGAGCAGGCTCTCCTGGGGCAGGTTGCCGAAGAGTTCCAAGTCATTAAGGTTGACATCCAAGAGCAGGATGTCGTGCTGGTACGCGGTTAACTCGTCGAGGACGCCAAAGTGGGCGTCGACGCCTGCTCCGCTTGCATCGCCGGGCTGGAAACTAGATGCCGACAACTCATTTTCAGAGAATTCGAGAGCTTCCTTATTTTTATCATCATTCAAATTGCTCGGTAAACAGTTAGCCTCAACGACATCCGGTGAGTGGTCTGTGCCAATTGTCTGATCCAGGGGGAGTTTTTCCGAATAACCTTGCACCTCTTCCGCCTCTATAGGATTGTTAACATCATCGCTTGTTCTGCAAGAAGGTGGAAGTTCTATTTGAAGATGAGGAGCAGGCGGGATTGGTTCTCGGTGTGTGAAATGATTTTTAAACTTTCCCAGGTTGATGGAGCCATTCAAAACGAGATGTTTACTGTGCCAGGTTATGTTTGTGCGGGCACAGGAGTAGTTGTTTTTTCGAAGGTAGACCCTCGCCCTCTGGCAGGCAAAAGACCCGGAGTCGTCGTTGTCGCTCAATCCCAGTGTCTCCTTTGGCATCCTCCCGACTGCAAGATCCGCATGGTGCTGACTAGAAGTGTTTAAAGTCCTGAAACCTTCTTGAGTTGGAAGGCAGACGGGACTCCCGGTTTTTGGTTCCGTAGTAAACCTCAGAGTGTCTCTTAAACGGTTTCTTGGTTTTATGTCACGTGGTCTTCGACGGTTTAACTGAATTTTCTGCTTCCCTCTAGGGGTTGCAAAGACACCATCGGTCAGGGCCTCACTGCCTGTGTACTCTGTCTGTTGCAACTCATTTTGAGTCAGACCACAAGGTTGACACACTTCCAGTTTGGTTCCAGGTCTGTGGTGCCCTGAACAACACGGCCCAATTTGCAATCCAAGGGCTCTCATGTCCCGTTTAAAGCAAAGCACAGACTTGTTCCTGAGACAACGTGGCACCATGAATCCACAATCATGGCAATTTAGGTCAGAATTTAAGAGGAAATCGCAAAGGGTGACGTTAGCATCCTGGTCTAATTTCACTGCATGAGTGAGTGTGCTGGCATAGACAGAGTTTTTTTTGTTCTTCGGTCGGGAATTTAATTTGCAGTCTTCGCAAAGTCCGCAGCCAGAGGATCGAACGATCCTTCTCAAAGAGCTTTCCGAACCATCGCGAGTACAGACTGCAGTCATACTCCCATCAAGACCTGCAGATGAAAAGAGAAGCTTGCAGAAGAGAAACTTTGTGTCAAACACTAAAATTTGGGTGATGATACGTGCTAATATTTGTATTATGAAGAGGCTATATTTATTCGAGTGTTCTACAAAGAATTTGACATTACGAGGATACACTAAGCACTAGGAACCCATAAGCTTAAAGGGAGATTGTGTATTATTTAGATCCCCCTTGTTGTAAACAAAAAAAAACATTCATTTAAAAAAAACAGTCATTGATTTGAATAATAAAATAAAATAATGCATGTACTTATTATTTTTATTATCATATAAACATGCATTTTAAAAAATACATTGTAACGTAGCCTGGAAAGTTCGTCTAACAAAACAACAATGTAAACATACACATGTCCATCTAACACGGTCCTCAACATTCGGGTAGTTGGGATTGAGATCTCGTGATTAGGAGCCCTGCGTTTTATTAAATACAGAATGTTCCAGATGATTAAGGCCTGTTTTGACATTTTATATCTCGGAAAGTATTTAGGATATAAATCTCACCTAGTAAATTCAGACAACTTGTTACTTTAAATGGAATCTTCGAAGATGTTCAATGCGAGCACCATTTCTTACACAAAACACACAAAGCTGATGGTCAAATTATTTTGAGACGCGTCCCTGCATTGCATTGTCATTAGTAGCAACACCTTCTGTTATTTGTGCTTTACAGTTTTGTGCCGTCTACGGACCATTAGTCTTTAAAATATTGACGGTCAATGGTGAGACATAGCTCGAGATGCTGGAAAACTGGTTAATGGATAAATTAAGTGAGAAAGAGTCTTTTATTTTTGAACAGGGTGGGGAGCCACCACACAGGGACACAGCAGTGCCAAAAAGAAAAATTGGATGGTCTGGGCAGAATGATTACGCTCTCATTTCCTGGCCACCCAGTTCTCGACATGTTACACCACGTAATTTCATTTTGTGGGGATTTGTGAAAAGATTGGCTCCATGACCGTTAAAGTTGTGACTTCAAGGGTCCGTTACTAACAAACAAATGTTTACACGGACACCTATCAACTCTCTCATTTGATTTCCCCCTATGTTCACGCTCGGAGCCTTCGATCAGAAAATGCTAGTCTACGTGTCACTCCAAGAGCCAAGAAGAAATCTAAGCGTGTTCTCCAATTGGGCCCCTGTGCTGTTGAATGCTCTGCCTTCTGAGAAGATCTGCAATTTTAGTGGACATTTTTCAATCTCGACTTAAAACATACTTCTAGCTTGTTATTGTTGCCGAAGTCATACTTTTCTTTTCCTGTCCTTACCGGTGAAATGAGGGAGCACGACAATCTGGGATGATTCAGCGAAACCACCACCTGGACCTGCAGCATCTGCATCGACCCGCTGGCTGAGATGAGAAGCTGCATGGTCACTGTCATGGACTTAAACAATTGTACATATCACCTTTGTTTATTGTTGATGTTGACTACATTCTATGCAGCCTGGTCATCCTCGATGGGGGGTATTACCACTTATGTGGCCCCTTCTCAAGGTTTCTTATTTTCCTCATGCTGAGGTTTTTAAGTAACGTGTAATTGTGGCCTGTGCAGTCCTTTGGAACATTTTGTGATTAAGGGCTGAAAAAATACAGTATGTCACAAAAGTGAGTAGACCCCTCCCATTTATGCAGAGATTACGTTTTAATGTCTAATTGAACAACCCTGAAGAAACATTGCTTTGGCACTAAAAGGTAGTCCGTGTGAAACTATTATAGCGGTGTCTATTTTTCCCCTCAAAAAACTCAAAATATAGCCACTAGTAATTGGCTGTATTTGAAACGCAATTAGCAAATTATTTAGCATCCGTTCATGTCATGCTATTAACTTAAAAATACATGCAAGATTGTCCTTTAATGCTCCTAAATAACAAGTCAGGGATTTGGGAGTGACTATATTTATTTTTTGGTATGTCTTTTTAACAACAGTAAATATGTTTAAATTTCTCTAAAATAACAGTATTTTTAATACTAAATAGATTACCATGTATTTTTTCATCCCTACATAAGGGGGCTGAGGCGCTCTCATTGGCAGAGTGTGCGCTCGGTAATAAAACATCAAAAAAATATTTAACGGGGATGAGAGAAAGACGGGAATAAAGAGGTAAATGAAAGTCTCTGGAAAGCTAAGATGCGGAAGTTTATCAAAGCATATGCAGCAATCAGCTTCAATGCGACCACTGTGTTAGACAAGGAAATACCGATGTGCTTAATATACAGTGTTCATTTTACCTGTGAAAAGTGATGGGTCCCGGGGACTCGCATGCTCAAAAATCTATGGGTCCCAACAGAGCTCTATGGGTCCCCAAAATTTAGAGTTATCGAGGTTGAAATTGTAAATCGGCGACAAATATAGAATATAAATCTATATATTCATTGAGTTTTAATCATCACAATTATTGGGAACACAAATCAGTTATCACTTCAAGATTTTTCAGTTCACAACAATATTTTACATTATTCAAAATAATATTGCTGAAATAATTATATGAATTTATATTTTCATTCAGTTTCAATCATCACGGTTAATTGGTTATACAAAGCAGGTATATCTTCAGATTTTTCAGTTCACAAAAATATTGTACATTATACAAAATAAGATGAAATATTAGTCTATACATTCATGCACTTTTAATCATCAAAGTTAATTGGCAATACAAAACAGTCATCACTTCAGATTTTTCAGTTCATATATACTTCCTGGTTTGCTGTCCCGCCACTGTTGTAATGCCTTCAAGGTCCAATCTATTATCATCCTCCTCATAGCATCACCAGGAATATAATTTAGTCCATTTTGGCAGAAAAGTAATTTTCTTGCTTGGAGTATTCTTTTGTTTATTATCTTTCGTCAAATCGTTTGCTTCAGCACCCGTGTTTTCCTTGCCTCCGCGATCTTCCGAAGAATTTCTCCGCCGTTTTTTCGTGCCGGAATTATTGCCATTGTTATCACTTTTTGCATTATGTTTCGAGTTATTACTGACACTGAAGAAATGACCAATTATGTGTTGATTTTCACATAATACTAACTGCCTTGCTCGACATGAATAAGGTTTATTATAAAAAAAGTTCAAAAATGAAGTAGCTTGGACGTTCACTGTAGAAGGAAAAAAATACATGCAAATATAATTAAGTAGAATAATACATTTTATTATTCAAATTAGTAATTCATTTTCTGCATTAAATTATTTTTGGTAATATACTGATTAAAGGGATAACCACAAACCTGTCTTTTTTCATTTTTTCCCTTTTATACTTCCATTTTTCTTAACTTCTCTATACAACATAATAATTCGTAATATAATGCATCAAAGCAAGTGAGCCTTTTGCGAGCCGGCTCTCTTTAATGAGTTGAGCCGAAAAAGCCGGTTCTCTAAAAAGAGACGGACTTTCACTACACAACTTGAACTCGTTTGACTTGATTGATTTGCCGTTTCGTGATAGTCGGCGTATACCGGATGGTACCCGTAATTGACAAATTTGCGTTTTTCCGTACAGATTTGCTTGTACGTCGTACACTTCTTAAAATGCATAATAAACGTACTTTGAATGGCAAAAACGTAAAGGTTGACAGGTATGCATACTTAACCTTCGCTCAACGACAAGCACCACAACAATGACGTAATCTCGAAACAATGAGATCTCGTTTGCCGAAGATCGGCGTGCAGAAGAAAACTCGAACCGCGAGACCAAAACAACATCTGCTGGATCTGCCTGACGAAAAGTTTGGAGTGCAGTAAATCTTTGTTTAAAAAAAGTGTAATCGGGTAATAATGATAATAATTTTGTGTCAAAAAAAGAGTTGCGTCCCGGGGACGCGCGTTGATTTGACACTATGCGTCCCCAGCAAAAATGATGTGTCTAGGACACAGGGACGCGGGCAAATGAGAACACTGAATATATTTGAAAATGTTGGCAGCAAACCACATGAGGCCAAATGAATTATTCTGTCAAATAACATTACACAGAAATCACGCTTATGAGCCGCTTTAATCTTTTGGCAGGGCGGCAGTGGTTTTCTTCTTCCGAGGGGAGAAGCGGGGTGTGGCAGAAAATAATTGAGAAGCACTGTTAAACCAAAACAAGAAAACATAACTACGCCAAAAAGACAATTAGAAAACAAGGAAATTGCTTAATAAACTTATAATAGTGTCGCTAGTGGCTCATATAGTATCTGATCCCAAACGTAAATATTTTGAAATAAAATCAACTTTGTATAACATTCAATACTTATAATAATATTGCTAATGATCCGCATTACATATGACACCCCAAGAAATTCTGTATTCATTCATCTTCTTTAGTATTGTTATCCAAAAGACGAAAACTATCCTTTATTTTTGAAAATTCATATAAATAACGCACATTTTCAAGATCATCATCCAACTCGTTTAATATATGAAAGTAGCTTTTCAGGAGGCAAAATGGCTTTTTAATCTTGCGCAGGAATACGGACTCTTGAAGTTAGGATTCTCTAAATTCCCCGATAGGCAAGTAGGCGCCATGTATGGCTGCCTCTGGCCATTGGTGTGAAGCACATTATAAAGCGCTATAGGGTGTCTTCGGTGACTTACTGTACATACACACAGACCATCATATAACAAATCCAAAGCGAATCAAGACGTTTGAAAGCACCTTACTTTGTGACTGCGTGGCCTTCACCTAGCTACTACCCACTTCATGATTACCCTTAATAACGTTAACGGTTAACGTTTGCATTTTTCGAACCCGTATAATAAGAAGTAAAAAGACGAAGCCTACCTCCTCCAGTGTACTCCGGCACACTCAAATTGCTCACCTGTGTGAAACTCACGCCGCGTGGTTACCGTTTCGATGGACGTCTCGGGGTCATTTCGGTTCCTTCCATTGCTGGTCCGAAAGTTCCGGGTAAAAATGGAAGGGCCACCGGCTTTTTGCGACTCTCTTCTTGGGTCTGTCGCGGAAAGCCGACTTGTAGCGCTGCAATCCTTTGAACATGTTCTGTTGAGTGTCCCTTTGCGACATCCTTTAATTTCAAACTTCGAAGATGGAAACATTACGAATTTGTTCATTTGTGAATTAACGCGAGGCGACTATAATTAGCCGAGTTTTTGTGAAAGTCCCACCAACAGCGCATGCGCAATCCGTCGACCAGGGCAGCGATTGCTTACTTTTTAATTAAGGCATACTTTTTTTATTGTCCTTCTTGGCATCAACACGTTTTTTTAAATTATCAAAAAATTGCCAGTATAACGTTTTTCTTGTAATTTGTCATTGGTGGGCCGTCATGACATGAAAGGCCTTATCGGCTGGCCTAAAATATCTGAATCGTTTGATCTACAGTGGTACCTCTACTTACGAATTTAATTTGTCATGGGAGTAGCTTCGTAACCTGGAAACTTTGTAAGTACAGAGGCATTTTGTAGGTGAATGCGCTAATCGGTTCCATGCCCAGCAAAAGTACAATATATTTCATAATCATATAAGGGCACCAGAACATGAAAAAAATACATGTTAAAATTAGATTACCGCACAGTAAACATAAAATGAGAGGCATAAAATGTTAAAACAAAAAACAAAGAATAAAGGAATTAATAAAAATATGCATTTACCTTTTTGCCTCGCGTTCCTTGAAAAACTGATTTAATTACATCTGACGGTGACGCCAAGAGCATGCTGGGATGTGCACTGGGTTTCCAGGCACATTTTAAGCGATGGCCAGCTTGTTTTTCGTTCAGGAAACTCTGGGAGCGGAGAGCATCAACACGTACTGCACTGTATTTTTGACTTTGTATTCTGAAACACCTTCGTAACTAGAGGCAGTATTTTCCCAAAAGGTACTTCGTTACCTGAAACTTTTGTACGTACAGACATTCGTAAGTAAGTGTACCACTGTATCTGAATCGTGATAGAATATTTTGTTCATGAATACTTATTAAATAATTATAAATTGTCAGTTTACTTGTATTGTTTTCCCCCCTGATTCCGCTGCTTCCAGATCTTTCCATTCATATTTAAGTATTTAACCAAGCACATTTCAGCCATTACTTGTTGCCAGGCCCAGGAGGCCTTCACAAGCAGATTTGAAGGCCCACCTGAGGCATAACATAGTGACGATAAAACTATTGGTGTAGCCAATCAGAAGTGGTGAAGAAGAGTCCCCAGAACAGAGGAGGCCTGTGGGACCACCGAGTGTCTAATACAGTACACACCGGTCCCACTTAATATTTATTTTAAAAAGTGTAATTGCAGCAACATTCTCTCAATGTGTGTAAAAACACATACATGTACAAATAGGTTGAATGGTTGAAATCCTGTTCTAAAGCAGGGGTGGGCAAACTACGGCACATGGGCCACATTCAGTATGTGAGCTTTTTAATTTAGGCCCGCTGAACCAAAAAGTAAAAAGTATTACCCCCAAAAATTACCCAATATCCCTTTGTGTCTCCAGTCCATTGAAATAGTTTTCCCAAAGCATTAATGTGAACTGCACCAACTTTCAAAGGTTTTTTTATGGCATTTGCGTTTTTTTTTCTCATGTATTAATGTTATTTTATTAAGATATGTTTTCAAATGCAATGCAAAAAAAAAAAAAAGTATACAGTAATCCCTCGGTTATCGCGGTTAATGGGGACCAAAACCACCGCGAAAAGTGAAAATCCGCAAAGTTGCGAAACTCCACAAGCCACAATGCTAATATTTAACCACTCGGTGGCCCTGTTGTCTGGAACAGGCAAGAGCGTGGCGGCAGGATGTCGGAAAAACATGGCACCGATCTAAGAAGGGATTCCAAGGTAAAAAATACAAATATCTCGAACTATGAATTTAAAAAAAAAATGTTGGTATAATAGAGCATGTATGTTTGCCTAGTATTCAAATCAATGTATTTTTAATTGGATAAAAGTGTTTTTGTACGACTAGGAGACACTACATTTTACACACAGTCCCTTTAACATTAGAAGGTGACAATGCCCTGCTTGATCCTTTCTTCCTGTTCAGTGAAATGGCACGTTAGAGAAGGGACCACATCTAATTTCATTGTGATTTTGTTGTTTTTTTTCCTTTTTCTGCCCATAATAATGGGTCCTAAGAACGTTAGCAATAAGGGGAAGGAAAAGTGGAAACAAGTGACAAGAACGATCAAGTCAAAGAGGGAAAACACAATTGAAACACCGCTGAAGGTACAATAACCAGAACAGGTTTTAAAATGCTATATACTTGTATATTAATCTTTATTCCATAATTAATCCTTTTTGTTTAGGTCAGGGGTGTCCAAACTTTTTGCAAAGGGGGCCAGATTTGGTATGTTAAAAATGTAGGGGGGCCAACTTTGTCGGACGTTCTTTACATATAACAGCAATTGATTTAAATGCATTTCAGCAAGCCGTTCTGTGTTTCACATTTGCTTTTTATTCTAATTTCAGCTATCTTAAGCATATGTTTTGGTTCATTTGAAACATGCATATCAAAATTCAATTGACATTGAAAATTGAAATTAAATATTCACTTAGCTTTACTTTTTTTTAACACTTAAACTTTTTTTGTAACAGTTGAAGAGAAGTAATTGTACTCTTGGGTGCAGATTACATTTGAAACATAAAAAAAACTATCTCACCATGGCAGTTTAATATTTACAGAATTTTTAAACACAATAACAGAGAAATTGTCATATCAACAAGTGTAGGCCTCATTTAAAATATGACAGTAACTATAAATGTTGATTGGCACACCTCTCTCACTCTCGCTTGGCGACCCGGAGACATGACGCACGGTGGTGTTGTGCGCACTAGCGGTGCACGCGCCCTCGCAGTCAACTTTCCTCCTTTTGTTAATTGCCGCCACTTTAGAAAATTGGGGGGGCTCACATATTAATTTGCTGTTCCTATTTGCGCCTCTAGATCGCAGCACTTAGACAGCGCTGCCGCTCTATGTATTGCCGGTACATAATTCTACACGCGGGCCAGGCGTTATTGATTTTATGACGGAGGCCGCGGGCCGGATGAAAATTGGCAACGGGCCGCATTTGCCCCCCGGGCCAGATTTTGGACACACCTGGTTTAGGTACACGCTTCAATAATTTCTT
The DNA here is from genome assembly GCF_059441175.1 of Urocampus carinirostris. Taxonomy (NCBI): domain Eukaryota; kingdom Metazoa; phylum Chordata; class Actinopteri; order Syngnathiformes; family Syngnathidae; genus Urocampus; species Urocampus carinirostris. Next base: position 12,180,198 of record NC_142350.1, on the reverse strand, counting down.
CTGAGAGGTGGTTATTTTAAAGCAGTTTCAGGGGTCGCTTATATGCGATGTCAGCTTAAGCCTTTGGCTTCAACCTACTATCCTTTTTTCTTTTAATTTGTTCATTTTGTGATGTGATGTTTGTTGCAACGTGATTTAAAGGAAAAATGCGAAAAAAAGTAATAATGGTATGTAACGTATTGCTGCCCCGCAACCCTAATGAGGATAAGCGTTAGACTAATGAGATGAGACGTATTGCTGTGGCAATTGTCTGCAGGGTGAGGCATGTAAATCTCTTGCCTCATAGCAGGGGGTGATAATGAGACCAAGGATTCCCATCCCCGCCCCAAACAGTAGAACGAGTGATCATATTGGAAAGCTAACAGTAAGTGAAGCTATCCGCTCATTATTTTCCTGTTGCACGGATTTCTCAGAATTGAGGATGCTTTTATTCAAAAGAAGCAGCACATAGACATTTCTTTAAAGAAAATAAAACAATTTATGTTATTTGAAAAATCTGGCTGTGCCTCCCAGAAACAAACAATCGCACATCACTGTGTAACCCCCATTTGTCCATAAAGTGAAAAAGGGGGGAAAAAGTTATCTGGTGTCTAGAATGGCTTCGGCTTGCTGAACAGGTACTGTGGAGAACAAGTCCGGGATCTGAGTACACCACTTATACAAAATGAGCATCACCTTTATTACCATTGTGTTGCAACAACAGAATTAGGATGGCAATAAACTTGACAAAGTACACAGTAAAAATTAAGAGAAAAATACTAAGCATTGAATGAATGAATGAATGGAAACTTTATTTCGAACATTAAAAAATAAAAACAGGACAAAAACAATGACTCAACAACAAAAATAATGTTAACATAACATGTTCGAAAAGCGGTAGTAAAAAGCAGACGCTTATTTGACCTAACGCTTCATCTTCATTACATTTTATAGATAGCTCCTATAACAAAATCTCACAGATATACATATTACTTAGGTCGGATATCGATAATTATAATAATAGTCACATATTTTATACACCAATCATCGTAGTACCCATCTATTAATGTTATAATGCTACTCGTCACTAAATATCATTGTGATACCAATGATAACGATAGCAATAATAACAGTATGACGGCGGCGCGTGTGCGGCACAGTTCTAAGGTCTTGGGAACCTCCTGTGTGGGTTCAAATCCAGCTACCGGACTTACTGTGCGGAGTTTGTATGTTCTCCCCGTGCTTGCGTGGGTTTTCTCCGGGAACTCCGGTTTCCTCCCACATTCCAAAGACATGCATTTCAGGTGAATTGGCCAATCCAAATTGTCCCTAGGTGTGAATGAGCGAATGAGTTGTCTGTCCCTGTGTGCCCTGCGGTTGGCTGGCAACCAGTTCAGGGTGTCCCCTGCCCACTGCCCGATGATTGCTGGGATGGGGTCCAGCACCCCCGCGACCCTACTGAGGATAAGCGGTGCAGCTAATGAGATGAGAGAGATATTATAATAGTAACAATAACAAAGTTAACTATAGTTGTAAAGGCATTATTTCCAATCTCTCATATCACTCATACCCCATTTTCTTCATCTCTGTATTCTGCCATTAATGTTTTTTTTGTATTTAAATTTGAACATGTGAATAGTTGGACACTGTTCGATCTCGTCTTGTAAATTGTTCCAAAGTTTGACTCTGCACACAGACACACACATACTTTTCCTGTTGGTTCTCACCTTTGGGATTTGGAATTTATTACAGCCCCTTAGGTTATGACTTCCCTCTTTCCGAGTGAATAATTTTTGGATGTTTTCGGGCACTATGTTTTTGTTGACCTTAAATAGCAGTTGTGAAGTGAAAAATGTGACTAAATCATCCAATTTTAATAGTTTGGGCTGCAGGAATAAAATATTAGTATGATCCCGATATCCTACCCTGTGTATGGTTCTAATTGCATGTTTTTGGAGGATGGAAAGAGGCTGTAGTGAACTTTTGTAATTATTGACCCAGACTTCTGCACAATATGTGAAGCATTCACCTTTAATATACAGTTATTTACATCGAAAACAAAATCTATGCACAACTTGGATATTGCACTTAAAACTGTGATTCAAGACTGCGGTTTCGTGTGTTGATAGCTTTGGAGAAGAAGCTATCCCTCAGTCTCTTTGATCGGGCCTCGAGGGATCCGAACCGTTGGTTGCTGGGGTGTAATGAGTATTTTAGGATGTGTTCAGCTCTGCTAAGCTCGCGAGATCAGGCAAAGTCCTCCATGTTCGGCAGGTGGCACCCGGTGATCTTTTGGGCCATGTTCATAGTCTTCATAATTGCTGAGATGACATTTCTAAACATCATCCTAAAACGAAGCGTGCGATTAGTGAAGGAGAAACCCTGGTGTTGGGAAGTAGCCGTTCCATGGAATGCGGCGGCCTGATTCACAACACCAGCTGTCCCGCCCCACCGAGCCAGCAGATGGTGCTCAAATAGCGGAGGAGTATTCGTTTTCCATTAGGGACAAGAGGAATGGTTACGTCTCATTGCCTCTCCTTTGGGGGGGGGCAGTCTTCTTTTCCCGTTCTCCCCCGGTCCCCGCTCCTCGAACGACAGCTGTGAAAAGAGAAGATGCAAATGAAGACGATGAGGCGTAAAAAACCCTCCGGGGGAACTTTCGACGTTTCGGAGCCTTTGCACCAACTTCCCTGCACCTGACAGGCCCAACGCAAAACTCCACGCACCGGCAAAAATCCTCTATGCAAATTTCATAATCACGCCGAGGAGAGGTGTGCACGCGCCGACTGAGAGCGATATAAGCTTTTACTTAGCATATGAAATGAGCTGGGATTAGAACGGGATAAAGAGCAGGAGAGCGTTACACGAGGTCACTGTTCATTTTGATTCCGGGAAGCACTTTTATCCTCCGCCGCCTGGCCTCTCAGGCATTGGACCTGCTTACACTTGCAGACACTTACAATCTCATTTAAATTTCGAATGGTGGCGGCGACCTAAAAAAAGTGGTGAATTAAAAGGCAGGAATTAGTCAAACCTTCGGCCCGCGGGGCGGACCCGGCCAGTCAAATGATTTTATCCGCCCTGCCATAAATCTTTAAATATGTCAAAAAAGACAAATGATGAAATAAACATTGAAGGTAAATACATTTGTATCCTTCTGGTTTGCAGTAACCAGGGTTCCTGCACTTTTTTAAAGCCCAAATTGAAGCACTTTTAAGAACTTTCAAAGACAAATTTGTATTATGTTTCTTGCAGAGGCACGAATACAACTGGATTTTTCACATGAGATTTTTAATCTGCATTTATCCAGACATAAAACTTTTAGTCTTGAGTGAACCGCAAATAGTATGGTTTTGAGACAAATCTCTCCCCATGAAGGTGTTGGGTAACAATGACAGTAATATGTAGCAGGAAGCTTTTCCCATTTACCACTAAGGATGCGCTGCCTTCATTTTTTTGCATAGCCCGTAATAAATCTCCATGATTGATACGTAATCCTCGCACTAATAATACATTTCACAGTGCTCTGTTTAGGTGTAGCATGCATCCTCTTGGGCGTGACCTGTAGGGTTCGATGACGGTTCATAAGACAACGCCATACAAGCTAATGCCAGCTGCAGTTCATCACGAGGGAAGAAAAAGTGCAATAGCAAAGCCAAGCCCCCACAGAGCAGTGTCGGCGTGTTTGAAAGAACGATTTTAAGCATTTTCAAACAATTTTCAATCCTTGAAAACGCAACATAAAAATTCAAGCTTTTTATAGGAAGCTTGCACCTTTTTTTGAAGCCATTATCCATGACAAAAACGATGGTCAAAGTGATTTTAAGTAACTGCGGGAAAGAGTCGAATTTTAAGTGGGATATTTGTTGAAATGGGACACAGGCTCTGGAATTATTCATATTTCATACATTTAATGAAATTATCAAAAGTCACAGTGAAATAATATGCATTAGGGAATTAGTTTTGGTCTGGACATCAGGTTTAAGAGTCTTTCTTGATTTTTGTCCCAAAATATAGCACCCAAAATAAATATCTCAATATTTGGTTTCATGGCTTTTTGAGTACCCTTTAGCAGTGATCTCGTGATGTTAGTCATTTAACTCGTGCTTTTCCACAACACATGAAGGTGCGGTTTGTATTCTCGCACCTATCAATAGGTTGAATGAGGTTAATTATTCTGCGAGAGGCTTCCTGTCGCAAGATATTTACGATAAACAAATTGATCCGAGCACGTCTGAGGCAGATAACATTAGCTGTAAATGCCCTGAACGTGTGCAAGAGGCTCGTTTTCTGGTTCCAGATCCAGTCATGTCTTTATTTATTACTCAAAACTCCTTGCTATTTTATTACCGCGTATTTTGCCATCGAGAGCAACAAACGGGTTTACACAGTAGTTTTCATGAGGATTTGAAATATGACCTAAGTAGTATCAATACGAATTAGAGGTAAGATCTTGGGTCGTGGCTGGGCCAAAATGTCAAACATTATGTTCAGGTTTGGGCCGGGCTTCTCTCCCTGCCTTTTTTTTAAAAAAACAATATCCACTTGTCATTGTTCTATGGTTTTATTTTTCTTTGTGGAGAATCAGCACAATGGATTCTGTACTCTTTGTGCGCCAACAGCATGCGTTTGCACGCTCGTTGGGTCCACAAAGAAACATCAACATAGAACAATGATGGGTGGATAATTAAAAATAAAAATGTTAGCAAGAGAGAGGCCCTCCTCTACACTTAGATAAAATATGAAAATTCTTGTTTGCTCAGGCTCGGTCCATCAAATCAATTTGGGCCAGGATTAGATACCCGCGGGTTCGGGTCTGGCTGAATTTCTTTAGGCCCAATCTTACCTCTAGTACAAAATCAGAGCACTGGTTTCTAATTTTTTCTAAACTTATTTTTGTAGTAATGAAAGAGACAGTGTGTGTTGTTAGACTGATGTCGCTGCATTGTGTACTGCAACCAAAAAGAAGTGCTAAAAAGAGGAAAAGGAAAAATACAAACTACAGAGACTCAAAGTGAATAAACAGCACCCGTAACAGCAAGACGGCAGGCAATGATGTCAGCGCCCTCTAGAAGAGGATCATGTTATGTAAAATAAATGCACATTTTTAGTTTTTAGTTTTAAAAAAATATGCATGTATTAATGATAGTTTTTATTTTTGCTCATAATTTAAATGAATATTTTTTACACACGGTCCCTTTAAACACCTTCATGTCATCAAAACAATTTTTTTTTACAAATTTCAAGGATAATTAGCTTATATTTAGCTTATTTCGAGCTTTATTTGTATTTCTATACCGAAGTGAAAAATATTCTGCTCATGTATTGTTATATTCATTAATTTTAATAAACAAGTATTTTAAAGAATATTAATTTTACGTTCTGTAAAAAATGCAGGATTTTCTGTCAAAAACTAGTTTGGATAGATTATCATTTCGAATGTAAATGAGCAACATTAAATAAGATGTGTTTTTTTATTTACAATGTCAATCACCACAGTTAAGTTACATTTATCAGATGATTTTGATAAAACACAAGTTAACATAGTTTTCAATATTGTAAAAAAAATCAAATTCGATAGGAATGCACAATGTATGAAAAATGAAAATTATTACTCCATTTACCCAAAAAAAACATAGGTACTTGAGATGTGAATGTGTGCTAAAAGCACTGATGAAATCGTAAGATGTACACTGAGAGCCCCATGAAATTAAATCTGACTAAAATTAATTGACACTACAGGGGAACTACATTTATCTCAGAGGATACAGGAATGGTGGGATACTTTTTCTGTAAATATATTGTGATTGCTCTCACTAGGAGAGCTAAAAGGAGATTCTGTAAAGGTCGAGACCAGATGGAAACATATATTGGCCTGGAGGGGGATGGGCGCCACCAGGCTGTACCTGCCCAAGACACACCAAAGGAGAAGGTGCCCCTACAACCTTAGTGGTTAAAGGATCCAACCAATAATCAACCAATTGTCTGTTAGTGCGGCCTGGAAAGGGATAGGTGGTACGTGGCTGTACTTGCCCAAGACACACCAAAGGAAATGGTGCCCCTAGGACCCGAGTGGTTAAGGAACCACCCAACCAATGTCTTACTTTCGGCCTGGAAAGAGATGGGTGCCACGGAGCTGAACTTGCCCTAGAGACACCACAGGAAATGGTGCCCCTCGGACCCTAGTGGTTAAAGGATCCAACTCACCAACCAATTGTTTGTTAGTGCGGCCTGGAAAGGGATGGGTGCCACCTGGCTGTATTTGTCCAAGACACACCAAAGGAAATGGTGCCCCTTGTACCCTAGTAGTTAAGGAACCCCCCGACCAATGTCTGTTACTTTGGGCCTGGAAAGAGATGGGTGCCCAAGAGACACCACCGGAAATGCCCCTAAGACCCGAGTGGTTACCAACCAACTCATGTCATTTGACAAGAAAGCAGATTAGGCCTGTAACGAAGAGTCGACATTGTCTATAATAGTCAATAATATTAAAAGTCGACAACGAATTCCATTGTCTGACTGTTGCCAGACCCTTTTTCCAATGCAGGTTCAGAGCGTCTGTCTCGGGCGGTACATACAGAATTACATACATCAACATCAAGTACGTGTATCCAAACTTCTGAAAAGCTTGAAAGCCTTTTAGCCAGGATAACGGCCAATTAAAGGCTCCAAAGGGGACCATGCAAGCGGTAACTCGACGCGCAAAAACGAGATCATGTCGGACAATGGAATGAACGAGTCTGACTCGCCTCAGTTGGATTCAAATAACGTTCAAGCCATTGTGGTTTTGATGACGTGCATTGTTCATTTTATTACGTGTAGATTTGACTATGAAACAAAGCTCGAGTGTTATGCCAGACTGTTCTTAGCAAACATTAAATGCGTGCAGTCCGAAGAACAAACGTCAGTTGCTAAAACGTTAAAAACTAAAAACATCAGTTCTTAAAACCGAAATGTTGAGAATCATTTGTTGGACTTTAAAGGTAACAAAATGAACTTCACAAAACACTTTTTTTTTCTTACTGTTCTACTGCTGCCGATGAGCCTGATGAGGTTTATTTACAGGGATGAATGTTTTTTACTTGATTTTACTCTATTATTTGCCTGTCCCTAAAAAATGGACATAGAGGTTGATTTATGACTGTATGTCTCTACTGACAAAGCAGAGTGCCTAATTGGTTTTAGATTTTTATTTAATTATTGTACAAAAGAAAAGTATGTTTAATAAAATATGTATTTTTCATTGTACCCCTTTGTCATGTGTGTAACCTTTTCCACATCAACTTCATCCCGAATTTAATTTGAAAAGTTATCCGATTATTCGGCGGTTTCCATAGTCCTCGACTATCAAAAAAATGTTAGTAGTTGCAGCCCTGGAGCAGATATTTCTCCTCAACACACATTTGAGCGTTTCTTTGTGTCAAAGCCGGCTGGTTCATGCATAAAAACTGACATCCAGCCAGCTGGGCGAGCAGCAGCCGAATTCCTTTAAACATCTCTTCCTGCTTCATCGTATGGTTGCCACGGCAACGTCTCCAGATAACGTCCACAGGCAGCCAGACGCCTCCTCTACCTCAACACTATGGATCCCGTCGGAGGAGCGAACCGTACACGCTACACATACGAATGCGCTTTCGCTTCAAATTTCCGGGGCGATGCGGAGGAAAAACGCAGGATAGGGCGGCGAATTACACAAGAGAAAAAAATTGTGCAGTGGTGGCTGATGTGGGGAGAAAATGAGGGGTGAGAAAGAGGATGTTCTGTGATCTGTGGCAATTTCCTCAGAACAAAGACAAATGAAAGGAGGGATCCTGGAGGAGAGAATCACAGGTGTCGTCCCTACAAAAAGCAACCCATAACATATCTTAAAAACTGCGAATCCAAGTCTTCCCCACTACTCTCCATCTTTTCCTTTGTCTGGTTTCCTGCCGCTGGTCCCGTACTCCCGCTCTCCCCTTTTTTTTAATCGCGCTCATTCAGTTGTTCTTATAGCTTTGGGTCCACCCACCACATGAAGTGCCACATTGTTATGCATGTGCAGTGACACAGGACGAGCTTGCTTTGTGCCTAATTTTTACCGTAAGCGCTCGTATAAAAAGTGAGAAAAAAATCAACCGTTACAGATAAAAAGTCTAATTTGGAAGTAAAAGATCTGGCGGAACGGTTCAAATAATCTCACCATTTTCATGACTAATTTCAAGCACTTTTTAAGGATTTTTAAAGTCAGTTTTTCATTTTCTCCAGTACTACAGAAAGAGGAACTCGCGTGTAAATCATGTATTTTGAAGGTTGACAGATATATCTGCTGTTTACAAATGCAAATTATAATCCATTCATAAAGACGTATGACTTTTAGATTTTGAGTAAATGGCGAATATATTTGTGGATCTGAACAATATGTGTGTCAATAAAACTTTTAGGTAAAACGAGGGTACTACATTTTCAGTTACAGGAAGTTCTTAACATTCCAATTTACCACTGGGAAACGCTACCTTTATTTTTGCATGGCATGTATAATATGTAATCCTGGCACTAATACACATTTCATAGTGGGATGCGGGAGGGAGGGGGAGAGAGAGAGAGAGAGAGAGAGAGAGAGAGAGAGAGAGAGATACACATTTCATAGTGGGATGGAGGAGAGAGAGGGGGGACAACAAAAAAAACAAGAGACAGAGAAAAAGAAATAATAGAGAGAGGATAAAGAGCGAGGGATCAAAAAGAGCTTGAGAGGGGGGGTGTTAAAGTGTGAGAGAGAGAAAAAAAGACAGTCGGAGGGAAAAACAAAAGAGAAAAAGAGAGAATGAAACAGAAAAAGAAAGAAAGAAAGGGTTAGTGGTAGAGGAATGAATAACATTAGGGAAGAGAAAATAAATAGATAGAGAAAAATAAAGGAAGAGAGAAAGAAAAAGTGAAAGACAGAGAGAAAGAGTGAACGAGTAGGAGGAAGGGAAAGAGAGAAGAGAAAAAGAAAAAGAAAGAAAGAAAGAGAGGAGGAAAAAAAAGAAGTCACAGAGAAATAAATAAAGCAAAAAAGGGGTGAGAGAGAATTAAGAGTAAGAAAGACAAAAAAGAAAGAAAGAAAGAGAAATAGTCAGAGAAATGTAGTATGTGAGAGGCATGAATCGAGAAAGAAAATGAAGAGAAAATAAAGAGAAAATAGAGGGAAAAAAGAGAAAGAAAGAAACAAAGAGAAAGAGAGCGCGAAAGACAGACATAAAAGAGACACAAAATACAGCTACGTTTGCTTTGTTTGTGTCGCCTGGCTCTGGCGACATCGAAAGGACATATTTCAAATTGCAGCTCTTTTCTCTCGCGCTTCTCTCACTGATGCCTGGCGGGACGGATACAAACCCCTGGCGACCCTTTTCTGGCCCGCGGGCGCACGTACGGACACCCCTGCGCCAAAGGATTCGTACTCTTTCGGTTTTGCCGGCAGAAAGAGGCAGCCGACACGAGAGGCGAGTTGCGAAGAAAGTCGATAACGACGGCACCCTCGATTTCCTCTTAAAGCACAAAGGAGGCCTGATTGCATTTGAGAGATATGGGCGCGACTCAGCATCTCCTAATGCATCTGTAAATTGAGTTGGAAAATGACGAGGTCTGCTGCCTGCGCCCGGGACGGAAGCCAGCAGGGTAGGCGAGCATCCACCCCGCCCTGGAGGAAGCAGACTTCTGCACACCCACTCCACACGCATTTTCTCCCGAGCATGGTGGGGTGGGGGGGGGAATTACAGTAATGCACAAATTCCAGATGAAGACCATTTTCTTCCCTACACTTGATTCAAATGTAGCAAAATGGTTGGATCATTTTTAGCATCAGCTCACACGTGCAGTGACTAGCGAAAGTCATGCCCCCCCCCAACCCCCTGTGGCAGTGGCTGTGATAAGTGTGCCTCGTTTCCTTATTAACTCGAAGCTAAATGGCAGGTACACAAAGACCCACACATTCACTCCATCGTTGTCCTTAAATTCCCCGGAACAAAAACGAGAACATCAATAAAAATCAAAGATGTCGCCGCTCTCCTTTAAGTGTTATTTTTAACTCTGGTTAAAAGGAAAAGGCTAATTTTGAAAAAGAGCAAACACAGAATACGAGTAAAAGTACCCTATTTTCTGGACTATGAGGCGCACTAGATACTTGAAAGTGTGCCCCATAACCCACTGCGCCTTATATTCCGCAAAATACTGTGGATGAGATTGAAAAGGCTTGCAGTATTTATACGTGTGGGTTGCTATGATTTATGACTGTATTTGTGCAACGATTGATCCATCGAAAAACATCGCTGACAATGAGAATTGTACGCAATGGTAATCGAACCCGGGTTGCGGCATTGAGAGGGCTAATACTTGACCTTAAGTGATACAGAATACATATGAAAAGGCAGTCGATTTTCATTATCACACTTATCTTTGCTCACAATGCCAGAGAATGTAGAAAAAAGAAATTTCAGACTAAAAATCTGAATGAACGTAAAGTCCGATTTATCATCAGAAACACGGGAGAGTTTTTTTTTTCAGGACGACTTTCAATTTTCCATATTCTCTAACATTTGTTTCTCTGGCACCGTAAGGAAAAAAATAGCAGGATAATGAGATACAATTGAATGCCTTCTAATATGTATTCTCTGACTGAATACAGAAATCCACGCATTGCATCTATTGACTCCAGTGTCACACGCTAGCTACCCCCATAGGACAACACTTTTGTTCTATCAAAGATTACAGAAGCAGACTGACAAGGTTTTCCATTGTGATAAGCCCGGTGTTAAATGATTCCTGATCATAAAATGTTTAGTTTGAGAAATTTACTGAAAGGTACGTACGCCTAGCAGTAAACTAAGTATTGCCAACCAAATTGTGAGTTTTCCTTTATCTTATTCAAATCAAATTTCTAATCAGAAGGCTCACAAGGGAGGGGAAGATGGGCAAGGCTCAACCATGCAACCCCCCTCGGGGCGCAGAATGCTAGACCACCCCAAATTCTTCCTGCCGCGTGCCATGACGTGACTCGCAAGGTCTTATTCATCAAGGTAACTTGGGCGCAAAACAGACAATATGTTGGCTAGATTTTGGGTAGCTGTTACACTTAGCGCGCATTTGTAAAGAACATTTTTCAAATTAGACAACAATACACAACCTGTGTTTCACTAAGAAATTACAACGGTGCCATCTTTACTCAAATACCTTTATTACCACACATTTTTTCCTTTGATAATTAGAAATGCGAGTTTCTCTGGTCAACAATGTTTTGTTTTTTAATTATTTCGTTTCATCCAATTGTAGTTGTTAAAATCAAACACCTGTATTAATTATGTCTGTCTCTACTATTCTCCTTCTGGTTTATTTTCCATATCAAGGAACTGAAATATCGCTAATTTAAAGCTAAAATTAAAACATGTTAAGAGTATTGGTTCCTTCATGATAAGTCCTGGACGCAATACGAGGCTATGTCGTATTAATTTGGTTGGGAAACCGTGAGGACTACCTGCTGGCAGATTCCGTAACCACCGAATTAGATTATGAAATAAATGGATATAACTTATAGCAATTCCTCTACACACACGTCATCAGTATGTGGTTCAGTGGTTGGCTTTTGGCACTTCGACTCAGGTTTGTCTCCCGTTGAATGCAATGTTTTGAGATTTTGGTCAGCAATGTTATTCAATTGATCAATTATTGATCAAATACGGTAGTAATGCATGTAGTAATTTGGAGTTTTTAGTTGGCCTTATACAGGGTTCCTACAGCTTAAGGCAAGCTAAATTCACGACTTTACGAATTTTTTAAATGCCTTTTGAAATCAAATTCATGACCAAGTCGACAAAAAAAAACCACAATAAATGGTACCTCGTACACATTAGCTATGGTGGGGAGAAAAACTATTAATATTATAAAAATCTTACTAACATGTTCAAATTTCAATGCTTTTGAAATTTGAATTTTAACACATTTTAAAGCCTTTAAGAGGACTTTTTAGAATAATGAATTAAATGCCTTTTAAGACTTTTCAATGATCCGCGGGATCCTTGGTATAGTCCGGGAAATACGGTAATTGAGCCAAACACCAGCCAATAAATAAGGCGGAGCCTTCATCTGTATTACTGGTGGTAGATTTCAGCGTACTCGCCGACCGGGACCCGGGTTCTTTTCCCGTTGCGAACATTGTTTAGCAATTTTGGTCTGCAACATTTTTGGAATGATCAATCATTGCATTAATATATACCGTAAAAAATCTTGTGTTTTCAATAACACAAGTTGATGAAACCGGCTGTCTGACGCATTCGAGGCGAGGATAGACTTTGACGTCCGTGCCCATTTTCCCACGCGCACGCCCACACGGTCCCGATAAGACCGACAGTCATTTACTCTGAGCTGTGCGGGATTAATTTTCCTCTGCAGTGTCTCACCCCGAATGAGCTGCGCAAAATCCTCAAACACGAAATATTGGAATTATACGAAAAATTGCTAACAGGGAAATGCGTGTGGAACAGGGGTCTTCAACGTGGGCACTGGGGTGCCTCCTAAGGACAGCTGAAAATAGCTTGATGGGTCGGTGTAGTTTTCTCGTACATCTTTTAGTGGTTGACTGAGAATATTTCACCCTATTTTCAATCATGAACTTGGTAATAACATAGTAACGACATAGTAAGTAATATGTTGTGATATTACAAATGCATATTAAACTGGGTGCTAAATTCGTAACAAAATAAAGCTCTCAGCTTGAAAAAGGTTGGAGACCCCTGGTGTAAACTAATAAGATTTATTTGTCAATTGTATTGTGCGATCGTCTCAAATTATTCCAGAAATACAAGAATGAATGAAAAGAAAATTTGTCTCTGGTCTCACGTTTTTCCAAGTAAAAGATCAAGTAAAATAAGAAACGTAACCCTTAAAATCAGTAATGACGGAATGAAGACTTCAAAAATCATAGATCAAGGTTGGTTTACTATATTTCAACTTATTGTGCTAATAAATGATTTGATATAGCTTTTTTAGATATAGCTTGTCATGGTTGCCATGGCGCCCAATTGGACCCCACCGTGTGGCGCCAGGTTCTGTCACGGTTGCCAGGGCGCCCAATTGGCCCCACCCACTGACACCAGCTGAAATGCTTTGACAGATTGTTGCCGGACTACCTAAACGCAGTCTTGCGAGTTGCCTGGTGTCAGAGCGTCTGCGAAACTCCTGCTAGACTCTGTGTGATATGACAAGTCCTGTGAATTTGCCTGTGTTTTGATCCTGTTTTATTTTCGGCCCAATCTGTTTGATTTTTGCCCACTCCTTAGTTCTGATTTCAATCTACTTGCGCGACCATCTATCCCTGGATCGAGTGTGCGCGCATTCCTCCTAACGTTACGCGATTGGGTTCTCATTCCTGTTTCCTGTCCTGGCTCGTGACATTGCCACTAAGTATTAGTAGTAGTATTAGTAGTAGTAATTAGTAACGACAGAGAGGTGACTTTTTACAAAGATCATATAAATAGTCGTTTCTAAAGAATGATTTGTATTTTCCATTTTTTAACTCATTGTTCTAGTAAATTGAGAACTTTAAGCTGTAAAAGGAGCAAAATGATCTGATGATCTTTATTATAGCTACTGGTATCTGAAAATAAAGTTACATATACTAGAAATTCAAAAATATGATTCAAGTACAATATTTGTATTTGATTAGAAATAAAACTCAAAAAAAGCAAAAACAATTCAACACCGAAAAAAATATCTTATGTTATTCACAATAAGCACACTCAAAGGGAAAATACAGATTAGGAAGAGTAGACGTTTTTAAAATATTATTTGTATTTTACTATATTCAAACTTATTGTTCTAGCGAATTGAAAAGCAGTAAAGTGAGCACAAAAATCTGATATTGTTCATTCTAGGAATTGCTTTTATTTTTCAAAAGAGGGTAAAGCTTACTAAAAATGAAAAGATATATTTCAGATACAATTTTTAATTAGAAATACAGGTTGAAAATGATTAAAGCCAGAAAAAAATTGTATTTGCATTGTATTGTATTTGCACTAAGTCTTCTTAAATGAAAGATAAGTATCATTATTATTTTCCCATACAGTACATTAAATATATATATATATATATATATATATATATAAATATAAAGTATATTGGTAAATACAGTAATTGTATACTGGTAAATTGAGAAAATAAAACTGTAAAACGAACACAATTATCTGATGTGGTTTATTCTAGGTATTATATATATTTTTAAAGTTAGGTTTAAAGATACATTTCGGGTAACAAAAATATTTGATCAGAAATACAAATTAACAAAGGAAAAGCAAAAGCAAAAACTAAAGAAAATGTCTGCATTTTAATAGCCGTAAACCTACTTTTAAATTAGAAATGTCATTGATTACAACATAGAGATCTTAGTAGACAAGATTAGACATGTCACTCCGGGATAAACGCGTAATCAGGAATTAGAAGAGAAAAATAAAACAAATAGAATATCGGGATAAAGAAATGGAAACTACAGATTTGACGTCTATTTCTGTCATGGCCTTGAATAAGAAGAGTTCAACCCTTAAAGAAAAAGTAGTTTCTGCCTCGGTATCATAAAATATATTTAACTATTGCCTTTAGTGACATCTTTTTCTTTTCATTTTTCTGAAAGCAAATGCACCACACCATTCTTGTATGCAAAATGGATCGTTTGGCCTGATGTTTGAGCACACGCCTATAAATTTGCAAGCTCCTGCCTTGCTGATTCGGACACAGGAGGGGGTGCCAGCCGAGCACTAACCCTGATGACTCCTGCAGGATGCCAGCTGCAGGGCAGGGCAGGGTAGCGTAGGGTGGGCCGGAGTGGGCTGGCGCACGGGCTGCTTGGCTCGACGAGGCGGACAACTGTAGAGAAACAACACCATCAGCTTTTCTAGAACCGGTCTCTTGTAAATACGCAGACGGGTGCGCTCTTCTAAATGTATCTTTTCATGGTTTCCGAGAGGAACAATCGACAATTGTTCCGCCGTAATGACTAACGTTCTTGTGTGCGTTAATGTCTGTAATTATGGATTAGCGCAGACTGCAAACTCTGGACCATGTTTGTCAAACTCAAGGCCCAAGGGACAAATGTAGCCCGCCATGTCATTTTACGGAGCTAAATACGCTAAAGCTTGCTTTTAGGAAAAGCAACAAATTGCCCAAAGATGAAATATATATAAAGTTCTGTGGGTTTTTATAAGCTGACACAATGTAAAAGGATTTATGTAAGTAGCGAGCAAACACATGTTTTCTACACAACTGAAATCGTCACTTAGGAGTAATTTCATGTATTTTACATTACAGCCGTTTACATTTACTTACATTCGTGAGTTCAATCTGGCCCTTTGAGGACAGCCATTATGCTGATGTGGTCATTGGTAAAAAGAGTTTGACACCAGCATAAATTAAAAAAAAAAAAATCTGGATTATGCTTGCCGCACAGGCCTCACCCCCAGACCCGCATGCTTTGTCGGCCATCACGGGAAGCGCGTGGGCTCGGCAGCCATTTTGCAAGCCGCCATCTAAGCGTAATTGACGTTTCTGCAAGCGCGCATTTTGCCCAAAAACGATGCTGAAAAGGAGCACGCATGCGTGCAGCTACGCGCGAACTCCACTTGGCCAGATATGGATATATACGCAACATGGAGAGAAATGCAAGGCCGAGAGGGGTGTGGGCTGGGGGGTTTACGCGCAACTGATTGACAGCACTCACTTATGGAAAAAGGGGGTTGATGAGAAAGGAAACGGAGTAAAACGCCTAATGAGAAATGTACAGCTTGTGATTACAAAGCCACCGTTTTTAACACAAAGAGCCAGCACTGCTCTCGCTGCGTACACGTGCATTTGTGGGGGGCTAAGATGGTAAATGACCCTTGTATAATGTATAAATCTCACACACGCACACTACGGGGAGCAATAAACGTCGACTCGGATCAATATGTAGCAGTAGAGATGCCGCTCCAGATGATTGACAACTCCCCGTCATTGTTCGAATTTACGATGGCGGCCGCAGCGATTATATGGCAAAGATGCTTTATACGATCTCGTAAAAGGATTTTTAAATAAAGGTTCTACTGACTCTTATTCCACACGCCTTCTCTAAAAGATATAGTTATAGCTCTTCACGAAAGCTTCTTTGTTCCAGGATCGTGCACGTAGCCTAAATAAGAAATTAATAGAAAGTAGTTGGCCCAATTGAGACCTCCCAATGGCAGAAAGAGAACTCAAAGCATCTTTTGGATCACTAAAAATGCTTTCAAATAGAAATCAAGTACACAAAATACAGTAATGACATACTGTATGCAAGATACTAACGGAATAAAATGCAAGTTCATGATGAACACTTACCCCGGAGGCAGTCGCCTTAACCAAGGTTTGCGTGTGGTGCAAAAGAATGGGCGGGGGCTTTTGCAGGTCTGAGTGACAGAGATCACATACCTATCAATTTATACGTTTTCTAGGTATTTTATACATTTTTGATCATTTTACATTGTGTACATCGTATAACAATTTCTATCGGAAGAAAGAAATCAAAGAAAGAAAGAACAATCTTGTCTTGCCCATTTCGTCTCTAATCCGGATCTTCTTGCGCACTGGTAGCAGATGAAAAAATAATCGTAGATGACTAATATTGTCCTGGTATTCTACATAGCCTGTCTTGGTGTGAGTATATAGGGGCCCCGTTGTGTGTGTGTGAGGTTTATTATCGCTTAATAAAGAGGATTTGCAATTATTATTAAAGAGAGCAATTGGTGGAGGTTGAGAGGTTTGAGATCCAGGGACTGTTAATGATACCTAAGCACTGTAACGCTACGTGAATGTATACACACACATTTTTTACAGCACTTTTTATTATTTCTTATTTTGGCCTGTAGTAGTTTGCATGTGCATGTTCGACGAGCTGATGCCGGCAGTGAGCAGTCACGGGACGTCTCTAGTGGTAGCCTGTGGGACTGCTCGAGAACTGGATTTTCCTTTGTATAATCTTGCTTGCTGATTATGCCAAAATTCTCGTGTTTAGGGGTACCATTGTACAATAATATCCTCCTTCACCTGGACAGGGGATTGATAAAGGCCACTTAAGGATAAGATGACATATTTTCTAGTGGTTGACAAACAGATGCGGGAGGGTGGGCGCTGGATGCAAACGAATTGGATGGGGGAGGTTAAGGTAAGGGATCAACGGTTTGCGTAACGTAAACGAGACGCCTACGAGTAAGGCGGCGAGCCGTGGAAACTGCCACGGGTTGAATAAGGGCGTCGGGTAAAGAGCAAACAGGGATGGTGGAGGAGGGTTTTCACATGCGGTGCAATGCGCACATGGCATCTTTACGTGCGGATGGCATGTTGTGTGCGTTGACGCCCCTTCATACATGTGGACGGTGGATACGGTGGATACAATAACCCCCCCCATTAGATGCCGGCTGCATATTCACCATGAGACTGCACATATGATTGCCGCCTTTGTCTGGGTCAGCGATGGCGATGGGTGCAGTCGTGGTTTTTTCGATGCACGCTTGCGCTTGCTCGAACAAGAGTCATGTGCGTGGCAGATGACCACCCCACCCAACTTCCCCCCTTCCCCTCATTTCACGGGTTAGGTTCGCAATTCAACCTCGTTTTCCCTGACACGTCCATCAGACATGACAGTAGTCCTCCTGTCATGACCGACAAAGCGACCGGCGTGTCCTCAGAGTGCACTCGCCGCCCCCACCTTCCTTTATACCTACATCATCATCGTCTTTACTATCTCCTGAGTCAGAAGTGTTAAATGGAGATTAGGTCGTTTTTTTTTTTTTTGGGGGGGGGGGGGGGGGGGGGTATATGCAGGGGTGTCGTGACTTTGTCCTCATAACCCCTCTTCCATTCTGATTACCGGTGGTTGGTGATGGGTGGGGAGGGAGGAGAAAGTTTCCCTCCCAGCGGCGGCTGCGTGCACAGCGTCAAACTGAGGGGACCCTTTGTCTGTCTATACTGTGGGAGATAATGTGTGTCGACACGCACACAGATGCACACACTCCACGTATACGGATGACACCAATCACACGTTCATGCGCACACCTTGGAGGTTGCAATTGTGATATTCATCAATCCACAGTTACCTGCACACCTGTGTAATATACATGTGTATATTTCATTGTGAAGCCATGTGTTTTTTATAACATGGCAAGTGTCAAAAGTGTAAAATTGTGCTCAGACTCACCTAGAATTGAGGGAGAAGTGTGCTGTTGCGGTTCGGATTCTGCTGCCTGGACTCGAGACCGGCAGGGTGCTGACACCTGACGTGGCTTCCCTGCTTCCCTGCTCTGGTGTATGAGCTCAGCAGCTACACCCTAGCACTGACAGGAGATGGGGAGACAGAGAGGAGGGGGTTTTGTCTGGCCTGTCAGATCATACCATCTGCCTAGAGGGGATGCGGTGGAGCGGGCCAGGCCGACAGAGCCCTTGTGACTCCCGCTCGGCTGCCCTGGAACAGCCCGCTCTGTCTGTACGGAGATGGTCTCTCCCACCTACCGCCGCTGTGATTGGTCTACGCGCTTCCTCCTTCGTCAAAATGTAAAATTCCAAGACAGAGAGTAGTGCGGCGCCGTGCCTATAGGTACACGTGATCGTTTTCTGTGTGAGTATGGCAGACAATGCGCGTGGGGAGGAAAAAAAATGTGAGTCTTTTGTGCGCATCAAGGAAATACACGTCGCTCGCAACCTGCGTGACTGATTGCGTTTACAGCAGTGTGTGCAAACGAGAGTTGATTTTTTTTTTCTGCGCCTTTGTGTGTCAGGCAGACGTTGTTCAAGATGGCATTGTCTGTGTGGGTGTGATGGAGGAAGTAGTAGTCATTGGCGAGACATGACAAAGAGACAGGAAGACACTGCATAGAGAAAGTGCAGGATGGTTATACTGTATGTGGGGGGCTTTGGGCGTTTTGTCACACCTAGGACTGCAACGAATAGTCGTCATTGTAGACAAAAAATTGAGAAAAGGAATAGTTAATGAATTTCATTGTTCACTATTCTCGCCAGACACGATGTTCCAATAGAGAGAGGCATCTTTACATAAGTCACTCATGCGCAATAACGTCCGTCTCAAGCGGTAACAGCAGTCAACATCAAACTACGTATACCTAAACATTTGGGAGCATTTTGGCCTGGATAAAAAGACTTCTTGCAAAATTTGCAAAGCAGACCTTGCATATCATGGCAATAGCTCAGTGACGCATGAACATTTAAAGAGCACGTTGTACATTTTATTACACATAGATTTTGCTGAGAGCGTTGGTGATATTCCAGGCTGTGCCTGACAAACGTATTCAAAATTAAATGTCACAAACGACAAACGTCAGTTGTTCGCTTTTAGTGCCAGATTGCAATCTTGAAAGAGCAAACAGCCAACATGCACTAACAACAATGGTCTATTTAGAGTGAAAACACATTTTTCTGAGCAAAACTATTTGGCAAGCTTTGTAAATCCAACCCAAAGTTACCACAAAAAAAAAAAAGAACATCCGCAAAGGTAAAAGCAAACGATTCGTATCGGTGACAGTGACTCCATCTACCTCCTTGAAAACAGACCTCCCTCTTTCCTGGCTTTTCTCAGCCTCTCTCCCGCTGCCGATTTAATTACCTTCTATATTTATCGGCGCTGGTGACGCTATTTTGGTTTCCCGAGTCTTCAGGCTGATATCGCTGGGTTACATTATTCAGGGCGGGAGCAGATGGCCGTCGTACAGTTGAGGAGTTTGGACGTTTGAGGGAAGCTAATGAGGACACAGGCTACAATTGGATGTGTAGCACAAGACAAATACAGTAATCTCTTGCTGTATCGCAGTTTAGGTATCACGGTTTCGCTACTATACGAATTTTTACCGTGAATTGTGGTCAGCATTCTAATTGGCTAAACCTTCGCCCCGCGTGTGTATCAATGACGTTGCTGTCTGAGTTGCACACGTACGTCGGCAACCGCAACCTGAAAACCACCACTAAAGTTGCAGTCTATAATACAGTCTGTGTCTCCACCATGGTGTATGGGGCAGAAACATGGACAGTATACAGACGCCATATAACAAGCCTGGAAATAACCATATCAGATGTCTTCAAAAAATTCTCAACCTGACCTGGGAAGACTGAATCCCCCACACGCACATTCTAACAGAAACCGGCATCATTCGCATGGAAGCAGCTCTGGCCCAAAAAACATCTGCACTGGGTTGGTCGCACCATCCGCATGGCTGGCTACCGTCTCTTACGCCAAGTCCTTTATGGACAATTAACCGCATCAAAGAGAGCTTCTGGTGGCCAGAAATGAAGTTACAAGGAACCTGGGCACCTTGAGAACCGAGCAGACCAGCCTGGAGAGACACCTGAAGAAAAGCAACTGATGTAATAAACATTTTCATACAAGGGAGGATGGCAACACAAAGCAGAAATCAACCACTCTCATCATCTCTCAAACATCAGGACATGCCTTCTTCATTGTTAAAGGCTTCAAAATCAGCCTGTGTAGCCACACGAAGTGACATCGATGTCAAAAACAAAAAAGCCTTGCCCGTGTTCAAAGCAAGCAATGTCATCGGATACAATGGACTGATTACACAGACCCAGACACACGAACGTGAAACAGCTTGACGGACCTATATTACATATGCACAAATATTTTTCAAATCCAAGTTTCATCGTGTCAACAAAACGCTCCGGACCAACAAAAGCATCGGTGGCCCGAGCCAAAAGGCAGACAAAGATGCATTCTATCGCCAACAAAGTTGGGCTTATCGACCCACTAAACTTGCTCTGGAGCTGTATAAGGCTCTTTGGTGCTCCCTAGCTCCTCTGCCGCTTTTTCAATAATGTTTGACGATGGAAAAATAGATGGTTTCTTTGGGAGGACAAACAGGACACATTCATAAAGTTTTGAACAGGGCACATGGTTAGTTTTCCAATAATTTCAGATACACACAATACAGGTTCCCTTCCTTATTTATCTAAATCTCATCTATCTAAAATACCTTATAAATCCCAGTGTGTGGGGGTCTCTGTGTGTATTTGTATGTGACTTATAGGCTCCAAAATGACTGAATTGATTTTTGTGAAAGTTTACACAGTTGGCCTTTGTAATTGTCCTTAGCTAGGTTTTGTGTCAGGGTATCCCAATAAATACTAACCTCTGCTTTTGTGGGGTCTTTAACTCCCTCTGGCAGCCACATTGGATACTGCAGCTCCTGACCACAAACCACTCCAAGCAGCCGAATCCAATCTTCTATTGGCTCAGCAACACTGGGACATTTTTCTTTCATTGTTTGCAGCTCCAGACATATTCGGTTTTTGTTTTTTTGGGGGGGGTACAATATGGCAATTGAACATTTTGGACATTTTTGCCCTGCCTAAAAGAAGGTAAACACAGTTTTCCATAACGTCCCTATGATGGTGATAAAGTATCATGTGAAATAAAATTGTAGTGTTCTGAAATACTTTCCGCCCCTTGTTCCAATAGCCAACCTGCAGAAAAATAGTTTTCAAATTATAATTTGGCAGTGAAGAAGTTATTTATAAAAGAAAAAAAAGTGCATTACTTTTATTTGTTAAACAAATACCTGAAACCTGTAAATTGGGTATGTTTTTTGGGTTTCAATGTATGGTTAGAGTATCAAAAAAACAAATACTGAAAAGGTTTCTATTTACGGGTTTTGACTACTTCAGGACGTTTTGGGAAAACGTCCCCCCTCGAAAAACGAGGGATTACGGTAGTGACAAGACTATTTACGCTGCACCAAAGCACAGAGTTCGAACCTGCAGACTAAGGAGTGCAGAACCGAGCCGAGTGCAAGCCTGCTCCATGGATCAGTGTCCCCCGTATTTGCCTGTGATTTATTATTGTCCCTCATCCGAGGCCGCAGTCATCTGAGAGATGATGGCCATATTGATCTGATAAACAGTTTCATTTACTGCCAAAGGCTGCCATTCAGCCACGTGCGAGCACACGCAGCGGGAGTAACCTAGCTTTCTGCTCCATCAATTCCCCACTTCCTTTTCCTCCACGTCTGCTGTGTTCCACCGCCCTCTCCACAGCACTCCTCTCTAGATCCCTCAGCCTCCTGATACTCCTTACTCCGTTCGTCTTTTGTTGGCGTCAAGCTTGTTTCACACTACACGAAGATTAATACCAAGAATAATACATTCTACTTCCAAGTGCTTTTCAGGAGACCCGAGTTCGATGTACAAAGAAAATCAAGATTAAAACGAGCAAGTAATCAATAGCAAATAAAAACACAGTAGAGTTAAACGGGGCTGGTACGTGAGGCAGATGGTCAAGAAAAGACTAATCTGAAGAGGGTTTTGATTCCGGACTTGAAGCTGGACAGGGTGGCGGAATTCCAGGGGTCAAGTGCCAATGAGTTCCAGAGCTGGGGGCAGAGCGGCTGAAAGCTCTGCTCCCAATGGAGCTGAGTCGGGCAGTGGGTATAGATAGGGAGGATGATCTGAGGGAGCGGAATGGATTATCCTTAAGGAAGCATTTGACAGGTCAAGAGATGTAAACTTTAAACCTGACTCAACAGGCAAACGTACAAACGCTTTACCTTTCAACGTAAATATTATCCCAGTAAGTTTTTTGATCATTTCAAATTGTGTAGACGTTAAGTCAAGTTTATGTGTACAGCCCTTTATCACGAAAACTCTCAAATTGCTGATAACACACATCATCAACATGAAATATAGGTAATAACAGAATGTCCAGTTGACACCTTCCTGAGGACAACATCATTCATAAGCTAGCGAATATTAGAGTGTTTTTAGCCGAGATTCAGAAAAACAGTGAATCAAAATAAGGAATTATCATCCCACAAAATATCAGTTGTACTCGTCCAATCGCAACAAACTTATCGATTCTTAAAATGAATGTGCCCGCGACCTTACTGAGGATAAGCGGTGCAGCTAATGTGATGAGATGAGAAAATGAATGTGCAAATAATCAAAAATGTCCTCCACCCCCCATATCAGAAGATTTTACACATTTTTTTTTTATATTATTAGAAAAACGTATTTTAAAAAAGTATAGTAAGTAACAGCACAATTCTGAGTTCATGGGTTCGAACCCCCTGTGTGAGGTTTGCATGTTCTTCCCGTGTGTGCGTGGGTTTCCTCCGGGTACTCCGGTTTCCTCCCACATTTCAAAGACATGCATGTCAATTTATTGGCCAGTCCAAATTGTCCCTAGGTGTGAATGAGCGAATGAGTTGACTGCCCTGCGACTGGCTGGCAACCAGTTCAGGGTGTCCCTGCCCACTGCCAGAAGACAGCTGGGATGGGCTCCAGCACCCCCGCGACCCTAATGAGGATAAGCGGTGCAGCTAATGCATGGATAGTAAGTAAAATTGTTTTTTTTTTAAACTAATATTAATATTTTAAACTAATATTCATATATTACGAGAAAATGTGAGTGAAAAAATATACTAAATATATACTAGAAATAAAATTAGGAGACAATAAAAGTAAAAAATGTAATCATTAAAATGAACTCCTTTGATAAAGAAGATGGTACTATTTTTCCTATTTTGCTAGAAAACGGCTAAAATAGTGTAATAAGGACAACAGATGACTATAAATGTCAGAACCAGAACAGATACAGGACCCAATCGCGTGACGTTCTCACACAAGCTTTTTATTTTATGGGAAATGGGGAGTCATGCACGTTAGGAAGCCGGTCTGGCGTGGAAGGACAGCGCGCCAGAGACCGACGAGATCGATAACGAATCAGGGTAACAAAATCAAACGGGAGAAGCTAGACGGGAACCAAAACTGGAGAAACTAACCAACAGGACAAGAATAGACGGAAAACAAAATTGGAACCCGAAATTAAACAGTACAAAAAAATAAACGGGAACCATACCGGACTGCAGATATCACAGGAAAACAGGACAGAACCCTCGTCTTGTGGGGCAGAAGTTTGTTGACGGGCTGACTCTGAAGCAAGAGAGCGCTGAGCTTTATATACACAGAAAGTCAATCTCCAAACGAGCCGCAGCTGGCACAACACGGGCGGAGCCAATTGGGAACCATGGCAACTGTAATACACAGAGGCAGGGCCAATTGGGCACCACTGCAACCGTGACACACACGCGCGTAGCCAAGTGGGCGCCATGGCAACCATGACAATAAAAGGTGCAAATTTTATAAAATAAGAACCATAATACGAAAAGTTTGCTAAATAATCTGGGTATAGAGCAAATACTCTTGCAGCGCAATGCAATTAGATAAGACATGGCACTCCTGGGTAAAACATGTAATATAGACTATGAAGAGAAAAATGATATGACTATCGTGATGAATAGGTATGAAGTAATTACAACATAGTGCTTAGAAAACTGGCCTAAGTTATAATAATAATAGTCCTATGAATATGCATTGTAACAAAAGTGCAATGAAAATAAGTGCAATAATATTTAGCAGCAGTATTTTCAAAAACCCAATATAATTCACAAGGTATATAGATTCAGTTTCGTGTCATAGTAAAAAAATTTTTTCAGTTTCCTTTAGCAACAAGAGTAGGTGAAAAAAAATTCACAAGATATTCTTTCTCAGTTTCGTGCGTCTGTTAAGGGTGGGTCAAAGAGGTGATGGCCGGCGTGGGTATTTCATAATGTTAATGACTCTGCTATGGTATTGCAAGCTGGCAACGTCTTCTAGACTGGGCAAAGAGCAGCTGCTGATATTTTGGGACGTGTTGATTACTCTCTTAATTTTTTTCTGTTTGCTGGCGTGTGCGTGGTAAAACTGCGCTCATCTTGCCTATTTCAGCTGTAATCCGGACCGTCTCGGTCGCTGGTAGCAGACAACGACGTCTGATTACTAACGGAAGACGAAGATTGCGAAATCCTGCAATGCTACGTATAATTAAGCGACACTAAATTTACTTCAAAACTGAGAAAGATGCTAAAATAGTTGTTTGTCTTGTTTCTTTGGGAGATGAAATAAACTTGTTTGCACAAATTCACTTTGTTTTAATTCTATTCTTATAACCTGTCTTACTCTTATAACTCTGCCAAACATTTTGAAAGGTAAAGTATGCGAGTAGAGTTGAACCAAATTTTCAATGGCCAAGAAAGTACCTTCTATTATGACCTAAACCCAAAATCAGAAAAAATAATAATAATTGTACTTGTCTGATATAAGGAAGAATTCAAATAAAACATTACATATTACCCCAAAAAGACCTAAATGACTTGAAAATTTGTCTCTGGCATTCAGAGAGTTACGTAATAATTGGGTTTCAAAAATCCAATCTGAAATTAAATCGCTTGGATCATTAATTTGCAGGAGCCTCACACAATATTTGACTCAAAAACAATAATAGAGAAGAGTAGGGTAGGGTAGGGTAGAGTACAGTAGAATATAATAGAATATTCTTTATTGTCATTGATATCAAGACTTTAAACATGGTATACAACAAGATGAGACACGGCACACCAGGGTAATTCTGTAATAAGTAAATATGTTTATAAATATGTTTACGTAACAATTACTACGTATTATCGTGTTACCCCAATAAAACATAAATGGCGTGAAAATCTGTCCTTAGCACTATGTTGCAAATATTTTTGCCCATTTATTCTGACAATCTTTTCTTATTTTTCTCCTTAAGTCTTTATAACGCCTTTATCCTGGAGTGCCATGTCTACTATAGTCGCATATAAAGTTTACAACGGTAATATTAATGACAATAAAGACTATTCTTTTCGTTTGTATTCAACACAGTTTATCTTGCTAAATAGGTAAAGTGTTGTGTTTGTAAGATTTATCGTCGCTTAATACGGGGAGTCACAATCATAAATAAGGATAGGAATTGGCTGATGTTGATAAGTATGAAGGAGGTACTTACTACAGTATTTCCAATTTTTGAAGTTTCCTACCCTTGGCTGTTATTCTCACTGTAGCATAATGAGCAACTAGAATGTAAAGTAAGGCTTGACGGGTAGATGAATGCCACATAGTGTGTGACGATTGTCACAAAGCGACAAAGGAAACATCACAAAGTACAGCTTCCCCTCATAAAATCATCACAGGGCCAAGACAGGATCATGATGCAATAAAGGAAGGGTCTCCAATGTGGTGGTGTGGTCCCCTAAGAGCAGTTAAAGTGCCTGTGAATTTGTTCAGAAAATAGCTCATTGTTGGGTCTCGGGCTGCAACTAATGATTAATCTCATAATTGATGAATAGGTCGATTATGTTTTCGATTCATCGATGAATCGGGTTTCTAATTTTCCTTCAATTTATTCAAAATATTCAGATGTAAAACAATAAAAAATATAAGAGTTTGTCAATTATCTTGATAATAAAAAAATGCTTATAAATGTATGCTATACACCTGCAAATATGTAAGATACCACCTTATCCAAAGATCATATTATATTTGGACTTATCATGCACAACAAAAAAGAAAAAGGAATATGTTTCAATTTGTGTAATTTTTTTTATCTATAAAAAAAAAATCAAACATGTAAACAAACCCAATTTTCAAAATATTGTCAACACATTTGTTTGTGTGGGTTAAATTTTGGAATATGATAAAAATTGCCATTATGAAAATGATATATGCTCAAGAATTGGCCCCTTGAGTAGCATTAAACATGTCATTTTTATGATTTTTCTTTTTACTTTATTTATTTCATACTATTTTCAGATTGTTTTTCTCTCTATTTCTGTCTGTTCTTTTGAAAATGGTTAGCTTTGTTTCATGATGAAACAGTCAAACACTACAGAGTTGAAACTTTCGTGTCAATTTTGTTTGTAAATGATGCAAAATGTAGTACAGTATATAAAAAAGTTAACAAGGCTTTTTGATTAAAAAAAACTGTCTTAGCACTCTCTGCAGGATTAAAGCGGTACTACAAATCCCAGCGTCACAATGGAATGGTGTGCACTGATTTAACGTTATTGGTGGGTCATAAATCACGCTTTCAATCATCTTTTAAACGATTTTGTCGATTCGTTGTTGCAGCACTAGTTGGGTCAATGTGAATCTCCGGTTCCCCCCTCCTTACTGTTTACCTTTCTAGCTACCTTATTAGCCATTGAGCAAGCCATCTAGCTAAATCTCTATTTTAGAAATTCATTTCAAACTGGGTGTCCTTTGCATTAATTAGGAACAAAAGTAGCTTGACGTTTGAAACATGTTGGAGGGCCCTGAAACGGAGGCTGGAACGTTCATGTTGGCTTTACAAATCACTGGGGCAACAATTTCAAATTGAAGAGTTCCCTGAAACCATTTTTGTGTCTTTTTTGTTCTGTTATCATGTCCTTTTGTAAGTGAGCCATAAGTGGCAATGACGCTTAATACGACAATGCCATACAAACTAATGTCAGCTGCCGTTAACCACGAAGAAAGAAAACACGCAACGGCAAAGCCAAGCCACCGGAGAGCAATGTTAGTGTCATTTTTAAGAAAACTTGAGAAATATGGCAACGGTTTCAAGCATTTACAAGTACTTCACCCAAATATAGAGCACCTCTCAAACCTTGAAAACACAACATTAAAATTCAAGCATTTTCAAGGATTTCAAGCACCCGTACGCACCCTGATTTATGCATTTTTACCCTTCTGATTTTTTTTCTATTATATTTACCCGGGATATGGTTGTCAAGTTTCCAATTTTAACACGAACCCTAAAACATTCAATCAATATTACCCTCCATATTGAATCGATCATTGTAAGTGCCAAAGTATAAAACAAAAATAGTATGGAGTATCAGCTAAATATCAAATAAAATCGACTCACCTTTGCTTTAAAGACAAATTAGGATACATCAAAGTCTGAAATTCAGGACTGTTTGTACCTCCATCCAAACAATCCAGAGCAAGCAGTGAATGTTCACTGGCCATCTGCACTTTTAATTCCTCGAAAACACAACATTAAAATTCAAGCATTTAAGGATTTCAAGCATCCGTACGAACACAAGGTATGCAAAGCAGACACTCATTGAAAAATGTTTTCCTCAGTTAAGACACTTGGAAATAATTTTCATGTGTTGCAGGATCCCTCCACTCGCAAGTTTCTTTCTTCTTTAGTAATATACTTTTGAAAATAATACACATAGGAAAACTGCATTATTTATTGTTAAACCGGGTATCGGTATAACTACTGCAAAGTGATTTTGATCTATAATAGTTTAATTCCATTAGATTCACTTTTGGGGGCGATTCAATTCAGTTCAGTGTTTTTGAATGTCATTTTTTTTCTAATTTTGGTAAAATAAGAGATACTTCTCACATGACCAGACATTAAGCCACGTGCCATACAAGATCCTTTTGGTTATATCTTAAAATATAAAAATAAAAAAGATAAAATTAAAGGATTAGTGTTTAAAATGGGCAAAACTATCTGTTAACAGAACAATAATTTTATTTCTAGTTGTGTATACACACAAATAATTCATGGGTGTGGTAAAAATAACTTCATTAATAAAAAAACAAACCCAAGATTAAATACAAAAAATACTTGATCTTTCGTATATATATTTTTTAAAACAAATACTTGTAGGTCAAGAAATTTGTATTTATTTGACATAACATGAGGCTCACTTAGAGGTAGCTGACATAAATGTCTGCCATCTTGGTGCTACAGGCCCCTACAAAATTAAATGTTCTAAAGAATTAAAAAAAAGGGAAAAAAATATATTTGGTTCTGTTTGGTCACTTTGAGTCTGCACAGTTTCTATTCCTCCTTGTGCTTTTTGGCACCTGTGTTTGGTCGTGTGACACAATACATTTTGGAGTCAGGGGTGGGCAAATTACGACTCTTACACAAGCGGCCCGGCAGGTATTTCAACTCGCCCTCCAAACAAGACTGGTCAAAATATGATGACAACAGTAAATTAAGTACTTCAGATAAGAACATGTTTTTTGGGGGTGCCAACTTTGTCCCTTTCTGTGTCTCCATGAAAAATACTAATACAGAAATACAACAAAAATTCTATAAAATGACTACAAAACTAAATATTATTTTTAGTGATTATATTTATATATATATATATATATATATATATATATATATATATATATATATATATATAATTTTGCTTTCATTCT
Organism: Urocampus carinirostris; assembly: GCF_059441175.1. NCBI lineage: Eukaryota > Metazoa > Chordata > Actinopteri > Syngnathiformes > Syngnathidae > Urocampus > Urocampus carinirostris. The sequence continues at coordinate 12,151,140 of NC_142350.1, read as the reverse complement.
GAAAAGAGAAATAATAGAAATACTACAAAAACACTACTACAATACAAAAATACTAGGACAGAAGTATAGCCTCAGAAATACTAGAACAATTCAAATAAAGTAATATTACAAAAATACAAAGAAAAACAACTAAAATACTACTTGGGAAATACTTTGAAATACTTCTTCAGAAATATTGCAAAAATACCACAACATTTGTTCTAAAAAAAAAAAAAACACTGAGAGAAATATTACTACAGAAGTACTTCAAAAGTACCACTAAAGAAGTATTACGACAGAAATACTGCAAAAATACAGTAATACAAAAAAAACACACCTAAGGAAATACTACAAACCCCTACAAAGAAAAGACTACATAATAAAACTACATTAATACTACAAAAATACTACAGAACTACAACAAATAACCGATTGCAAAAATACGACACAAATACCACAAAAATACAACTACAGTAATACAGTATGACAAAACTAAATACCAGATAATGTATCGAAAGCAAAATTATATATTAGTTCCGTTTTAATTGTGATCGTTTCAAAACCAAATCGATGTGACCTAATCTATTTAAAAGAAAAAGAAAGATTTTGTTGCAAATGAAACTTAATGCTACATACAAACCCTCTTCTGTTGTTTCACAAGACGTCTTTACAGTCGGGGCTAATTTGAATATAATCGAACGCTGATTCCTTTTAATTAGGAGCTACTTTAAATGAATTTCTTAGCCTGATGTCGTGACTTAATCTTCTGTTAGGTAGGACATTGTACTCAGTAGATTCGCTACTGTGTAATTGATGTGATGGGTCACACTTCTTTAATTAGCCTTACTGCTAGAAGACATGGGTGGAATGCTTCTCTGGAACCCGAGTACTTAAACCTTTTGGTCATAACACAACATGTTAGCGTTTGCCATTTCTATCCATGTTTTGCACTAATGTAGAATAAAAGGGATAAACACGGTGGTCCGGCAAGCTTGATGGATATGCACTCACATGTCTTACTGTGACTGTGCACATTACAGTGCATGGCAAATGTTTTGCAGTACCCCCGCCCACCCAATGACTTAATGTCATATTGCCACATTTCAAGATAAAAAAAAAAAAAACGAAAATAATTGCTGTCATTCACTTTCCGGACACATTTTGAACATGTTACCTAGTGTTTACTATGTTTGTTTACTGTAATGCTAAATATAATTCACCCTGGTCACCCTGAAAGGGGGATTACCACTTGTGAGGTCCCTTCTCAAGGTTTCTCTTTTTCCTCATGCTGAGGTTTTGAGTTGTTCCTTGCCCGCATGTTGGTTTAAGATCAGGTAATAGTGTCATTGTAATCCTGTGCAGTCCTTTGAGACATTTTTGTGATTAAGGGCTATATAAATAAATTTGACTTGACTTGACTTGACTTGACTAAGATTCAATAACATGTCAGACACAATCGTGAAGTGGAACCAAATTGTTTCAATATTTTACAATATATTAAAAACAAAAACAAGTGAAAAGTACTAGCCCTGTTCTTTCAGCGCAGCCAAGTTCCCTCTAGACTTGGGAATGATCCAATGTGGACCTAAATGACTAACAATGACAGAGTGTCATTAATGCACCTGCTCTGTGATGGACTCAGGGGTCTATGAAGACTTAATAAAACGCCAGGCTGGTCCAGGACAAAGTATTAAAAACTTCAAAGCAGGAACGGGATACAAGAAGATTTTGAAACATTTACACACCTCCATGAGCAAGCAATAATGTCAAAATGCAGAGAACATAAAACCAGTGCAAAGCGACCAAGACCTGGCTGTACCTCTAAACCTTCAGCCCAAACAAGGAGAAAACTACGTGGCACACGTGGTACACACGAGGTAATGACGGGGTACAGACGCGGAACGACGTGCTACGGCCGCGGCCAGGGCGTGGTTACACGCGGGGACGCGAAATTTTAGCGGGTAATCGCGGGTGGAGCACGATCATAGCACGTTTGTTCTGCGCCTGTATCGCGGTCTTATCACGTGAATTAGCGTGTGTAACGCGTGTGACGGTCAAACGCCTTTCTCCGCGTATATACAGCGCGATTTGCCGAGCACACGTCAGTTGTGCTCGAGACGTCAAGGGGTGGACATGGATCCCCGTCACCGTAGTGACCTCGTCTTAATCCATTTTTATTTCTTGACATTTCTTTTCATTTCATAACAAGATAATAAAATAAAAATGAAAAACTATTACAATAATAACATATTGGCTTCTTCTTCGGTGCCATAGCTTGAAATCTTGATCTTCACGGGACTGTTACTTGAGCGGTTATGATTTCTACAGCTCGGCTCGGCAGCTTTTATACCCGTGGTCCACACGCGGAAAGGACGTGGAACTGACGCGATGAGAAAGCGGAACAGTTGCCGGCGTCTGTTTTCATACCACGGATAAACAGCGGGTTAGACAATTTTGCGCATTTTCTACCGCGTGCAACCACGGGCAAAAAAAAAAATCGCAAACTTTTACCCGCGATACAGACGCAAAAGGCTGTGTGACCAGGCCTTAACAATATAAATGTGCTAAAATGGGCAAGCCAAAGTCCAGACCTCAATCCTATAGAGCATTTGTAGAAATATTTGAAAAATGATGTGCACAAACAATCGTCATAAAACTTTAAGGGACCTTAGCTGTTCTTAAGGGAGAATGGGCAAATATGATATAAAATAGTATAAGCCATACCCAGAAAGATGTGCAGCAGGAATCACAGCCATAGCAGGTTTTAGAAATTATAAACTCAAAGGGGGCCAATTGTTTTGCAACGCCTACCTTTCAATTTTGTATTTGTTAGCACAATATAAGATGTTGAATACATTTGGTTTCTATTCACAATCTTGTCTCACATGTTGATTCTTAGAATTTTTTGATTTTTTTTATCCATAAGTTTGACACCTGATACATGGTAATGAGTTTTGGGGGGGGACCAATACTGGTGCAAGGCACTATATTTGTGAGCAGTGTTGGGAGTGACGCGTTACAAAGGAACGCGACCCAGGGACGCAATAACGTGTCCCGATAATGATTACTGTATTGCGTAGTCGATAACAATTTGTAACAACTTTTATTACAACACAGTACATTAAAGCTACATTTCGAAACCAGAAAATGAGCTAATTTGTCTTCTGCTCTTTGACGGTTCGTCAAAAATTTGAACCTCTTTCCGCCAGCATCACAACTTTAAGTCCTAGATCTAGAGAAGGGTTGGCGTGTTTATACCTTCCTACAAAATACAACTGAATACAGTTACGGTGGCTATGTTTCAAGTATACGGTACGAGGACTCATCATTTCACCCTACTGATATTTCGATATTCTCTCGACCGTATAAACTCACACCCAAGCAGGATTTATAAATACTCAAATCAGGGGTTCAGTTTAAATGTGCAATTTTGGTTATGTGACCCCAGTAGCAAATGTTAGGCAGCGTGTGGGGAGGGGCACGGTTGGAGGAGGGTAAAGTAACCAAAATTTTATTTAAGTAAAATTACTGTTACTTCAGAATATGAATATTGTACAGAATAATACTAAGTAGACATAAAAAAGTCATCCAAATAGTTATTTGAGCCAAAGTAAAAATGAACTTGGTGAAAAAAACGAAAGCAGCAACATCTTATTCATTGTCAATCATGGAATCAGCAAAGTCTATCCAATCAGTAATAAAATAAAAGTGTGTAATTTTAAGTTTGTGTACTTATTTTGTTTGGGTGAAACCTAGGTGGATATATATATTATAATGTGTGTGTGAGGCTACAACTATATACACTGTGCATACAGTTCATGGTTCACAGATTCCTTAACCCCCATGGCATGTGACAATCCTGATACTAAATCCTAAATCACTTGTAAAAAAATTTTGAGTATCATATTGTACAAAGGCATTGCATGTCAAGTCATGTTTGTTTGTAGAGCTCTTAGTCACAAGACTTATCAAAGGGCTGCACAGACAATAGACTGTTACGACACCACCTGATCTAAAACCTACATTAGGGCAAGGAAAAGTAAAAAACCTCAGCATAAGGAAAATGAAGAGACCTTGAGAAGGGATTCGCAAATGAGGTAATCCCCCTTCCAGGATGACCAGGCTGCAATGGATGTTGCAAGGATATCAACAGACAATACACAGACATGGTCAAAATGAACACACTCGTATTTTTGTTGAAGTACAAACTCTGTGGCGATGACGTTACGTACTTTTGCTGTAAAAGGCTTTGTTTCGTATATTTTTCATTTTGTATTTTATATATATATATATATATATATATATAGTCAAATTATTTGTGTATTTAAATGAAAGATAGCTATATGGATCAATAAAATGTGTCCATCAAAAAATAAAAGAATACATGATTTTATATAAGTTCCATACAATTTGAAATAAGTCCCCTAAATACATAAATAATTCGATTAAATGCCTCCATCAAAAATACATTAAAAAATATCTGGATGAATAGATGTTAAATGAAAACGTACTTAATACAGTAAAAAAAACAGAAACATTACTAACCCTGCTCAAGTTCCACCTGGTGGTTATTTGGGTCCCAAAATAAATGAATAATGCCCCTTAGCAGAGACAAACAGATGCGTACTTACGTGGAGGGGATTTAAGTAATGGCTTCAATGTAGCCTAATGTAGCGGAGTAGGAGTACAGTTTCTTCTTCACAAATCTGGGTGGGTGGAAGAGTGGGTAGATCCTTTAACCATTTCCTGTGGTGTGCCTTGGATAACTACAGCCCGGTGGCACTCATCCCTCTCCAGGCCAACATGTTTCCACCCGGTCTCAAACCGGGGACTTTTTGCGTGTTGAGCAAATGTGCTCACCACTACACTACGGAAACACTTCACAAATCTACTTAAGTAAAAGTAAAAAGTATAGTGATTTAAAAATACTCCAAGGAGTACAAAATATTCCAAAACGTACTCAAGTAAATGTAATCAAGTAAATGTAACTTGTTACCACCCTGATATGGGTGTGCCTTATACAGGAACAAGGAAATCAACGGGGCAAACGTGAGCACAGAATTAACTGTAAAAGAGCGCTGGATTTTTTTTCTTTTGTTTGTGGCTTTTTTAAGGCATAGCCCCAAAAACCTGGTGAAGGATGGGCGCCGCCAGGCTTTTCTTGACCAAGACACACCACAGGGAGTGGTGCCCGATGACACTAGCAGTTCAGGGATCCATGAGAATCTGGGAGGGTAACGCAATTACTTCTTAATTGAAGTAACGGGTAACTAACTAATTAGCGTACTTTTTTTCAGTAACGCATTAACACTGCTTGTGAGTATAGACTAAATGCCATCTAGTGAGAAATGCATAACATATTCATACACACAAGTGTACACACACACACACACTCAAGGGCTTTCAGTTTCTAAATCAATCCCACATCCGGAGCTAATGCAGTGCCGGGCCCTCTTCAGGAAACATTAGGCCTTTTAGACAAAGTGTATGCATTCCTGTATATGCATGTGGATGTGTCTGTGTGTGTGTGTGTGTGTGTGTGTGTGTGTGTGCGTGTGTGTGTGAGCGGGTGAGGAAGCCGCAAACTCAGCACTAAACCATCTCAGTTGATCCTATGAGGTCAGCAGGTGCAGTAAGGAAGTGGTCGACAACCACTGGGTATATTGGTCCTCGGCCCCGCAAAATGAAAAATACAGCGCAGTGAAAAATGATTGGCCCCAGGAACTTCTGACATACCGTCCATCCATCCATTGTCTGCACCGCTTATCCTCAGTAGGTCGCGGGGGTGCTGGAGCCCATCCTAGTCATCTTCGGGCAGCAGGCAGGGGACACCCTGAACTGGTTGCCAGCCAGTTGCAGGGCACACAAGGACAGACAATTCGTTTGTTCATTCACACCTAGGGACAATTTGGACCGGCCAATTAACCTGAAATGCATGTTTTTGGAATGTGGGAGGAAACCGGAGTGCCCGGAGAAAACCCACGCAAGCACGGGGAGAACTTGCAAACTCCATACAGGAAGGTTTGATCTCACGACCTCAGAACTGTGTCGCACAAACGCTAACCACTGCGCCGCCGGGGTGCCAACGTGGTGCCTCTCCACACGGATTTAATTCGTTCCAGGAGTAGCTTTGTAACCGGGAATGTAAATGCATTAATCCGTTCCAAGCCCCGCAAAAGTATATTTTTCTTAATAAATCATAAGAGCATCAGAAATAAAACAAAGAAAGTTAGATGACCTCACAATAAACATAAAACGAGAGGTACATAATGTAAAAGAAACAAATAATAAAAGGAAATAATAAAAACATATTCATTTACCTTTTAACTGGCCTCTTTGTTTAATGGTCCTCAGCAGAGTTTTTTTGCCTCGGTTTCTTGAAAAACTGGTCAAATGACGTCTGCTTTTGCCGATTTTGACAATCGGTCAGAAATTCGTGAGGCAGATGTCATCATAATGAGCGATAGTCCGACCTGTCAATACTTTTTCTGCATGATCCCTTTTCACAAATTCTGAGACTTCATGGAATTTTGTCCCCAAAAAAGCCTTTATATGTTTATTTATTATCTTACTTTTGTGTTCCGGTCACTTTCACTGGAGTAAAGAAGGCGGGGGGAGCAGAGATGTCTCGTGCATGCTTGCTGCTTTCTTGTATGTCGTAGAATAAATAATCGTGAAAATGGTGAAAGTAAGAAAAGGACTGTTTCTAATAGATTCCAAATGTCAACCCAAACCCCACAAAGATGAAAAAGGAAGAATTCTAAGAAATGTACATACTTGCACATGCAACGAAAGGATTTACTGTCAGAAAATGGCGTCAGAGAGTAAAATATTTCGATACCCAATGAGATGTCCAACCAACGCGCATGCGTAATTTCCTGGGAAATATGCAAGTTTTTGTCCTTCCTATCATTTGAAAGTGATGAGTACTTAGGATTTTTGCTATAATTTAGTCTTGTTTGACTCCTTCACTGCTTCAAATACTGTTTTCTGGTGTGTTTTTCTGCGGTACCTCTCTAGCATATGTGCTAACCATAGAATAGTTGCTGACCATGCTAATCCCACAGTGAATGTATGCATGCCAACTCTCGTTATATATCATCAGTAAAAGTTCAGTTTTGCAATAAATCTGAGTTTCAGTGTTGCTGGATTTACTTGATATATAAAACAAAGAAAATTGCTGTCAATCAGCTACGGTAGGACGTCTCGAGAGGGTAGACATGTCCGACCACTGCAACAGGGAATGAGGGACCATTTTATTGTGAGTGTGTTTTTTCCCTCCCTCGATATCCTTTGGGTTTTTATCGCTCTAAAATTATCCCCCTTTTACTGGAAGTCAGGCAGAGCTGGGGGGGAGGGGGACTGAAATATAGGCACTCTTGTTTGAACGTCCAGCTCGATCACTTGTGGTTGCACAACTTAAGAGACAATCGTTGACTTCCTCCCAGTCAAATACTGCAAGGTAATGTAATCGAATACAGTACACGCTAATACGGTGGGACTTTGAGGTCAAAAGCATCATCATTTGTGGTACTGTTTGTGCTATTTATGGTTTTAAGTCTAAATCCATAAGTGTCCTTTCGAATTCGCCTTGAATTCATACAGTGTATTTATTTGTGTATAATGCTTTTTCAGGTTTTTTTGCATAATAGGGAATTTAAAGTTTGGGGGCGCGTTAAAAACAAGGTTTTACGGTAGTATATTATTGTATTCGTGCAATGATCAAATACCGCTGATCACGATGGCAAAACATTGGATGCAAAGAGAAATAGTTGAGACCGCCAAATCCTAACCACTAGACAGACCACTGATGATATAGATGACATTCACAAAAAGGCGATCATATTAATGTCACTATCACAGTACTTATAGTCACGGTACCAGAGACAAATGTTAAGAGACTTGAGAAACTGTAAAGTCGTCCTAAAAGATATGAATACAGAGACACTTTGCTACTTCGCGCTTGGGTCATGGGTGGTTCACTGCCTTGTGGATTTTATTTGTACATTGTGTTATGCATTCTGATTGGCTAAACAGTGGAAGATGCTTTCTATCGCCAACAAAGTTGCACTTCTCCACAGGCTAAACCTGTTCAGAAGCCACATATGGTTAAATAAAGTTTTCCATAACGGCCACAGGTAAAGTGAAGTGGATCTTTAATTCATACATTTGCGTAATAAAACAGCAAACTTATTTTGACAGTACAGGAGTTATTTGTAAAAAGAAAATATTTCTAAAGTACAGAAGTTTTATTTGTTAAAAAAATACGTGCCTGTAAATTGTGTGTCCTTGAATAATAAATGATTAAATAATTAATAAATTTGGTTGATTTCTGCACCACTGTGAAAAAGTTAGTCACTTTATAGTAAATGAAATAGTTGCATTCATCCATATGGAGTGCAAGTCTTTTTTTCAGTAACGTACAACACACTTTGTAAGCCAAGAAGTACAGACGCTCCCCTACTTACGACCATTCGACTTACGAAAAACGGTATATACAAAAAAAAATATTCGGGACGTCAACAATATCCTGACATTGCTGTCAGTTAGATATTGTATTGTTTGCACCTTTTTCCAAGTAGAGGAGAGCACTGCAGTGCTTCTTCCTGCTGATACCAGCGTGTGGCGCTGTGAAAGCTCACCCAGCATCCACCAACTTCCTCTTCCTGTCACTGGTCGTGTGTAAACATACAGCGCTGTATCTCCAGCGCGATAAGAACTTTGACATTTTTATTGTTTAATATCTCGTGCATCCATTCGATATCGTTGCAGTAAAGTCTAAAGAGGAGACGAGCCATTTCTTTTGAAATGAAAGTGGAATAAGAAAGATTGATGCGGTTGAGAAAATGATCGGAAGGCTATTTTTTGGCCACCTTTTACTACGGAGGAGGACCTTTTGAAGTGCAAGTCCCAAAAGTGAAACCTCACTTTATTTATCTTTATAGAGGATATTATTTTAATAAATGTTTATTTTTTAGTAAAGAACAATACAGGTTACTAATACAAGCCTTAAACATACTTATATAAACCCATAAACATACAAAATAAAGCCCTGAAGCAACTTAGGAACGATCGTCCGGAACCTCTCGTTCGTTCGTTTTGCTTTCATTCTGAAAAGAAAAGAAAATACGAAAAAAACAACTACTACTACAATAATACAGAAATTCTACAAAAATACTACAAAATACATCCACAATAATACTACAAAGTATTGAAGAAATAATAATAAAACTAAATATAAAATTTTGTGCTTAAAACCAAGACCTAATATACTATTTTGATTTCATTCTTAACGGAAAATACGAAAAAACAATTAGACTACTACAAAAAATACTACATAAATACTACAAAATACATCGACAGTAATACTAAAAAGTACTGCAGAAATAATAAAAATAAAAAAACTACTCCAGAAATACTACAAAACACTACTACAATAAACACTACAGAAATACTCCAAAAACAGTAATAACAACAAACTACTACAGGAATATGAAAAAACTAAATATCAAATTAAAACAGACCTAATATATAATTTTGCTTTAAGTGTGAGTATTTAAATACTAATTTGATGAGACAAATCTTATTAAAAAGCAAATATATGTAAATATATACATAAAAATATAACGTGTAAGTATGCCTGTATACATGAGAAAAATCGTTCTCCATGGGCCAATGTTGCAAACCAATTTGAGTTTGCCCACCCCTGAATTATAATACTGTACACTTTGAGTGCAATGCTACTGGGTAAGTTGACTTCTTCAAAACCAAAAGTTGCCATTTTCTGAGTGGATGCCATATGCATTTATTTCCCCCTACGAATATCTTAAAGAGTGAATGTGCTCAGGGAGCAAATCCTACTCGGCCGTCTATACCTCCTTTTTATATCAAAGTAAACAAACGCAAATGTATATAAAGTAGGTGCTGACGGGAGGCCTTGGAGGCGACATTTACATCAAACACCTCCCTGGCGATTACATCCATACTTTCCTCTTTCGCTTTTGTTCCCTGGCCTCCAACGGCCCCCTTTCCCCCTCCTCGTCTTCCTCACACTGTATTATATCCCCGAGGCCGAGGGCGGGACGGATCAAGTCTCTGCGAATCAATATGAGCCATTCATGTAGCTGCAGCTCATGCGTGGTCATGTGAACCGGCACTGGCGCGCGTGCACGTCCCGAAGTTACCGGATCGATATAATTGCGTAAAGACGAGTACGAGCCGACGGGCGGAAATGGACTCAAAATGCGTTTTACGACAATTGCTTAATAGCTGGAAGTTGCTGGGAATTTTCATTCTTTCTGGCGTTGGCGTTGCTGTTGTTTTCCTGACTATAAATCTGAATCTCCCGTGCTTTGCTAAGACATCGCGAGTTGCAAAACAATACCGTACTTCAGTGGTCCCCAACCTTTTATGTACCACTGACCCATAATATTCTTACTGTCTGACCCAATATAACATCGTAAAAATAGTGTGGTGATGAGATCAAACGTAGTGCCTTCTCATGTGTCATCTGTATCCCTAGTGATGTATTGGTTGGATCGGGATCCCACACACCCGTGATCCGTGCTCGATTCCCGTGACATGCAATTGTAAAAAGTGATATGTTCCAACTGATCATTCAATGCACGGATACAGTATTTTTTTTTCTGCAACCCTTACTGTAGTTTTAATTATATGCGCCGTGTAGTCCAGCGAGCCATATAGATGCAAAGACTATCACAATAGACCATTATTTGGGAGTGCATCTTATAATCTGGTGCGCCTTATAGTGCAGAAAATACAGAAGTTGCATCTAGACGAGCGCGAATGGGGGAGGAACGGAAATAGACTTAAAATGTGTTTTTCGGGCAATTGCTTAATAGATGCTGGGAGTTTCTTTTGGCATCAGCGATAATATTAGCCCGGATTGACAGCGGAAGGAAGTCTTGAGATAATGGACGCATAGGTTGGCCGAGGCTACGAGCCACAGAGGATGGAAAAGTGAGAGGGAGGAAACGACGGAGGAAACTAATGGAGAGAGCAAGACAGCGATGCCGGCCATTATAAATCATATCCACTCTTGGCGCCAGCCGCATTGCCTAGCAACCAGACGGACTCCGCATCCCTGCCGCCCCCTGTCTACGGCAGTGTTTCCCAAGGGTCGGACCCAAAAGCAGGTCGCAGACCCCTTTTCGGTGGGTCGCGGCCTTTGCCTTGGCAAAATAATACTAAGAAAAAAAACAACAGGTTCAGTTAGACTCCTCGAAGATTGTATGTGTTGTTTCAGGTGTCCTTGACACTTTCTAACTGAGTTCAATGAGCCTTTAGAATTCACTTTTCACTGCACCTATGTGTTTTTATCTTACTTTTAGCAAATCTGTTCGGCACTCGCAGAAATCAGGAATGGGGGGACGAAGGGGAGTAATTTCATGCTCGTCCCCGCAGTTTTTTGTTAATGTAGCATGAAAATGGTGAAATTAAGAAAACGCCTGTTTAAAATACAGTCCAAACGTAGACCCGAACCCCCAAAAAGATGATAAAAAAATAATTTATTCGAGCGCATCTAAGAAATGCACGTACTTGCTCGCGCACCATGAGCAAGCTAAGGTTGCAATGATGTCTTAAGCCAGGAGTTGGTGTCAGCGAGTCGAAAGATTGTTGACAGACGCCAATTCTTACCACAGAAGAAGACAGATAAAGTTTTATTACACATGTTGATGAGCATGGCCAAATGCAGATACAGTGGAAAATATACGAGATATGGATTTCAATATCAAAGCTGCTAAAGGAAAGAGATTTAGATTTTAGTAAAAATGCTGGTAATTAAGCATTAAAGGGGCAGTGAATATGATCAGATGGATATTTCTGTATTGTCTTGTGCCATCGAAAAGGAGTGCTGCAAAACACAAGGAAGAATACAAACTACGAAGACTCAAAATGCTCAAATTGCTCCATTTTTCATCTCTTTTTTTCTCCAGTTTTTTGGGATACCAGGAGCAGCAAGATGGCCAACCTAATGTTACGTCATATAAATGCATATTTCTAATCCAAACGAATACTTTTTTAAAAATGGGTGTTCTTATGTATTACATGCATTCTTTTATTCAAATCAATATAATTGTTTTTGGTTTTTCTTTAATTAATGGAGGTTTTTTTCCACGATGAGTTTCTAAATACCAAACATGGTCCTCCTTTAAAAGGAAACATATTACTAGAGGTAATCTTGGTTTTGTCAATCATTTTTTAAAAGCCCTATTGTGTAGATGGCACTGTATTGTGTAAAGCAAACGAAAACCAGTGCCACAGAGCAGTGTAGCAGCAAGTTGACCAGACAAACATCGCAGCGACCTTAGACAAGGAACTACCGATTTCTAGACCTATGATTTTTTTTTATATATAAAAAGAATACATTTGTATGATAGCTCATGTATTTTTGCCTAGTATTCAACTATTGAGCTACACAAAATACTGCAGGAAAGAAAAGCATGAATAATTTGTGCTTACATGAATGTGTGCTGTTTGTCAGTGTTACTGTACATTATTTATACTGTGTGTTTAGGGTGTGTTCGTTGTTGGTCCAACAGTCAGTTCCTGTCAGCTCCAGCCAGCCTTAAACGAATGCAAATGTACGGTCGATGCGGCAGCAATTGCCAGAAGCGTGTGTGACAAGAGTTTTTGGGGCACGGCCCTGTGCACTATGGGTAATAAGAGATACCAGGCTGTGAGCCGTAGATAGCGTAGACGAGTAGCTCTCAACTGGTCTGACTTGATGACCAACCATCCCACCCTCCTTATAAGCCGCGACCCAAATCCAGAAAATAATTCCACTTCTCAAATTTATGAAATAAAAGGATGGTTTACAACAGATAGAGTAAATTAAATTCATGGTTAAAAGGGGCAGTGTGTAATATTAGCTGCCACCTAGTGGTACAAAAATTTTCATTCAGTAAAAAAACTGAGTTGAATCTATCTATCCATCTATCTGTCTACCCTGGTCATATCCATCGAGAGGGGTGACCAACAGCAAGACAGAAGATGATAACATTGGTATCCTTGTTTGCAGTATTTTGTGAATTTTTTACAGAAGAACTTTGCTTGCACCTTGTTTAAACCACTATGTGGTAAAAAATGTCAGACAAAATGAGCACTCAACACTGTTAAGTACTTGCAAGAGTAAGATAAAGTTAAAAGATAAAAATAAAGTGGTATATTTATATTGATTTGGGACACAGGCTCTGGCATTACGTTAAGTCATGTTTATTGGTACAGCCCTTAATCACAAAATGTCACCTGTAACCGTCACTCAATGAAATCAATTAGCTTTTGTCTGGAGAGCAGGTTTGGCAGTTTTGTTGAATTTTGTCATTTTTGCTTTTGCTTTTATGGCCCTTTGGGTAAAAAAAGGTTCCCGACCCCTGTGCTAACAACTAAGCCGCTGTGCCGCCCATGTAAAACATAATTTTCCAAAATAAAAGCAAATCCTAAACCATTTATTTCCCCGCAAATAACAATTTTCCTTCAAAGAAAATGATTTTTTCTAAGAGACCCCAAACCTTTAAATGGTTGTGTATGCGGCCTTGATGCATTGGTGGCTTCAGGCATCCGCTTCAATGTCTCCTTTCCACATTATGAGTGGTCAGGAGGCAAATACGCATTAAGTGTGTGTTTGTGTGTCTGTTTTATGAGAAAAAGAGTGTGCGGAAAGAACGACCCACTCAGCAACCACTCAGTCATCCCATAGCCCAAGTGGTTTCAGAGCCAAATGGTGTTTGTGAAAGGAAGGACACAAAAGACTTTAGCGTAAGTTAGAAGCATGCATACAAAGAAGACACAAGCACGCCACCTTGTGGATAGGGGACGGGGATGAATCTCCTCATACCGTGCGTCTCGCCTATAGGAATCAAATAAAATGCATTTGTTGCCCTCGTGCAAATAGGCATAGGGAAGAAACTAGTGACTAGTTCTAAGTTTGAACATTGGTAAAATGAATCGAGGAAACAAGAGTAAAAAAGAATTGTAACAATAGCCAATTATTTCATTAACAATGGACAAGACAATCGCTAACATTTAACATAACTATGGTAAAAGAACGATCTGGTTTGGTTTAAGGCGGGCATGTCAAACCTACGGCCCGCAGAACAGACTTAGACAATTTGATTATTTCATTCCAGAGCATGTAAAAAAAAAACAATTGGTTCTGTAGGTCATTTCTACCCCGCGACCCTACTGAGGATAAGCGGTGCGGATAATGGATGGATGGAGGTCATTTCTATCAAATGTAAGGATTTGTTTTTTTTTAGTTAAATAAAAACCCAATGCTCCCTCTGGCCACTAGAAGGCAGTAAAAAATATACTTACAGCTTTAGCTGCCCGAACCGACTACGTAGTTTGATCTCGAGTATTTTAATCTGATAGCCCATGCATTGCTAAAACTCTTGTTTTTTATTTATTTTTTATTCATTTCAAATCAGGGTGACAATTTTTTTTTCATAGCTCCCACTTGAGTTAGTATAGCCTGGTGAATTAGTTTATGTGTAAAACTACATTCACTGAACTGCAACAAACCATTTAATACATTCAATGTCAACGTGACAATTATTGTTGCCCCATTCTTTGTAAATAAATGTCTTATACTGTGAAAAGAACCTTTGTTATCCATGATTAGAAAAAGTAGGGTATGCTACAAAAGACATTCCGATGTCTCGCTGCGTGTTCTTTTCGGGGACCAGACCGAGTATTCCGACTTAGAAAAACATAGAGAAATGCAGTTGAGGACATTTATCACAAAGTTTCAAAACAATGATAAAAATCAAAGTGCACTCTGGACGAATCGATGGAGACGCGTCTCCCACCCAAAGGCTAGGAGTGCGCTTCCCCCAAAAGGCATGCAAAAATGTTTCTTCCACTATCTTATAGGGAAGGGGTGTGGATTTGCAAAATGGAACATGAAACTCTAAAAGGCACCTCTGGGATCTTGCATTGCAAGGCAAAAGAGACGATTTTGAAGACTTTTGTTAAAACTTCACACCTCTGGATTTTAGAGGTTGTATGTCAATTGAAGGCGAAAGACCATTGCAGGGAAAGTAATGATAAAGGATACAGCAAGTAAATACTTCACTAAAATATGTGGATAAATATGATGTGCATTTACAACAACTAAATGAATAATGTGATTATCAAAGTAATGATGTGATGAATAAATAAACTTGAGATAGCTACAAAACTCATGCGATGGTCATAATATACTTAGCGACCTGATTTAATAATCTAACACAACTAAAGTAGGCTGAATGATAAAGCATAATACTGAAAAACTACAGTAAGCTAAAGATTTTAAGTTGACAATCTTTGACAAAGTCCAGCCCCAGAAAAAAACAGAGGTTGGCATCCCTTGTTTAAGGTTGTCAGAAGAAAATCCTAAATTTGATTAACCTGGGTTAACAAACCCAGTTTTATTTTTGTTTCAGATTAACTGGCCATCTTCTCTAATTTGTTTGAAAACCTATTATTGGTCGCAAAGTTTAGTTTTATGCACACTGATAAGAATTTAGAATCAACCTCAAACTGTTTTCGGTTCATAATTTATAGTCACAGAATAAAACCTTCAAATGTCACGGACAATTCAAATACATGACAAAAGGGTTCCATCAAATAAGCAAAGAAAACACAATTTTGATCATCTCCAATTTGAAAAAGGCCAGTGGAAGGAAAATATATTTCTTTCTTTAAAGAATAAAGATTGACGACATCGTGCCGTCTGACGCTAAGTGGCAAGGAACATGAAAATGGGCAACTACTCGACACTCCAAACTAGTTACAATAACTTGTAAATATACACAGAAAATAGGAAAGTCAGAAAACAATAACAAAATACAATCAACAGACATCCGATATAAAAAGGAGATCTCAAATCTCGATTTAAATGTGCATCAAAGTAACCTTTTAAAACTGCAATGGGAAAGGTAAAACTCGTCTAGTCTATGTTTATTTTCCTTTGTCAATCACACTGGGTGGAGTCAAAACGAAGCCTTTGTTTAAAAAGGAGCGATTTGGTTTTCTAAGCAATGTCTCGCTGATTGCTCTTGATGAACGGAGGGCTTGTCTGAATTACAACTTTATTTAAACAGAAAATAACAAATCGTTGTTTGCCAATACAAAGCATTCCATTCGATAAGTTAGTTATATGATCAAATATTTACTACGATGTGTTTCCAATCAAACTGTAATATTTGATTTGAGTGTCAAATTATCCTTTTATTTATCCCTTTCTAACTTGCCTTTTAAGTGTGGTTACTCATTCAGTAAAATCTTAAAGCACCCTCTTAATTCCGTTTATAAACAGTAAAGATTCCTAACAGCATGTTAAATTATTCTGTTTAACACTGTGCAGAGTGAAAAATACCAAAGATGTCTTCAATGGTACCACTTCATTTAATCTAGTAGATAAAACCTCTTGTAACATTGAATGACATTCGCAGCGAGAGCAGAAAGTAAAAGAAAAAATAAGCAGTAGGATCATACTGTACACTCAAATCCTAGCGGATAATGAATTAAATTATCTTTTTTTTTAAATCTCCCGCCTCTCATCTTAAAACCGTACAGCAAAGTTTATGCAGGTAATTTTAGGTTTAATCTCTCTGTAGGTAATTGCCTTTTGTCTTTTTGTCATCTTTAAAAGCTTCTTGTCATTGCACAAGGTGGAAACATTAAGGTCGGCAGCGTTTTTAAAGCTTTTTTGAGCCAGGGCACACTTTCTTCATCCATAAAAATCTCAAGGCAAACCATCTGTAAAAAATGTTTAAAAGTTAAGCCCGGGCACCCGTTTCACATTTTCTTTTATCCCGAGATATGATGTTGCCTGAATTGACAGTATAAAGTGTTTCTTTTCATTTGTGGTCATCGTCACTCAGGATGTAAATGTTGCAGTTATTTTTCTGGAGTTTACTGCATATTTAACCCGTTTTTAAAATTTGGATATATTTTGATCTCGTTTTTCTGGAACAAAAACAAACTGCCAGTAGGACAAAAATGTTTTCTATAAATAAATGAATAAGTTATGGATGATATAATTTAGAGGAGGATGTGAAAAAGAGGGTGGGCGAAGGGTGCAAGGCAATGGGTGTGCTTAAGGGATTGTTCAAATGTAGAGATCTGCGAATGGATGCAAAGCGAGGATTGTATAAAGGAGTGGTAGCACCAGCAGTGATGTACGGCTCAGAAGCTTGGGGTTTGAGAGTCAATGGGCGTAATAGGTTAAATGTCTTTGAAATGAGATGCTTGCATAGTATGTCTGGAGTGACACGATTGGATTAGTTAAAGAATAAGGAAGTTAGGAGAAGTACTGGTGTGGTGAGAGAGCTTGCTTAGAGGGTTGATGAAAAAGTTCTGAGATGGTTCGGACAAATAGGAAGAATGGATGAAGGCTGTTTGCCTGAAGACTATGTAGTGCAGAAGTGGTGGTAAATAGAATGAGAGGAAGGCCTAAATATGGTTTGAGGGATGGAGTTGGTTAATTTAATGTATGCAAGGGTGTGTGCTAGGGATGTGAATTGTGAAGGATTGTTAAGAATGACTGATATTGACGCATATGATGCAGAGGGGTTCAACCATTATATGATGTCAGCCTTTCTCCTGATGAAGGGTTGCATGGCCCAGCAACTCACCCCTTTTTGCTCTGTGGGCTTATTGTTCAGTGTCAGGTTGGGAAAAGCGAAAGGGAAATGAATGTTTGGTCAATGTGTGTTTTTGACGGTAGAAAACCTCCCACGAGGGGGATATGGCTTCGGTGTATTAATTGATTGATTAATCTATGTGCAAGACTTATACATTATTTTATTTTTATTTATTTTTTTGCAGTGCACTTTATATAGCTTGATCAAACAAGACAAGTTGTTGAATATACTGTACCACCTCATGAGCCGACAAAGTTAAAAAACAACATAGTAATCTACTGCCACCTACTGATATGGAGGAATGCTATAGTTATTCAGTTTATTGCTGGAAAAAATCAAAGATTTTGAAATATGTCAAGCTTTTTTGCAAAGATAATATTGGGCATTTTCCTGCTGCATACATGACAAAATCTTACAGCACACTGGTTCAAAAAGACTGGTATAAAAAACATGCCTCTTAAGCTTATAACACGCTTTCACTGGTAAATCTCGAACACACGTTTCCTTGACAGTTAATAATCTGGAGCAAATTCAGAATCTGAGGACTGTCTAAGCATGTTGCTTTATTGACTCGGAAAAACGATAAATTCACTATTACCTGTACTACTGAATAATGAACAGATTTATTTTGTATGCATGCATGGAGATTTTTCATATTTAGTAAGGTAAATATTTATTTTCAATGCAGAATGTTGTTGACATACAGATTTTAGAGAACCTCGAAATTGCAAAATGTATTTGCACGAACCTAACGTAAATTTGGAAAACTTTGATGACGTCCTCTATTTGAAAACATGGGCGTGGAGCGCAACCACCATGAAAATCCAGATGTGGAAAATTTTGCGAAAAAAAAAAGGAGAAAAGGATAAGACCGGAATGCTTCAAAACATGGCGATTATATTTGACGATTATAGCTGTCAAACTTTTAATAGAGCTGTCAGCGAATGTTATTTTATACTCAAAGATAGTATGTAACAGTGACAGCTAAATATTGTGTGCATGGTTGTGGTTTTGATAAAAGTAAGAAAAATTATGTTTTAATTTCAGTCCAAATGCCAACCCAAACCCCCCAAAAGAACAAAAAGGAATATTTTAGTCAAACGCTCTAAGTATTTCACATACTTGCACTCGCCAAACAAAAGGATCTGCAATAATGATTTCAGCCAAAATATTTTGAAGTGACATACACCACCACCTTTAAGGGATCAGAGTGCCGTGATAACACCTACCATGCATCTTGACTGAATTTCAGAGATGTTGCTGTAAATCTTTGACTCTCGTGGATTATACAGGATGGTAGCCATCAAGTTAAAAAGCCAATTCTACAGAAAAGGGACAGAAATGTCATATAGATTGCACGTGCAAAATAATAACAAACTCAACCCAAATTGCATCCGTATGAAACGTCGCAAAGGTGGAATGAGTTTCTCAATTTAAATTGCATGCGGTTAAAGAAACTTGTACAAATACCAATATTTTTTTTTAAATAAAATTGTAATTTCAACTAGCTTGTGGCTTTCCACGAGGGGTGACGTAGTTTGATTTCAAAGTATCGCCTGTTATCGTGTCACTATTTCTTTGTAATTGTCACAACGCGTACATACCTCTTTTAGGGCGTCATTTTAAGGGAAATTGTTTTAATTCCCATGTCATTTTTTTTGCAATCATACACGTGACTAAAACGTCAAAAAATAGCTTTGTTTTTTTCAACAGCATCGCTGAGTTCAGTGACATTAAAGCAAATTATAGTAACCCTTTCGTAAACGTAGACAGAGTGGAAATTACTACAACAAATTCTACTTAAAAATGTAATCCAAAACAAAATGTGTTATTTAAATACGGATCGGTCCTTTTTATGTATATTTTCGTGGTGTGATCCGTACTTGAAAAGTAAAGTACTTTTACTTGGAGTGTCCTTGAACGCACCATGAGAATCTGTAAATTGTCCTACTCCTCGTAGGAACAGCACCGTTAAACATGCTTAGTATGGCGGAGTGGGATCCACCTGCCAAGGAGCAGAGGTACGTTTGCTTTTTTTTGAAGTTTATAATCACTTTGGATCAGTTTTTTTAAGTTTTGATGTGGTTTCGATCCAAACATTTATTTTCTTCGCCGAGCTAACAACTCCGTTAGCTACTGGCAAGCTCCGTTCGTCTGCTCTGGTGAAGCGAAGCGAACTCCCCTGACAAATGAGTTATTTTTATTAACTTTTTGAACTTGAGATAGTTTTTTTATCAATTATTTTTATTTTGACAAAATCTTGCTACCCAACAATGTATTCGGCGCGCATTGCAGCCTGTTTGGTTGGGTGATTTACAGAACAATCTCTCAATTTACGTGAACAGTCAGACCTTGAGGGAGACGTTTTGTATTTATTATTACTATTAATAATAATGCGTCATTAAAACATTCATTTGAATAATGAGAAAATATACACACACTCTCAGTACGTGTTTTAAAATACTCGAAGATCGAGAAATGTGGGTTTTTTTTACATAACACAAGATCCACCTAAAGGGAGCTGACATGATTGCATGCCATCTTGATGCTACGGGTACCCCTAAAAACCAAAAAGCTTGCCAACAGCAAAAATTAGAAGGAAATGGGTAAGGCTTGGTCAATATACGTTTGTTTTGTTCCTTGTGCTTTGTAGCAATCGTTTTCGGTTGCACTACACGATGCAGTGACGTGTAGTGGTCAAAAATTACACAGTGTCCCTTTTATCTAAAACATTAATTATGAGCACCAACCGTATTCACATTGGTAAGCAATAGTGTCAATAAAATTGTTCAAACCAAAAAAAAAAAAAAAAATGCGTGTTGTTTTTTAAGTGTTTTCAAGTTCTGCTAGAATAGATCGTCAGGGAAGTCCCAGACTGCATGTCAGCAATGATAACAAAAATGTCATGGTCAAAGTTCAACCTGTAGACAAGGACTGAGGAACCGAGGGTGAAAAAACTGCGTGAATGTAGAAATGATTTGGGGTTAGATGTCTGGATGTTAAAAAGGATTGGGTGTCAGAAAAAATAAAATCAACTTTGAAACTTTGTAGTACTGTACTTACCCCCAGGACGGCGGTCGGCAACCTGCAGTCTTGAGGCTCTCTTGGGCTTTTTCAGAAAGGTTTGGAAATGGAAAAAGTTGGGGGAATAAAATATACATTTATTATGAAGTGACTTTTTCTGTAGTAGGATAAACATGATAAAAACATTCTTTGTCATGTTTTGTTGGGTGGACCCAAGCGCAGACGCATGAGCTGCATTACTAGATTTTTGTGGGTGGGCAAACCAAAACAACAAAAGGTGCTCCACACATGGTCGTGGGGAGAAGACCAGTAACAAATAACAGTCTCAAAAAAACTCATGGCTGGCCAAGTTCATGACGCCTGGAATAGATTGACCAATGATACCCATGTTGATAAGGTCCAACAATGATCCGACAGCTTTTGCTGTCGAAACAGTCCTTTCATACTGGGATCTTGCTTAGAGTTAGGCGTGAGGAACATTTGTGGGGTACTCCAGTTCTTTTGCAGCCTGATCCCCTCTCAAGGTTTCTTCATTTACCTCATGTTGAGGTTTTTGTGTTTTTCCTTGCCCTCATGTTGGTTTTAGATTAGGGGATGGTGTAATAATAGTCTGTAGCATACAAAAATCTGCAGTCTGTACAGCCCTTTGAGACTTCTTGTGATTAAGGGCGTCACAAATAAACATGACTTGACTTGGTGCCCTCTGGATGATTGTGGCATGCTGGATCTTAACAATTCCTAACCTTTTCCAATGTTTTAAAGGGACATTGTATATTCTTTATTGTGATGTAGTGGTAAAAAACTTTGGGGTGGGGAGATTTTGTACAGAAGTCGGATTTGGGCACAACACCGGCGCGCAGTTTTGGTGCGGCTTCCGCTTCACCGCCGTAATGCATGATAGTCTTTGAGATCCCGTCAGCAAACACGAGCTTTAACGTGCGCCACGAGCACCATGCTAAGCCGGGAAGGCTCTCGACTTACTCTGGCCGTACTGAGTGTACTGGTAGCCCACGGCTGCCACTGCTGGGTCCACGTGGCTTCCGCTTTACTATCATATAAGTTGCATTCTCAGGAAATGTTTTTATAACATGAGGCTCGGCTAGAGGGAACTAACATAATTGCCCAACATTTTCCTGGAAAGGGTACCCGAAGCGCCGAAGAATGGTGCATTTTGGTCGGTCCTCTTTAATTTGTATTTTCCCTTGTGCTTTGA
Organism: Urocampus carinirostris; assembly: GCF_059441175.1. NCBI lineage: Eukaryota > Metazoa > Chordata > Actinopteri > Syngnathiformes > Syngnathidae > Urocampus > Urocampus carinirostris. The sequence continues at coordinate 12,129,273 of NC_142350.1, read as the reverse complement.
AGCACCACACAATACAGCAACATCTAATGGTCAAATATTACACAGTGTCCCTTTAAAAATATTTTGAATAGATATTAAATCATATCTGTCTTTATGTAATAATCCTCCTTTTCTGAAATTGAAAAGCGGTTTATATAAGGCTCTTAATTTGTTTGTAGCTTTAGGCATCTTTGTTTTTTCTGTTGGGTCTATTGTGGCTTTAAAAAAATGGGTTTTCGACCCTTGTCTATCGATGCTTTTTTGGTTTCATTTTCCTAAGTATGTCAGCCTTCACACATTGGAGCCAATATCGGTAAAATCCTCATTGAACCATATTTCCAGTTTTATCAGACTTCTCCGTGTGTGTTGCAGCTCCTGGCTTTTAAGTTGGCTACCATCATGGTGCCCCACTTCCCTCACTCAGCTCAAAGACGCGGAGGAGAAGATGCTGAAAAGTGAGTGGCGCACAACGTAAACCGTTTTGGTTTGATAATCTCAACTTGACCTTTGATTTTGCAGGTGTGACGCAACCTTTCTCCAGACAGCACGTTCGCATCTCTGAAGGAAACTACCTGTGGACCATCGCGTTCCAGCCAACCGGCGCTCTGCAGTGCAGGCCCCCCCTGGTCCTTCTGCATGGTTTCGGCGGCGGTGTAGCTCTATGGTCTCAAAATTTGGACGCCCTCTCCGGCGGCGGTCCCGTCTACGCTCTGGACTTGTTGGGATTCGGACGAAGCAGCCGGCCGCTTTTCAGCGACGAGCCGGAGAGGGCCGAGGAGCAGTTTGTAGAAGCCCTGGAGGCGTGGAGGGAGAAGCTGGGCCTGGAGGAGATGCTGCTGCTGGGGCACAACCTGGGCGGTTATGTATCTGCTGCCTACACCCTCAGACACCCAGACAGGTACTATCAGGCATTAAAATGCAAACATTTCACAGTAAAAAGGTGTAACCTAGGCTAATTGTGTAGATCCGAGGAGAAAATATTTTGAGGGGGAGAAGGGATTTTGCGAAGACTGAACCAGGCGATTAAGAGGGTGCGTTTGAATTCAAATCTGTGCCATTCACATGGGCGGAAGTAGTTGCCAGTTTGGCCATGCAACTGTTGTGTTAAAAGGGAGGGCCACTACTTGTTGAAGATCGCAGCAAAGGATAAATCACACCAAATTTCTGTGTTCAAACCAATCAGGGTGGAGAATAGTCAACTGCAGCCCATTCGTCATAATACATTGATTAGATGGTGAACAAAAAGGCCATTAAAGTACTAATATCAACCATTGCAGTTCAAGGAACCTCTACATCGAGAACAACAGCGCCAACACATTTTATTGATTTCATTTGGTAAGTTTGTTTTTAATTTTTTTTGTTAAATTCAAGTATTTCGTGCACTGTGTCAAAGTCAAAGCCCGAGGGTATTTTCTCCGGTTCCTGAGATGATCTGGAATCGTGGTCTATTTGTTTTTACTATACGCGATGTTTCTTTTTGCACTTTATTTTATTGTAACAGAGTGAATGATAGAAAATTGATATATATTTTTTTTCAAAGTGATTTTAGCACACTTGAGCTAAAATATAAAATAGGGATATAGATATTTTAACATATTTAGTCCCTGGCAAGTACCAATACCTGAAACTGGTCCTAATTATATTGTTTTAGTTTTTTTTTAACTCTTTGTACTCTTAAAGAACAATTTTAGTGACCGATACTTCAAGGCAAACAAATCATGACATTATTCAGGTATTCGTAAGCAGTATTTACTACAGCATCTTAAAACTGGATTGAATTTTAATATATGTGCAAAAGAAAGGTCCGTTCACATTTTTTTTATTTTATACATCTGAAGTGCTAATGTTTTTTTTTAACGTGTGTAAAAAATTGTATTTCACACAAACTGTTATGGGTTTTAAGAAAAAGTGAGATGAACAGGTGTCTAAAAGTGTGTCTAAAATCTTTACATTTTATGAAAAAAAATGGTTGTGGGCAAAACAAGTAACTTTGTTTTCCAATTATTGCATTGTACATTTTGATAATTCGTTTTGTTAGAGATTGTACATGGATACATTTGAATCATGTAATCATGTGAACTTTTGTCAGTCATGCAGGTAAAAAATGTAGTGATTTCTGCAATATGTTAATTTACAATATAATTCTAAAAATAATTATTTGCACTTTTAAACTACATAAACATGCTATTAATACTGCCACTTATTGATAATGGAACTGACATTTCTTAATAATAGAATTGCCATGTGCAAATGCTTGGTATCCAGGAATTGCTAATAATAGATTAACAATTGAGTACTGTATTATCATTATGACTGAATTATTGTTAGAAGTGCCAGCATTTCTTGTACGCTTAGTCGTCGAAGTATTTAGTCATTTATGCAGCTTCAGAATCATTTCCAGGTCTTTGTGATCACTACATATTTCAATTCGCTTTCTAGGGTAAAGCACTTGCTGCTGGTGGAGCCGTGGGGGTTCCCGGCACGTCCTGAGAATCCTCACCACAACTCCATCCCAGTGTGGATCAGGGCCATGGGGGCGGTCATGAGTCCATTCAACCCGCTGGCTGGCCTCAGACTGGCCGGACCTTTAGGTTGGTACTCGGGCTATCCCGATTAGGAACTTCTGCAGACGATTATTGCAGACGATTATTGTACGACAAATACCATCGATGGACGAATATATCGTCAAAAAAATAAAGTAAAACCTCAACATTATATGCTACTACGATAACATCAGCTTTATATTACATATACTATACACCTTAATACTGAAGAGCAATGTGATGTTCAAGAAATCATCATTAACTTATTAACATTCTGTTCCTTTTATTAAAATGAGGGCAACAGTGGAGGATTTCAGCCTTTTTAGGTTCAAACCTTTTGAGGAACAATGCACTGGTGAAGTAACAGGTCTTAGACTCAACTTTTCAGTGATAAACTGTGAAGCTGAGGTGAACAGATGAGAAAAATACTCTAAGCGAACACAACAGAGCAGATAAATGTCTCTTTGCTTCTCTTCAAGTTGTAAGATTTCAGCACATCTTAAGTGAATGCAGCTAACAGCAGCAGGCAAATGTCTCCTTTCTTGACATTCTTAGGCTTTGAAAACAAAGACTGGCAAACAGTGAGCGGTATGTAAATAAACATTCATTTTTTTCCTAGAAACTGTAAAAAACAAATGCACAGCATAAGCTCTGCCAACATGACATCAACGTGAATATGAACTAGTAAACTTCAAATAGTTTAGCCTGGTGGGTCGTACAGCTTATCAAACTTGTACAGCATGGCTCTGAACGCTGGTTTGTCAACCGTATTGAACGACAGCGTTTAAGCGGCAATCCACCGTGTGATACAATCTGTTAGCGTGCGCCATTTTACACGGTCTTGTTTGTATGTGGTGATTCGCGTGTGAACTCCACGTACTGTATATCCAATTGACAAGCTGCAAGCCCTGGATTGTTTGCCATTATTCTTCAGCCCACTAGCTCAGCGAATTGTACCAGATGATTGGACCCCCAAGTGCTGCTTGAGATTAGTTGTGTTTGCTCCTTTCACTGGCACCTGCTTGAAACAAAGTCTACAGAACGCTTCTTCTGTCTTTTGGGGCTTACCGCTGTCGCTCCGTATAAACCCAGAATGTGTCCAAAATACTGAGGGTGGTGCTTGGTTTTTACACTAAAGGTTGCGCTGCCATGATGACGACATAACAGAGTGCCAATGTTTGCTTTTGCGTGTGTGTAGCTACGTGTTGACGTTATTTTCTGGACATTTCAGTCACGGGGGGGTCACAAAGAGGGGTAGACAACCCTAATTGGTACACGACTCCCAACGATTATGATTCATCATCTCCTGAGAGTTTGCAATACAGAAACGAATTGTTAAAATCGCACGGCTCGCCAAAGTAACATCTGGAAAAATTTGCAGTGGTGTAAGCACAATTATGGAGGACCGAACCTAAAATCGCACGGCTCGCTAAAGTAACATCTGGAAAAATTTGCAGTGGTGTAAGCACAATTATGGAGGACCGAACCTAAAATATGGAGAAATAAATACAGCATTTATTGCTCTATTAAAAAAAAAAAAAGCTAAAAAGAACCTCAAAGCGTGTCTGGGCGTTTATACACGGGGTTTTAAGATGGTATATTACCGTATTCTTGCAATGATTGATCAGTTGAAAAATATCGCTGACCACCATTGACAAACATTGGAAGCAATGGGAATCGAACCCAGGTAGGAACAATGTGAGTGCTGGTCTTAACCATGTCAAGTCATGTTTATTTGTATATCCCTTAATCACAAAGAGTCTCAAAGGGCTGCACAGATCAAAGACTATTGCAAACTACAGACTATTACGACACCATCCCCTGATATTGTCAACATAAAATATAGGTTATTCATATGCTACAGAATAGAAGTGTGTTTTAAGCTCGGATTTAAACATTTCCACCGAGGGTGCAGATCGAATAAATGATGCTGAACACGAAATTAGACCTGATCAAGCCAAACGAGTCACGGTAAGGGAAATATCAAATTGGGGTTTTTGGTATCAATGATACCATAGTTAAAGCTTTATGACAAATATTTTTGAAGATATGGCCGTTAAAATGATGGCCTTCCATCCATCTTTATTCTATTAAAAGACGTCTTTTTGGTGTGATGTCTTTCAACCACTAGACCGGAGGTCAGAAACCTGCAGTTTTTCTGTTTTCATTTTTTAGAAATGTTGGAAATTGAAGAAATGGGGGAGGATAAGATATTATTTTTTTTGTGCAATGTTTTTTTAGAATAACTATTAAGTATTGAATAATTATTTGTTTATGTTTAAATTCTTTTAATTATTTTTTTTTATTTTTTAAAGTTTAAAGTTTAGTTTTTTTTACCAGCTTACCTTTCTACCAATCAAGCTACCTTTTTAGCTATTTAGCAAGCATTTTTGCTAGGTTTTAACATTTTTTGCATGCTATCTAGCTGAAATTTGACCTTTTCTCTATTTAACAAGCATAAATTTGGCCTCCTTTCTAGCTAGCTATCTAGCTTTGTTTTTAGCTTTCTATCTGACTTTTTAATCCTTGTGGTAGCTAGCTAGCTCTCTTAGTTTTTTTTATCTGTTGGGCTAACTATCAAGCTACCTTTTTAGCTATTTAGCAAGCCATCTAGTTCAGCTGCCGTTTTAGAAATGCATATGAAACTGGGTGCTCTTTGCACTAATTAATAACAAAAAGTAACTCTTGGCTCGAAAAAGGTTGAAGACCCCCGAGCTAAATGATTGTTTATTTTCATCCCACTCTCAGGTCCAACACTGGTCCAAACAATCCGGTCCGACTTCAAGCAAAAGTATTCCTCTGTTTTTGACGACAACACTGTGGCAAACTACATCTACCATCTTAATGCTCAAACTCCCAGGTGAGCGAGTTCCTGCACACTGAGGCCATCGTCCTGCGTCACAATCCTGATTAAATTCCCTGCTTCAGCGGCGAAACGGCATTCCGGAACATGACCATCCCTTACGGCTGGGCCAAGCGCCCCATGCTGGAGCGCATCGGTCAGGTGAAGACGGGTATTCCCATTTCCTTCATCTACGGATCGCGCTCCAGCATCAACAGCGCCTCGGGATACGCCTTCAAGAAAACCAGGCCGGAGGTGGGAATAACGGTAGGTGCTTTGATATTGGAGTGTCATAGATGAGACACCGAGCTACACCACCATAGGACCGTGACCACAGATTGTAGCTTTGATCCCAGATGGTGAAAACTGCAACAGTAGAATGCAATACATTGAGCGGAACCGGAAGTGATGCAGGAAACCCAGAAGTAGGATTATTTTGCAACACTTTTGAAGTTAAAGCTCAAATAAATACTAAATATTTATGCAAAACACTTCAATGAACTTACATCTGTTTTTAGCCTTTTATTATATTGTAAACATAGTAACTTATCAAAAACAAACAATTGCCTTTGGGGTAACAGACATTTCTCCTGAATATCTTCGATGGATTAATAGATTTCAATTTGTACATAAAGTAGTGAGGGCTTAACACGCTCCAAACAGTCTACTGAAAATTGAATTCATCCATAGTTTTTTCGTACGTAAATCTTTGAATATGATAAACATTTCTTAGTACGAATGTCATTATTAATATTATTTTTCTTTATTTTATTTACTTATTTTCAGTGTTTTCACCTCTAGCAGCAGTCTGTTGCCTTGAAAATTGTTAACTTTGTTCCATGATGAAACCGTAAAACACTCCAAAGTTAAAACCTTCATGCCAATTTTTTTGTAATGATGCAATATTCAATAGATTTTTTTAAAATGTAACATTTTTTTAATAAAAAAAAAATGGTCTTGTTGCCCTCTGCCGCACCAAACTGGTACTACAACTGTCTGCCTCTTAAAGGAAATTGTCTACTCTTATTTGCATTGATTTAATCTACATAGTCACATATAATTCCTGTGATACAATAAATCAATGATCTCATTAGTTGCTAACGCTTTTAATACTCGATTTTATTCAATTTTGTTGATTATTTGTCGCAGCCCTTGTGTATTCATAATTTTACATACAAGTCTCACCGGAGTATACGTCGCACCTTCGGCCAAACTATGAAAAAAACTGATTTATAGTCCAGGAAATACCTTAGACTCGTTCAGTTTAAAAATTAAGTATAGCTGCACACTGATGCTCGAAAGGTTCCTACTAACGAGTTGGAATTGAAATATTTCTAAACCTAATTTTATTCACCATTCTTCTCCGGCTCAGGTGATCCGAGGAGCGGGGCATTACGTTTTCGCCGACCAGCCTGAAGACTTTAACCAAACGGTCCTCCGCATCCTTGCCAGAACAGACAAGAGCAGCACAGATTTTGGCCCAAAGCCTTGACAACTCTTTTATTCCATTTTTTTTAGCTATTACACACTTTGAACTAAAGCCCACTACTCTGGAGACTGTTGAAACCATTTCAACTTCCCTCTTATGCACTTTAGCAACCTCAGATGCTCTCAGAGGATTGCGTCAATAAGCCAGTGTGAACAATGTGATCACTCGTGCCCCCGGGGGGAAGGTGTTGGGCAACTCTTATCTGCATCTGGAAACACAATTCTCTGAATCGGACATCTTGTTTGGAGCGTCGGATCTATATGGAATGTTCTCAGAGATACGAGGGAAAAAGCAAATAGAACAAAGGGCAAGCGCCTGCGTTCTACTGATACAGTGATCTCTCTTTGTATGAGCACCTCCAAACATGAGAATTTTAGTATACAGTACCAGTTTTTGTTTCATTTTTTTCAAAACAAAACTCTTGCTCTCCACACGAAGGAAAATCCAGTTCACCAGCAGTCCGGGAGGCTACCACTCGTCAAGTCACATTTATTTGTGACACCCTTAATCACAACATTTCTTAAAGGACTGCACATGTAACAATTTAACCATTCCCTGATCTGAAACCAACATGCACGCAAGGAAAAACTCAAAAACCGCCGCACGAGGAAAATAAGAAACCTTAAGAAGGGGCCTCACAAGTTGTAATCCCTCTTCCAGGATGACCAGGGTGCAATAGACCTGTGACTGGTTACCACCAGCATCAGCTCTTTCAGTTGTTGCATGCAAAATACTACAGGCAAAAAAAAATGCTTATCTCATACCTGTCAACCTGTGCCAATTGTTCCCCTTAATGATTGATGCCCTTATTAACAAATCCTCTTTATTAAGCGATAATAAATCTTACAAACACAACGTAGCAACTATTTACTCACAACATGACAGACTATGTAAAACACGGGGACAATATTAGCAATCTACAATGAAGTTGTGACAGACGATCCGGATTAAAGCCGATATTGTCAAGACAAGGCCGTTCCTTTTATTTCTTCTCCGAACAAAAATTGTTATACGGCATACAAAATAAAAAATGATCAAACGGTATACAATACAGGGGAAATGTACAGTGCTGTGAAAAGGTATTTGCCACCCTCCTGATTTCTGTGTTTTTAGCATATATATCACTCGCAAAGATTTCAGATCATCAAACCAATTTTAATATCACGCAGGCAACCCAAGGAAATATAAAATGCAGTTTTGAAATGTTGATTCTATTGATTAAGGCAATAAAGAAATCAAACCTTACCTGGCCCTATGTGGAAAAAGTAATATCCCCCTAAAACTAATAGCGAGTTGGGCCACTTTTGGCGGCGAGAACAGAAATCAAACGTTTACGATAATTGGAAATGAGTCTCTCACAGTGCTGTGGCAGAATTTTGACCCACTCTGCTTTGCAAAATTGTTTTAATTCTGCCCTATTGAAAGGTTTTCTTGCATAAACTGCTGTTTAAGGTCACATCAAAGCTTCTCAATTGGATTTAAATCCAGAATTTGACTTTATCATTCCAGAACCTTTGTCTTTTTAAGCCATTCAGGGGTGGACTTGCTGGAGTGTTTCTGACCATTGTCCTGCTGCATGATCCAAGAGCGCTTGAGTTTAAGGGAACGAACTGATGACTGGACGTTCTCCTTCAGGATCTTCTGGTAAACACCAGAATTACTTATTCCGTCAACCACAGCAATTTGTCGTGGTCCCGAGGCAGTAAAGCGTCTCCAGACCATCACACTGCCACCACCAAGTTAAATTCCTGACTCATCAGTCCACAGAATGTTCCTCCAAAAGTCTTGAGGATAATCAAGATGCTTTTGGGCAAATATGAGACGACTCCTTGTGGTCCTTTGTGACAGCAGTGGTTTTCGCCTGGGAAGTCTACGTTGGATGCCATTTTTGGCCAGTGTCTTTGTTATAGTGAAGTCATGAACAATGACCTTAAATGGGCTGCTTTACTTTTCACAAAGGTCCAAACAGGTTTTGATTCTCTATGTGCCTTAAAAAATGGAATCAACATTTCAAAATTGCATTTTATATTTTCTTGGGTTGTCTGTGTGATATTAACATTTGTTTAATGATCTAAAACCTTTGTGAGTGATAAACATGCAAAAAACAAAAAAATTCAGGAATGGAACAAAAACTGTTTCACGGCATTATATAAGTTGACAGGTATGCAATCTCTGTGATTCTTCCTCGCAACCGCCGCTCCCCTTCATAATAAACTCATTTTATTTTAATATATTTATCTTACTCCTGTATTTTTTTATGTTTAATTACTATTTGCTGCGGCTGCATCGGCTCGCTGCAGTTTAACTGTACGGGTCAGGTGTATCGACATTTCGTTCTGTGTGCATGGTTACAAAGAATGACAATAAAAGTAAATTCTATTTGAATGTGTTATTAATTATCAAGATGTGTTTTAGATCTCTTCACTTGGATTATTATGGGAGGACGGAAGCTGACCAAATTGTTTTTTAAATATTTCATATAGAGGAAAATGTGCTCGTTACACAAGCGTTTTAAGCTCCGAGTATGATCCTGGACCGAATAAAGCTCGTAAGAAGAGGTACCACTGTACTACGCTCTCCCAAACAGCAGGTGGCAGCCCCGCACACTCTACCAACAAGATCCATATTGGGACAGTTTATGACCCTCTGCCACAATCCACGCCATGGAATTTGGTTGACTCTTCCTGTTTAAAAAGGTGCACCATCATCAGTCAACCATCCTTTTCACATTTTATTAGCTTGAAATAGCAACTTGCTAAAACTCACATGGGAAAGCTGTTGACCTCATTCATGAAATGTGCAAGTAATCCGTAAAGCTCCAGTTCATTTGATACCAAACAAAGTGTCAACAACCTTCTGTTCAAATGCCAGGATGTGTAAAATATAGGAGCTATAATACGCATATAGTACTTGTAAAATTAATTATAAATACAGGTGGGCAGCAAGGCGGCACAGTAGTTAGCGCGTGTGCGGCATAGTTCTGAGGTCCTGAGATCGAACCTTCCTTTGTGGAGTTTGCATGTTCCCCCCGTGCTTGGGTGGGTTTCCTCCAGGCACTCCGGTTTCCCCCACATTCCAAAAACATGCATGTCAGGTTAATCGGCCAGTCCTGATTGTCCCTTGGTGTGAATGATCGAGTGAGTTGTCTGTCTCTGTGTGCCCTGGGACTGGCTGGCAACCGGTTCAGGGTGTCCCCTGCCCACTGCCCGGAGATAGCTGGGAGGGGCTCCAGCACCCCCACGACCCTATTGAGGATAAGCGGTGCAGATAATGGATGGATGGATGAATATAGGTGACGTCCAACTTACAACTGGGATCGATTCCAACCAACCGGTTTTAAATCAATTAGAATGGCGCCATCTGCTGACGAGATGGTATACAGGGTTCGTATGAGTGTTTGAAATATTTGAAAATGCTTGAATTCCGGGTGAAGTGCTTGTAAATGCTTGCCATGTTTCTCAACAAGTTTGCTTAAAATTCACACTGTTCTCTGGTGGCTTCGCTTTTCCCTCGTTATTAGCGGCTGCTGGCAATAGTATGGCATTGTCCTATGAAGTGTCATTACTCCCTATGGGTCGCAGCCAACAGGGCAGGTGATTGTCACACATAAACAGGACACTATGAAATAGGTTTTAGTGCAAGAAATACTGTAGGACCTCGGTTATTGCGGTTAATGGGGACCAAAACCACCCGCGATAAATGAAAATCCGCGAAGTAGCAGCGCACCTTGAAAAAAAAATAAATAATAATATATATATATATATATATATATATATATATATATATATATATATATACTGGACTGTCTCAGAAAATTAGAATATTGTGATAAAGTTCTTTATTTTCTGTAATGCAATTAAAAAAACAAAAATGTCATACATTCTGGATTCATTACACATCAACTGAACTATTTCAAGCCTTTTATTATTTTAATATTGCTGAATTTGGCTTACAGCTTAAGAAAACTCAAAAATCCTATCTCAAAATATTAGAATATCATGAAAAAGTATACAAGTAGGCTATTCAACTAATCACCTGAATCATCTAATTAACTCGAAACACCTTGCGAGGGTTTCCTGAGCCTTAAAAACACTCAGCTTGGTTCAGTAAACTAAATCACTGCTGATCTGACTGCTGTCCAGAGGACCATCATTGATACCCTCCATCAGGAGGGTAAGACACAAAAAGAAATTTCTCAAAGAGCAGGCTGTTCACAGAGTGCAGTTTCAAAGCATATCCACAAAAAGTCTGTTGGAAGGGAAAAATGTGGCCGGAAACGGTGCACAACCAAGAGAGATGACCGCAGCCTTAACAAAATTGTGAAGAAGAGCTGCTTCCAGAATTTGAGGGCGCTTCAAAGACAGTGGGCTGAAGCTGGAGTCCAGGTATCAAAAGCCACAGTTCACAGACGTGTCCGGGAAATGGGCTACAATAGCCGTATTCCCATGGTCAAGCCACTTCTGAACTCAAGACAACGGAAGAAGCGTCTGACTTGGGCTATGGAGAAGAAGCACTGGACAGTTGCAGAGTGGTCCAAGGTCCTCTTTTCAGACGAAAGCAAGTTTTGCATTTCATTTGGAAGTCAAGGCGCCAGAGTCTGGAGAAAGGCTGGAGAAGAGCAAAATCCAAGTTGCTTGAAATCCAGTGTGAAGTTCCCACAGTCAGCAATGGTTTGGGGAGCCATGTCAGCTGCTGGTGTTGGTCCACTGTGTTTCATCAAGTCCAGAGTAAATGCAACTGTGTACCAAGAGATTTTAGAGCACTACATGCTTCCATCTGCTGAAAAGCTCTATGGAGATGAGGATTTCATTTTCCAGCATGATCTGGCACCTGCCCACAGTGCCAAAACCACCAGTAACTGGTGCACTGACCATGGCATCACTGTCCTTGATTGGCCTGCTAATTCCCCTGACCTGAACCCCATCGAGAATTTGTGGGGTATAGTTAAGAAGAAGATGAAAGACACCAGACCTACAAATGCAAATGAGCTGAAGGCCGCTATCGAAGCATCCTGGGCATCAATAACACCTCAGCAATGCCACAGGCTGATTGCCTCCATGCCACGCCGGATTGATGCAGTAATCCGTGCAAAAGGATTCCCAACCAAGTACTGAGTGCATCAATGGACATTTTCAAATGTTTGATTTAGTTTTGCTGTTATAAAATTATTTTTTTTTACTTGGTCTGAGGAAGTATTCTAATATTTTGAGATAGGATTTTTGAGTTTTTTTCAGCTGTAAGCCAAAATCAGCAATATTCAAATAATAAAAGGCTTGAAATAGTTCAGTTGATGTGTAATGAATCCAGAATGTATGACATTTTTGTTTTTTTAATTGCATTACAGAAAATAAAGAACTTTATCACAATATTCTAATTTTCTGAGACAATCCAGTATATATATATATATATCTTATCTCATTAGCTACACCGCTTATCCTCAGTATGGTTGCGGGGGTGCTGGAGCGCATCCCAGCAATCTATTTTTTATTTTATAATTATTATTTTTTAGGCCCGCGAAGCTCTGAATCCGCAAACGTCGAAGCGCGAAGTAGCGAGGTCCCACTGTATGTATCAATTATGGAGATTTATTATGGGCCATGCAAAAAACTGAAAATAGCATTACCCATTGGTAAATCGTAATCGTAACTTCCTGCAACTGAAAATGTAAACTATTACTTTACCAAACTCTTATGGGCAGAAATTTTCTCAAACATATTTACACGTATTGTTCAAAACTACAAATATATTTGCGATTTACTCAAGATCTAAGAATCCCATATCCTGGTAAATGTACACGCAAGATTAAAAATTGCATATGTAAATCGCAGATTTATATTTGGCTCTGCAAAATATATGATTCGCACATTATTTCTTCATTTAATAATGATGGAGACATTGGATATTGTCGTAACAGAAAATAATTAAAAAGCACTGCTGTAATGAGTGTAGCGATAGATTTCTGTGTTGGCTGGCTGCCCAAATGTTTGCTCGTGTTGTCTGGCTGATACGACATTAAATTCTAAAGATAAGCATCTACTGCCAGTGGTCCTGTGTACTGGTTGATGTAAATCCAGCGAGTAGTGGCTCAGATGTTGCCTATATTTCAAAGGGGCAGAGTGTTTTATTTAGTGCGCCCTACTGGTGAAAAAAATGTCATTCATAAACAAGAAAACATTGATTCTGATAATAAGCTGAAATGCACAAGTAATAATATATACTGATGCGTTTGTAAAATACTCATATGATAGATACTTCATTAATCCCCGTAGGGAAATTCACACTTCCAGCAGTCTCCTTTGTTGTTTATTAACAGATTAACAGAAGTGCTTGGGGTGCTGTGTTGTAGTTTAGCCACAGAGGAGTGGATTACGTCACACACTAGTACAAAAGTTCGACGTCTCTGCAGCAAATGGAAATCTTTGTGCCCAGGGATACACCGCCTCGTGTTAGCGAGTCCACCTCCTCTCCGCTTCCCGCAGGCTTTTGTGTCTCTGTCTAACAGCGCTGAAGCCAGATAGCTCCAGGTAGCGCCACGTTAGCGTCCGGGATGCTAAACGTGAGCCACATTTCCGTAAAACACAGCAAACTGCACTCCCTGTGCGATTTGATGTTTTTCACCAGCACAGCCAGTTCGTCGGTCTTATTTGGTAAAGAGTTCACATTTACCATGATTACAGACGGTACCAAAGACTTATAACACCGCTAGCCCCTTAGCTAGCTCCGGCTCTGTATCCACGATAGGGCCCCCTCATCACGCCGGCACGAGAATTCTTCAGGACAAGGAGTTGATTCCCCGAATAAGCGTTAAAACCCATAACGATCGGATAGAAAGTAATTCAAAGTGTAGTTGTCAAACGGGACGAAAAACACAGAAGATAGAAGCAGACACTTAAAACAATGAATTACAAAAAGTGCGAAATAACAGTTGCTGGAAAGGCTGCCGCTCACGGTGGCGCTACTTTTGACTCAAAGCAACTGGAGCTTGATTATCTTCTCACTCTAACTCTTTTTTCCCGCTTTTTTCTTTACCTCTCTATCATATTCTCTCCCTTTTTGTGTATATCTTCTTGTTCTCTTACTTTCTTACTCCCTCTTGCTTTTCCCCTCTCTTGTTTCTCCATCTCTCTCTCGCTCTCTTTTTATCTTGTTTGCTTTCTTCATCTCTCTTTCTCTATCCCTTTCTATTTCTTGTTCTCTCTTTCATGCTGTCTCATTTTGTGCTGTCCTTTCTTGACATTCTTTTTTCTGTCTAACATTTATATTCTATCTTTCTCCATTTCTTTTTCTCTCGCTTCATTTATTTCTCCCTATCGTTTTCTCTCTACTTCTTTCTCTTTCTCCTTTTCTTGTTCTTTCTTTCTCCCTCCCCTTCTCTCTCCCTTTAATTCTCTTTTTCTTTCTCAGTTTCTCACTCCATTGCTGCCTCTCCATCCTATTTTCTCTTTTTCTCATTCTCTCCTTCTTTCTCACTTTTTCCCTCTTGCTAACTTTCCGTCTTCTCTTTTCCTGTCCCTCTAAACTACTAGTACGGCCCCCGTGAACCTATGTAATCTACCATTTGGCCCTCAAGCTCAAATGAGTCTGACCGCCCTGATTTAAGCTCAAACGATTCAGTCTATGACCATTACACAATACAAACATTGCAGGGTTAATTTTGACGTTTTCAGTCGTGGCTTTATGGCAATGCACAGACGTCTGCGTTTCCTGGCAACGACGTCGTCACGGAAACCGAATATCGGTTTAGCCTGCCAAGCTTCCCGGAAGTAATGGTAATTATCGGTTGCTGCTACAAGCAAACGCCCCACTCTGCAAACGGCTCGCAGGTCCGCTCAGGAAAAAACCCTGTCAAGTTAATGTAGCAATCACAGATATAACCCTGGAAAATGACTATTTTCAGCACTATAAGGTGCACAGAATTTTAAGGCGCACCCCCTTGAACAGTGTCTATTGTCATCTAATTTTCATATATAAGGCACACGGGACTATAAGGGCCAGGGATTTGATACGACAGCAAGAGTAAAGCTTGCGTCATAAATAAATACATTTCAATTTAAATAGTTCATTATATTGAGCATAAATTACATTGACATCTGGTTTTACCACTAAAATTTTAGCAAGAGGGCCTCAAAGACCACTCTGCTTCTCAAAGGCAAAACAGTTACCGTATGAATGAATTAAGTTTATTCAGTATCATTTAACAATTCGAGAGTATGTCATTTTGTTAACCAAAGTCTTCTTTAAAGTAATCGCAATACGTTTCACGCGGATGATTTGTCATGGTTCAGCCTCTGCAGTACCTCCTCATCTCCAAGAGATGGCGGCATTGTCACATTTTCCAGTTTCCCTCTTGACTCCTCTGTCCAGGTGCTCCCAATCATTACTAGTCACCCTCTCCTATATACACTCCGGTCCTCCAACTCCATTTTGCTGATCGTCTTAGTACTTTGCTTAAGATATTCCGGGATTTTCTCTCTTTCATTTTTTCCTCTTTCTTCCCCCATCGTGCTTTCTTTCATTTTCTCTCAATTACTCTCAGATTTTACTTCTTCTCCATCTCACTGTTTTTTTATCCCCCTTTTTTCCTTCCCTTCTTTTTCTAGCATGCTCTCTTTCTTTCACTTTCTTTTGATCTTTCATTCCCTCCCCTTTCTTTTTCTTCCCCTTGTTTCTTTCTCTTCTCTCTCTTTTCTCACTTTCAGTCTCTTTCTTCCCCCTTCTCTTTTCCAGTCTCACATTTTCTCGCTCTCTCACTCTCTTTTGTTCTTTCTATTTCTCAATTTATCTTTTTCTTTTTTTCTTAATCTTTTTCTACCCGCTCCCTTTCTTTTATTCTCTTCCTTTATTTTTTTTCTTCTTTCCTTTTATTTTCTTCCTTTCTCTCATCCTCTCTTACTTTCGCTCTCTCCTCTTTAATCTAGTAGTCCAACCCCTGTGAGAATATCTTTTTGACCATGTTTCCTCCGAGCTAAAATAAATTTGACACCGATGTACTAGAACTAACAAACTTTATTTAGACTAAGCCGGATGCACTTTTACCTCGTAACAATTGTTCCCTTTACACGAAACACACTTGAATGCGACAGGTTCTTATTAAAAGCAGCTACATCATCGATTTGAAACTAAGCATGGCACATCAGTAATAAACCAAATAGAGCAGTAAGAGAACTATAAAAACTTGGCATGTGCATTTGCTGGGATTGAGTAAATCACAATTCAGAAAATCCGACTGGCGCATCTAAACTTTGTGCAGTGTGAATGAACAGCGCCTCATTAGGTAATAGTTTCTGGTTTCTCAACACTGCATACCTTCTCAAGAAGCAATTTCCACTTGGCACTTTGTGTTCAATTGACACACAAATAGCAGACCAGCTGAGACAAGAGTGCTTGGGTCGTAGAGAAAGGACAATAAACTAGCAAGGAACCAAGGAGACCGAGTACGAAGAAACAGAAGAGGACAAGTTTTGGTAAGAGGAAAAAATGGGTAAATAAAGCAAAGTGACCACAGCTGTGAGGAGGAAAATTGAACCTGGGACCGTAGTATAGCCCCCCTCGGCTGGAAACACGAGCACACGAAGGATGATCCCTTTTTTTCCACTTAATCTCATTACGGTTGTGAAAGGTTTCAGCAATAACTTAAGTATCATGAACCGTTCCATTTTGGCAGTGTCCTTATTTTATAAGCGAACAGCTGACACTTCTTTGATGTTTCACCACGTGAGGTGTCACCTGTCAGGCTTTCGGAGCCCAACCGGCTGCCCTTTGCTTCTCAGAGCCCACCTACTCCACCCTGACGCTTGTCTTCACTTTTATTTTTAGATTCAATTGTCTGGCAACTGGCGGCACGGCAGCTGAGTGGTTAGCATGTCCGCGGCACAGTTCTGAGGTCATGGGATCGAATCTCCTGTGCGGAGTATGCCTGTTCTCCCCGTGACTGCGTGGGTTTCCTCCCACATTGCAAACACATACATTTCAGGTTAATTGGCCGGTCCAAATTCTCCCTAGGTGTGGATGAGCGAGTGAGTTGTCCATCTCTGTGTGCCCCGTGACTGGAAGCCAGTTCAGGGTGTCCCCTGCCCACTGCCTGAAGATAGCTGAGATGGGCTCCAGCACCCCCGAGACCCTACTGAGGATAAGCGGTGCAGATAATGGATGAATGGATGTCTGGGGACTGCTTTAGCGCTTGTAAATTCCCTGGCACAGGTATATTGCTTTTAACACTTTTAGCTACTGATCTAGCTCCCTCTTAGTTTTTTTACCCAATTACCTTACCTTTCTAGCTGAATACCAAGCTACCGTTTAAGCCCTTTTGCAAGTCATGTAGTTGAGTGGCTTTTTTGGAAATTCAGATCAAAATGGGTAACCTTTGCGCTAACTTGTAAGGAAAAGTAGCTCAACCCCGAACTGTTCTAAACATTAGATCTTTTTAAGAGAAGGCTCAAGATCCACTTTTTACCGATCCTTCTTTATTTAGCTTTGATTTGTTGAACTCTATCATACTTTTAACGTCACATTTTTATACTTTGTGCTGCAGTTTTTTTTACATTTTCCTATTTCAGTGTTTCCTCATTTGAGGGCCCCAAATTGGTAGGGCGTAGTTCGATGGCTGAAAATCCATCCAAAGTCCATCCCCTGCCGTCCCCATTTGTGAAGATAACCCTCCCACAGGGCCCTTTCCTCACATGGTTAATTTGTACTTTGCTTTAAATCATATTTAAGTTCTATTCTTATTTTTTGTTGTCATTGTATTTTAACCTTTGTGTTCCATATCATATTTGCAACAAAAACACTGAAAAGTAGGTGTTGCAAAAACATTGGTCTTCTGGTCTTTTATATTAGCCAAATTACTCTAGAAATTCCATGACGACTTCTGAATGATCCAATGTCGATCTAAAAGACCAAAATGTGAGTAGCACAGACGCTGCCCTACGAGACAATCATTCGTAAGTTGAATTTGTTCGTAAGTTGCTTCAGTGCAATATTTGGTATGTTTAAGGCTTGTATAAGTAACCTGTATTGTTTTGTACTGAAAAACAATCAATTCCTAAAATGATATACTCAACAAAGATAAATATAGTAAGATGAGCTTCAAGAGGTCCTCCTCCATGGTAAAAAGTGGCCCAAAAAAAGCGTTCCTACCATTTTCTCAACCGCATCGAGCTTTCTTATTTCACTTTAATTTCCAAAGAAAAGATATTAAGATATTAAACAATAAAAATGTCAAAGTTCTTAATGCACTGGAGATACAGTATATAATATTTACACACGAACTAGGAAGAGGAAGCTGATACTGTAGAGGGAGAACCAAAACCGATCTACGGGGAGGCTGGCTGACCAAAAACATGCAGTAAGCCACCAGGATAACCGCAAGACAACGACAAAAAAAAACTACCATGGCAGAAACAAACACGAACCTAGCTGGGAGAAAAAAAACAATGAGCACGGCAGACAAACCGGCTAACTGACTATTAACATGGTTAACCTAGACCAAACAAAACTGGAAGCCTTCGGGAGCCCGCACGCTCACGGGGAGTTATCTGGACAATATTTTATTGATTGCAAGACATGGGGCAAAAACACAAAAGGACGCAATTGCACTTGAACATTGACTGACTTATTTATGCTGCTATTGAGTATTTAATGGTACCATTGTTAGGGGTAATATTTTCTTAATAGGTTAAAACTGAAATGATCAGCAAGAGAGACAAATGTAGTTTTACAACTTTATTCACTGCGCAGTGGGTAGACAAGATGAGTCTCACACCGTTCCCGCACAGCAGACGGGTTTTGTTCAAAAGTCTGCGCATGCGCAGGAAGTATCAATAACATCACACATACGTCTACGGTTCAAAGTCTGCACATGCGCAGGAATTATCAATGACGTCATACATATGTCTTTTGGTTCAAAAATAGTAAGTACAAAATAGTACAAACGAGTTGCAATGTAAATCAAGCTCATCAGGATTATTTGTAACATAGAACAAAGAGAAATACACAATTAACTAAATATGATCTGCTTTTACAAACATGTCTAAACTTTTACTTTGAATGTGTATATTCGGTTATCTATGGGTATTGGGTTTTTATTTATATTTATTCAGATTGTTTATGAATCTTTGCATTTTCTTTTAACTGTGAATGAATGACTGGATGCTCCATATGAAGTGGCGTTGTTCGAAATGAAATGTTTATTGTAGGTATTGTTGGATGCATTAATCAAAACATGACACAAAAAAAAAAACTAATGCTAATGAGTAAGCATGGCCAAATATGGTCACCTTACGCCCCCTCACCCCAAGAAAATTTGAAAAGTTTTCCCCTAATACCATAGCATTTCAGTTTTTGTAAAAGCTTGTCATGAGATACTTTATCAAAAGCCTTGCAAAAGTCTAAGTAAACAACATGACCAGCCATATTGTGAACAAAAAACATACTGGTAATATTATTCAAATGAGCTATCAAGTTAGTCATGGTAGAATGTCCGGACCTAAACCCATGTAGCTTAAACGTAAAAAGATTGTGCTCCTGTATAAATTTCCATATGGCATCGGAAATAATTTTCTCAAACACTTTACAGACGCAGCTAGTCAAGCTAACTGGTCTATAGTTGGCTGCACTTGTTGCGCTCCCCCCTTTAAAAATGGGTATGACAATAGCACTGAGCCAGTCCTCAGGCAGCTGTGAATCCTCAAAAGATCTAGAAAACAGGTAAAATAATGGTTCACATAAAAAGTCAGCTAGCTTTTTAAGCAAGAAATTTGGAATTTTGTCAGGGCCGGCTGAAAATTTGCTGGGAAGTTCTATCAAGTATTTATGAATTAACTCCTTTGAAAGTTCCACAGAATTCAGAACAGCTGAAGTTCTGCTGGGAAAGTCGGGTGAAACCCCATTGTCACGACCAAAAACACTGGCATACTGATCATTTAATATACGGACATTGTCAGCATTATCTGTAGCAACGGTACCGTCAGATGCCTTCAGGTTGGGAATAGATGCCCTAGAAATTAGTTTACGGTTGATGTATGAAAAGAACTTACGAGTATTATTAGCCTCTAAAACTTTCTTTTCCTCAGCCACCCTTTCCCGCCTGATGGCCCTCCGCAGTTTCCTTGAAGCATCTTGATAACTTTCCAAGTATGCCAACTGATCACGTTTATAAAGCTTGTGAATAAACTGCTTTCGCCTATGCAATTCAGCTATATCCCGGTTGACGTGAGGTGTAACAGCAACTGAGGGTACGTATACAGATATCAAAGTGTAAACAACAGATTTAAATATTGCCCACATTTCTTCAATATTCCCACAATTATCAAATAAGAGATACCAGTTGACACTAGACGGAAAGTATCTCATGCCATGTAGATCACAGTCTTTAAAATTTATTTAATTCTGAGCAGCGGTGTCTTTTTTAAGAGCCAGGTTAAGTTGAAAAGTAACAGAATCGTGATCACTGGTAGAGAAACTCGGCCCAACGTCAATGTTTTTAATCAGATATCTGTCAGTGGAAAACACAAGGTCTAATACGTTGGACCCCCTGGTTGGTTTATCGACATGCTGAAAGAAACCTGCATTTGAAACCAAGTTTTTGAACATTGAAGTTAGATTAGTATCAGAATTTTGAAGAAAACTGTGGTGAAGGTCAGGAAAATTAAAATCACCCATAAGTAGAATTTGCAATAACAATACATTTTCTGAACAATGGAAAAGTCACAATCACATACCTAAAAATAGGCAAAGGCAAAAAAGGAACGCACACTGTACAACATGGCATGTAAACTTGCCCCACGCAGCTATTGATTATCAACGCACGCCACTCGGACAAAACAGTTCTACAATTCCCTAGCAACACCGTGCGAAATTCCGATTACTGCAAGCAGAAACTCGCTGATTACTACAATCGCCGTCTGTTTTTCAACCAGACCCGCCATTGTTTTGATTCCTTGTTATCTTTCAGCTATGTCTCAGCTCTAGGGGATATGAGATCAAACTGTGTAGTTTGAAAATTCATTCCTTGAGAATTATGAGGCGTGGATGATTATGGAACATATCTCTGCATGATTGTGGGGAGGAGCACTACACCGTCTGTGACTAATTGGAAAAAACAAAAGGGTCCATTGCATGGGGTCTCCAGCCTTTTTCAAGCCGAGAGATACTTTTTGTTACTTATTAGAGCTAAGAGCACGCCGTTTGATATGCATTTCTAAAATAAAAATTTGTAATTTTAATACTGTTTTGTTCCTACGCTATTACCAGATTAATTATTGGAAGTAGGGTCAGATAACCACAGTCAACCAATAGAACAATAATTTCCCTAGAAAATCACAATGACCTAGCACTAGTGAGTCATTTTAAAAACAGGACCGCGCATACATCAACTGTCTTCAGGGGGCACCACGTTGGAGACACCCAGTCTATTGTAATCCCTTTAAGCATATCCTGATTTTTATCAAGAAAAATCAACTTTCAAAAATGCTTTTATTTGGGGGGTTGATGGTTGCCTTTAAAGTCAGGGGGCTTCATTCAAAAATTTCAAGCAGTGTCCCTGCACATGCGGGTTCGATCCTTCGCGTGGATTACAGGCGTGTTTGTGTGCTGTTGCATCATCACGCGCGTCCCGGAGCAACTGATCCGATTTGTCTCGTGGTAAAAACTAGGCCGCGTGTCTCACGGATTACTACTCGTTCTTTTTTTTCTCAAGCCTGGGGAAGTGTTCGCAAAAGACACTCTCTTTCTACCACTAGATGTCGCTGTATTGTACAGTGCGGGCAAGCCAAAACTCAAATGTGGCCCGACATCCAATTCAGGGTATTTTTTTATATCACTTGAAGCGTGGAAGTCCAATTCGTGGCTTGGGGGCCACGTGGGAGAAAGAACAAAAACAAAATCACGCGGGGGCCAGAAAGAGAGAGAGGGGGGGGGGGAAGAAAAAAAGAAAATGAGTGAGAGCACAAGAGAACTAAAGGAAGACAGAAAGAAAATTAGACAAGAGAGAATGAGAGAGGAAGTGAAGAGTGAAAAAGAGACAGGTATAGAGGGAAAAAAGAAAAAAAAAGAAAGAGTGAAATAGAGATACTAAGAGAGAAAATAAGAGAAAGGGAGATATAAAGAGGAGGGAAAGAGAAAAGTGAAAAAGAAAAGGGAGAGCTGGAGAAACAGATAAATAAAGAAAAGGAGACTGGGAAAAAAATAGGAGAGTGAGAGAAAAAAGAGAAAATGAGTGAGAGCAAAAGAACAATCCTTAAGTCCACTCCTCAAATTCGATTAAAAAGTCACATAATTCTTAAAGACGGCAAAAGTATGCTTAGTTTCCTGCAGGTTTTGGAAGGTCTCTCTTCAACTGAGGTGAATCAAAATTAGCATCTCGTTAGCATAGAGGCGGGAACTTGTTAACGATTCCGGTGATCACTTTTACCTCGAATTCCACAGTAAAGGCGCCTCTATCTTTTATTATTCCAGGCTTGGTGTACAGTGAGAATAATTGAACAAATAAAATACAAATAAAAATGTCGGCACACTTACCGTATATTCGGTGACGGGATGCTCACGTTTGCAGCGTTGGTTTCCCGTTTCTCTGTAAAGCACGCCCCTTTCCCCACCTGCTTCTTGGTTTGCTCCATAATATTTATTGTCTTTGTCAAAATGCAACAAAACTTCCTTTGGAGCATCCAGTCATTCATTCAAAGTTAAAAGTAAATACAAAGATCCACAGAATGAATGTTGAAAACCCAATACCCATAAATAACCCATATCAACTTTAAAAGTGCAGCCATGGTGCCATAAAAACTCAATGACAGCATCACCAGGCAAGGAACGATGGAGATCGTTTGTGCACACTATTTTTCAGATCTTTCTACAAATGCTCTACACCAGGGCTCCCCAGGATGGTAGTTTGAGGCCCCCCGCCTCAATATGAAGAGTTAAAGGGACCGTGTGTATTTTTCCCCCACTAGGTGTCGCTGTGTTTTGTCGTGCCACAGAAAACGGGTGCTAAAAGGACAACGGAAGAAGACAACCAACAGCGACTCAGAGTGACCAATGCCCACCTTTTTACTTTTCAAAAGAAGAGAAATCAAAGAAAAGGAAAAATGTACTAAACAGAGAGAAATGAAAAGACGAATGGAAAAAATAAATAACATAAAGCAAAACTCAAAGTAAAAAAAGAGAAAAATGAAAAAAAAGGGATAAAAATTAGGACAAAAAGTAAAGCTTAACAAAAAAGGGAAAGAAAAAAATGAAAAAGAGAAAAATTTCAAAAAGAAATGAAAGAGAAATTTGCATTTTTCTCTTCATTTTAGTCTTTTTGCTCTTTAATTCCTTTTTTTCCATTCACCTTTTTTTCCACTATTTTCCCCTACTTTCTTTTCCCCCCTATTTTTCCTTTTCACATTTTGTTCTTATTTTTATATTCACAATTTTTTATTCCTTTAAAATATAAAAATCTTTTTCCCTTCTTTTTGCTGGGTAAAAATTAGAAGAAAAGCCTGCTTTTTGCTCACTTTCAGTCTCCATAGTTTGTAGTCTTCCTTGGACTCATTTTTGTTGGCACCAAACATGAGTCACATCTCGTGGACACATATAAAACAGTGTTCCTTTAAGAACAGCAGAATGTTTTTATCATAGCTGTTTTAGTGGAAAACTTTATTTGGCCCAAATTCCCCCGGATCCTAGCTTCAGCGACCCCCGACTCAATTTAGTTTGAGACACATGCTCTACAGTATTGAGGTCTTAGTTTTAAACCATTCAATTGTAGATTGTATCTTATGTTTAGGGTCTTTTTCCTGTAGGAAGGTGAACCTGCACCCCTTTAACTGGTCTCTCGCAGACTGCAAGAATATATTCTGATAGAATCTCCCTGTATTTGGCACTATCCCTCTTTCCAATCAATGTAAACGTATATCCAAAGAATGATGCTGCCACCCCAATGTTTGACAGTGGGGACAGTGTTTTCAAGAGTGATATGCGGTGTTGCTTCTTACACCAAATAACGCGTGTCATTCATCCCTTCATTCCCTTTGGGTCTTATCTGACCAAACACCTTGTTCCACATGTTGTTTGTGTCTCCCGGTTAGCTAATTGCAAATGCCAAAGGGCTTTTTTATAGCATTCCTTCAGAATACTGTCTCAAGACCAGGACAACTTGCAGTGGTTGACAGAATATTGAATTCTGGTGTTTACAACGGCCATCAGTTCGTGCTCTTAGAAAATGCAGTACAAGATCCAAAACACATCAGTAAGTCCACCTCTGAAGGGATCTAATAATAATAATAATAATAATGATGAAATAAAAAAGATCTTGAGTGGCCAAGTCAAAGTCCCGATTTAAATCCAATTAAGACGTTGTGGTGGAACCTTAAACGGGCAGTTCATACTCGAAAACCCTTAAATATGGCAGATTTGAAACAATTTTGTAAAGAAGAGTGGGTCAAAATTCCTCCACAGTGTTGTAAAATACTCTTTACCAATTATGGTAAACGTTTGATTTCTGTTATCAATGCCAAATGTGGCCTAACTCCTTATCAGGTTCAGGGGGCAATTCCTTTTTACAAAGGATTTGATTTCTTCAATGCCTTAAAAATGAAAACAGCATTGTGTATTTCCTTTGGTTGTCTCTGTGATATTAAAATTGGTTTAATGATCTGAAATCTTTGTAAGTGAAAAATCTGCAAAAAAGACAAAGATTAGAAAGGGGGCAAATACTTTTTCAGGGCACTGTATGCTTCCCACCAGAATCTAATATATACCACATACCACAGGAGAGTTTTTGTTAGAGAACAGTCTCATACCACAATCATCTTTCATTCACATCAGTTTATTCTAATATATCTCTATCATATACATACAGTACAATATGCGCAAGACATATGGCACATCCATTATTGTTGTACATTTTACAGTCGCTGGTATTGCTGTGTGGCGAAAGATTGAAGTCACCGTGTGTTTGTCCGTCCCTCGGGTAGTACAGCAGTGTGTATGTGTGTACATACAAGTATATATATGTATATTAGTACTTCTCAATTATTTTCTGTTGTGCCCCCGAATTTTCAAATTTCAAAGTGTCAATTGGCTGCGAAGGAAACAACAAGAACATCAACTGCCACCTACAGAAGTGGATGTGCGGTTGCGTTTCAGTAGATGAAAAAAACTATGCATCTGGGGCCAGCCCCAATATTTGAGAAGGACTGATGTATATGTACATTTATACATATACACAGTATATAATACGATACACACACGCACCGGTGGATTGTAGGTTGCTACAGCAAGAACACATGCACGGTCCGGATAAATATTCCACCGGGGATGAGTCACACATCCGACGACAACGAGGATGTCAAGCACAGTTTGGCTCTGGGGCCGGATCCCGGCTTTCCGTTCTCAGGCGGGCCGGAGTGAATGCGCGTTTACACCTGAACAGACTTGCCACGCTATACGAACTCAACATTGCCCTCTAGTGCAGAGGTGTCAAACTCATTTGAGCTCAGGGGACACACGGTAGAAAGTCTCATGGGGACCAGACCAGTCCATAAATGAGAAAGAAAGAAAGAGCGGGATAAAAAGAAAACAAGGAGAGAAAGAGAACGGGAGACAGAGAACTAGTGGGAGAGACAGGAAGGAGAAAGGGAGAAAATGAAAAAGAGAGAGGGAGGAGAGAGAGTGAGACAGAGATAAAAGAGAGAGAAAAAGCAAGAAGGAAACAAAAAGAGAAAGAGAAAAAAAAAACAAAGGTAGTTTTTGTGAGTGGTACCTAGCTTTGGCAACATCAAGTGGATATCCTAAAGTGCAGTTCATTTTTCTCTTGCACATCTTGCTTCGGGCCGGAATCCGATCTGTCAGCAGGCTTAATCCAGCCTGCAGGCCACGTGTTTGACACCCCTGCTCTAGCGACCAGGGACAGTTGTTGGTTTGCATTTAGTAAAAAAAAATAAATGTTAAAAATCAGGCCGTATTAAATCATTTGACGGGGCGGATCTGGCCCCAGGGCCGTGTTTTGACACACAGCGACGCTTGTTGTGGGTTAGGGAGGCACTGTTGTCAGGAGTTAAGGGTAAGAGACACAACACTCTCCCCCCTTCGGTGGACGCTACAATAGCGGCTAACGTGATCAAGTTGACTCCCGCCCACGTGATTTCCCTTTCTATTGTGAACATAAAGAGCTGCCATTTTGGTGTTAAGTACGTACAGGTATATACATCTGTGTCGAGTCTTTTTTTTCCAAGCCTGGTCTAAGTTATTTTTCAAGTCGGGGGCGTTTAAAAAAAATCCAGCAGGAAGAGAGGAGTAATGGTGCATGCGAGAGGCCGTTTGAGGAAAAAAAAAATCATACTTGTTCTCACATATAACATCATACTCTCACACATAAGCAACTTTAGACTTAGGCCCAATCCCATTTCTCTCACTCGGCCCTGAGGACCCTCCAGTGAGGTCCCTCGATAGAGGAGTGCCCTCCGCCGGTGGAGTGCAAAGTGGAGATGGTTTGGACAAGACTTGCAAGGTTCCACCCCTGTCCAGGAGATGGCGGTAATATTAATTGGCTGTAGACCTCAGTGACGTATTGGTCTACCTCACATGTAAACAACTTGAGTCTCAACCTGCAGTGTGTCAGTTGGAGAGTTCGTGCAACGTTAAAAATGCCCGCTACTGCTGTGTTATTACCGATTGCCTGAAAGCTCTTCATCTTTTCCGTGTCTCCAATCAACGGAGGAGAAATGTGCTATACTGAAGACAGCTTCGGCGCTATGTAGTGCTGATTCATCTTTACAAGGTACGTACACTCATTTAAAAAAAATGACCCGTTCGGTCAAATACAGAAAGAGTTAACATACAATGCACGTTCACATAATACCCTATGTTTGTGTAGACATAAATGGCAATCTACTTATTGGTATCTTAATGCCATTTTATGACATATAGTAGGGGTCTTGAATGTGTGACATGACGAAAAGTAAACAAACACAAGAACAGTCCACCTGACCCTTAAGCTGACATAATATCGTCACCAAACTTCCCTGTACGACCCAAAAACCTTAGTTCATAAGGAATTTAATTCAAAAGAGTTGTCATTGGATATAAAAAAGGTCATTTCAACATTTTTTCATGATGCTTACATCACAGTTAAAGCGGTCTTTTTCTTTTCTATGCCCACATTTATGTCTAAATTGTTTGTTATCTATTGTGTTCCAGAGTGGCTGTCCCATAAGCGTGGACAGGTTGGACAGGAATGTTCCCATCCTGTGCTTATGGTTGGATGTGGAGTCAGAACTCATTCAGGACTTAAGGTTGAGCAAGAAGGTTATGTGGGCCCTGCAGGAGCTGCTAAAGAGGGAACAGGGCCGTGGCTGGAGGTCCTGATCTACGTGTACTGGCTGGCCCACGCTCTGTCCTACCGTGTGGTGTCACGGGTCTTCAGGGTTCCCAGGTCCACCGTACAAAGAATTGTCCACAGTTAATATGGAATAAATTGCCCAAAAGCCATATTTTAGGCTCTTTAAGTCAGACCCACATTTGCATTATGTGCTTTTCTGCATTACTATTCAATAAACATCTTCATTTTGAGTAACACCTTGGTGGTTTATTTCATAATGATGTGAGATACTGTGTGTGAACTATGTGACTGTTGGACAGAAAACAACTACAAATCACTCCAGCTTAAATAATAGTTTACTTTCAGAAAAACAAACTCACATTGGGCCAAAATACATAATAGTAAATAAATAATGTGTCACAAATTTTAACAAAAATATACCAATACTTCCATGAAGCTGGGAAACACAAACTGGAACTTCATTGAGTTCTTAATAAAAAAAAATATTTTCCTTTTATAAAACAAAGGGAAACATTGCAGAGATGTCACTGTTCTGGAAATTTGTCCACGAGCTTCCCAAAAAGGACAGGAACCGCTCAGTTTTGGCCACAGTTTCTTCGAGCCTTTTCCTCACTCCGGCAGACTCCGCTTTCAAAAAGTCAAGGAGTGTATCGTGCTTCCTTTTTTTTCTGGGTGATTTGGGGTTTGGCGCCGGATTAGAAGGTGCCAACGACGTGCCCGGTGGTGTGGATGGCGTGGTAGCTGTGATGGTGACCAGCTCTTCCACGGGACGTTCTACAGTGGCCTTTAGGTTGGGTGGAAAAAACAAGAATTACTTAATGCTGATGTATTATACAAAAACAACTGTGTATAGGGTGCTCAACAAGTTGATGTGAGACAGGAAATTATAGGATGTGTTCTGGATAAGTATTTGATAGTGAATAGATACACAAAATTGACATGTTATTCTTATGGCTGTATGAGCCTTCTATTGGCCAGCATCACATATGCTTTAGAATTGTCTCCACATTTGGACAACATTTTGAGAAGGTAATTAGTTTACTTAATATGTGTTTACAGAGAAGGCAGTGGACTATGTGATAGTAGTTTGTATCAACTGTATTTCCACGTGAAATTCGGAGACATTACTCATAATGCATGATGAAAACTAATGCATTCTGATCTCACATGAAAGAATCATATTGTAAATAAAACACGACACCCGAAATTGTGTGCAGTAAACAAGCGCTTATGTCCAGAACGGTATTCTGACTATGCTCCTTTAGCGACTGGCCATGTACAGTAGATGTAAAAGGACGACTCGTTTAAGATAAAAACAGGGATGGGCTGAACTGTGATTTTCTGCACAGTTATCCTACTTTACAGTTTGTAGCGTGAATATTTTTTTGCCAGCTCCCTTGGTAGATTAGTGCACTTCGTAAAGTAGCGATTTTGCAATGTTCGTGTTTTAACGCGAAAATACGATTTTCTATTGCATTTACGTCTAACTAAGATATCTCAATACATTTTGTTGCAAATACATGCGCGGTTGTGGAAAACTACTTACATTTGTGCGGTTCCTTTCCGGGCATGTTTGTTGATATTGAGAATTCGCAAAGCCTTCTGGGTAGTCACTTCGCTGCCAAGTGAGGTCGAGAGCCCCCTCGGTCTTGAAGTGGCTACGACATGGTTTGAGGGCACTTCTGCCTCGGTCTTGAGAGTATCGGGACACACCCCATTTTCACGTGAACGCGCAAACCGAGTGACTAGGGCACATAGCGAGTGAAAGTGCGAAGAATGGGACTCAGCCTTATACAGTTAGACCCGTGCACCAAAAGTACTATACTCGCTTATACGCACTACTATGCTATCACACACACACTACTTAACTCTCACACACATACTATTTTTTTCTTACACACACTACTAAATCATAATCTCACTCATGCGCAACTATAATCTCATACACAGTCATACAGGTGCACAAACAGTAATATACCCTATCATGTACACTACCGGGCAGCACGGCGACGCGGTGGTTAGCGCGTATGCGGCACAGTTCTGAGGTCATGGGTTCATATCCAGCTACCGACCTTCCTGTGCGGAGTTTGCATGTTCTCCCCGTGCTCGCGTGGGTTTCCTCCAGGCACTCCGGTTTCCTCCCACATTCCAAAAACATGCATGTCAGGTGAATTGGCCGGTCCAAATTGTCCCTAGGTGTGAATGAGCGAGTCATTTGTCTGTCTCTGGGTGCCCTGCGACTGGCTGGCAACCAGTTCAGGGTGTCCCCTGCTCACTGCCCGAAGATAGCTAGGATGGGCTCCAGCACCCCCGCGACCCTACTGAGGATAAGCGGTGTAGATAATGGATGGATGGATGTACACTACTATGCTTTTGCACACACTACTATGCTCCACACACACAAGCATAAAACTATTGTAACCATACTACTATACTCTCGTACACATTCTACTATGATTTTACACACATACTACAACATTCACACATGACTATGAACTCCCACACATTATTACTCTCTCACACACAGTAGTATACTCCCACCGAAACTATTATAAACTCTCACAGTTTTACTCTCTCACGCATAATGATAATTACTATCCCTATAGTGTTTTTTCACCTAGTGTAACGATCACTGATGATAATTGATCCGTGCGTATATACTGTATACTCAAACATAACACAGGAGTGGCTCTCAATCAAGATGTATGTGCGATAGAGTATATGTGAGAGAGCAGAGCGATTGAGCACCCCCCAAACCAGGCTGGTTACACACACATAAAAGAGTATGTTAATATGTGTGACAGTATAATAGCGTGTGTGTGTGTGTGTGTAAGAGTATAGTAATATGTGTAAGAGAGTATAGTAGTGTGTGATTGAGAGTATAGTAGTATGTGTGAGCATAGCAGTGAATGAGAGTATAGAAGAATGTGTGGGGGCATTAAAGTATATATGAGAAGAGACTGTTAAACCAAGAGAATTGTGAGAGTATAGTAGTATGTATGATTGCTTAGTAGTGTTTGTGCATGGGTGTATGACCATCTGTATGAGAGTGTAGTTGTGCAAGTGTGAGGGTATTGTGTTATATTATGAGAGAAAGTACGATTTCTGGCCTCTCACAGAAAGTTTTTTTTTTTTTACGGCGAAAGATCAAGTGCTCCGGCGTTTTATCCACATATTTACACAAGAAGTCATCTGCACACAGCACATCGGTTTGAATTTTTTCGTTTTACTCTTATGCGAGAAAGCCCTCCGTTATAGAAAAATAAAATACTGTGCGCCGTCGACCTGCTTCACATATTCGTTCCCCAGGTTCATGAAAGCACGCTTTCAGTCGTCAGATAAAAAAACAAAAAAACACCCACACACACAAAAATGAAATAATTTAAAAATGAGTGAATAAAAAAACAACGTACAGTGTAACGCGACAAAATGTTACGAGATGAAAACTGTGTTCTTTGAACGGCGTTTTTACGTATATTACATGATTAGGTGTGCAAACCTTGTGCGTGAATTTACTGCACTTCATGCCTCGTTTTTCTTTTTTTTTCCCCTCCTTTTTTTTTTCCAAACGAGTCAAATCGTCTCCAAATGTGAAGGTCAGGACTCGGTTCTCCTCCTGGGTGATCCGCCAAACAGAATGTCTAGCGAGCCGTGATATCCACCTCAAAACCATTGCAAATGTGTCCTTTCTAGTAAGATAATCCGGCACACTCTAAGTTTTAAGAAAAGTTTTATAACTTTTGATATGCTACTAATAATATGCTATGAATGAGTCATAAACCACACTAGGTTCTCGAAGAGAACTAGTGCATGGATAGCAGGGTATCAAAGTATTAAATCAAGTAGCGATCCATAAAGTTGTTTCAGCATGTGTTTAACATATTTGACACTGTCCAGGACTAGTAGAACTACAACGCATTGACTGCGTTATATTAATAAGAACTTCCCGGGCTAGCAGGGGAATAAACAGGTCATAGTCCCAAATTAGTAGTTCTTTACTAGTTTTGCAAAGTTTGTGCAAGTAGCAGGGTCTGTGTGTATAAAATGTTTACTAGTATTGTGACTACCAGTGCAACCGAATAGTTTACTTACTTGCGTAGGCCAAATAAGGGCAATAGAAGTAGAAAACCCCCAAACATGATCAATTAGATCGATAAAGTCACACGTGTTGATTCAGAGGTGTGATTAATTATCTTAACGGAAGAAATAAAGAGCAAACTAGGGCGTTCCTTATTTTCCAACACAACCTGAATATGGCGTTAAACCAAGAGAAAACACTTACCGTGAACTTTCACATCGATCAGACATGTAAATATTTGAATTTTGGTACCTTAGTCTAATTGAGTGGTACTTTTAGTATATTTATTGGTCCTTTTGTTCCAATTCAGTTTGTTAGGGTTGAGCAAATTATTCGAGTGAAAAATATGGCAACAGCGAATGCAACAATGAAAGTGAGGTCAAGCTCATCGTCCAGCTGATGATGGGAAAGCAACTGCCCGCCTTAAGGGGAGTGCTGAGTCGGTTCTTACACTTCCAAAATCAAGAAACAAAGACTGTCGGCATACCTAGTGGTGAAGGATGTCTTTTTGTTTTGGTAGAGGGCCAAGATCTCCACGAAGGCCGATCAGCCAGACCTCCATATTACCGGGCCAAATTGGCATTGGGGCACCTCTAAGCTATGTCTCATCAATCGGAAACTTCACAGAATTGGTTTTCGTATGGTTTCACAACATATTCAGGCCTATGCTTGTCAAAATATTAATAGGGAAATTTCCAAAACAAATAAGGACCACACGACTGCATACACATCTTCATATAACTATATATAGCTATCCGTGTTAGGTAGGCCAAAAGTGGTGGGAGGAACATTTATTAAAAAAAAACATGCTTGATTTTCTTACTAGTGAGGACAGATTATAATAACACACCGACCTTAAGGCGGAACTGAGGGACAAAGTGTTTTGCCCAAGCCAGGAAGAAAAGTGGATGCATGTAGGAGTGTGAGGGTAAGACCTTCTCCTCGTGCCCCAGACCCCCAGACTTTAGATAACCTGGCAGCAGCTGTGAGGGGTGGGGGTGCACAGCAGCCCCTCCTTAGGACTCCGATGAATATTGACAGACAGTGCTTTGTCACTCAGGGGAATCTGCAGGGCCCGGTTCTTTATGTTCCGGTGGGTTTCGCGGGCCAGGTCTAGCTCCCCCAGCATCAAAGTCCCTGAGCAAGACCCCTCCAGCAGAGGGTCCACCAGTGCGTCCCCCAAAGGGGGAGCCTGCTGGTAAAGGTTCCCCCGGGGCGATGGCCCCCCCAGGAGTGAGACCTTGTCCAGGCTGCCGGTAGAGCCGCCCACGCACATTCTCCACACGGGCCGCTCTTGAGGGTCGCCTCCAATGCCGGCCGGGCCGTTACCGGGCGTCGCTCCGCCGCTACCACCGGTCAGGTTGTGGAACTGAGAGCTAAAGCACAAGCTCATCAACTTCAGGCTTTCCACCAGGCCGCTGGAAGCTTTTGCAGAACTCTTGCCTTGTCCCAAAACCGACCCGGGGCTGGTGCAGTGAGAGGGGCTTCCTTGTGTCTGGGGCCTTTTTTTACAGGGGTCCGTGCCCTCGGCCCCTGCATCAGATGGTTGCTGACTCTCCGTGCAGTCGTCGCTCATGTTGGAGGAAGGCGTCAGGCTCTTAGGCGAAGGAGGCGACGCCATTCTGCAGTTCAGTTCCAGGCTCAGGCTGGGCTTGCTCAAACCGATAGCTTTCAACTCTACCTCCTCTTCCTCGAACGCGTCCTCGTGGATTTGGTTGAGAACTGGGGCGCTCAAACGGGAAGTCAGGCGATTCCGGGAGGAGGCGAGAGACGACCTAGCTTTGGAGCGTAGCACCACTTCAGAAGGAGGAGTCGAAGAGGAGCAGCTGTCCTCCCCTTCTTCTTCTTCCTCGTCCTCCTCCACGCAGAAAAGGCCAAGGCTGCGAGTTTTGCAAGGGCCCCCTGAGGTTAGGGATCCAAGTCTGAGGGGATTGGAGTGGGGCTTGGAGATAGATCGGGGACCCTTATCCTGGTTGGGCCCGCTCGAGTGCTGGTTGACGTACCTCTGACTGAGGTCCAGCAGGGCAGTTTTGGGGCGGGGCCCTTTGTGAAGGCTTTCTGCGCTCCGGGCAGGGGACTGGGGCCCCCCGGGGTGTGAAATAGTGGGGCCCCCCAGCCCATCGCTGACATCCTGGTGGACATCTACTCGGGTGGGCCAAGATTGCCTATGAACGGCACAGAAATGGTACTTTCGTCATTTTTGAGCAGACCAATTTTATTTTTCTTCATTTAATGCGTAGTCTGATGAGTCAGACTGCCAAGAAACATGGCAACGATATCGAGCATTTACAAGCACTTCATTCAAATTTCAAGCACGTTTCAAACCTTGAAAACACATTGTTTAAATTCAAGCATGTTCAAGGAAGAAGAAAATCCCATAATAATACATTTTGCAAAAACAGGTGGCAGGGGCGGGGTTAATGTATACATATTTCTAAACGGATCATAAAACAGAAGCAAAATTGTCTTTAAAGTGACACGGTGTAATATTAGAACTCTGGATGTCACTGTGCCATGTAGTGCACCCAAAAACAAGTGCTTAAAAGCACAAAGAAGAATACAAACTGCAGAGACTTCAAGTGACCATCAAATAATCTTCTATTTTTTTTGCCCAGTCTTTTGAGTTTTTTATTTCAAAATAATGAAATAGTGTGTTTTGTCTTTTGGGTCTTTGTAGTTTGTATTCTTTCTTTTGCTTTTTAGCACTCGTTTGCGGTTGTACTACACTAGTAGTATCAAACCAAAGGCCCGCGGGCCAGATCCGGCCCATTGGGTGATTTAATGAGCCCCGCTTTAAATTTCTGAAGACGTCTCCTGCTCATATTTGGCAAATGTTATCTTATGTTTGTTTTATAGACACAAACCAGATGCTCCTTTCAGTCACTAGAGGGAAGAAAAGGTGTAAAAGTTTGCCCAGCCAAGTAGTTTAAGATGATCATATTGCCTGTTCACTGCTCAAACTCACATTTTGGATTTCATTTTTATTCATTTCAAAGCATTTAGGACACCTGAGGCAAGCATATTTGTATTTATAGCTCCCACTTGAGTTTGTTTGTTTTTGGTGTTTGTGGTGAGTTGGTTCACATGTTCATTGTTTGGATAAATCTGTTGTACTAAGAAAAGATCCCTTATCATCCGTTAATATAGTTTGTAGGGTAGGCTAAGAATTTAGCCTGAATAATAAAGTGCTGTCCTGAAAAACAAAGCTAAATATTTGGCCTCGACATTTTTTTACTTAGCCTAGATCCGGACCCCGAGCCAAACTGAGTTTGTCATGCATGCACTTCACCATATAGCGTCATCTAATAGATCAAATATCACACATTGTCCATTTAAGACAGCCTTAAAACTGAATTGCTTTGCATTTTAGGTTATTGGATTATTTTAATGGCTTGCCATAAAGGACAGTGTTTATGTGTGTTATAGTGTTCAGTTCCCTAATAGAGCTTTCAACTATATTCTTCTTAGCTGATATCAGGCAAGGAGAAACATTACTACTACACATAAGTCGACATTATAACATGTTATTCTCTTGTGTGGTTCTGGATGATTTTTATAGTCAGTGGTGTTGGATGTGTGTGCCTGTTTTTAATGCGGCCATCTGTCCCTATCCTGTCGAGTTCATCTGTTGCAGATTAAGAGCAGACAGCGCGACAAAAGGCAGCCCGGACTCAAGGAGGGCGTGTTTATGACTTGGATAGGCTCTTTCAGTTTGGAGTACATTCATGTCGAAGACTATTTTGGACTCAATGTTGTTACCTGAACTGGGCCTTGCTGGGGCTGGGTGATCGTGTCTGGCTGTGTTGCTCCTTTTCTTGCCGCTCCCTCAACATCCTCTCAGCCAACAGGTAGTATGTGGCCGTGATGTGGTTGTACTGATTGGACTCCAGAGCCCTGACAAGCGAGACACGTTTTATAATCTCCTCTAATGCAAGCATGCAAATGACACTCCCTACTCACAGGAATTAGTGAATTAGTGCTTAAGGATGAATATTCAGAATGAACCTCAGATGAGTGACAATTCACAAGCCTTTTTGGAATACATAGATCCCTTGGTTTTCACGGTGAATGGGGACCATAACCAGCCACAAAGTATACGTATGCAAAGTGCACTTTTGCTTTGTGGCCTTCATTTTAGAGCGAGAGCGAGAGAACAAGCATGAGAAAGAGAGAGAGAGAGAGAGAGAGACCGAGAGAGACCGAGAGAGCGAGCATGAGAAAGAGAGAGAGGTAAACACTACTTGTTTTAAATTAGTCAATGTTTATTTTTGGAAATCTTGATTAAAAAGACTTGCCGACTTTCTGACAGAGTGAGAGCAAGACAAAATAAAGTTATCTATGATAAAACGCTAGCTAAGCCCCGCAGGTCAGCCACATAATGGACCGAATCACCGGACTGCTCTTGACACTGCCGGATGATAATTTGCCGCATCATGACGCTCTGTGGAGCAGCAAAGTGTCCAGAGAGCAAAGCAATTCAGTGCGCAAATTTCCCGGCGGATGCGAAACATGCGTTGGCCTCCACTGCCTAGACTATGGATTAGCATTGCTTGCCTTTGTGCGTCGCTAGTGTCAAATAGCACGAATGCTTCTATAAAAGTTTCAAAGGATTCAAACCAGCGGGGCCAAGGGTCTGGCGAATCACCAGGCAAGGCAGGGAACGGAGGAAAAGGCGAGAGTGGAAGCTCCACCCTCCTCGCCAATGTTATGTACGATAAAACACATAGCTCTGTGCTCACTGTCTTTTATCTAAAGTCGCCCTTACTTAACACTTTTCGGCACCGCACACTTTACGGCCATGAAATCATGCCGTTGTAATATTACCCTGTGATTGTGGATACTTGTCAAATTTTGGCTGTCCGAAAACTTTGCTTCATTTTGCTTTTGTTTTTAATTCAATAGCTAATCGGCTGGAATCTTGACGCTGTGTTAAGATGGGGAATATCAGAACACAATTCTTGAATATAAGGTAAATAGAGCCACTGGAGAGCAGTGTCTGGGTCACTTTTAAGCAGACTCGTTGAAAAACATGGCTACAATTTCCAGCTTTAACAAGCGCTTTATCCTAAATTGAAGTACTTTTCAGTCCTTGAAAACACAATGTTGAAAACAAGGATTTTCAAGGATTTTAGACACTCGTACAAACTTACACTGCTAGAAACAATTGATAAAGGAGAAAACACAAAGTCGTTGTAAAGGCTATGGATAAACGCAAAAAAGCACAACAAGGGGAAACAACTCGTTTGTGCAACTGATAATGGCTTTACGTTTATTTTATCTTTCAGGACGACTTTTTGTTTTCTATATTCTCTAACATTCCTCTCTGGTAACATAAATCAAAACTGGTAATGAGATAAAAATGGTATGTGATCTATATCACCAGTGTTTTGGTGGTTAGGAGTAGGTGCTCTCACCGTCGGGACCCAGGTTTAATTTCCATTGCATCCTATGTTGTATTATATTTTTCAACTGATTAGATAGATTGCACAAGTGTGCTAACACACTTCAGTCTTTAACACACACCCATACTTTGGGTTGTTATTATTAAAGGTAGAAAAATGTGCATTACACACGAATAAATACGGTAAATCAAATGGGAATTGTCATTGAGTGGCATCTAGAATATAATAGAATAGAATATACCTTTATTATCATTGTTAAGAAATGGGTTGAACATAATGTAACAGCGAAATTGGACGTGGCACTCCAGTTTCACATTTTACTGCGAGAATGGGAAAAAAAAGGACAAAGAGAATTTAAACAATATTTACACAAGAAAGAGTAGGAACTGTGGTCAAGTGAGTGAAGTGTTACGAGTTAAGTTAAGTGAGTAATGGAGTTTCAAACTAACAAGTAGTTATTTGCCAGGATTTTAACACCTGTTTAGAATTTTGCAGTTTTTCTGCTAGAAGCAAAACAAAAAGTACTAAAAGAGAGGGTGGAATTAACTTCAATAACAATATTGGATATAACAACAGTTGGGTTCATTCTGAAATTTGAACATGGGAAATCGTGGCACATACTCTGTTATGGCGTCTCGGTCGGCGATGCCCCCGTGGACCATGCGCTGGATGATGGAGCCGTGTTCTTCCTCCAGCAAGCTGCGATGGGACACAAGCGGCGTGGACAGCTTGGTTGCCGGAGATGGGTCCACGCCTTGGAGCCACGGGTGCTTCTCGATCTCGTCCAGAGTTGCCCGCTTCTTGGGGTCCCGCTGCAGCATGTGGCCAATGAGACTGAAAAGAATGGAAGCCGGAATTGAGAAAGTGTATTTCAAATTCAATACAGATTTTAAACAGTATCATTAGCAATGTTTCATGTACAACATCCAAGGACATCATTTTTTTTTTTAATAATTCATTTGAGCATTAATGAATAGCGAAATTTGGTCGACCAACAACACTAATAAAGCTAAAGTCCCATTTGCATCCTATTGTATATAGTTCTGACCGAAAAAAAGGTGTGCAAGGAGGAGAAGCTTCCACTCTCATCTTCACACATTGGCGTATATGAAATATGTAGCACCTGCCGAGCGGGCTGGTCCATCTGCGTGCAAGCGTGTGTGAATGCGGAGCTTGTGTGTTTTTGTGTTCTGGCGACTCACTCTCTGCAAGCTTCCGAAATGTGCGGAGGCACCGTATATTTGCAGTCCATGATCATGGTAAGCGTCTCGCTGTCGTTGGCTTCCTGGAAAGGCGGCTGGCCGCACACCAACATGTACAGAATCACACCCAGACTCCAGATATCTGCAGGGGGAGGTGACAACGAGGCCTTAGAACTGTGAACATAAACACCTGACTTTTTTCAAACAAAGTAGATTATTCTTTGTTTTGCCCGCCAAAGTGACTTGTGAAAGAGAACACCATACTTGAAATTTTGGCACGCCTCAATTAGAGTGTGTGAAAACTGCAAGAAAACATTTTATATATATATATATATATATATATATACACACACACACACACACACACACACACACACACACACACACACACACACACACACACACACACACACACACAGAGTATTGCCTCAGTTGACAGGGAATACAGTAATGCCACGCTGTATCATTGTTTACATTTCACGGTTTCAATACTTAGGGGATTTTCAACACCTCGCTAGACCAAGCCAAAGTACCATCATGCTTCAAATTTGCCAACATCATCCCAGTGCCAAAGAAACCCCAGATCTTATCACTCAACGATTACCGGCCCGTTGCACTGACTCCTATCATAATGAAGTGCTTTGAGAGACTGGTTAAAGAGCACATCACCTCCAGTCTCCCCTCCTCATTCGACCCCTTTCAGTTTGCCTACAGGACAAACCGCTCCACCAGGGATGCCATCTCCTCTGCGCTTCACCTGAGCCTGACACATCTAGAGGAGAAGAACACCCATGTGCGGATGCTGTTCCTGGACTTCAGTTCAGCATTCAACACCATCATCCCACAACATCTGGTAGACAAGATGAGACTCCTGGGTTTCAACACCCCCCTGCGGAACTGGCTGCTGGACTTCCTCTGTGACAGACCCCAATCAGTGCGGATAGGTCAGAACAGTTCAGATGTCATCTACCTCAGCACGGGCTCCCCCCAAGGCTGCGTCCTAAGCCCCTTGCTGTTCACCTTGATGACACACGACTGCGTCCCTAGGTCCGCCACAAACCACATCGTGAAGTATGCTGACGACACAACAGTGGTGGGCCTCATCAGGGATGACAACGACCTGGCCTACAGAGAGGAGGTGGAGCAGTTGGTGGGCTGGTGCAGGGACAACAGCCTGGTCCTGAATGTCGACAAAACTAAAGAGATCATTGTCGACTTTAGGAAAAACCAGCCCAACCATGCCCCACTTTGCATCAACAACAAGGCTGTGGAGGTTGTCAGCAGTATCAAGTTCCTAGGGGTGCACATTACAAACAAACTCACCTGGTCCGTAAACACTGCATCACTGGTTAAGAGGGCACAGCAGCGCCTGTACTTCCTGCGGAGGATGAGGAGAGCCCACCTGCCCCCACCCTCCCTCATTACATTCTACAGGGGCACCATAGAGAGTATCCTGACCAGCTGTATCTCTGTGTGGTGTGGAGGCTGCAGCGCTACCGACTGGGGTAGTGTGAGGAGGGTAACGAGGACAGCAGAGAAAATAATCGGGACTACACTTCCCTCCATTCAGGACATTGGCCAGAAGCACTGCCTATCCCATGCAAAAAACATTACCGGGGACCCCTCTCACCCCCATCATGGACTGTTCACTCTGCTAGCCTCTGGGAAGAGGTACTGCAGTGTGCGGTGCAGGACCACCAGGCTCCGCAATAGTCTAGTCCCCCTGGCCATTAGACTGTTAAATGGTCAATCTAACATATAGTTAACTTAAATCTAAACGGCTGCTAATCTGACTTTTGCACTACTGGCAGTTTTTTTTATAGCTTGCCACTCCTTGCACATTGCTCTCTGCACTATTGTAATTACAGCGTTATTGTTACAGTGTTAATGTTACTGTGTACCTGACTTGTTAACCTGACTGCCCATATTGCACATCTGGTTAGCTACTCTTCTTGCACTATCGGCACTATGGTAAAATACTACACGTAGCCAAAATACAATACCACATTATTTATATCTGTACATTCAAGGAAACTGTTGGGGGTCAGATGCATCGACATTTCGTTCTGTATACACGTGTACTAGAATGACAATAAAGTAGATCTGAATCTGAATCTGAATCTGAATTTGGGATTGAATTGAATTGTCTTCATTGTCATTGATATCAACAAATTGTGTGCATTGTGTTGTGCAGCAGACAGCACACAGCAAATGCTATGGGGGCAGGTTGTGTGTGTGTGTGTGTGACTGTGATTGGCTGGTGTATGCTATCAGGTAAACAGGTGGGGTAGGTGGGTGCACAAGTCAATGTTTCCACCCAAAACAAACTGAAGCACGGCTACAGCTAGTATTTCAAGCGACTCGTTACGTTGAAAAGAAATTCATCAATCAAATGGACTCTGAGGAGAGTCAGAAGAACGCAAAGTAATGGTGACCACCAGCGAGTGCTCCGTGGATTGATAGGCGGCATCGGGAGAGATAGCAATAGCGGTTCTGCAGGTCCTGCCTACTGCTACGGATAGTTGTTATATTGAAACAATTGTATACTCTCGGTCATCTCGAGCTTTTTAACAATCTTATTAAAATAAAGAGTGATACAGACAACAACTTTTTTTCTTAGTACCGCACAATAAAGCTCACCCCCAAAAATGTATTTATCATATGTAAGGCGCACTACTGGACTATAAGGCTCATGGAATTAAAATTACAATGAGAGTTCAGGTATCATTAAAAATAAATGCATTCAAATGAAAATAATTAATTTCATAGAGCACGAATTAGCACTAGGACATGCAATTTTACCAAGAAAATTGATCAATAAATAGTTACTGTGCTGTCCTCATTCCAAATTATCCCCTTTTTCGCCAGCTACTAAATAACCTCACGAATAAACAGACTTCTTTTCTTTAGTTGACGTTCATTTGGGTAATGGCTTCAATCATTACCATTATACGGTCGGCGAAAAACTTGAAACTAAGTAAAAACAGTCCTATTAGTTTGCTAACTATACAGATAAGCTAAGACATGCTAACCACAATTCAAACACGAGTACAGTACAAAACGTTACAATAAACAAAAATCTGCATTCAAGTAAATCATAATACGTTTAATACTTAAGGACAATTGTTGTTCAAAGCAACAACAAAGGAGAATTTGCAATGAGCGTTCAAAAGTTGGTATCTGAGCTGCCTTAAGTCCTGCACTTTTGTCCTCTTTTGAACATAGCTACAAGAGGACACTCGAAGACCACTCTATATGTTTCTCAAAGGCAGAACAGTTACCGTATGCAGTACCATTCAACTGTTACTATGCATTTCCAATTTAACCCTTCGTTTATGGGCCACACATTCAAATTTATGGCCAATTCAGGGGTTTAAGATCCGCCTTATGTTATTGAAACACTTGAACATACTATTTAACAAACAATGAAGAATCCCTATATCTATATTTAAAACATGAACATGATATTATGTATTTGCATTCCATTAGGGTTAAACGAAATCAACGACTATTGAAACGTGGCTTCTTAGTATTTTCTGCTTACTGACTTAGATACAAAAAGGGGGGAAAAACACTGAATCATTTCCCGGTTCAAATGAAGCGTGAACCGTATTCATCTAGAGCGGCGTTCGTAAATATATGCTAGGTTCATGCGCATCTGCCTGACTGCGGACAAGGCTTTCGTAGCCCCGGAGCGCAAATTCCCTCCCTAGCGTGCATGAGTGCAATATCCTGAAAACTGGGTTAACGCGTGCAGCGACATACGAGTGCTATGCTTCTTCAACACTTTGAGGGGAAATTAAATGAGCAAATCGGTTTGCTGAGAGGCAGCACGGCGGCGCAGTGGTTAGCGCATGTGCGGCACAGTTCAAGTCATGGGGACCTTCTGCGTGGGTTCAAATCCAGCTCCAGACTTCCTGTGTGGAGTTTGTATGTTCTCCCCGTGCTTGCGTGGGTTTCCTCCGGGCACTCCAGTTATGAGTTTCCTCCCATATTCCAAAAACATGCATTTCAGGTGAATTGGCCGGTCCAAATTGTCCCTAGGTGTGAATGAGCGAGTGAGTTGTCTGTCCCCGTGTGCCCTGCGATTGGCTGGCAACCAGTTCAGGGTGTCCCCTGTGCACTGCCCGATGATTGCTGGGATGGGCTCCAGCACCCCCGCAACCCTACTGAGGATAAGCGGTGCAGCCAAAGAGATGGGATGAGATGAGGTTTGCTGAGAGCCTTTCCCAAGTCCATTGGTCCGTTTGACACACTTCCTGCCGTGACTTGACAGTGATTTGGAGAGACTCTCACAGGGAAATTGACATTTTTATAAAAAGACAAGAAAACATGTTGTAACAGAGCGAAGGGATGATGATTGTTTGTTTTCTATATTTTAAAACCAAAGTAATGAAACTGAATTGCAAAGCAACAACCTGAGCTCAACTACCAGGCCATGCATGTAAAACTAACCCAGTAGCTATCAATGAAAGTACAGTGTCATTAACAGTATTCATACTTATATATATTTCGCAAATTCTCAAAAAAAAAAACCCGACCATCTTTTTCGGACTATAAGGCGCACCTAGAAAACCCAAATTGGTTAGAAATTTGAAAGTGTGTCTAATATACTGCAAGAAATATGGTGGACAAGATTTATACGTGTGCATTACTACATGAGGTTTTACAGTACACTACCATATTTGTGCAATGTTTGATCAATCGAAAAACAATGCTGATCATAATCGCAAAGCATCATACGCAACAGGAATTAAACCCATGTCGGCAATTCTAACCACCAGACCACCAGTGACACAGATGACATAGAATTGTATCTCATCATCACACTATTTTTACGATACAAAGTTTGATTCATCAGTAGATACGTCAAAGAGTTGTTTCCATCGTCGTGTCGTTGGCCTGGAAAAGGATGGGACACCAGGCTGTACTTGACCGAGACACACCACAGGAAATGGTGCCCCTATGACCCTGGTGGTAAAGGGATCCAACCAACCATAGTTTGCTTTTCGATGTCACCTGTATCACTAGTGGTGAGGTTTCGGTATTCTCACCACCTTGACCTGCCTTCGATTACCATTGCATAAAATGTTTTGCGATTTTGGTCAACGACATTTTTCGACTGATCAATCATTGGACTATTAGATACTAGTGTATAAAATGAACAACAGCTATGAACAAATAAATAAAGTATCTCTTACTGTAGTTTTCATTTTGTGTGCCTTGTAGTCCAGTGCTCCTTATATATGAAATATAAATGACAAAAGACAATTTTGGGAAATGCGCCTTATAAAAAGATCGAACATCGAGATCGAAGTTTTAAATTTAAACCCTAAGGACTTTCAAAGCCAAATTTCCAATTTCTATAGTACCATTCAAAGAAATCTGGCGTGAATCAGGTATTTTGCTGAGCCACAAATATACTGGACTGTCTCAGAAAATTAGAATATTGTGATAAAGTTCTTTATTTTCTGTAATGCAATTAAAAAAACAAAAATGTCATACATTCTGGATTCATTACACATCAACTGAACTATTTCAAGCCTTTTATTATTTGAATATTGCTGAATTTGGCTTACAGCTTAAGAAAACTCAAAAATCCTATCTCAAAATATTAGAATATCATTAAAAAGTATACAAGTAGGCTATTCAACTAATCACCTGAATCATCTAATTAACTCGAAACACCTTGCGAGGGTTTCCTGAGCCTTAAAAACACTCAGCTTGGTTCAGTAAACTAAATCACA
This sequence comes from Urocampus carinirostris, assembly GCF_059441175.1. Taxonomy (NCBI): domain Eukaryota; kingdom Metazoa; phylum Chordata; class Actinopteri; order Syngnathiformes; family Syngnathidae; genus Urocampus; species Urocampus carinirostris. The sequence goes on along the minus strand of NC_142350.1, from coordinate 12,085,671 downwards.
AATATGGGGAACACTGCTGATCTGACTGCTGTCCAGAGGACCATCATTGACACCCTCCATCAAGAGGGTAAGACACAAAAAGAAATTTCTCAAAGAGCAGGCTGTTCACAGAGTGCAGTTTCAAAGCATATCCACAAAAAGTCTGTTGGAAGGGAAAAATGTGGCCGGAAACGCTGCACAACCAAGAGAGATGACCGCAGCCTTAACAAAATTGAGCCGCTTCCAGAATTTGGGGGAGCTTCAAAGACAGTGCGCTGAAGCTGGAGTCCAGGTATCAAAAGCCACAGTTCACAGACGTGTCCGGGAAATGGGCTACAATAGCCGTATTCCCATGGTCAAGCCACTTCTGAACTCAAGACAACGGAAGAAGCGTCTGACTTGGGCTATGGAGAAGAAGCACTGGACAGTTGCAGAGTGGTCCAAAGTCCTCTTTTTAGACGAAAGCAAGTTTTGCATTTCATTTGGAAGTCAAGGCACCAGAGTCTGGAGATAGGCTGGAGAGGAGCAAAATCCAAGTTGCTTGAAATCCAGTGTGAAGTTCCCACAGTCAGCAATGGTTTGGGGAGCCATGTCAGCTGCTGGTGTTGGTCCACTGTGTTTCATCAAGTCCAGAGTAAATGCAACTGTGTACCAAGAGATTTTAGAGCACTACATGCTTCCATCTGCTGAAAAGCTCTATGGAGATGAGGATTTCATTTTCCAGCATGATCTGGGACCTGCCCACAGTGCCAAAACCACCAGTAACTGGTGCACTGACCATGGCATCGCTGTCCTTGATTGGCCTGCTAATTCCCCTGACCTGAACCCCATCGAGAATTTGTGGGGTATAGTTAAGAAGAAGATGAAAGACACCAGACCTACAAATGCAAATGAGCTGAAGGCCGCTATCGAAGCATCCTGGGCATCAATAACACCTCAGCAATGCCACAGGCTGATTGCCTCCATGCCACGCTGGATTGATGCAGTAATCCTTGCAAAAGGATTCCCAACCAAGTACTGAGTGCATCAATGGACATTTTCAAATGTTTGATTTAGTTTTGCTGTTATAAAATTATTTTTTTACTTGGTCTGAGGAAGTATTCTAATATTTTGAGATAGGATTTTTGAGTTTTTTTCAGCTGTAAGCCAAAATCAGCAATATTCAAATAATAAAAGGCTTGAAATAGTTCAGTTGATGTGTAATGAATCCAGAATGTATGACATTTTTGTTTTTTTAATTGCATTACAGAAAATAAAGAACTTTATCACAATATTCTAATTTTCTGAGACAGTCCAGTATATGAGATTCAAATATGCGAATTGTAATATTGCGTGTGCATTTATCAAGACCTTTGATTTTAAGACCTTGAGTCAATCGCATACATCTCTTCCGGCATTAGCTCAGGAGGTAGAGCACTCGTCTTGGGATCAAAAGATTGCAGGTTCGATTCCCGACTCCTCCGTGTTAAATGTCGAAGCGTCCTTGGGCAAGACACTGAATCCCTAATGCCCCCAATAAGCAGGTTGGCACCTTGCATGGCTGCTATTGCTGTGTGAGTGTGTGTGTGAATGGGTAAGTGTGAAGCACATTGTAAAGCGCTTTGGGAGGTCTTCATTGACTTAAAAAGCGCTATATAAATGCAGACCATTTACCATATAGGTATTGGGTAAAATAACAGTTGTATGTTGCTTAAATTTACAGTTGGAGCAAGTTCTTTTCATTAAAATTTACCACTGAGAAAAAAAAAAAACTTCATTTTTTGCATGGCCCATAATAAATCTCCATAATAGATACATGTTACACCAGACCTGGGCACTCCGGTCCTGGAGGGCCGTATGTTCTGCATGATTTTTGAGGTTTCTGTGATCCAATACAGGTGATTCCAATCACCAGTATCGTTAACGAGCACTTGCTAGCTTGCTAACGAGGTTATAATTTGTATCACCTGAGTTAAAGAAGAGCAAACTTCAAAATCTGGCAGGACGTATGGCCCTCCAGGACCGGAGTGCCCAGGTCTGCTTTACACAGTGCCCTGTTTAACTGTAGCATGCACCATTCCTCTTGAGGGCGACTCATAGAGGTCGATGATGCTTCATGAGACAACGCCATACAAACTAATGCCAGCTGCCGGTAACAAGAAGGGAAGAAATGCAATTGCAAACCAAACAGCTGTATCAGCATCATTTCTAAGAAGAGTTGTTGATAAACATGGCAACAATTTCAAGCATTTACAACCCCTTTCCATCCTTAAAAACACAATGTAAAATTCAAGCATTTTATAAGCAGTAAGAACACTGCTTATAATATGGTGCGCCTTTTAGTACAGGAAACATGGTAGTTGTTTAATAGCTCAAACCTGCTGTGTCAGTAATCAATAGCCTGGAGCTGAAATTCCTTTCTTTTTGTTGGGATCAAATATTAATGCAAACTGCCTTTAAGGGTGTTCTATTTCAAGGTCCTCTTTATATATCCTTAGACGCATCTTTGCCACTGAGCATCTTTCCTGCGTCTTCTCCCGCTGCATTGGCTTCTAGATGTTTAGCTTAAGTTTAATAAGAAAGGCGTTGTCATAAAAAAGAACATCGGCATTGATGGCAGACCAAAATTATATGAATGGATAAATAAGTAAGCACAAACATATAAAATCTATATATAATTTCCCTAGTTATTTCAAATATTTCAATATATTGGTTTTATCATTTTTAAATACTTGAAAATATTTTACTTTTATTTGATTACCGTATTTTCCAGACTATAAAGTGCACCTAAAAACCAAACGTTTGACAGAAATTTGCAGATGTACCTTATAACCCAGTGCACATTATAGGCTAGAAAATATGTAAAATAAAATTGGAAATGCATCATAACAATGAGATGTTACTGATAAGTATATAGTTGACATAGACACTCAAAATAAGGAGAAAAGACATGAATGGATTTTGAACTTACAAGGAGAACAGGAGATAACTATACCAAAAAAAGCCCTCAAAAAGAGGACTTCCAAATCTGTTCTAAAAGCCCTCCCTGGAGCACTTTCTTTTTTATTAAATCTCATAGGCTACAAAAAGGAGATCTAAAGGGTGTGGCGATCAAAGAACAATAAAATTATTGACCGATAGTGACAATGAGTTAAACAGTAAATAATAGACAAAATTAACTGGCATCCTATGCAATTTCCTTTGCAGGTGTCCAATTTTAAAAATAGAATACATAACTAGGGGTAATTATTTATGAATGAATCCATCTTAGTTGGGAAACCAGATTTATAATTTGTAAAATTTGTTAATCCAACTTTATCCATTACAGTAGTTTTAATGTCATGCATCTTATAGTCCAGTGCACCTTGTATATTGACAAAAAAAAAATATATCACAAAATACTATTCCTGGAAGTCAAACTGTAATCTGGTGCGCCTTGTCATCTAGAAAATAAAGTATTTAGCATCTTGCGTCTTTTTCTGTTTCCATTTATATCGTTTTTGCACATTATCTTAACCATGTTTTTAACTGTTTTTGTTCGAAATGCAAACATTTTAGGGGTTTTAGTACGCCATAAAAAAGATAAAAGTTATATTTGTCATGCCTGCTTTCTATCAGAGGGAAAATCACTAAAGAAAACCACAAACTACAATGAAGTAATTAATCACTGGGGGATACATTTCCTCTCTATAAGGATCCAGTAAGTGTGTTTTTGTGCTCTGGGTCATCTCAAGCTGCTGCAGTTGCCGTCGCCATCTTACCTCCTGTCGATGTCGCCTAGCAACCAAAAACCGTCTCCCTTACTACTTGCGTCAGCAGCGCGTTCAACTTCCTTCCTTTGTAACTTTATTTACAAAACCAGATGGCTCACAGCGCATCGGCGGAAAATGAAATAAAATGCAACCTTTTACCCAACAACGGAGCACAATCACATTAAAAACTGTACATAAAAGTAAACATCATCTTGATAAAGGTTGAATCTTTATAAAGCTGTAATGGGTGTTATCAAATTATGTTCATAAACCAAACGCACATGTTTTTACAGATATTTCATGCAAGTGCACTGATAAACTGATTATTATGCATGTTACCGTTAGGCTAAAAAATATTTGGACAGTGACACGAGTTTTGCAATTTTAGCTTTTTACATTAACAAAATACAAATATATAAATAATATGGGCTTAAACTGCGCATCTCAGGTGCAAATTTCAGACTTTTCACATCCAAATCAGAGTAAGTGTTTACAAATTATTATACCCCCTTTTCAAGGGAACAAAATAAATTGTACAATTTATTTAAAGAGGGCTCTTTTTGACTCAGACGGCTACTCCCTTGTTGACCTGTCATCAATTAAGTAGTGAGAAGGTCTGGAGTTGATTGCCGGTATGAGGTTTTGCACTTGGAAGCTGTTGTTGTGACCACACATTATGCGTTCAAAAGAGCTCTCAAATGAGGTAAAGAAGAAGATGCTCACGAATAAAAAGAAGTAGAAATTCTGTTTTTTTTAATATATATATATATATATATATATATATATATATATATATATATATATATATATATTATATATTTTTTTTTTTTTTAAAATACAGTGGAACGAACCTCTGTTCTCGACCATAATCCGTTCCAGAACCCTGTTCGAAAACCGATTTGTTCGATCACCGAAATCATTTTTCCCATTAAAAATAGTGTAAATAGTTTTAATCCGTTCCAACACCCTGAATGTTTACCTTGAATGTTTAACGTAAACTAAAGCTAACCCAGGCTATTCGTACATTTGCGTTATCGTAATTTTCCGTACGAAAGATTACGCTAACATGAACGTGTAAAAAGAAAAAAATCTGGTCGTTTATAAGTCATTTAGCACCCGGGTCTGCACAACAAGTGGTGAGCGGTTCATTGGAAAGGGGGCTCCGTTCCAACACCCTGAATGTTTACCTTGAATGTTTAACATAAACTAAAGCTAACCCAGGCTAATCGTACGTTCGCGTTATCGTAATCTTCCGTACGAAAGATTACGCTAACATGAACGTAAAAAAAAGGATAAAGAAAAGAATTATGAATAGGATTTTTTAACTTTGTGGTGGTCAGCAGAAGGCGCAGGTGGACGGTGGGGTATTCCCTAGCAAAATCAGACACTCGCACACCTCCTTCATATTTTGCTATTATTTCTTTCTTAAATGCAATAGTTGTACGCACTACTTTTCTTTTTTCACCTGTAGCAACTTTGCTGCTTGCACTGACTTTCTTCGGAGGCATAATTAGGGGCTAAAACACTTCGTACACCTATATTAAAAGCGAAAGCAAAACGAAGCACGTCCGCACGCGATAACAGTTGGTCACGAAAAGAGCGATAATGCAGATAATGAATGAATGTTTACAGGGAGTGCAGAATTATTAGGCAAGTTGTATTTTTGAGGATTAATTTTATTATTGAACAACAACCATGTTCTTAATGAACCCAAAAGTCTCATTAATATCAAAGCTGAATATTTTGGAAGTTGGAGTGGGGCTTTTTTAGTTTTAGCTATTTTAGGAGGATATCTGTGTGTGCAGGTGACTATTACTGTGCATAATTATTAGGCAACTTAACAAAAAACAAATGTACTGTATACTGTTCATATTTTAGCTGTTATTCATTATTCATCGTCTTACTGCTGCAATGAAGAAATTTCCCCTTGGGAGACGAATAAAGGATTATTTTATCTTAAATTCATAAGAGTCAGCTCAAATGCTTGGGGAAGTCAAACCAACAGTTTGGTGAATTCTAGGGAAAAAGGAATGCACTGGTGAGGTTTGGTATTCAAAAAGACCTGGACAACAGCGACGGATACAGAGATATTGTTTCTGCTTAGATTCAGCCGAATGTGCGCTGAATCTGTGTAGCTGGACGATGACCCAGAGCATACAGCAGAAGCAACCGGGGAGTTTAGCAAAGAAGTGAAATATTCTGCAATGGCTGAGTCAATCTTAAGCTGATCGAGTATGAATTTCACTTGCTCAAGGTAAGGCTTAAGGCAGAAAGATCTACAAACAAGCAACAACTCAAGGCTGCAGCTGTACATGCCTGGTAAAGCATCGAGGAGAAGGAAACCGGGCGTTTTGTGTTGTCCATGGGTTCCAGACTGCAGGCAGTGATTGCCTCAAAAAGATTTGCAACAAAATATTGACAAAAAAACATTTTTGTTTAGGTTATCCTCAATTGTCCAATTACTTTTAAGCCCTAAAATGTGATGTGTTTGGAAAAACTGGAATACAATTTCATTGGCAGTCGGATTTTGTTGTTCAACCACTCCAACTAAGCATTACATTCTGCACTTGAATTCTGGCAAATATATTTCATTTAAAGTCCAATGTGGTTGCATGTAGAGCCCAACTTGTAAAAAATGTGCGTCTGTCCAAATATTTTCAGGTCTAACTGTATAAGTTTGCGTTTGGGCAGCTCGTGTTCGGTGGGGTGGAAAGAAAGGTTCTATATTTAACTCGACATTTGTGGGATGTTAAAAAAAACGGAGGGAGCTGACATTCCACATAACATCAGGAAGGAAAAGAGGTGGGCCCTTTTTTAAGCCGGCACTAGACCAACCGGGGAAGCAACTATTCATGTTATGCTATTTGTTAAACACTGAGGCATGAAAAGTTAATAAGCTCAATAAAAGAGACAAAATAGCTCAGACACAATCAGTCAATTCCTGGCCAGACTAACTGAAAGCTAGGAAGTTGACGTTATCTCGGTAAAAAGCGAAATTGTTTGCCACATGGAGAGATGCAGCCTGCTTACCTTAAAGCCCTGGGTACTATTTTGGGCATTTGTAACTATTATTACTAAAAACGCATCCCACTTATTCAAAAAAATGCACAGACCCAACACAAGCAGACAACCGAATCTAGCATGTGAACTCGCACTCAGTTGATAATGTCCAACAACAGGATGTCATTATTTTACTCTGGAGATTTGGAGAACACTCATCTGCCTGGCACAATATAAGAGCAGGAGAGAGCAGAAAATAGAGCCACTAATCCACACAGAGAGAAAAGAAATAAATGAAAATGCTTCTCCATTGTGTGTTGTTTCCATTTTGTGCCTTGGCATACACAAAAGGACACAATTTTGTTTTGAGTCCACCACAATATGAATGTTTTGGAAATACATAAAAGAACATGGACGGAATATTCTGTAGAGTTTATATTGTGACATGCAGATAAATCACTCATGGAACGGTTTGCTCTAAACTCGATATTTGAATTGAAATATCAATACTTATGATATGACATTTGTTTAACATAGAGCATAAACCGTTATATCTCGACTGACCCAGCACTGGGCGTAATTGGTTTTAACATAAGATGTATTTTTCGCTCTACCCATCTTTCTTGTGTTATTATCATTTTCCACATAATCGGATCAACTTTATGTTAAATTTAAGAAAAAAATCAATAATTACCAGACTAACCGACTATTCAGTGACTAGTTGACTATCTAAAATGCGGGGACGTTTTGACATATTGCCAGATTTTAGGCTTCAAACCTATAGATAGAACCTGAAAATATTTTCCAAGAATCAACAACATGTGAGACACAATTGTGAAAAGAAACCAAATTCTGACATTTTATATATAAAAAAAAAATTGCAAAGTAGGCGTTGCAAAAATAATTCCGTAACAACTATTTTTGTTCGATTGAAAAGGTTCATGGATTCCTCTATATCACTGGTGTCAAACAAGCCGGATCGAGCCCGCCAAAAGTCTTAATCCGGCCCATAAAACAACACTGAGAAAAGCGCAATAAAAGAATGAGCTGCAGTTATAAATATGTCCACTTGATGTCACCCAAGCCAGGCACCACTCGCAAAGCAACTGCAGTAGTAGTAGTAGTAGTATTTTTTTCCATCTCTGTCTCTCTCTTACTCTCTCTCCCTTGTTCTCTCTCTCTCCCTTCCTTTTTCTACATTTTCCCTCTCTTTTTTTCTCTCTTTCCCTTAAACCTACTATTCCGGCCCGCGTGAGTATTTTTTTCTAGCATGTGGCCCCCAGCTAAAATGAGTTTACACCTCTGTTTTATGTTAACAATTCTATACCACCATCATCTACACATATCAATAATGACAAGTAGTGTGTTGGTGAAAGCAGCAACATTTGATTGACATTAAATTATGGAAGTGTAAATCTGTACCACCGGTTGTTTAATGGTAAAGTGTTGGGGCTCTCACTGCCCCGAATTGGGTTTGATTCCCATTGCAAACAATATTTAGTTATTTTAATCAGTAATGCTTATCGACTTCAAAACCATTGCACTGTTATATGCCGAATAAACACGGTAGGTCTTCCTGTAGTCTACATTTCATGCGCCTTATAGTCCGGTGCGCCTCGTGTTTGAAAATTAAATGACAAAGTATCATATAAGGAGGGGTGCACCTTATCAAAAGGGGCACTTTATGGTGTGGAAAATACGGTCTATTGAAATTTTTCCTGAAATTAATTTCAATCAAAGGCAACCGCATCTAAATAAAAAAAAAACTCAACATGATTCAATTCCGACTCACCGACGGCCGGGGCGTCATATTCGTCCCCTAGCAGGATTTCAGGGGCAGAATACGCTAGCGATCCGCACGAAGTGTTGAGCTTCTTCCCCGGCTGAAACCTGTTGCTAAAGCCGAAGTCGGTGAGCTTGACCACGCCTTGTTTCTCGAAGAAAACCACGTTCTCGGGCTTCAGGTCCCGGTGCACCACGTGCAGTTGGTGGCAGTACGAGATGGCGTGTACGATCTGGGCAAAGTAACACTTGGAAACCTGCAGAGGGACACGCACACATTGGGGTGGTTCAATACAGGAGGGCAAAAATTCTATGTTAAGTTCTCACATTAATAAATGACTGACTTACAAAACAGTCAGACGTGTTTACTAGGGCCGCAACTAACGGCTATTTTAAATAGTTAACTAGTCACTGAATAGTCGGTTAATCCGACAAATGTTTTTTTCTTAAATTTAGCATGAAGTTTATTTAATTATGTGGCAAATGATTATAACACAAGACACACGGGTAGAGTGAAAAATACATCTTCCATTGATCATACTGTGGATTTGTCCAAAAATAACATAAAAATGCCTATCTGAAACCAATTAGGAACAGTGCTCATTCAGTAGAGATATAAAGCAATTTATAAACCTCTGTTTTTTAGATCAAGGCAAATAAATGTTAAATTAAAATCAAGTAAACGTTCCTGTAAAACCAAGTACAGGCTCATTTGCAGCAGTAGAACAGTAAATAACACAAACATGATGTGCATTTTGAGTGCACCGTAGATAAAGCTAGGAGGTAGAGCGCTCGTCTTGAGACCGAGAAGTCAGAGGTCTGATTGCAGGCTCCTCCGAGTTAAATGTCGAAGTGTCCAAGACACTGAAACCCGCATGCCCCCGATAAGCAGTTAGGCACCTTGCATGTCTTTCGTCGCTATCGGTGTGCGAGTGTTTGTGGATGGGTGAGTGTAAAGCACATTGTAAAGCGCTTTGGGAGGTCTTCAGTGACTTGTATTCATGGAGAGATGCCCTACTCTCTTGGAAAAAACATGTCTGCCGCCAATGGCATTCGGTGTTAAGCATCTCTTTAATCGATTTTTGCCGACAACGTCGACAATTGTTGCAGCCCTAGTGCTTACATGAAAAAAAAATGTCCGTTCATGACCTGACAGCTAGGCCACTAGCAAGATTGAATTGAGATTAATTGGCTGTACGGATTAGTGATAGCTATTAATAAGAGAGTTATTTGAAATTACTCTGTAAAGTAGTCATTATATGGGTTGGATATTGTTTTTTTCCATATTACAATTAGTACAATTACTTAAGTCTTGAAATATGGCCACATTTAGGCAAGAAATCGTACTCACCCATGCTTCGTATTTGTGTTTTCTCAAGTCTCAAAGATTAAAAGTGGTGCTGACCCAAGTTATAACGCTTCTTTTTTCTTTAACGATTGCTACAGTCACAGTTTTGTCCCACGTCGTTATGGTGACCAAAGTCCAACAAGTCATTGGCATAGTATATAGGCTCAGTATATAGGGCAGAGTATACAGTTGCTCATTGCATGGCGCAGGGCCATTTTTAAGGAGAAAATGACATAAGAAAAGGCTTTAGGATCTATCGCATCATTACACTGTTTTCGAGGTGCCACATATTGGAACGTTGCAACAGAGCATTATGGGAAAGAATTTAATCAAAACAACGTTGTTTAACATGGTACCGTGAATAAAAAAAGGGTGATGATGAGATAAAGTGTAATGCCTTTCCCTGTGACATAAATAACTCTAGTGGTCTAGACCACAACGATCCGGGTTTGATCCCAGTTGTGAGAATTTATGACACAATGTTTGTGACCTACAATACTTGATATGAGCTGTGAAAATTAATTACAATTTTATAATGATGTTTCATCACAAAGGGGTGCGCGTTATACACTAATACATATGGTGCTTACTTAACTCTTGAAATGAGGACACTTTCAGCCAGATACTGTATTCGCCTACTCCCGAGTACAATAATCCCTTGCTGTACCGCAGTTTACTTTTTGCAGTTTTGTTACTTGGAGTGAAAGGGGTGACTTGGAGATACAACTTGTGGAAAAGTGCTTAATTCGGGACAGTTGTATTCTAACCATCACGGGGACCTGGCGCAACCAAGGATAACCGCACGCTAGCCTGCAGCTAATCAGCTGCTCTTTAAATCTGTTTATATCAATGAAAGGAGAAGCCCTCCAATTTCGTTGTAGTTTTTTATAATGACAAAGACCATTCCTTTAACGGCAATTCTGTGTGTTTATCAGTAGATCTATAGTTGTTATTTTCTTACAGTTGTACACTCTAGTCACTAGTCAGTAAATACCTTATCTTGAGGTAAGTTTGACCCGTTGGGGTTTTTATGAAGGGGCATTACTACTTTGCGATTTTCATGTTTCGCACGGGTGTCTGGTCCCCATTAACCGCGATAACCGAGGTAATACAGTATTTGTGTTTAGTTCATCTCCTCAACCACAATGCAACTCACTTCCTCGCTGAGGCCTCCCTCGTGCTTCATGATGCAGTCAAACATGTCTCCGCCGTCCCCGAGTTCCAGGATGAGGTAGAGCTTGGTGGCCGTGTCGATCACCTCGTACAGGCGCACCACGTTGGGGTGCTGCACCAGCTTCATGCATCGCACCTCTTGGAAAAGGTGGCCCCGTGCCACCTGGTCCAACTTGGTCTTGTCAATCACCTTCACTGCCACCTGAGAAGTCACAGAGGTTAGACAAAAAGAGCACACACACACAACCCAAAGAATTTTTTGTGTAGCAGCCGTTTTTAAACAGACCTTCTCTCCAGTGAAAACGTGCCGGGCAAGTTTGACCACGGCAAAGTGTCCGCGGCCCAGCGTCTTGTCCAGGTCGTAGAGGCCGGCGATCTTCCCGTCATGGTGACGTTTGAGGCCCGCCATGGCCTCTGGCGGAGCGCTACTGGGAAGACTGGGAGGAGTGGTTTCCTGTCACCCTCTGATCCCTCCGTCAGACGTCCATCTTCTCTTTCCTTTGGCTTGACTGTCGGCTGAGGTGTGTCACTACTGGGGAAGAGGCTTCAAGTGACAACGGCAAAATCCTTACTTTGGTCCCATCCTGTCAGGCTCTATGAGATAAAAAAAACAAGTGATACATTGATAACATGGTTCATATTAGGGGTGGGAAGGTACGCTTCGGTCACGATTTAATTGTATCACGATACTAAGGTGTCGATTCGATTCCTCAAGTATTGCAATTCGATATAAATGATGATTGCAATTTGATTTTCTCTCCTAAAAAAACAAATGAATTAAATCATACAATTTTGGGACAATAAACCATGAATGATGTTCAAACAATACCACATTATGTGATTTGTTTATGTCAGAGATGGGCAAACTCCGGCTACATGCGGCCGAGGTTTGCTTTTTCATAGGGCCAGTTTTGGTCATGTCTAGCTGAGTCTTCCCCAAAACTGTATGAAATTAAAAAAGTGTCCGTACTTGGGATCTAAAATTTATGGGCGCCGGCTTTAGTTGATGTGCTCGTATCTTCCATCTTCTTTTTCTTTCACACATTTTAACGCACCGGATATGATGTCACAAAAATCAATTCTGAGGGTAAACGTCCATTTTAAAAATTGTCAAAAATAATATCACAATACATGCATAAATCGATTTTTTTGTCACACCCCTAGTTCATACACGTTTCTGTGGCCAAATTTAGGCACATTTTAGAGATTTCAAAGCAGATTTTCCAAATTTTCCAGTACAATTAAAAAAATTATTATTTTTCTAAGCCACAAAATCTGCGATTTACATATGAGATTTTTCATGGTGCATTTGTCAAGGCATATGATTTTTAGATTTTGAGTAAATCGCTAATATATTTGTGGATGTGTGTGTAAGTATTTTTGAGACAAATCTCTCCCCATATAGGTGTTGGATAAAAATGACAATAATATGCAGCTTACATTTTCAGTTGAGGGAAGTCCTTCCCATTACAACGCTACCTTAATTTTTTGCATGTCCCATTAGAAATGCCCATCATTGATTCGTAATCCTTGAACTGATACACATTTCAATATTTAGGTGTACCATGCATCTGTCTGTAAACGCAATACAAATGAATGCTCACTGCCGTTAATCACGAGGCATTAAGAAATGCAATGGCAAAGTGAAGCCACCAGAAAGGAGTGTTTTCATGATAATTATTCATACAGTAGGTAATGGTAATTTGTAGCTCAAGTTCAAATCTCAACAGAATTACGGTCGTAACCAATACATTTTGCTGCAGTCCCTGCTAAGCAGAATATTTCACAAGTTAATAATGCTACGAATGATAACATACATTGTGTGGAAAACCATTTAACTAAATTTAAGGGCTATTGCTCTTATATTTGGACAATTTCCTGTGGGACACTAGAATACATTTCAAGCTGGTTGAGAAACACAGTAGTAGCGTATTAAGTTGTATCTGTAGTTTGTTTCTAACAAGAGAGCAGAAAATAAAAATCTTAAACCGCGTCAGTGCCACCACTGATGACAGTTAGTGGTGAATGAATACTCCAACCAAGTCAAAATTTAATGTGCAAACTGAAAAATAAAATGAAAATTGAATCTTGACCTGTAAAATGTATTGCCCTAAAACATTTTTAGAATGCAGATTTCTCTTCTGTTAACAATAATCCTGACTAAATTACCGTTTGTGGCCATGATGCATGCCATTTCCGCATTTTAACTTTTTATAATAGCAGCAGCCTGTGAGACTATAAAATGCACTCAACATTCTTGGGGTTTTTTAAGCATGCAAAGTGATTGCTGCGATTCATACAAGTCTCAGGTACAATATTATCAGGTATGTTTGGTATTGTATACAGCCTTCATTGTTATTACCAATATCATTTAGATGAGCGGGTTAAATCAGACATTATCAAGTTACACGCTCATATTTTCCTGTCAACATCGCATTCATCAGTGGTCAGCAACCACAGGGCCCTAGACCAGTACCAGGCCTCGGGTCATATGGTGCGGGCCGCACAAAGAAGTAAAAAGTTAAAATACTGATTTTTCATTTATACCATGTTCTTTCATGTATGCACACATTTTTTTCACCCCCAAAAACTTCAAACTTTGGGTGTGCGTTATACACAAGCTTCACAGTACCATATTACTGTACATGTATTTGATTAGCAAATACCACAGACCATATTTGCTTAGCATTGGATGAAACAGGAATCAAACCCAGATCGTGGCGGTGGGCGCGCTGAACCCTACCACAAGATCACTAGGGATGTAGATGACATAGGAAAAGAGATTAGATTTTATCTTGTTACCACACTATTTTTACTCACAATGCCACTTCATACAACGTTGTAATGGAACAGTATTGGAAAGAGTTCAGCCAAAAACAATATTGTATGAGGTGGTACCGTGAGTAAAAATAGTGTGATGATGAGATTAAGTCTAATGCTTTTTCCTATGTCATCTAGATCCCGAGTAGTCCAGTTAATACAGGGTGGATTTAGGCGTTTTTTTCATCATTATTATTATTATTACTTAGTGTCATTATTGGACCTGACCGAGAGAATATTGTCAGACATTAAACCGGTCCGTGGTACAAAAAAGGTTGGGGACCACTGCCGTACATAGGTCAAGTCTGGCAAAAGAGTGTTCTGCATTCTTAAAAAGGAGTCACAGAAGACCAGTACAATAAGGCATTGTGAGAAACGCAATTCCATTACATACATAAATAAATTACTAACAAACCTGTATCCACTGACTTGGATTTATTTCTCAAACTCCAACAATAAATTCCATAATTATTTCAATCATGATTTCACACTTTCATTTCAGATCAGAGTAATACTTTAAAAGTAGATACACATGTGCATACAATCTAAAAAATATGGGTACCTTCCGGTTGTTTATGACACCACGTACCATGATAGCAGTTCAACAGAAGAATAGTCCTGGTAATGATGTCAACTTAAAAGGAGACTTTTTAAGCTGTCTTTATTCCGGTAACCGAAATCATGGGGAAAAAAAGACTCTCCCTGTCTGCAAGACGTGCCCCGTTCCTGGCATACTTGCTGCTTCGATAGCGCAATAACGCCTGTGGGCGGGAGGAGGCGACTGAAATTCCGGACTTCCTGCGTGCTAAACCAATGCAGAGTGTGCAGCAGGCACGCCAAGTGCGGGCCTGGAACATTCCTGCAAGGTGATCCACACCTAGGTGTGCCCACGCTCACCTAAATTCATAGAAACATTGGGACAAAGAGGAGCCGTTGCCAGGGAGTGCGCCTTTATGCGGAATAGATTCTTAAGTCATGGTAGGCAGGAAATACAGCCCATATGCAGCAGCCTCTCGACACCTTAATACAGTGGCACCTCTTTATACATGCACCTCTCAAACACAGTTTGTTTGCTTTTTGAATGAATATCTACCTTGCTATACGGAGGAAAATCCAGTTAAAAAGCAGTCCCAGAGGATAACAATAAAGAACACTGGTGACTGCTTAGCACCGCAGACTAGTGCTGTAAAATTGTTTTGTGCGTCAGTCATTTAAAGTTAAATTGACTTAAGTGCAATCTTAGGTGTAAATGCTCTACCTGTCAACCGCCACCAATTGCTCCCCTTGAATGATGCCAAATCCACATAATTAACCTCAAAAACACAACAAGGCACTTTCTCACTGCAGGACAGATTAAGTAGAATACCGCAACCATAGAAGCAGGAAACAATGACGTTGTCGTCTGCTATTAGTGACAGAGACAATCAGAATTAGAGCAGATATGGGCAACACGAGATCGTTTTTTTTTATTTTCCTGTATAAAATTGTTATACTGTGTACACCATGTGAAATGATCCAAAAGTGTGTAAAACATGAGGAAAGGTATAATTTAATGAGGTATGTGATCTACGTTACTCCTCCTTGTACAACTGAACCGCCGTAGTGAAAAACAGTTTTAAAGTGCGATGTCCCGGTTTTATGTGCAATAACCTGCCCGGTTTTAAATTAAATGCCCCCCCTTTTTTTTAAGTGCAACCAGTTAAATGCAATATCTCGGTTGTGTACAGCTTTCATTTTAAATGTTGCTGACTTGGGTTCCAAACAGTAGCAGAAGAAGTGTTCCGTTTTATTTTTGTCCTGTTATATATTTTTACGTTGTACTCTTTATTTTGACTTTGACTTCATTTCCATAATATTGAGCAAATGGAAGGTATTTCAGTTGATATGTTGACTTTGTCAGTTGCGTAGTTTTTATAGTAGATGTAAATACTTTATAGTAGAGGTTAATAGTTTGTATGTGTCTCTTTAATAGTTTTTATTAGAGGGAGGATATCGGACACGGACCCGGACTGAAATAAAATGTCAGTCATTAAGTCAGGGTCGGGCTGGGCTTCTCTATCGCACTTACTTTTACTCAGGTAATTATTTGAATGATTACTTTATACTTCTACTTGATTAATATTATTCTGAAGTAACAGTCATTTTTGGCACTGCATTTCGGCACTGCACGTACTTCTGCACCGATGTTCACACTTGATTTTAGGGCCGGAGCCCAATGTCAACTCCAAGATGCGCTTTGGAACCCCGCGTACTTCAGCCAAAGTGCGCACTGTGGCGCCTAAGTGCAGCTTTGGGATGACTTTGGGCTCTGTCCCTCAAATCAAGTTAAGCAGTCAAGTTTTAAGCAGGTTCGGGTTGGGTTAGATTGGATTTCCTTAGGCCCAATTTTACCTCTAGTCTTTATATTGTATATTTTTTCCAGCTGGAGCGCTACCGTAATTTCGTTGTAGCAATACAACCATAATAAAGGTGATTTAAATACTGAACCGCCCCCTCTTCCTTCGCAGCATGCACGCACATTTGTTACAGCACTCATAATAAACCCAATAACCGTGAAAACCGAGGGATCTCTCTTTATACGGTCTATATAAATTAAGCATGTTATGCCTTCCTTATAATGCTTGGATAAAGCTCTTCTTTGCAGCTGCAGACATACCGTCTAATATGGCTGTTTCCACATTTTGGATTGACAACCCCTGAACTAGGTCATGCAATGAATTGAGGTGCCACCTTACTCACAGAGGGGAAAAAACGTCTATCAGACTTGAGCGTACAGGAGTATCTAATGCTGTGGAATGTTAAGTGAAGCATTGCACATGGCATATAACGTGTGGTCAGTGACAGTCTTGGCGTGTGCAAGCATGTGTTGCCTAAATCTCTCCTTGTTACCTAATGAGGTGTAGTGTGGAAGCACTCGCATACATTAAGTAGTTGACGTAGCACCTCCAAAGTTCACTGCAGGAATCTGTTGCGTAAAGAAAGCGGATTTACAGTATACAAGAGGCACGTCAAACAAACGGCCCTTTGGATGATAATCTAGTCAGCCGTTAAGTTCTGAGTATGTAAAATAAAAATAAAAAAATAAAAACCTGTTTTTATTAAAAGGTAGGATTTTGGAATAAATACAAACCAAATGATCGTTTCAGTCACTGGAAGGTGTAAAAGAGCTTACGTCCATTACGGTATCTTGTTAAAGACACCATTGTGCAGTATTTTCTCAGGTACAGTAACCCCAGACTAGTAGTTTGATATGATGTTATTGTCACTGCTGAAACTCTTGTATTTTGTATTTCTATTTATTTCAAAGCAGTATGAAAATTGAGGCAAGCACATTTTTTCATAGCTCACACTTAAATTGGTTTACGATTGTGATCAGTTGGTACAGATGTTAAGCGGCATTTACTCAAACGTTAAAAGAAACAAATTGTTAACACATTCAATACCAAACATGAAGATAATTTGTTTCCATTGTTCATGAATAAATGTGTTTATAATGTGATTATAATATGTAGGGTAGGGGGGCAAATATAGGCTGAATGATAAAGCATAGGACTGAAAAACGAGGCTAAATATTTGGCATTGACATTTTTTTTTCAATGATGCAGACTACCCGAGAACAGAAAGTCTGGATCCGGCCCCGGAGCCAATTAGACATGCCCGGCATACATTTATGTATAAAAACACTGGGTTAAAAGGGACATTGTGTGTCAATTGACAACTAGATGTTGCTTTATTGTGTTGAGCAAACAAAAACTAGATCCAAAACAAGATATAGATATAAACTAGAGATCCAAAGTGATCACACCAATTAATTTTTTAATTTTTTTTTTTTTGCAGAGCCTTTAGCAAGCTTTTTGATTTTTGGGTACCCATAGTAGCAAGATGGCGAACAATCATGTCAGCTTCCTCTAGGTAAGGATCACTATATGTCAAATAAATTCAAATGTCTCTATGTTTTTAATATTTGAATGCCAACTGTCACTGTAACGTGCAGTGCAACCAACAACAAGTGCTACAAAGCACAAGGAAGAATACAAACTATGACACTGGTCACCAACCGTCTTGAGGCCGAGCGCTACTCTTTTTGTTACCGATTGGCACGAAGGGCTACTGGTTTAATATGCAATTCTAAAATAACATGTTATTGCTATGGTGTTACTATGTTATTACCAGGTTGTAATTAGGTTAAAAAGGGGCTGTCAACTCCGCATGCATGTTTAACTGAAATCCAACTGACATTGCAATGTGACCTAGTGCCAATGTGCAAGACACTGCGGGCTTTTCAATGCTTTATAGTTCCATGTAAATGTGTTTTTCCCACTTTGTTATTTGAGTGAGGCGAGGTAATGTATGCACGCATGATGCTAAAACACTCACCCATTTATTTTAAAAATTGTGTACACTAGACCACCATTGAGCTTGAAGTGCTCTCTATTGCATTTTACAGGTCAACTCAATTGGGGAATCCCAAAGTAAATAGTGGTCAGCAGACAGCAACCCTAACAAGGCTCCACAGAAGAGGGGACGGTTTTCTTAAAGCCCCAGTGTGTAATATTCGACCACTAAATGGCACTGCATTGTCTAATGCGGACAGAAACCAGTGCCAAATGCAACAAAATGCCGTAAAAACATGGCGGCGACTTCTACATAGGAATTTGACTATACAAAAGAAATATAATTTTTTCGACCTGTGATCCGTTAGAAAAATGAACATGTATGTTTGCCTAGTATTCAAAACCATGTTTTTTCTGAATGAAAGTTTTTGTGCCAGTAGGAGGCACTAAATATCACACACAGTCCCTTTAAAGTTAGAGCATGTCACTATGATTAAGCAGTAACGAAAAATACAGCACTTTTCTTTTCAAATCAGAAATCGCATTAAAAAATTACAAAACTGGCCTGAAAAATTGCAAATAAGGTTTTGTTTTTTTACAAAATCATGCAGCTCTACGGTCAACCAAGTTAGAAAACACAATTCCGAGAAAATCACAACTCATCCCTGGGCTACTAATGTGATCTTATGGAGCTAACTGGACCCCTGGACTACAGAGACAAAGTGACCCAAGCACACTTTTTTTCTCATTGGTTTTCCACGAGCTTTCCACAGGGTTCTTGGTTTTTAGAGGTACCCGTAGCAACAGGATGGCAGGCAATCGTGTCATGTCAAATAATTGCTCATTTCTTAACCTTTTGAATATTCACAAAAAATGAACGGATATATATGATAACACGTGCATTTTTGCTTAGGTGTTTAAATAAATAGCTATTTTTCTAATATACAAAGTTTTTTTGTACCACTCGGAGGTGCTAAAAATACACACTGTACCTTTAAGGACTGCAAACGATACTCCCGACAGGCGCCGCTATTATATCATTATTTGTGACAAGGATAACAAACATTTAACAGAGTTACATTATTTAATCGGAAGAAAAAAGGGATATCGTCGAAGGCAAAGATGACAAACTGAGCTTCAGTGCTAACAACTTTCCATCCTTTTGCACAAAACCAACAAAAGTAAATATTTCAGTAGCACGGCCGCACATCGACAAAGAACGGCAGAGAAGACTTGTCGAATGTGGCGACATCAAAAACACAAATCATTGATATTAGCGATTGTTTTCTTTGAGTTTTGTTGTTGACGTAGCACAAACGTACTGTGATAACACACGAGAAGGAGTGGTGGCGAGCGCAAAAAATGGCCGGAATATTTCATGGAAACGTGCTCAAGTCCTTTTCCATTATCGCAGACCGCAGAGCATCTTGAGATACGTGCACTAATACACATTTCCGAGTGCCCGGTTTAGGTGTAGCGTGCATCTGTCCGCTTGGACCCGGCCCGTAGGGGGCGATGACGCTTCGTAGGACAATGCCCTACAAACTACTGCCAGCTGCAGTCAACCATGAGTGTCGAAGAAATACAACGGTGGAGTGAAGCCACCAGAGAAAAGCAGGGTTCCTATAGCTCGAGGTGAGTTCAATTCAAGACTATGGGACATTTTTTAAGCCCTTTTGAAATCAAAGAGACCATGTCGACAAAAGAAAAGCTTTTAGCCATAGCAAACTTGACATTTAATTGTCACTTAACCATGGTCCTAAGTAACTCTGTCTGAAGTTGCTATGTGTGTTGTGGGTAGACCTAAGACATACGTCTGCTCTGAAAGGCCCGACTGAAACCACATCACCGAAGGTAAAGCGCTCACCCTGGGAGCAAGAGGTCGCAGGTTCGATTGCCGGGTTATACGTCGAAGTGTTTGGGCAAGACACTGAATCCCTAATGCCCCCGATAAGCAGGCCCTGCATGGCTGACGCTGCTATCGGCATGTAAAGCGCTTCGGGAAGTCTTCATTGACTTGAAAAGCGCTATACAAATGCAAACCATTTACATTTACATTTGATAGTACCGTTATTGTGGTCACGCCATTTTGCCACCAAAATAAACCGTGGATTTTTTTAAACTAAACAATTGATAAATGTTCCCAAATATTTTCGAATATAAAACTTAAACGTGTGTTTTAAAGACTTTCAAAAATGAGATTTAAGATGATTGATCGCCAATTAAGGCCTTATTTTTGAGACTAACGAATTCAATGCCTTTCCGAGCATCGGCGGGAACCCTGAGAAAGCCAAGTCGACATCATGTTTAAGCCGACGTATTGAGCAACACGGCAACAATTTCAAGCCTTTACGAGCACTTCACCCAAAAGTCATAAACCTTTTAATATTTGAAAACACAACATTGAAATGTAAGCATTTAAGGATTTCAAACAGCCATAGGAAACCCGTTTTATGCTCAAAGACTAATTTTGGGGGATGTGTGTTATATTCCGGTGCGCTTTATAGTACAGAAACTACGGTTCTTGATGTTGAATAATTTGCCTGTCCCTATAAAATGGACATAGGTTTTCTATGGATTGTACCGAAATGGTTTAAATGGGATGCTTATTTTTCATTTCTTGTAAGAATCTGCAGTACGTATGATAAAATATTCATTTCTCACAGTACCCAATTTTTGTGTTTATTATCATTTACCACATCACAAAATCAACTTCCAGAAAAAAAAATTAATAATTGTTTCAGTAGTCGGTGACTCGTTGACTGTTTAAAGCCCCAGTGTGAAATATTGGACTACTATACGGTACTGTAGTGTCTAATGCGAACGAAAACCAGTGCCACGGGCCACAGGGTAGCAGCAAGATGTCAGATAAACATGGCGGCGACTTTAGGGTAGGGATCCACTATGTACCCCCTGAGCTACTGGGGGGGGCAGTAGCTCTGGGGGTAGAGCGCTCGTCTTGGGATCAAGGGATCGTCTGTGTTACATGTCGAAGTGTCCTTGGGTAAGACACTGAACCCCAATACCCCCAATAAGCAGGTTAGCGCCTTACATGACTGCATGGCCGCTATTGGGAAATGTGGAGCACATTGTAAAGCGCTTTGGGAAGTCATTGACTTGAAAAGCGCTATATAAATGCAGATCATTTCATTTAATGTAAAAGAAATACTAAACTATCTACCGATTATTTTTTTTAAATAAATATTAAGGTTAGTGTGATAGTTCATGTATTTTGCCAAGTATTTCAATCAATGTAATTGTATTTACTGAACGTTGTTTGTACCACTAGGAAGCACGGATTATTACACACTGTCCCTTTAATGATGCATTTTATTTAAAAAAAAATAGCGGATTTTATCCTTAGTATGATTCCTCAAAAAGCGATGTATTTATCAGTGAACAAATATTTTCTGTTTATTATCAGTTACCACATCGTTTGTAGTCGGTGACTAGTCGCCTATTAAAATAGTAGTTAGTAGCATCCCGAGTGGAAGCTAGTGCGGATGGTCAACAACAACAAAAGCGATTTTCTCCAAGCGTCAAGCCGAAAATAGTGAAGAAATTGAACGCTAACTAGTCGAACATGCCCCACTCCCCAAATAAATCAACCGGGCCCGACGGAACCAGCAGTGGCCTTAAACGCAACACTTACCGTGGACAGAAGAGGAAGCCAGTCAAGCAGTCGGCCAGTCCGCTCTTCGATTCTTCCCGTCTGCCTATAACTACGGCAAGGCCGCGCTGCTCCAGCCGCTGGAAACTGCGGCTTTCGACGACGTTCCGACCCACCAACTTTAGGATGATGGAAGCGAAGCGGAGAAATTGGGAGCAAAGCGAGGTTTTAAACCCGAAGCGGCCATGAAAAATCAACGTTCAAGCGTCTCTCTCTGTCGGGCACACACATTATCGCTCGCCCCAGTCCTCTTCGTTGGACTGTGTCAAGCACGGATGTGGTTAGGGCTAAAAACAGGAAATCGATTGCTTGTCGCTATCAAAATAAAATCCGCTACCATAAGTGGATCTTCAGTGTAGTGCAGGGCTCCCCGACCATTTTCAAGCGCTCAGCTACTTTTTGTTAGACTCTCAGTTTAATATGAATTTCGGCAATAGAAACTTAGCTAGATGACTTGCTAACTAGCTAAAGGATAGCTCATACCTGTCAACCTCCACAGCTCCATCCCCGTACAAACTGTCGTATTTTCCCCTACAAAATACAAAATAATCGTACACCATATTTTTTTTCGGAATAATGCATGATGGAAAATCCCCAGGCGGCAGACACATGCGTGCAGTGGCATCAAACTGCTCGCTTCGTTTGCAACGAAAAAAAACGACACAGAGATAGAGGCTACCGCGGCCAACTCGTTTGACTTGATTGATTTGCCTTTTTCGTGATACGACTATCATAAATTTGCGTTTTTCCGTACAGATTTTCTTAAAATGCATAATAAACGTACTTTGTACGAGAAAAACGTACAGGTTGACAGGTATGGTAGCTAGAAAGGAAAACGGGTAAAAAACTTAAAGTGAGCTAGGTAGCTAACCAAAAGTCAAGTCGAGTTATATTTATTTGTGTAGCCCTTCTCAAAGGGCTGTACACAGGACAGACTATTATGACACCATCCCCTGATCTAAAACCTACACGAGGGCAAGGAAAAACTCAAAAACCTCAGCATAAAAACGAATCTAATAGCCTGATAGAAAGTATAAAAAAAGTTAGCTAGAAAGGAGGCTAAGGTTTAGCTTAATAACTAGCGAAAATATTTAAAATGTTAGCAAGATAGCATGAGAGAAATGTAAAAGTTAGCTTGATAGCTTAATAAATAGCTAACTAAATAGCTGGATGGAACTTAATAACTGGCAAAACGGTCAAACGTTAACTAGATACCATGCAACAAATGTAAAAATCCAGTTAGATAGCTATAACGGTAGGAAGAGAGCTAGCTAAAAGGCTAAAAAGGTAGCCAGATACCTTCCAAAAAAATTCTCATTTTTTTGATCTTTCTCTTTATTAAAATCAATAAATTTTGTTTTTTTTGTATTTCCTGTAAAAAAAAACGGTAGAAAAGAGGTAGAAGCCATCCAAATAGCAAGAAAGAAAGCTAAAAACAAAGCTAGCTAGCTGGTTTGAAACAAGGCCAAAATTCAGCTTGATAACGAGCAAAAAAGGTCAAATGCTAGTTAGATAGCATGCTTTAAAAATGTAAAAAGCGAAGTATACAGCTTTCCAAGTATCTAAAAAGGCAGGAAGACAGCTAACTAGCTACATAGCTAAAAATGTAGCCACATAGCTAGCTAAAAGAGTAAAAATACATCTAAATAGCAAGATGAAAATCTAAAAACAAAGCTAGCTAGCTGGTTTGAATCGAGGCCAAAATTTAGCTTGATAACCGGCAGAAAAGGTAAAATTCTAGTTAGATAGCATGATTTCAAAATGTAAAAAGCGAAGTATATAGCTTTCCAAGTATACAAAAAGGCAGGAAGATAGCTAACTAGCTACAAAGCTAAAAATGTAGCCACATAGCTAGCTAAAAGAGTAAAAATATATCTAAACAGCAAGATAGAAAGCTAAAAACAAAGCTAGCTAGCTGGTTTGAATCGAGGCCAAAATTTAGCTTGATAACTTGCAAAAAAGGGTAAAATGCTGGTTAGATTATCACGACCAGTACAAGCAGGGGTACAAAAAGCGCAACATTTCACACAACGCTTTATTAGGGGCATCAGGGAAGTCAGGGCGAGAAGGAAAAGATAGCAATCAGGAAGCCACGGATCGGGGATCGATACAGAATCAGGATACGGATAGCCGGGACGAAATAATGGAGCTTGGATCGGGGATCAATACAGGAAACAGAATCAGGATACGGATAGCCGGGACAGGAGAACGGAGCATGGATCGGGGATCGATACAGGAAACAGGTCGGGATCAAACCGGGAGCCAGAGTAAAAAGTGCTTGCCTTGCATGCGCTGAGGTTCGCAGACGGACTGACCAGGAGTGAATGAGAATGACATGTTTAAATAGGAGGAGAACTAATTAGGGAATGAGTGGCAGCTGGGGCTGAATGAGTAGGCGCAGGTGAGAGCAATTGGCAAATCATGACATTGCTAGCTTGCTTAAAAAATGTAAAAAGCAAGCTATTTAGCTTGCTAAATAGCTAAAAAGGCAGGAAGATAGCTAGTTCGCTACAAAGCTAAAAGGTTAGCCACAGAGCTAGCTAAAAGAGTAAAAACACATCTAAATATCAAGAAAGAAAGCCCCTGAAAAACCTAGATAGATAGCTAAGAAGAAGGCCAAAATTTAGTTTGATAACGAACAAAAAGGTAAAATACTGGCTAGATAGCATGCCAAAAAATGTAAAAAGCTTTCTAGATAGCTTGCTAAATAGCTAGAAAGGTAAGAAGATAGCTAGCCAGCTACAAAGCTAAAAGGTAGCTAGATAGCTAGCTAAGAAAAACTGCACATTTTTGCTCATTCGCTTTATAAAACCCATAAAATGGATTTTAGTTTGTTTTATTTCCTGTAAAATAAATCAGAATAGAATAGAATAGAATATACCTTTATTGTCATTGTTACAAAATGGGTTAACATATTGTGACAACGAAATATTCTAAATCATTAGCAAAATGAATGCATATATTTTTAATACATAATCTATTCTTTTAATGAATTGCTTAAAAGTAACTGTCAATTCTTAGATTTTTGGTGAGCCGTGTAGCCCATGAAATAGATTTTTTTTAAATTTGAATATCCTTTGAATAACATTGTGTTATTACTATGTCATTACCATGTTATTACCAGGTTAATTGTTAAATATTGGTGCGGAAAAATCAACGGCTTGGATCGAAAATGAACAAAAGCGAAGGTGAAAAGCCAGAGCTTATCTCGGTCCCG
This sequence comes from Urocampus carinirostris, assembly GCF_059441175.1. Lineage (NCBI taxonomy): Eukaryota > Metazoa > Chordata > Actinopteri > Syngnathiformes > Syngnathidae > Urocampus > Urocampus carinirostris. The sequence continues at coordinate 12,060,617 of NC_142350.1, read as the reverse complement.
TCTCATTAACAACCAAAACACCTTTCCCATTGATCAATGTCATTTAATCAAATTTTAATTTTAGAACAAAGCATTTAATGTAATAGTAATCACATCTTCACACAAAATAAATAATCCTGAATGTTTGATGGAACGAAGGAAAAATCATATTCAAGTATAGTATAATATAACGATCTCATTAAGTTGATAAGTGTTTTTTTTGTCAGTTCTCCGTTTCTTTGACTCTTTTATTCTTTCATATTCCTATTTCCGGTTGTGTCATTCCATGCAGAACGTCAACTTGATTGTCACTGCGCATCGGACAACTCTGACGTCACAGCCACGTTCAACGCGGATTCATTTACATTTATTCATTTCGGAGGGGAACCGTTTTAAAGGCCATTTTATCAGTTAAACGTTCCTTTTAGACATTCAATGATGCCACTTTTAGTTGAACCGACGCTTTTCCCAATGAAACAACAAAAAAATAAAATATTTCTCTTTACATTGTGTATAATTCCCTGGCGAGATGTATTGTGTATCTATATAATTTGAAAGCAGGACGATCGTTTTCATCTAAAGGCAAAACGAAGCGAAGCGACGAGACGATTTTGCTATTAGAAGCGCTAGTGGTGGTGGTACAAATGGCCACGTGGTTAAATGTTCCACTAGCTTATGTAATACACTAGAACCTGTTTGTCCGAAAAGCGAACGCAAAGATAAGGTAGAATTACGGCGAAAACCTTGCCCCTTTAATACAAAACATTTCAGGCTTCAAACTTAAAGATAAATAACTGAAAACGTTTCCTAAGAATTAACAAATGTTTCGACGTACCATCGTTTCTTTTTTTACCTTTTGTTTTTCTCACCTTCGAAATCAACTTGCGTTCGTTCTATTTGTGTGACGCAATCGTATTTCACATTATTTACAGAAACAAACAACGGAAAAGTGGGTGTTGCAAAACCATTGGCCCCTGTTCTCTCAGCTCAGCCAACTGATTCCAGAACTTCCCCTGTGAATGATCCAATGTCGACCTCAATGACAAACGGGCTGCAATTGTGTGTCATTAAGTTTCAGTGTACATACACTTGCTTTGTGATGGGGTCAGAGGTCTGGGAAAGAAGAAAATGGACAACAGACAGCATATTGAAGACCACATAACGCAGTGGCGCCTCCAGACATTTTTCACAGGGGTGGCCGGATGGGGTGACTTAAAATCTGAGGTGGCACATCAAAACTAAAAGCCATCATTTCAGGTTATTGAAGAAATAAAGTTAGAGGAAATCATCTAAAAGGCTTAAGGAAACGACGAATGATATACTTTGGTGTACTGTGTAATATTGTTACAAATGATTTAATGTGCGTAGTCCATGACTGTCCAGTCAACATTTTGAGTTGCACCTTGTTAGGAATTTAATATTAAAATGTACCGTTTACCAAATTGTTCGAATTAGTTATCAGACTCCATTAACCAAACACAACCGATGTTCACCTAACAATGCGCGCTCGTTTCTTGATGGAAAAATGAACAAGAGACCGGCATTTCCACACGAGGGCAGATTTAATGTCTTAAACAATTTAACTAAGTGAACTCCGTCGATTATGGCCAAATTAGTGTCGCTCGAGGCCCTGTCAAGCCTCCTCTCTCGATCTTCTGCCTTCTTCCCTCGGACCACGTTTTTTCCGCAAGCTGGTGTGCCAGATCCTCCCATGAGCGTGCCAGGAAGACCCCCCACATGGGTTCCACCATTTCGGAGAAGAGCGTCCCAATGTCTGGACCAAACAAAACAACTTCTCCAAACAATGCCTGCCGTCCTGCATCAGAGTCTTGTTATCAACAGAACTAGACAAAACATTCCGCATTCGGATCAGCGTGACCTGAAGCCCACTCAGTGAAAATCTTCATTGCACTCAATAAGGGTAACTTGTATTCAATCGTATAAAATCCCTTATAGTCAAATGTATAAAATCCTTCAACATCAATTCAGTTTTGATGTGTTGTGTATATATTCGGAATAAGGTGTACATTTAATTAAACAAAACAATTACTGGATGGTGGCGGTTACAAAAACGCAATTACAGAGACAATCTTACGTAAAGTAAATTGCTCTAGTTTCTATTTATTTATTTCAGATTCTAATTCAGTGGTTAACTTGTCGTCCAGCAGGTAGGGATCATGGTTTCTCACCCGAATTATTTCAACGTAGTCAAGTCATATTTATTTGTTTTTTCACAAAAAGTCTCAAAGGGCTGTACAGAGCACATTCATAAACAGTGTTAAAACATACTTATTTAAATGATCAATAATTACTTTCATATCATAAACAGGCCTGTTTTGCGTTTGAAGCCACATGGAAAACACAAATATCATGTGAACAAGGACTCTGGTCAGATGAGACGAAAATTGAACTTTTTGGGTTGATTGCAAAGCGTTATGTTTGACATAGGAGGAACAGTTTACATTACCCTGAAAACATCATCCCCACTGTCAAACATGGTGGTGGCAGCATTAGGCGCTGGGATTGCGTTTTCTTCAGCAGGTACTAGGAAGATGTTTAGAGTTATTGGGAAGATGGACGGGACTAAATACAGGCTGATTCTGGCAGAAAATCAGTTAGACTCAGCAAAAGACCTGAAAAAGTGAAGCTAGTTTGCCTTCCAAGAGAACAACGACCCTAAACATAAAGCAAAATCTACAATGGGATGATTCTAAACTAACAAATAAAGGTGTTAGAATGACCAAGCCAAATTTCAGACCTTAATCTTAAAGAGCATTTGTGGAAAGATCTGAAAAACGCCGTGCATAGTTGCCATCAATCCCCAAGGAACTTTAACCGTTATCTAAGGAAGAATATTTCTGTTTAGAACCTGTAGACATTCCCAGAGTAAACATAAGGCGACTATTTGACTGTGAACACCGCCCCCTATCGACAAGAACACACACACTCTAAAATAATAAAGGTTACAACTTAACGTGGTAATATCGTCTAACTCCATCTCTATGACAGGGAGGTCAAACTCATTTTTGCTGGGGGCCACTTGCTAGAAGAAAAATCTTAATGGGGCGAGACTAGTAGGTTTAAGAGAAAGAGAGAGATAAAGATAGAGAGAGACGGTAAGAGAAAGATCAAAGCACTGCAAAAAAAGAAAAATACAGAGAGAAAAAAAAACCGAGGATGAGAAACAGAAAGAAAGAACGTTAGGAAAGGACAAGCGAGCGTGACAAAGTAAAAGAGAAATGAAAACGAGGAAGAGAAATAGATGAGGGTGATAAAGAAAAAAAGAATGAAAACATGCTAGAGTTAGTGAGAAAGAGAAAAAAAGAGTAAGCGAGAGAGAAATAGATAGTGAAAGGGACAGAGACAAATAGATAAAAAACAAAGGGAGAGATATAGAAAAAGAGAAACAAGAAAAGAGGGTTAGAGAAATAGTACTAGTCACTTTGCGAATGGTGCCTGGCTCGGCTGACATCAACTAAAACTGCAGCTATTTTTCTCTTGAGCTTCTCCGTTTTCTCTTGGGGGCTGGGCTAAAACCTTTGGCGGGCCTGATCCAGCCTGCGGGCCTCTGGTTTGACACCTGTGTCCTATGTCAATCCGATCCAAATTCCAATTCCAAAATTCTACAGCCGACAAAAAAATTGAACTTAAACACTGAAAAATTCATCGACACATACACCAACGCCACCGTTTGAAGCACGAGACTGCCGCTTCTCTCCTCAAAAGCGACAGTGTGTAGGATTTGACTACTGTATTGTGTAGCGAAGCAATAATGAGTGCTAAAAAGCAAGAGACAAAAACTATGAAGAATCAAACGGGTTAAAGAGCACCGTTTTTCTGTCTTTGTTCTGCGAAAGTGAAAAAATAAAATAGAAAAGAAACTGGAAAAAAATGAAAAATAAAGGGAACAGGGGAAAAGAGAGAAGAATGAAGAGGAAAAAAGAATAAACAGGAAAAAACAGATGACACAGAATAAACTAGAAAATGAAATAAAAGGGTAGTAAAAAAGAGAAACAAACGCAAAAACAGATGAAGAATGGATAAAGGAAAAACTCAAAACACAGAAGAAAAACCATGTGGTACGCTTACCAGCTCCCTATAGTGTAGTAAGTAGTTGATCCTCTTGTGTCAAATCTATTGAAATTTCTCCAAACCATGTTAGAAAGTTAAAGAACTGTTAATAAAGGCAACTGAACGGGATCCCAGTTTTCTAGCCGGCAACGACCTAATATTTTTGATTGCGTTCTTTATTAATTTATAGTAATTATATTTTCTTATTTTGAGTTAAACTATATGTATATGTGCCTCTTCCTTGGAATTATTTCTCTATACTGTATTAAAGGTTGTGCAATCTCTATACCAAGGCTAGTAGGTGAACTTGAAACCAGGAACTCTGAGGCAGGCGTGCTAACCACTACGCTCTCACGTAGCCTTAGTTTTCCAGGGTTCGCACACCTTTTTCATGGCCGAATTCAAGAACTGCATAGGGAATTTCAAAGCCAATTTTCCCAGTGCCACGAGAAGAAAACCAGCTTAATTTAAAAGAACAAGAGCCTAAAGTTGAACTCTAGCTCAAACCTTATTTTGGAACCCTAAAATTGGTCTAGAACCTTAACTTGCAACCCAAACGCTAGCGGCCAACCTCGTTTCAAACCTTAATCCCCTTTGAACCTCTACGTTCAGTGTGGAACCCTAATATCTAGCTGTAACCCTATCCCCAATCCTATTTTGCAACCAAGTGTATTTAAAACACCTACCTCAGAAAAACGATGACAAATTCAAGCACTTCTGAAACCTTGGCAACAAACCGTTCAAATTCAAGCATATTCAAGGATTACAAGGCAACATTTTCCCTTCCTATAAGGCGTTCCAATCAAACTATTCAACTACTCCTTGACTCCTGACTTTAAAAGACACAGAACAAAAGTTGGAGCAATCTTTAGGTTTATTTTGAAAAAAAAGAACTATTTTGACTTCTTCTGTGGTCGCGGTTTTGCGCGATCCTCTTTCTCGAGCTTCTTCACCTCGTGCCTGATGATCTTGTTCCTCTGCACAGAAAAAAGTTTGCGTTACAAATGAGTACTTTAAAAGGTGTAACAGGTTCAGACCCCCTCCTCCCCCCACTCACCATCCTCCTGGCTTTCATCACCTTGTAACGGTCAAAGTCGGACATTTTGGCCCTCTAAAAATGAGACGGAAAAGTTAGATATGGCACACAAGACCCAGTATCTAGGTATTCAAATAACACATTTGGGGAATTGAAAAGAACAGATATCCCTGGTTTTCATCACCGATATGACCGTCTTGCTCAGGCCTGCACCAAAATGACTCTAGCAAACTCGGTCCAGTTGCCTCCAAGTATACGTCATCACGTTGATCCACGCAAGAATAGAAACATATTATACATCGGCGGCCAGTTGTCTTTCAGCTCGGCAGTGCTTTGAAGAGTGAACTTAAACTGTAGCAAAAACTAGGGATGTCAAAATGAAGCTCAATGATGCAGTCAAACCCCGCAGGGAAACGCTTCACCATGATTTTACTTTAACGACGCCGTCACATGGAAAGAAAAGCACAACATGCTTGAGCGCATGCAATCATTTGGTAGAGTGTAAATCACTCTTTAGTGCAAAAGTATATATTTTAAGAGTATTTCAACATAAACAGTTCTGTGTTACTTTGTCCACGTTTGAGCTTATGCAACACGTGAAACAGTGAAGTAGGTCAAATAAAGTTCTTATTCTTTACATTTCGAAACAATTATTTTCTTTTTCGGGGGGGAATAATTGCACCTGCCATCTTTCCCAAGGAAATGATGAAGCAGGGGTTATATATGAGATAGCAAGTTTGCATAGAGTTGGAAGCATATATTTCGGTAACTTCCAGTACTGAAGAACGATTGGTGTTCAAAGATACTTTTGCACCTCAACTGCTGCATTTGCTGTGACATTCCGTGTTCTTGCTTGATGGACGGAGTTATCAAAATGATGCCAGAGTCTCCCAGTAAAGGGGAACTCGTTTCTTTGTCGCTTTTGTTTCAGACTACACTCAAAAGTCACTTCACAGGGCTTCAGACGGCACCACGTACATCATCGACTGGCCACTCATCTACAATATTCGACACACGCTTAAAGGGATTCCACCCGAGAAGCACGTCACTGGTAAATACCCCGGAAATAAGATGTCCCTAACTGAATATCTCCTCACGTTACGATGAGGAATCGTTTTCTTTCAGCCATCCGTGACAGCATTTTTTTCAACATACAATGAACGTTTTTTCCACAAACCAGAAAACCGATTCGATTTAAGTTTTGCCGTGTTCTTGCCTACGACTGAGCCATGCGCCTCATACATTTTCATGGTGCATGTCTGCTATTGGTTTGTGTCAGGGCATCATAAAGATTGGCTTACAACTCCGTTTCACAATGTCTTAAGAAATGTTAAGACACATGCATTGTTCCCCTTGCTAAGGAATATGACTGTAATTGATCAGTTTATTCTATTTTTACTACTAGAAACCTGCAAAGGAGATTCAATAATAGATCCGACAGCGCCAGTTTTTCAACTAATTACAACACGAAGCAGACGACGGCACGGCCCCATTTGTATTACAAACAAGCACGGCAGGCAACGGAGCTTTATGATTAACTCAACGTGAATGGGATCGATTGGAAGTTATTCGTTCTACAGAGTTTAGTTTTCATTACACTGCTGTTGGGTTGGTTAGTTGACAGTGAGAGAATTTAAGATACCGGAGCCGCTTAACTTGCGCTTTCTTTGAGTAGTCACTGTGCCCTCGTTAGCATATGACAAAAACAAATACAAGTAAAGTTGCCATTTCCTAATTAAAGTATAACTCTTAAATCATATCCTCTATATACCATCAACTCTCACAAATCGGAATTTATTTCTATGCGTAATTGGTACAGGGCTTCTGACTACCTTGCAGATCGCCGACATGTTATCATTTTATTAGCGTCTTTGGAGACCTTGATGCCAATATAACTCGGTACACAATAATTGAGACCCTGTTCTACTGACTTTTGGGAAGTTTTTTCACAATAAGGAAGCAATGATACCGCTACGCTATCAGGAATATAGTCGCCCGATATTGTTCCGACAAGCCCTATTTGCTAGGAGTTTGATACCGTCACTATGGTAGGCGTGGCTTTGCGCTCTGTCTTATCTATTAAATGGGATGTCAGTTTCTTATTTGGGCTATTAATGCACACACTGTCGTTTCTACAGCTATTTCATTGTTGCTAGCAGCCAATTGCTTTGCTGTTTCTTGATTTCCAAGCGGCAGTTATGGCTCAACAGCTTTTGGTAACCTCAAGGCTTAAAATAAAAGATGGCTCGGGGTGGGTAGGAGTTATTTATCTGAAAGCTTCTCTCCCTGTCCTTGCAAGTGCATATCCACTGATGTCTTCACCATTCCAATTGTAAATTAAAATATAACCTTATGCGTGATCAATCAACCCGTGGGACTATTACAAATAAAAAGGTCATAGAAGCAACAACAATTTCCAAGCACATGACAGTTCTTGTGAGTGAAGTTTTAAAACCAGTTTTCCTTTTAAACCACTGTCTACACCTCCCTTTGCAGCCACCAGGTTTATTGTACCAGCTAATTGGGAAGGGATCTTATTTTTCGTTGATGTGTATATTTATTAATGTTATCATATGCAAGTGTATTTCATGCATGTACTACTTCCAACATAACATTTTGTTATTTAATGTTTTTTTTTCCGGGGTACCAGGGTTGAGCCCCACCACCTCTTTACCTTAGATTTGTCCCCTACAATACAGCAATTTCACTTTGCGTTACCCAACACAGAATTAATTTATGCTGTATTCCAGGGGGTCTACTTGATGTCACGTTATGGTTACATTTCATGCAGCATTTACACCCATGGCTATATGGATGCGTGGACATTCGTACCACCCTCTGGTCTAAGTCTCTCGAGCGGGCCGAACAAGAGATCTGCCCCAAACATCTAAGCAATTGTGCTCCCTTAGAGGCAAGTGTCCTTGGGCACAGTATGACAGCCCTGGTGTCAGTGTGACCTAAATCAATACACCGGGGACCTAGCGGAAGTCTGACAAGAAAAAAAAAAAACGAAACACGATTTAACCAACCAGTACATTTTAAAACCTAAACCTTTACCTTCTCTCGTGCCACAATCTTCTTGGCCCAACTAGTTTGCTCCCACTTCTGATTGACCTCAGCCTTCTCCCAGGCACGGCGCACAAATTTCTGACGGGCACTGTGAGAAAAGAAAAATGAAAGGTTGATGCATTACAGCAGGTTATATATGCGAATGACAAGAAACAGTAACACACAACTTGCACCCACCCGTGAGGAAATTTGATGACATAATCAGTGAGCTGCATGCACTTAAATGGCATGGATTGCCTTTTCACACCTGTGCATGGACCATCAACAAGAGCCTAAAAAAGGACAAGCCAATTAAGCAGTGGTTTTGCAACACTAAATCATTTTTTTGTGAAGCGCGTACCCTATTTTGGTCGATGACATCTACAATGGCCACCAGTTTGCCGGCATAAGGACCGAAACCGATGTAGGCAACACGGCCGATCTCAACAAAGCGTTTGAACACCTGAGAAAGTACCAGATTACAACATGTACCCGTCAAACTCCGCCATTTGCTCCCCTTACCAATGATTGCAATTACCCCTACATTTTGTACAAACTTTACTCAAACAGAAAAAATAGAAGATGGGACAAAAAAAGAAAATTTGTGTGAACGTGTTTATTGTTCACCATCTGTATTAATTCGTTCCCCGTTTCCAGTAAATTTAGTGATCCCTTTTAAATAGAAGAGGAGGATTTTGCAAGCATGCTACAGATAGTTTTACGCTCTCAAAAACGATCACAATTTAGTCAAAAGTGCTTGATTGAGGACATTTACTGGGGTACCGCAACAATTGATAGCAATCCAAGATGCTAATAAGAGTTGATATGGGTAAACCAAGATGGGTCAAACAAAAATAACAAGCTTTCTTGAAAATTATGCAATGAACATTATTTCAGGAAATAAAAAAAAAGGACAAAAATGTATAAGTTGGCTGTCATGTCATGAGCTCACGAGCAATGTGAATTTATATATTATCCATATCGATGGTGGAGGGTACATTATTGTTGATTACTCATTATTTTAAAAAAAAAAGGGTTACGGTTGAGACAAAAACATTTTGCTGCATTTGATTTTCACGGAGTATACCATCTTAACTTTTGAATAGGCACCCATGAATAGAAGAAAAGGTTCATGTGACAATCATTCTACCACAGGGATATGCATTTAAGTATGCGTTTTACACGGGACTTTTGTTACAGTTCACTATTTTTCTGCATGCATTCGCTGCACCTTTGTCTCGATGCACGTACAACTAAGGCCAATCCAAGGTCCACCGTGTTAATACTTTTGCGCACTTATTCTGATATCCTTATAGTCATTTTTTTCTATTTTAAGTCCTATTACCCGTTTATCCAGTAGTGTCATGGTTAATAACGTTGTAAACTATATTCACTACGACGTTTTCAATGTCAGTCAACACGATCGTCTAAAAAGCGTGAGGGTTAGTAAACAAGTATGACATTTTTGAACTACTGTACCGTAGTGGGCCGTTGTTAGCATTGACTTAAACAACCGAAGTCCATGCAAGCTAACGACACGAACTCGTGCCATTAACTGCAAAATGAGAATATACGCAAAGATAATAGTGTTTTGATTTCTATTTTTGAGTACAGAAGTCTTTAGTTTGGCAGGCGCGCCTCCGGCCGTGTCTACAGCCTGGACCACGTTGTACCGCACACTATAGCCGACATTTTAGTGACAACATTTAGGTCGTTGAAACAAAATATAGGGTACGTTAAACAATCCAAATAAAGGCAAAACACGTTTTGAGATAATATAAACTAACTACAGTAGCGACTGAGGCGCATATATTTCAAAACTTAGAAATGAAATCTCAAACTCGGATGTGGCGAACATACCATGATGGCAGGCCGTGAGCAAAAAGGACGACACCACTTCCGGCAGAGGACAACGCAATATCCGCTGTTTCTCTGCGCACGCGCAATGTAAAAGCGCCGAGGTCGTCAAATGCGTTTTGAATTATACATATTCCGTAATTTGTATTTTCAGAAAAAAATATATGTATTTTATTTTAATATAAATCTCATATAGAAGGCCTTTTGTAAGCATTTGTCTTTTTTTTATTCTTCATCTACCCTGAGTTGTAGCATTCTATGCCATGTCAAAGGTGTTTAACTCTCTGGTTTAAGCATGTTTTTACAATTAACAACCACAATCATTGTTGTTTTGAAAAAAAAAAAAAAAAAAATTAAAAAATATATTATAAAGAGAATATACACGACTAATCTTTAACCATGTTTACGTGCGGATATTAACCACTAGGTAGCAGCCTTACTACGCAACCCACAACAGACCCATTATTTTGCACGGAATGCCTCTATTCACGTCTTAAATAGGGGCATACAAATGTAAATTCTGCATTTTTTTGACTGTGTTTACAGCTCAAAAACACTTATAGAACCTCAATGTGTAATACTGGACCACTAGATGGCACTTTAATATCTGCTACAATTAAGTGCCACTGATAGACTGCACAGCGTGGTGGCAGGATGCCGGACAAACGTGGCACCGACTTAAGTGTTAATTCTACGAAGTGAAAGAAGTACAAATTTCTCGACCTATGAATTTTAAGCAAAACTAAAATTAATGTTTTTTTTGCCTACTATTTAAATGATTGTTTTTTTTAACTCGAAGATAGTTTTTTTTGTACCAGTAGGAGGCATTAAATATTACACACCATCCCTTTAAAACCAGCGAAACAATCCTTTTTAGCACTTGGTCGTTATTTTAGTTCAATTTAAGTAATATGTTCTACTCAATATACCAAAAATATGTAAAACGAGCAAAATGATGAATCCAATGCTACAAAAGAGAAGTTTGCATACAATAAGTATAAATATATTCCCAGAAAAACAAGATAAATATCCTACATAGAGAAAAACAAATTTAAAATGTCAATTTTCTTCTGCAAATAGGGCAAAGATTTATTTTCTGCACTTTAGTCACAGATTAAAACCTGCCTTGTTCATTTTCAATGAACTTTTTTATATGGTACTGCCAAAAAAAGAAAAGTGGACACGGTGTGCAGCGTTTTCCAGGAAACTGGACTGACAATTATTTATTCACCTATGTGACAATTGAAGCAAGCATATTTTTATTCTAAGTCCCACTTGAGTTTGTTTATCTTTCGTATGTTTGTGGTGAGTTGGTTCAGATGTAAAGCTGCGTTTACTGAACTGTTAGTGAACATTTTGACACATTCAATGCCAAACATGAAAAACCTTTCCTTTCGTTGTTTTTGATAAATTTCGGATTAAAATTTGTCAGGTAGGCTACAATTGTAGACTGCATGATAAACCATAGTACTGGAAATACAGTATGTGATGGTGTACTACTCAGCCTGGTATTCTTTGAACAGTCTTTAATAAATTCACCCTCCGTGAAATGTTTATAGTGCTTGGCGCAGTGTTGTTACCTCGTAGCTCGCCATTGTAGCATTTTCCTTTGACTCGCAGGGTCTTGTGAAAAAGCGCTGCTGTGCCGTTTGAACAGCTTCCAGTTGCTTCATCTTTTCAACGCGTTTGTTTCCAGCTCTTCGTAGTCAGCATGTTTCTTCTAGCGGTGTCTCTTGATATTATATTCTTTGAAAAGAGTCTCATTCTCTTGAATTAGGCAGACACAGTTGTTTCGGATTTCGGTGAAGAAATACTCCAATTTCCACTTGTCCGAGAAGCGGCGTCCCCTCACAGTCAACTTTCCTTTTTTGTATTTACCGTCAACATGTTGAAAATAGGGTGGGCTAAAATTCAAACAGAAAGGGCAGGGCCAAAGAGCTACTGCCACCATCTGGTGAAATTGTGATTTAAAAAAAAATAGTACTAATTTATTTTATACTACGGTCAAAATTAGTGACAGAGGCAGCATGCCCGTAAAAAGTTGATCACGGGCTGTTACTTGCCCCTGGGTCGGACTTTGGACATGTCTGCTTTAAGGTACTGCATGAATAGTTCAAACAAGTAAAACGTACTTATTATATTTTGTGTAATTTTCCTGTGGCTTTTTATTGAAAGACATGAGTGAACAATGGAAAGAAGCTTCCGTATTTTTAAAATGCCATATTTTTATATTTTAATGTTTAATTCGTCCATGTATTTTTTTCAAATCAGCCATTTAATCTTCCAACGCTTTAAAGTTTTCATCTTATACGTACACTGGATAAACCATTCTTTAGAAATATGTAACACGTGTAGAATGAGTCTTTCTGAGATGTTTTATTTTGGTGTACTTTGGGACATTTTTTTTTCTTTGTGGCACTTTCAGAGTGACTTTTTTATTTTGAAGCTTTTGCGCTTCACTTCATGTAGATAGGAGGTAACTTGGTTTTGAGGTTAATTTGACTTTTACGTGGGAGATAATTACAAGGTTTGTGTGTGTGTGTCTGTCAAAAAATAAAACCAGAATAAAAATGATGAATAAACAAGCCATACATTTTGGTTTATAGCAATGTCATATTTATTCTAAATTCCAATAAACAGAGAATATATCAGTCCCTTATTTGTACAAAAAATACCTGAACAGGATACAATGTAGATCCAGAAGCTGTGTGGACGCTTACAGAATATGAAGCAAAAAGCACAAAAAGAACAGGATCAAAACACAATTCATGTACGGTCTTTTATTTCTTTGTGTCTTTCGCCTTCATTTTTTTTGCTTTCCCTGACTCGTTGTTTGAATTGAGCTTATGATGACAGAGCAAATGAAAATTATGTTGACAATTTGACTTGTTTGGGTTGATCACAGCTAAGAGGATGGACTGTATGGAGCAGGCTTGCCCCACCATCAACTTCTGACAGTGTCAAAGACGGATGCAAGACTAGGTCATTTCTAACAGTAATGTTTTTGTTTTTTTTCATGTTATTGTTTTTAGTCTGGCAGCTGGAGGGCAGTGTTAAGTTTGTATAGCGTGGTGTGTTGGTTCAGGTGTAATTTTCCATTCACTAAACTGTTAAAATAAACCATACATTCAATGTCAAATATGAAAGCATTTTTTCCACATTGTTTGTGAATAAATGTGATTAGAAAAGATCCTTGGTCATCCGTGATTAGGTTACTAATGGAGGCAGAACACATCATTATAAAGGACAAAGTCAAGCACTTTAAAAGCTATTTTTCCAATTCTTCCAGAGCCAAAAGAAGAAAAAAATACGGTGTGAATCACTTATTTTGCAGCGCCCCGAGTATACACATCTGCGATTTCCATAAGCAACCGCAATTAATTTGTTTATGACCCAAATCTCTCCCCATAAGGGTTTTGGGTAAAATGGCGATAATATGAAACTTACATTTTCAGTTGCAGGAAGTTTTCAATTGTAACGTTACAAATAGAAAACGCTACCTTAATTTCTGCATTGCCCATAACAAATGTCCGTAAATGATACGTAATCCTTGCACTAATATGTATTTGATATTTTGTCCGGATTAGGTGTAATATGCAGCTGTCTTCTTGAGCGCAACCCGTGGGGGGCGATGACACTTCATAGGACCATGCTGTATAAACTAATGCCACATGCTGTTAATCATGAGGGAAGAATAAATGCAATGGAAAAGTAAAACCACCAGACATCAGGGTTGGCAGACAACCTGGCAACATTTTCAAGTATTTACAAGCACTTCACCCAAAACGTAAGCACTTTTTCATCCTTGAAAACAAGTATTTTCAAGGATTTCGAGCACCCGTAGGAACCCTGATAATACTACAAAACAAAGGTAAAGATTTATGAGTCAACAATCTTTTACTGATCCGGCCTCAGAGACAAACGGAGTCTAACATCCCTGGTGGAGGCACCATTATGACTACTATGCTGAAAACGTGCACAGATTGCTTTTCACAAATGCATCTGATAACAAAATTCCTTTAAAAATGCATCTCTGAACTCAACACTGCTGTGTGCGCATGTGGGGGAAAACACTAATACAGAAATTCAAGACACTGAATATCACATTAGTGAAATAGTATCAAGTACCAGCATCAGGGTCACCCAAAGAACTCAATTTGAACAAGAACATTTGAATTGAGTGAGGAGAATAAAACTGTAATACCACCAAAAATTGTCATCTTGTTAGGGGAAAATTAATTCAGGCATACAAATATATATTTTCCCTACCTATCTTCCCATTACGAAATTAATTCCATTCTCAATAGTTTATCTGAAAATTGTGAGAAAAATAGATGTTTGACATCGAAAAACATAGCTTTTATTTAAATTTGGGCATTTTTGAATGCCCCAAACAAAAGTTTCCCCTTTCCTTTAAGTTTTTTTTCTAACTTGAAATGTTGCAGACATTTTATTTAAAGGTGGGATCAGTAGTTTGAGGTGTCCTTAAAAGGTTTCAAATGAAATATTGTCTTAATCAAGTATGTGTTAACAATGCCTAACTGAGTTCAAAGTGCATTTATATATATTATATATATTTATTTTCACCGCGCCGATCTGCTTTTTTCTTACTTTTATCATCGGTGTTCCGGCCGCAGAGCACATTGGCCTGGGGGAAACGAGGCAGGCTCAAGTTTTTTGAAAGTTCTAGGATGAAAATGGTGAAAGCAAGAAGAGGACCATTTGAAATACAGTCCGAAATGTCAACACAAACCCCCCAAAATATGTAACAAGCAGAGTGTATTTGAGAGAGATATGTACAAGCACGCTCATTACAAGCAGCTTGAAGGAAACTCAATGATGATTTCTGCCAGAAGATGGCACCGGCAAGTAAAATTTTTTTGAAGCTACGGGCACCAACTTTAATATTAAGGACTGATTTATTCAGAAATCTATTTTCCCCACAAAAATTGCAATCATGGGCACATGACAATTGAAACAAAACAAAAAAGACATCTTTCGCCATTTAAACTTTTTAAAAAGTAATATCATTTATTTTCCTTTTTTTTAACGGGTTTTTTTCCGTATAAAGATTGCATGATCTTATAGTTTTCCAATTTTTGTCCCAAAATCTAGGCATACTGTACTTGTTTGTATATAGGACCTATTTCTACTCATAGATAGGGTAAAACTTAATTTTAACGTGCACCCAATTTGTGCCATGATTGATCAGTCCAAACAACGAATGCAACGGATATCGAACCCTGGTTGCGGTTCTAAGTGCAGCGAAACCTAATCACTGGCCCACCTCTGATATAATGTACAAAAAGGCATTATGATTTATCTCAACACATTACTTTTGACTCATGGTGCCAGAAACGAATTCAAGAGAATGGAGAAAACAGAGTCGTCCTGAAAGATATAAACACATTTTTTTGTCTTCTTAGAGCGACCCTCATACTAGCAAAGTTAATACAATGAAATAGGAAAAAAAAAAAATCCAGTTTGATTTGCTTAAACACAACACTGAGCATGTTTAATGTTATACTGTATATATGTGGCATATTATAATATATATTTTTTTGTGGCAAATATTGATATTTGTAAGCAATACCGAAAAAAAACAATAATGTCAATGTACACATAATCAATAAATGAATTGAGGACAAAATAGCATTCTTCATTTTACACAGCGTTATGGGCAAAGCATAACGGCCACACATAGTGATCTGTAACCTAAGGTACAGTGTTCGATCTCCAACTAAGTTTTTACATACTCATTCATTCCCAGACATAAGATGCATTAGATGGCTGTTTCATACAGAAGACCTATCCTGACATACATAAAAATACATTTAGAAATAGATACCTACAAATACAGTGCCTAGCGAAAGTATTGACCCCCACAAATAACTTTGTCATATTGCCACATTTCAGGCTTTTTTTCCCCCTGAGAATCAACAACACGTAAGACATAATTGTGATTTTGATCGAAATGTTTTAACATATTATATTATATTACAGTATATTATATATATACATACAATCTACCACTTGGAAACGCTACCTTCCTTTTATGCATGGCCCATTATGTCCATACTTGATACGCAATCCTTGCACTAATACACATTTCATAGTGCCATGTTTAGGTGTAGCATGCACCCGTCCTCTTGGGTGCGACCCATAGGGGGCAATAACCCTTTGTAGGACAATGTCATACTAACTAATGCCAGCTGCTGTTAATCTTGAGGGTATGAATGCATTGGCAAAGGGGAAAAAACAAGAGAGCAGTGTTGGTGTCATTTTTAAGCAGAATGTTGAGAAACATGGCAACAATTTCAAGCACTTTTTAGTCCTCGAAAACACAACTTTAAAATGCAAGCATTTTTGAAGTTTTCTAGCACCCGTACAAACCCTGGTATGTATTTGAAGGTGTTTATGCGCTTATTTCTACATATGTCAGGATTGGTTTCATACTGGACACAGTAAATGGAAATGATTCTTTTTTTTAAAGAGGCTGTGGTGGAATAGTGCCATCTGGTGCTTCAATTCCTCACCTCGTCTCCAATTATTCTAAGGCATCACTCCACTTTTTATTTTCCTGACCTTCCATATTGTCTCAACAAGGCAAGTTGGATGACCAGCAGTTAACAATAACAGTCGAGCCAAATTCAAACACTCAGACACACCCACACACGAGCGTATTCAACAAAGGCTCGTAGCTTACAGGCTGGACAAGGTGGGATCGAGGGGAAGGGGAATGGGAAAGGGCTAAGGGGGTTCAAGCATTATCCAATCCCTGGAGAAGAGTCTGCCCCCAGTTGGTCACTCATGTGGGGCAAAGTGACACGGCACGATGCCTTGTGCTAACCCTGCTCTGGTACAAGATGTTTAGCCGGTGTTCCGAAAACGACTTCCTACCCATCGAGACGTCCTACCATGGCCTAAAAGTATTTTAGACTATTTCACAGGCTTGAGGAGTTGTTGCGGTCATGCATTTTCTGGACGAATTTGAACAGATTACCTGATGTTTTCCTTTATTTATGTTCACTATGTTTGTGTACTGTTACCCAATGCTAAATCGATTGCACCCTGATCATCCTGGAAGGGGGATTACCACTTGTGAGGCCCTTTCTCAAGGTACTTTATTTTCCTTGTGCTGAGGTTTTAAATTTTTCCTTGCCTGCCTATTGGTTTAAGATCAGGGGATGGTGTCATTGTAACCTGTGCAGTCCTTTGAGGACATTTTGTCATTAAGGGCGTCACAAATAAATGTGACTTGACTTGATTGAGGCTGTAATTCAGCCGAGGCTCTCTCCCAGTCTCTTCCCTCCCTTTGGCTCGGACGCTACCCAGACAGTGCCCCTGATTGGATAAGCAACAGAGGGCAGAGCCACTGAAACAGGAAAAATAACATTAGAGTGGAGTAAACAGCGGAATCTCTGCTAACATCTGAATCCTGACATGCCCATTTCAAAAAGTCTGTGACAACAAAGCATGTGTGCGATTAAGAGATGTGTACAAAGTGTAGTTAATTTGTTTCAGGGACGCACAATCAGGTAGAGACTGATATATTTCTTCTTATTATAACATTAGTTAATTAATCAAGCAATTCTGTTTCTGATAGAGAGCATAAAAAGCATGCTAAAGTGAAGTAGATGAGCTCTTATCATAACATTAGTTCGTCAACCTGGCTCTAAAACGAGAGTGCCAACACTTCAGTTTTTGTTTCAAGTATATTTAAGTCATGTTGGTTGTAGTTTTTTGAAAAAATAAAAATAAAATAAATAAATAAATAAAAAAAACATCAGAGTTATTTTAGTATTTAGGTAACTTGACACGAGTTGTTGCTAAGCTTAAATGTATTTCCTGCACTGTAAATTTTTGGTTTAAGTGAAAAATAAGTCATGTTTTGTTGTGTTGAATATCGCATGTAGATAGATACTTTATTCATCCCCGTAGGGAAATCCACACTTCCAGCAGTCTACCCCGTTGTTTATTAACAGATTAACATGTATTCAATGTATACAGTTTCAGAAAGCTATTAAAGTTGTATTTGAATTTCTAGAAAATATTCTCTAATCCTTTTTGCATTATTATTTTTAAGCTTTTACAGAAAATGAATATCAACTCCAAATATGGGTTACATAATTGATAGCAGTTTAGGCACTGAAAACCCCATATGGGTCAAACCCTTATATGTATGCCAACTGTCGTTTTATATCTTCAGTAAAAGTTCTGCTCGCAATAATTCAGAGTTTCAGCGTTGCTTGTTTTACTTGATTATGAATAAAACTAAATTGCCGTCAGGTCAGCCCAAGTAAGGACGTCTCGGGAGGATAGTAAGTTTCGGCAGAACTCCGGGTGGAGGAGTATGGAGTAAGATCGCTGTCAAAAAAGAGTACACTGAATTAAGAGACAAAAAGATGTTTTGATAGTGTGTGAATCAAAAAGTGTTAAAAATATGAGTGTACAAAATAAAAACCTACAAGCTCGTAGGTTGTTTTGTACTCATTGTTTCCAACATGGAGCTTTTTGATTCACACAAGAGGAAAATTTTTACGGGTACGAATCGATCTTCATGAGCATGAATAGTCTTTTTCTGGGTACGCCTCTTGGACAGCTTACTCTATAGAGGGGCCTCCTTAAAGCCCGACAGAAATGAATTTTGGGACACTTTTCTCTTGTTTGTATGTTTCAAACAACACATATAGACTTAAGCTCCATGTAGGACTGTGACGTTTCTATTGTCTTAAGGGGCAATTACCTTTAAATTAAGTTTAAGTCTTGCTTTAATACAAACTCACATAGTCGTGTCGCCGTTCATCAAGTCGGACCTTTTTGGTTTATTGTATTTGTCTGTGTATAACGCACTTTTATCTTTATCTCTATAGAACTCAAAGTATGGGAACGGGCACTTGCAGGGTTCATACACCTTTCTCATAGCCGAGTTCAAGCACTTTCTAGGTTTATTTTTCCAGTACCTTCAAAAGGAAGAAATCCTGCGCCAATCAAGTTTTTTTTTTGGTTAACTTTGAGGGCTAAAATAATGTCGCTATCTTGCTGCTACTCTCTGCTATTATTAGCCGTTCGTTGAAATGATCTAAAATCTATTTGTGTAATGGGCTGCTATAAACTGACATGAATTCTTCCATTCTGCCTCAACAAGGTACGCACAGCTTCAAGACGTCACACTTTTTAACCAACAACTATAGTGTTTGTAAATAGTTGAGTACAATATGGCAGACAAAAAGAGAAAGTACTGTATGTATAAAAAGCAGAAAAATGAGCCTAATTTGTATTCATTTTAATGATTTTGAGTGCTCCGAAGCGGAGTGCATTCAATCTTAGAGACTGTTGATCTTTTTGTTTATTTTATTTTGTGTGTTTTACAGGGGATCTCTGTCAAAATAGTTTAAAAGTGCCTTTTTTTGCATGTTCTCATTTATAGCACGGAAGAGTTAATATTTTCAATTTTCATGTTATTGTTTTGCAATCACAGGTGCTTTTTCTGTTGTCCGACTTTAAATCTGTTCAGTGTGTAAAATGTTTTGTATTTTACTATAGATCTTAGAATAATATTCACGTGTTTTGCAGGGATCCCTGCAAAATATATGAAATTATTAAAACATTTGGTGCATAATGTTTTATTATTGATAATATATAATAAACAAAAAAATCTCTGGAGCCATTTGGTAGCCGAGCCAAATGAGACTGTTTTCTAAATAGAGCAGTCCTCTTGGGTAGAGCCAGTAAGAGGCAGTTACGCTTCACATGCCAACGCCATAATGACAAGCCACCAGAGCAGGCTTGTCGGCATCAAATTCACGCACTTAAAAAACTTCATTTATTGCATGGTCCATAGAGTCGGACTGCCAAGAAACATGGCAATGGCAACCATTTCAAGCATTTTTAAGCACTTTACCCAAAATCCAAGCGTTTTCTTAACCTTGAAAGCGCAACATTAAAAGCATTTTCAAGGATTTAAAGCACCCGTACGAACCCTGAGAACTCAAAGTATTGGTACAGGTACTTGATTTGTCAGTAAGTGTGGTGTCGTCTAACATTGACAATTGAAAAGGTGGCAATTTTAAAGCAGTTTCAGGGGGGGGGTCACTTACATGCCAAGTAGGCTTTCATGTTAGTATATACGGTACTTGAAGTCGTTTTGGTTTCAAAAACAAATGGTGAATGCATTCTACTATCTATGATTTAAACTGCATAATACTTTCTTTCAACGTGTTTGAGATTTTTTTTTTCTTCATGATTTGGGTCGTATGGTCCCAACCAGTTGAGAACCACTGATCTACCATTCTGGTTCTGAGTTCTCACTATCACGACCCAGGTTTGAATCCCGTTGAATCCACAGCTTAGTTAGCCGGGAAAAAGCGAAACAAAATTTTAATTCGGATTCCTATGAAAAAATTAGGGTTGCGTGTTATACACAAATAAATACGGTAATTTCCCAGATTAGGAATCAAATGTTGGTCGACAGCATTCAAATTGCAAGCCAGTCAACAGTCATATTTGGAATTTAAAATGCCATTGAAAACCTCATCGGCAGCAGCAACCAATCTGAAGCTAAGTTGCTTAGTGAAATGCAGTTGGAAATTACACCAAACTACCATATTTTCCGGACTTAAAGGAACACTTAAAAAAACCCAAATTTGCCCCGAATTCAAAAGTGCACCCTATATTCCAGTGCACCTTATAGGCCAGAAAATAAGATACATAAAGATTGAAAGTGCATACTCACAACGAATTGCTAAAAAAGTTAGCATTTATGAATTATTCAATGAAATTGATACCAGATTTCATAATGATTAGCGTATTTTCCGAACTATAAATCGCTCCAGATTATAAGTAGCACCAGCCAAAAACTGCATGATTAAGAAGGAAAAAACACATAAATCGCACAGGAGTATAAATTGCACCTCTGGCCAAACTATGAAAAAAACCTGACTTATAACCTGGAAAATACAGTGTGCTCTATGAAATATTTTTAGAATTTTGTGGTGTTTCTTTTGACGCGCTGGCAGTATTTTTATTCATATATATGTGCCTCATTGTCCTTATATATGGAAAAAAAATGATCTCACAAAATACTGTTGTTAGTGCAATTATAATCTAGTGGGCCATATAGTCCAGAAAGTACGGTAAATATTGTTTACATTAGTTCAATTTTCTTTCATTTTCAAGAAAGTCGCCTGGTTCTAGCCAAAAGATATTCGACAGCTAGTGAAATACAGTATAGCTTAGTGTGCTGAAATGAAAATGAAACATCCCTGTGAGTAAATATGACCGGTTTCTACATTTGTTACAAATTAATTTGGTTAACCACATTAAGTCGCTAGTTAGAGCTCGACAATAACAGCAAAAGCATTGCCAAGAGCTAACTCCCTTTTGCGCTTCGCCGCTGACACATGACCCCCCCCAAAAAGTGCAAAAAAATAAAAATCTCTAAACTGGAATTATGGTATTACTTCTGAAAATTTTCAAATATTATGACAAACTTTGACCATTAACAGATTTGTTCCATATTTTGAAAATGAGGTTGGTATTTTTCCTTGGAAGGACAGTGTGTAATATTTGACCACTAAATGTCACTGTATTGTGTAGTGCAAGCAAAAACTAGTGTACATGGGAGAATACAAACTACAGAGAGCTAAAGTGACCAAACTTCACTATGATTTCTTATTTTGGTCAGCCTTCTGCAAAGAAAGAAAGATACAGGAAAAAAAACAAGAAAAAAGAAAAGTGAAATAGACAAAGGAGATAAGAGCAAAAAAAAGGAAAGAAAGAAAAAAGGAAAGAAAGAAAAAGGGAAAGAAAAATTTGGGGGAAAAAGAAAGAAAAAAAAAAGTTTTTTTTTAGGGGGCCATAAGTGCCGCACAATCATGTCAGCTCCCTTTAGGTGAGCCTCATGCTATGCAAAATAAATTTCAATTTCTCCAAATACGTGTATATAATAAAATGCCCTTTGGCATAATAGTTTATGTATTTTTGCTTATTTTCCAAATCAATAGTTTTTTATTTTTTCCATGTCTAGAAGAGGCGCTAAATAATACACACTGTCCCTTTAAATTAGTCAAGTGAAAAAAAAACATATATACAAGTTGAGGGCCTTTCTTGTTAAACAGGTTAATTAACTTCAGATTATTTTTGTTATAAAAGGTGGGTCATGGTTTTTCATTTGATACAAATTATCGGCATACTTTAGCCAGCAGCTACTGTAGTTAAGCTCCATAAAATGCACCAAAAAAGCATTTGAGTATAGACCAGACATGTCAGACTTACAGCCCGCGGGCCAGATCTAGCCACTCGGATGATTCAATCCAGCCTGCCATAAATTTCTGAGTGTGCCAAAAAAAGAAGCGAGTTCCTCTGCCATTTCTATCAAAAGTTATGAATTTGTTTTAAAATAAATGCAAACCAAATGCTCTCTGTGGCAGCTAGAAGGCAGTGTTAAGTTTGTTTAGCTGCACCAGCTAACATATTCGATTCCAATGTTTGTGAATGAATGTGTTAAGAAAAAATCTCTCGTCATCAGCGATTATAAAATGTAGGGTAGGGATACTGAAAAGCAAAGCTAAAGGTTTTGAGTAGCCATTCTTTTACTGATTCGGCCCACCTGAGAACAGAAAGTCTGGATCTGGCCCCTGAGCCAAACAAAGTTTGACATCCCTGGTATGGACTAACACAAAATAAGAGCTGCTAGAAAGGACGGTCTTTGAAGCCTGGCGTGTTGCTCCGTAGTTAGCATATAGTCAAAACAGTGGCATCTGTTTTTTCACTCAGAAAAATAAAATTGCTTCGTAATCATGTGCGCATCTTCATATATGTTTCGATCATATGTACAAGGCTCATTATTTTTCACTTAAGGCAAGTGAAGCTCGTTTGATTGAGTGTTTGGTGCGCAGTCAGCCGAGTTTCACACTTCAAGTCTTTTTTGTTCGTTTCCACGCTTAAAAGGAAATTGTGGGAGTGCTTTTCTTTGATTTGTCTCTTATGAGTGAAGCAAGGGGGCAAAGAGGCGGCAGTAATTGGGGCTGATCCTATTGCCGTTAGCGTAAATTCCGGGACTACAGAGCACACCTGATTATAAACCACATGAGCAAATTTAAGAAACCCATTTTTTGTTTTTGTACAAGCCGCACCGGACTTTAAGCCATTGAGCCACCATATGAATGAACTCATTCACGTCATTTGTTTACATTTTACAAAAATCAGCAAGGAAATGTCTAGTACAGAAAAGAAGCACATTGTGCCGTGATCAAGACACTGAATTGCAGACTCCGCAGCTGTCAGTATTAATTTATTTGGCATTTAAATAAACGCACAAAAATTGTGACAAAAATTTCAATACATAAATGCTAAGAA
Source organism: Urocampus carinirostris (assembly GCF_059441175.1). Lineage (NCBI taxonomy): Eukaryota > Metazoa > Chordata > Actinopteri > Syngnathiformes > Syngnathidae > Urocampus > Urocampus carinirostris. The sequence continues at coordinate 12,037,267 of NC_142350.1, read as the reverse complement.
TCTTTCTACCAAGTAGCGTCGGCTAAATTGAATATTCTAGTGTGGCGGTGGGTGAGAATTTATCAAAAAAATTTCCTATTGGGCCTAAAACTGTGACCTCATATTAGAAAATATATACCTGATAATTAGTTTAAAGGAGAGATTGGGCATGAAAAAATTCCTACCCGACCCAGGCCCAAGGGTATTGAAGCCCTAGCCAGCCTATGCGCGACCAGTTAACTTAATTTGCAAGACCTAGCCAAAAGCAAGCCCAAAATGTAATTTTATTTTTTCTGCGAATGAGTGTCTTAATCGTGGCACAATGTTATACTTTTCTCTGAAATCTCCCTGCTGATTTTGCCAAGATCGCGATCTTACTCAAAACTTCATCCATTCATGCTCGTCGACGAGGTTCTTGGCTAAAGAGGGGAGTCTTAGTTTCTCACGCCGTTTCCCAGCACTTCATTGACATTTTTCACTTTGTCATCCAGAGCACTAGGCAGAAATCGCGATGCTTTGTTTTAATTTAAACATTCAGATTCCAATTGATCCGCAGCCGTTCTAAGCCAGCTACTATGCGCTGGCCGAGGCAACCCGCCGGAGCGGACGGGGAGATCCGCGAGAAGGGCCCGGCGCGCTTCCGAAGTCGCCGCCGACACCCTTGCCACCACCCGCCTCGCAAAAAACATACATGGAATAAGCCGCATCGTATTGTAATCCACAGTGTTGGAACATAGAAAAAGTAGCGGCTTGTAGTCCGGAATTTACGGTACCTCAGGATCATTGGAAATGTGCAAGCAGTGAGCTGAGAACAGACTCGGGCGGAGGGATTAAAAGAAAAACGACATTCATAAAGCCAATCAATAACCCTGTCCGATGTTCAGGATTCCGAAGTCCGTCCTCCTCTTCCTACGATGCACTTCCGTTCTCTCTCGCTTACTACAGTAGTGTGGCCGCCGTGCAGTGAGATACACACAGTCGTTCCCAAACTGTTTGAAAAGGCACTGCTTCCTCAGCCGTTACTCTCTCGGCCTACCCTCCTTCGCTCTTCTGTCGCCACGGACAGAGCTCGCCGTGATACGTTTTGATGACGATGATTGACAAGTGCCACCTCTCTCCGCTCGTGCGCGAGTGCAAACAAATTCTGCATTAAATCGACAGTAATAAAAACAGCATTAAAATGACATCAAGTAATTGAGTCGATAAGAGAGGCTCGTCACAGCCTTTCCGATAAACATTCCTTTGTCCTTTCTAATGAACCCCTGCTTGTTTAGATCCTTCTCATCACGCTTGACTTCATCCTGGACACAGCAGTAGAGCCACAAACTCACAAAGAATGGGTTAGGGCGGCGTTATGGGCTGTTATTTGGTGGAGTGGGCGGTGCCATGGTGTCAGCTTATCCAGACTGGACTGTACAGGTTGAGAAAACCTCCTGGATCCAACGTTTGCTCGAGACCCATGAGGGATTCCCCTCCTTTCCTGATAATCAATGAAGAAGAAGAAATAGGGTGGCGCTTCCCGCGCCACAGCTTATCAGGCCTGGGGGAATTAGAGAGGAGTCGTGGGGAGAGGACAGCCATCGTTCACAAACTCGGGTGCGCCGCTACAAATGTTCCGTTCTACGTGACAACAAAGGCGAGAGTCCCTGTTCCGTGACGTTTAGCGCCCCCTCCGAGAAGGTGCTGAAAAAACACTGCTCGCTTCTTCACCCATAGGTAAGATTTAGGGAGTGGGGATGAAGGGGTTGTGTGCAAACAAAAAAGGAAAAAAAATCAAAAGAGGGCGTGTAGAAGCAGCGTCACAAGGCTACGGCGGTGCACGCGTGTTTGAGCTTGCAGGGCAACACTCCTCTATTGAGCTGGTAGAACTCGACAAGGTGGATCAGGTCGGTGAACTTGGTGGCCCCGTCGTCTAGGCTGAAGAACACCTGGCCCTCCTCTTCACACTTGAGGTGACAAAATGAAAGAGGCCAGTTAGCAATAGGGCTCAGTGTTTCCCACACATAGGAAGATTTTGGCGGACCACCAGGCTTTAATTGGTCCCGCCACAGAGTCTCATAAACTTGTATTATTACAAAATATATTTAAATATATATAGATGCGAAGGTAATCAAAATAACTCAAAATTTCTCAATATAAAAATTATTGCAAATGCCATGGTTTATATTTGTGCTACGTATCCCTTTCATTCAGAAGGAATCTGTGAGTTAGCCGCTCCCCGATGCTAAAACGCTCACTGCTATTTGGTTGTTGCGGTCTTTGTCCCACCCCGCCTGCATTGATTAGATTAGATGGCAGAGTACAATGTGACATTGACGGGCGTTTTGTTTTCCCCAAGTTGAACCTTTTTTAAACATCTTTAATTTTAATACAAATATGAAAATATTAGAAAATATAGTAAACATAATGGTAAAATGAAAAATCGATAGCGGAATGTTTTAAAACTAACAATATAAAGGTGTTAGAATGGCTTAGCCAAAGTCCACAACTCATTCCTATAGAACAAGGATCGGGAACCTTTTTGACCCAAAGAACCACAATAGCAAAATATTTGGATTAATTTTGAGAGAGCAATACCATCTATTTTAGCGCAATTTATTTCACTGTGTGAGGTTAGAGGTTCTGATGAAATTGATAAAATAAGAATACTGTAATACCAAAGCCTCTGTCCCATACCGACAAATACCACTCTAAACTAGTTTTCCTCTCGCAATTAATTATTTGTTAAGGGTTATTTGGACCTTCATTTTTCATGAATAATGGTCTCAAAATAAGGTGCAAGCAGAGTTTTTATGGGGAGAAATGTCACAATGTACTGCAAATGAGGATACTGGCGTTTTTACCTACAGTGCAGATGGTGCGGTGTGCAAAGCAAAAGTATGAAAGTATGCTCTTTATATACTGGACCGAACATTTCAATACATTAGCCTGTGTTAGCTATGTGCTCATTGACTCGTCTCCGTGCTTATCAGAGTTGTGACGCAATAGGAGAGTATTGCCAAAGTTTCATTTTATCCCCCAGCTATATGTACTGATGAAAAGAGCCATGTTTGGCACATGTGCCATAGGTTCTCGGCCTCTGTTATAGAGCAAATGTGGAAAGATCTGAAAACCTTTGTGCACAAACCATCACTAACAAACCTTGTAAGGAAGAATAGAATAAGACAGTATTTCCGTTTCACAGTACTTTTGCAATGCACTCTATTTTTGATAAAAACATATGAATTCCACTCTGGACAGAAATAAATGTTGTGTGATTGCATAAGATTAGAAAGATGATGCCAAAAGGAAATGCTTGCTGTATTCAAAGCTAAAGGCGGTCCATTGGCCAGCTTGTGCTTTTTCCACATTACGCAACACTGTGATGTTCATTTAAGCGCATTTACAAAAAAAAAAAAAAAGAAAGAAGCTCTTTTTCTGCCACTTATGATATTGACCAGTTGTTATTTTACTTAAGTCTGTGAAATTCTTTCTTCTCAAAGCACTTTGTAGGTCAAAATCAATGCGCGCGGGCCCGATATGGTCCCTGAAAGGGTTTTCCACGGCCCCTGAGATGATCTCCATTCACTACTGTGTCATACACCATGAATCATAGTGGATTTTTTTCACTGTATGTTACTTCTCATGAAGAAATTGTTGATTTTGATAAGTACATTTTTTGCACTTTATTTCATTGAACTTTAATTTTATCCAATTTTATTTTGAAAAGATTTCAGTTGAGAGAAAAAAAACATTTAAAGGGACATTACGTATTATTTAGCACCTCCTAGTGGTAAAAAAAATTAAAAAACAAATAATATTGATTTGAATAATAAGCAAAAATACATGAACTACCATATAAATGTGCATTTTTCAAAATAATTTTCGGTCAAGAAATTTGCATTTATTTTACATCATATTAGGCTCACCTAGGGGAAGCGGACATGTTTTTCGGCCATTTTGCTGGTATGGGTTCCCCTCAAAACTAAAAACCTTGTTAAATGCTGGGCAGAAAAATAAGATACATGGCTTAGTACTTGATACAGCGACGTCTAGTCAAGTTAAGTCAAGTCATGTTTTTTTGTATAGCCTTTCATCACAAGTAACTCTCTCGAACCTGCGGTTCTCTTCTTGGCTCTTGGGATCCCTAGTAGAACAGCCTTTTCAGAGCAAAGTGGTTAAGTATTACACAATGCCACTTTAGGCACATTTAGCGTATGTTTGCTTAAATAGAAACTATAGGCTACAGATGGTGGCTGAATAACAGACTTCTTTCATTTAATGTTCACTCTATGGAGGTTATTTTTTTTTTAATTTGTCTTTTGATTATTTTGAAAATGAAAAATTACTATAAGATCCATAATAAAATATTGGTTTGTTTATCTGATCATTTTGGAATATATTTGTCAGGTTTTTAGTAAGTTCAATCAGGTAAACAAACATATTGAGCATTTGATTAGTTCGGCTCTCGGCTTCTTGCCACATTCTTTATTTGGCCCTTTGTCCATTTGACTCAGACACTCTTTCTGTACATGCTCATGCTCCACTGACCGGTAAAATTTGGAAGTGCTTGATCTTCTGGTGGTGGCACAAGGTGAGCACGAAGGCCTTGGGGTTACTTTGACTGTCCCGCAACAGGAATAACCTAACAAAAGAGAAATTATTTTGAGGACAATTTTCACGCACCCACATTTTACTGCGTGAACCAATATCTGTAAATAATTAAAAGAGGCTGTAAAACGGACGCGGAATATATTGTGGTTAAATTATCAAGTATACAATCTTACCCGTCTACTTGGCCTTGTTGTATGATCATTTTGTGGGCTTCTTCTCTCATGATGCGTCCGTGAAACCAAACCTGCGTTCTGTGGATGACTGGTTGAAAACACAGGAAAACACATATTAGCCTTCTCACTGATCAGTCAGAATATATATCTAGTCACAATTGCATATAAATGCATAACATTGGATGTAATGGAAATTGTGTCCAGTTCGTGACGTGGAGTGTGTCGATCCTATTCACTAGACCAGGGTTCAGGAACCTATGGCGCTTTTTATGAGTACATATAGTTTGTAGATAAAATAGAACTTGTGCAAATCTCAATCTCATGAATCTCAGGCTTTATGTAAAGAAGATTGTTGCACACGCAAAGCTGAGACAATACTGATGCCTTTAGGATATATGACACATTTTTAATGATAGTTTACTGTCAAGATGTGTAAATAATCGTTTATATGGAAGATCATTGAACAATCTATGTTCAAGTTGAGACACCTTATAATAAAAAGCCACAGAAAAAACTTGAACCCAAAACAAACGTTTTTCCCTGGAAGTCTAGCAAAGCACCATGACAATTTCATTAGGTGAGCGGTAAAAATGGGCATAGCTATACACTGGGCACGCACACTCTTTCTCCTTTGCCCAGCACCGTTTGCACTGAAGGTAAATACGTTAGTGTCCTCGTTAGCGGTACTGCATTTTGTAACATCTTTACAAAAGAACAATGCAGCCACCGTGTTTTGAAACTACATTTTTGAGACAAAAATGACAGTCAAAATGAGCCTCAACACTCTTAAGTAACTGTGGGAAGGAGACAAATTTTAAGTGGTATATCTATGTTGACACAGGACACAGGCTCTGGCATAAATATTATTGTATTAGTTTTATCAAATTATTTAACATCACACAGTGAAATAAAATGAGCTGAATAATTAGCCTTTGTCTCGAGAGCGGGTTTGGCGGTTTTGTAGAAATTTGTCTTAAGTATATGGTGTTGTTTTGCTTTTATGGTATTTGGGTCAAAAAGGTTCCTGGCCCCTACTCTTGACCATGAGAGCAGTGATTTTCAACCTTTTTCGAGCCGAAAAAAACACCACCAGTCAATGTTGTTGCATCACCAGTAAAAGTTAATCCCAATGAAAAATAGCTTTCGCTAGACCGAACAGGCAAACACATTGGATAATGTCCCACAGTACAGTAAAACTACACTGGACTGGCAATATAGATGTCCCATAAATACGCAATAGGTTTTATCTCATTATTAGACTATTTTTTGGTCACAGTACATTAGTGTTGATGTTATTATTGGGCCGGGCCGCGAGAATATTGTCAGACATTTAACTGGATTGTGGTACAGCCGACTCACAAAGTCTTTAGAAAGTGCACGAGATTCTGAAATGAATTACAAGTAAGGCTTTGTGGGAAAGAATTTGGAAGTTCTGAACTGAATGAAGCAAATGAAATTGTGGGATGTAATTCGGTCATTCTGAACTGAATTAGGAGAACAGCATATTGCTTAGTAATTCTGTCGCCCTGAAAGATACAAGTAAGTGCGCCTTGTAGTCCGAAAATATGGTAGTGGTACCTGTGCTCAAAGCGGACGGGTGCAGGGGTGACGGGCTTCCCAGGACATTCATACGCTGACTCCGTTTCTTCATGTAACAAAAAAAGATGCGTCAAACAGAAAAAAAAAACAAAGGATAATTTCATTCCCCCTTCCTTTGCGTTACCCTCCAAGTTTGTCCCTCCTCTAGGGCGGCGCTCTGGGCCTCAACAGGGTTGTCGATGACTCTGCCGGTGCGCCCCGAGAAGTCCATCGCTACCAGGGAGTTCTCTGACACGCTTCTCTGTTAGAAGAAAGGGCAGGGATGAGGAAAAAGTTGGGTTGGGAGTGATGGTAGGGGTCGGCAGAGGGTGACGGAAGGTAGGGGGATGAAGAGAAGACGGAGGGGACTGCACAAAGGTCAGAGGTCTAACAAGCCAGACACACTCACTGGGGCGTGACAAATCCCGTCTGCACAGAGACCCACTTCAGTCCACTTCCAAATTGCACATGACCCCCTTGGCTTTCTAACTTTCCTGTCTGAATTATTTTAATCAACGATAAGTACTTTCTCTTTAAAAAGTAACAAACTTCCTGTCACATGTTTCAAGCGGAGGTAGAACAACAGGTTTCCGACCTCTTTGTGCAAGGCAAATCAAGAAAGATTTTTTACTCAGGAAAATGTGGCACTTCTTACCAGAAAGGGCTTAGTAAAATGTTAACAAGGAATGATTGGACAATTACACAGGCTCAAAGTGTTGTTTTTCTTATTGATGTTCACTATGTTTTGTGTATTGTTACCCAATGAAAAATCTATTGCAGTCAGGTCATCCTGGAAGGGGGATTACTAATTGTGAGGCCCCTTTTCAAGTTTTTTTTTTATTTACTTCATGTTGAGGTTTTGAGTTTTTTCCTTGCATGTTGGTTTCAGATCAGGGGACCGTTTAATAGTGGCCTGCGCAGACCTTTGAGACATGATGTGATTAAGGGCTAAACAAATAAACGTGACTTGACTTGATTCGGACCAGCTTTCAACATGGTCTGCAATAGCCATTCAGCGACGAGAATGGTTAAATGCAGCCGATTATGTCAGAGGTATGATCGGGCCGAAAAAAACTATCAAGCCCGACCCTACCCTGGCTCAGGGGTACAAAGCCCGACCTAGCACGAACCTGACCAATTAACTTGATTTGAAAGACCGGGCCAGAGGCAAACCCGAAATTTCATATTATATTTGTGAGGACTCAGGAAGAGGAGAGGTGATTATGATAAATGAAAGCCTGTCTTTTGTAACAAAATGTAAGTTACACAAGACTATGTAAAAATTCTTTGGAGGTTACATAAACTGACAATTTTCCATCACAGACGGTTGCATGCAGTTGCACTTTCGTTTGGTGATGTGGGTGATGTATAAGTCACAAGTGATTGTCGTAATACACAACAGCTGTTTAAATGGGAGGGCACTCACTGAGGTGATTTGAGATTGGGGACACGTGCTGTCAGCACATCCAGGACACACATAGAAAACCATGAAGTACGGCACATGGGGTTGGAGAATGTTGAGTGTGCAAGACTCCACTGGTGAGTTTAATACATTTTACTGCTTCCTTGATATAGGTGCTCTGTTTGTTGTTGTAAATTTCATCCGTTAAACTTAACTGTTTACTTTTCTCATTTTAAAATGTTGCAGTATGGAAATTGTAGTGTTGAAGGCAATCCTATTAATGTGCTCTACATTTCTTTATACTGGTGCTGAATTTGTGTTTAGATGGACGCATAACTTCATTTAAATATTGATTCAGCTATGTTCTATGTGGATAGAATAGAATAGAATAGAATATACCTTTATTGTCATTGTTACAAAATGGGTTAACATATTGTGACAACGAAATTGGGCATGACACTCCAGTTTTACACATTAACAGTGAGGTATGAGCCAAGAAGATAAAGGAACAGAGAAGATAAGGTTATAAAACAAGGGGGATAAGGCTATAGTTATAATTTACATGGCATTTACACAAGAAATGTCGGCATGTGGGATGTTACATACAGTGTTGTCGTGATACCGTTGGTATCGTAAGGGTTGTGCAATATTGCATTTGGTGCAAAGTCATCATAGTGCAAAAAAATAGTCAGCATATGCATTGGTGCAAACATAGACATCATAGTGCAGAAAAAGGAAATGGTCAGACAATGTGCAAGGTGAGCAGTAAACGTAGTGCAGTCGACATGTGCAAGAACATAGACATGAGTACCATTATATTCGTATGAGGTAGTGTTGGCACGAGTTTTCAGTTTTTTTGTGCGGTGTCTGTTTTGAGCAGTGAACAAACATATTGCAGACAGCATGTACGTGAGTACCATTTTACATTCGTGTGAGGTAGTTTTTTGCAACAGTTTTCAGTTTTTTGTGCGGTGTCTGTTTAGGGTGGTAATGGCTGTGGGGAAGAAACTGTCTCTGAGTCTGTTTGGTTTTGCTTTGTGTGACCTGTAGCGCTTGCCGGAAGGCAGCAGGTCGAAGAGGTGGTGGCCGGGGTGAGAAAAGTCCTTGATGATGTTTTCTGCTCTGCTGAGGTAGCGAGAGCAGGCAATGTCCTCCAGACTGGGCAGAGAGCAGCCGACAATTCTCTGGGCTGTTTTGATGATCCTCTGGAGCTTTTTCCTGTCTGCTGCTGTGCACCCAGCATACCACACCGTGATACAGTATGTTAGGATGCTCTCCACTGTGGCTTTGTAAAAGGAAACCTGCAGCTGCTGTTTTAGATTATTTTTCCTGAGCAATCTCAGGAAGTGCAGTCGCTGCTGGGCCTTCCCTACCACCGCTCTGGTGTTTGCAGACCAGGAGAGGTCGTCGGAGATGTGCACACCCAGAAATTTGAAAGAGTGGACTCTCTCTACACAGTCTCCTTTTATGGTGAGTGGTGCTGGATTCCTGCCATTCCTTCTGAAATCCAGAATCAGTTCTTCTGTTTTTGTGGTGTTCAATATGAGGTGGTTTTCCGAACACCACGTTGAAAGTGACTCCACCTCATCCCTGTATGCCGCCTCGTCCCCTTCAGAGATGAGGCCGATCAAGGTGGTATCGTCAGCGAACTTAATTATAGTGTTTGTGGGGTGGGTCGGTGAGCAGTCGGAGCTGCAGAGGGTGAAAAGCAGGGAGCTCAGTGCACAACCTTGGGGGGAGCCAGTGTTCAGTGTTAGGGTGGGAGAGACGTGGGTACCGAGTTTCACCGTCTGTGGGCGGTTGGAGAGGAAGTCCATTATCCAGTGGCAGATGGAGGGAGAGAGTCCTAGGTGTGCAAGTTTCTCCACCAGGATCTCCGGGATAATGGTGTTGAAGGCTGAGCTGAAGTCCAGAAAGAGCATTCTGACGTAGCTCCCCCCGGTGGTCCAGGTGTTTCAGCACGGTGTGAAGTGCCATGAGGCTCTTTAACTCCACCCGGCAGAGTAAAGGCCCACATTAAACCACACCACCTACATTGGATATTACCGAATCTTACTGCAATATGTATTCTGTGTAGCACTATTTAGTTATGTATTCTGTGTAGCACTATTTAGTTACTCTATATAACACGCTACAGTGGGCATTTGCACGTCACACTGGGTATTTGTATATTGTATTCTTTTGGCTGTATTATTGTACTGTTCTCAGCTCAGGGATGCTGCTGGAAATGTGAATTTCCTTTTGGGGATAAATAAAGTATCTATCTATCTATCTATCTAAGTGCTGTGTTTATGGCGTCGTCAGTGGAGCGGTTTGCCCTGTAGGCAAACTGGTGGGGGTCCAGTGTGAGTGGCAGGGAGTTTTTGATGTGCCGGGACACTAACCTCTCGAAGCACTTCATGACCACAGGCAGAAGAGCTACAGGCCTGTAATCGTTGAGGCTTTCCATTGCTGACTTTTTGGGGATGGGAATGATGGTGGAGGTTTTGAGGTAAGGTGGGACGGTCGCCTGTGACAGGGACCGGTTGAAGATGGTGGTGAAGACCCCAGCCAGCGGATCGGAACAGTCCCTGAGTACCCTCCCTAGTACTCCATCCGGGCCAGTTGCCTTCCTGGGGTTTATGGTATTCAGCGAACGCCTAACTTCGTGCTCCTGAAATGTGAGGGAATTGCTGCTGGTTGTTGGTGGGTGTGATGTGGCTGTTTGTGGCCTTCCAGCTTCAAAGCGAGCGAAGAACTGATTAAGGTCCTCAGCTAGTGAAGCCTCAGCCTCAACAGTTGCCAGGTTATGGCCTCTGAAGTTGGTGATGTGTTGAAGGCCCTGCCACATCCTCCTCGGGTCATTTCCAGCGAAGAGGTGCTCGATCCTCCTTGTGTAGGCTGCTTTTGCTTTCTTGATGCCTCTCTTCAGGTCAGCCCTGGCCACCCCGTAAAGAGCCTTGTCTCCAGACCTGAAGGCGGTGTTGCGGTGTTTGAGGAGGGTGCGCACCTCGCTGGACATCCAGGGTTTTTGATTTGGGTAGTTTTTGATTTTTTTATATACTGTGACTTCATCCGTGCAGTAACGGATGTAGGATAAAACAGTGTCAGTGAATTTCTGGAGGTCATGGTGTTCAAATACCTCCCAGCAAGTTTGATCAAAACAGTCCTGCAGCTTGGAGAGGGCTCCCTCAGGCCACGTTTGTATTCTCCTCGTTACAGGTTTTGTTTTCCTTCGGATGGGGGTGTATGAGGGGGTAAGGGATAGGCATAGGTGATCGGTATTTACTAGGTGGGGGAGGGGGGAAGCTTTGTATGCGTTTTTGATGTTGCTGTAAACGCGGTCCAAAGTTTTTTCACCCCTTGTTGCACAGTTCACATGTTGAAAGAATTTTGGAAGAACAGTCCTTAAACATGCCTTATTAAAGTCGCCAGCGATAATGAAAGCTCCGTCGGGGTGTGCAAGCTGTTGTTTGTTGATGGCAGCGAGCAGGAGGTTTAGCGCTGTGCTAGCGTTAGCATCCGGAGGAATGTAAACAGCTATTACAATGAGCACAGTTAGCTCTCGCGGTATATAGAATGGTCTACACGATACCGCCAGAAACTCTAGATCGGGCGAGCAGTGTGAATCAATAATTCTGCTGTTATTGCACCACGCATTATGTGCGTAAATGCATAGTCCCCCACCTCTTTTTTTGCCGGAGTCTTCGTTGCGGTCGTATCAGTGTAGCGTGCGTCCTGCTAGCTGAACTGCAGCGTCGGGGATCCGCGGGTCAAGCCATGACTCCGTGATCACAAAAATATTGCTATTCCGTACGAAGCTGTTGGTAGCTATCCGCAGCTCAAGCTCACTGATTTTGTGTACGATGGATCTGGCGTTGGTCAGGAAGATACTCGGAAGCGCTTGTCGGTGTGGTCGCCTTTTTAGCTTCTCCGCTAAGCCTCCCCGAGAGCCTCGTTTTTGTTTACGTTCCCTCCGCCGTCTCCGTCGCTTGTTGGGCGGGCAGGTCACCCAGGGAGATCCCGGTGGTCTTCGTATGTCCTTTGGGATGTTGTTGTTGGTGTTGTAATCGTGAAATGAGTCGAAATCTAATCTTAGACCCAGGTTAATAAGTTCCTGGCGACTTAAGGTGATAGTTGCCGAACAGGTATTTATCAAAGAAAAGATGAGGGATAAAAGAACACTTAAAGTAAAAAGATTTACTGGAGAGACACGTGAAGCCGCTGCGTATAGTCGCGCCGCCATGTTGAATGGATGGATGTACTCATATATATTTTTATTTATTAGCATTTAATTAGATAAAATATTTGAATCAAAAACTCATAGAATCACACTGATCTCTGTCAACAGGTTTATAACCTCACTGTTCAACTAACTACTTACTCCCTACTCCTCTAACTACATACCCAACTGTTTAACAGACAAATGTGGACACAACTAAAATCATTGGACTCAATTTCAAGTTGTAACAGACTTCTTGTTCACTCGACACCCTTTTCGGCAGGGAATTCAAACAAAGACGAAAACTGACGGATTTTTTTTAGAGATTAGATGGAAAAAATTCTAGGATGTCCGTCATTTTGCCATAAACCACAGCAGTAGTACATCCTTCGATATCTAATGCGGCACTTTGAGAGAGAGAGAGACAGAGACAATGGATAACAATGACTGACACCGTTATCATTATTATTGTTATTATAGAATAAGGACAACCATATTTAATGCCACCCTTGGGCAATATTTTCAGACATTAAACTGCTCTGTGGTACCGATAATGTTGGGCACTCCTGTACTAAAATGAGGCGCAAAATTGAGGGAACAACTCTGCAATCTGGCAGATGAATGACAGCTCAGTGTAGATGTGTGCTGGCTGAATAGAGCGTTAGCATTAGCATGCCAGTAAGGCACGTGTGATAGCGCAGATTCTCACCACAGGTGTGGAGAAATGTGAGACGTTTGTCTTCCTCTGCTGCGGGACACTGTAACTCTTATACAGGACAAGGCCATACTAGGAAAACAAGAGTGGGGAAACATAAATACGGGCGGGTGATGAAATAAAAAACACGATTGGGATTAAATAAGGTACCTTTAGAAGTCTGAAGGCAGTCATCCAGCAGGTTCTGCTTTGTTCGTCTTCAGCACACAACATCTTGAGCTCCTTGCAGTCACCCCTCACTTTATTCGACTAACAAAACAACAACAGAAAAAAGTCAAATTTAATAAAGCAGTGAAATGCAGCAAGAATAAATTAGGACAGAGAGACAGTCCCCACCTATATATATGTATTATTAATCACATTAAGACATATGGGTTATTCACTCAGATGAAAAGAAAATGAAACATCAAGCACAATAAAACATTAGATACAAAAACAGGGAAAAAAAATCTTAACATGTGTTATAGCGAGCAGGATTCTGTTTGAAACACACATTAATAAATTAATCGGCATGCAAGCCAAAGAATCCTTTTTCCGGGTCAAGAAGAAACGTAATCATCATAAAGAAAATACATATCCAAATACACAATACTTTTAAACGTGTAAATTTTGAAACATTTAAATGTGGCGTTCAAAAGACTTATAAACTAAAATAGGAACCTTTGCGGTATACATGTGGTTTTGCCTATTATCACCAATTTGCGAAATTATTGATTGAAAATGGTAGAGAGTGGAAAAAACAGAAATCCACCCAAAAATCCATAAATAAACCCTCAAAAAGTACGGCAAGGAAAACAACTCTTTGGTATATCTGATGATGAATCGGACTTTGAAGGACATTAAATAAATATTGCTAACAATAATGTGGTATTGTGTTCATAAGTTTATGGCGTCAATATTGATTTTTATAATGTCCAAACGTATTCAAGATTGTTTGTCACTTACAATAACTAGATTGAGGTGAGAAAAAGGGAAACGACATTTGGAACTGATTTTTAATTAAAAAAAAATAGCGGTGCGCACTATACACGTTTGCACATAATACACAAATACGGCACATATCGTTTGCATCCATTTCATTCTTTTGCCTGAGCAAATAGCAGGGATACATTTATAAATTCCAAGTTCTTAAAATCCTGAAAAGCTTTGTACTACTGGTATAATAGTTTTCTGCTTCTTTGTTGTTGCAGAATTGATCTAGAATTCAATCAAGTTCTTGTCCTAACAAGCCTTAAAAAATATCTATTTCACTAACCTTAGCTACACTGAAAAAACAATTTTGCAGAAGCTTCTGTGGCTGTAAATCTATATTTAGCTACCCTAAAATGTTTACTTTCCATGTTACCCCTTCCACGCAAAAGCCTGAGCTTGGCATACTTCAAATCTTAAAAGTTGACTGGAATAAAAGGCATGCAAATCTTTCTCAGGCGCCAATCTTCACCTCCACGACTTTACATGAAAGTGAAGGAGATTTGGTCACACCCTTGAGCATTTCTTGTAAGAGCATAAAGCTACATTGCGCTTTTACGGCTGAAAAGCGTCGCCGTGCTGGCTTTTGTAAACACTTTTCCTCCAGTGGCGATGAGGGCCAGCAGGGCCTTTGCAACAAATTAATTTCATGTAACCATGGAGACAATGCGGGCACCACCCGTCAAGTAAAATCCCTAACCCAATTCTGCACTGTCACCCCCGCTGACAGCATCTGACATGACGGTTGGCTAGCATGTATGTGTACGTAAGCGAGCTATGGGTGGGGTGGGGGAGGTTGGTTGGTTGGGCAGATTCTCTCTACCATCCTGGTTTATCCCATTGGGCTTATCCCAGATCAGCAGGTGACCCAACACAGATAACTCCTAGAGTGGGACACACAGTGTTTGAACCCCTGCTGTGTGGTTTTAACCCCCGTGTCCTCTGACCCCCAGGCACAATTACACATTCTACACACATGGTTGCAAAGGTTACACAGGTGCCTTAGTTACAACAAGGGCTGTGACGATTAGCCAACGTTGTCAACAAAAATTGATAATCAATAGACGACAATAATATTCACTTTTAACTATTGTCGCCAAACACTTTTTTTTTTCAACACAGAGAGGCATCTCTACATGGAAATGATCTCTGCTGAAAGTCACTCATGCAGAATAGCGTCTCTGTCTCGAGCAGTAACATTAACATACAGAAATGGTGGGGTCAACATCAACTACACCAACCAAGACTTTTAAAGTTTGGGAGCATTTGAGCTAGCCAGGTTAATCAAAAGATTACTTGCGGAACAAAGAAGACCTTGCGGAACAAGGCGATGGATTGATGAACACGAACATTTAAAGAGCATGTTGGATAGTTGAACGAAACATAGCCTTAGCTCGGTATGATTCTGTAACATTCAAATAAATACTGTTTTGATGACATGCAAACATATTTGAGATTAAATGAATGCAGTCCGAAGAACAAACCTCAGTTGCTAAAACGTTAAAAATGCCAAACGTCAGTCTTCGGTCTCCCGAAGTCCAAAATCAAGTGCCTTCAGCCGGTACAAAATGCTGCAGCGAGGCTTTTAACTAAGACAAGTTTGATCACATTACCCTGATTTTAGCTAACCTGCATTGGGTTCCCTGTTAGCTTAAGATGTAATTTTAAGGTTCTGTTGGTAGTAGACAAAATCATGCATTGACTTGTTCCCTCAATCTTTCAGATATAATTTACTCCTATGTTCCGGTCCAGAGCCTTCGCTTTGAAAATGCTGCTCTACAAGAGCCGCAGGTTCGAGAGTGTTCTCCATTTGGGCCCGGTGCTGTGGAATGCTCTTCCCCCTGAGATCTGATCTGCAACCTCAGTGGAACTGTTTAAATCTAAGCTTAAAACACACTTCTATTCTATAGCATATGAATAACCTATATTCTATGTTGACAATATCTGTGTATCTGTGTATTATTTGCCCTCATGTAAGTTTTAGATCAGGTGATGGTGTCATAATAGTCTGTGGGGTTTGCAAAAATCTGTGGTCTGTGCAGCCCTTTGAGACTCTTTGAGATTAAGGGCTATACAAATAAACATGACTTGACTTGACTCAAGTTCTTTTGCTACAGATTTTGCAGTTGACCAATGAATGTACATTACAAAATGCACATATGTTATATTTACTGTTCTACTGCTGTTAGTGAGTCTGTTCTTGGTTTCCAACAGTGATTCTCAATTATCCATCAATCCATTATCTGCACCGCTTAACCTCAGTAGGGTTGCAGGGGTGCTGGAACCCATGCCAGCTATCTTCGGGCAGTGGGCAGAGGATACCTTGAACTTGTTGCCAGCCAGTCACAGGGCACACAGAGACGGATAGCTCACTAGCTCATTCACACCTAGGGACAATTTGGACCGGCCAATTAACCTGACATGCATGTTTTTGAAATGTGGGAGGAAACTGGAGTGCCCGGAGGAAACCCACACAAGCACGGGCAGAACGTGCAAACTCCGCACAGGTGATTTGATCACAGGACCTCAGAACTGTGCCGCGGACGCGCTAACCACTCATCCACCGTGCCACCCAATTCTCAATTATTTTATTTAAATTTTCCACAGTATGTTCAACAGAAGATGTAATTTTCATTGTTCCCATTTTCTTCCGTTTATAATACTTTTCAACACAATTACCGTATAGGGCGCACCGGGTTATAGGGCGCACCCCCCCCCAAAAAGTTTTTGGTCCTATATCTTCCATAGATAAGGCGCACCGGATTATAAGGCGCTACAATGGGAACGTCGACAAAACAGTCAGATGATTCAGTCAAACTGATTACCCCCTTAACATTCCCAAAGCTTGCAAAGAAGCAAATACGTGTCGTAGACACGTGCGGATGCGGTGTCCGTACGATGTCACTTAAATGCGTCATTTCAAATATCATTCGGAAGGTTGAAGTCTTGGGATTCAAGAAATGCCAAACATTTCTATGTTTCTATTTTCTTTTTCGCTCACAACTTTACATATGCATATGACAATAAACACTTGGAATTGAGTTTAATTCACTCAACTCATCACAGCAACATCAAGATCGTTCTAAAACAAGATACCGGGAAAATATAAAGCCGCATAGGTCACCTAAGTTCTCACGTTCAATAATGTTACGCAATCATGGTCTTCTTACAACCGTGAGTGAAGTAAATCCAGGAGAGTAGAATATTTACAAATACAGACTAATGAAACGTGTTTCTTTATGGCGTACTTTAGCAAGCTTGCTAAGCTTGCTACGCCATTGCTAAACTCGGCCGATTGCAGGGTTTGTTTTGGCCATCTAGCCAATCCGAGGCTCCGAATAACTTCAGCCAATAGCGATCGATTTAACGGATGACTGACACATCTTTTTCGGTCAATTGCAGGGTTTGTTTCGGCGCTCTAGCCAATCCGAGGCTCCGAATAACTTCAGTCAATAGTGATCGATTCAAATGAGGATTGACACATTGGTTAGCCAATGAAACGCCGGTATATAAATCCCAGCATACACCGCGGACTACTCCACGTTCGGGGTAAAATCGAGTCGGCGGCTGTTGAGTAAGTTGCGAGACCTTGCGAATTTAATATTGAGCCATATATAAGGCGCACTGTGTTATAAGGCGCATGGTCAGCTTTTGAAAAAAATTAAGACTTTTAGGTGCGCCTTATAGTGCGGAAAATACGGTAAATCCACTTTATGCGAAATGTATTAGTCTGACTGTCCGACTAATTGTTTCAATAGTTGGTGCCTAGTAGACTACATAAATAGTCAGTTGCAGACATAAGTTACAAATGGGGTGAGACAAGATCATTCAGACCAGTCACTGAGTACAATTTTAGTTTGGTCCGTTTTTTGGCACATGGTCTACCCGAGGATTACCAAGCATCATTTAGGTATTCTGCTGTGTCTGTTATTTTTACCTTGATGGAGAACTGGTAGTCTGTAGGAGCATTTTGTAGTTTTCTGCCAGTGATAATAGTGAAGACGTTACTGTCATCCAAATCAGATAACAGCTGCAGGTGTCGAGGCTCCTGTTCAGTAAAAGAAAAATGATGCTTGAATTGTGACAATATCAATTTTTTAACTGTTTCTACTTTCTTAAACAAGACTCAAACTATACCCAAACGGAGAACAAAAGAACTAAATACAGCTACTGACCAAATAAATCACAATCTAAATTGTTGTCAAACCACTGCAAAAGTTACTCTACTCAAAACAAGATTTTTTTGTTGTTCATTGCACACTTCTATATTTTGTAGTATAATTGTATACTAGCAAACAAAGAACAACTGAATAGTCTTTAAGATATCCCTCCAATCTTTATCTAATGCTGTGATGAGGTCCTCCGCCTTTTGGGGAGGTTGCTCATTTTCGGGGTGACATTGATTAAAACAATGTCACTGTGTTAAATATTTACACATACAAAAGGTACAACTGAGTTTCCTATGTCAGATTCCGCAAAATGTATTCTCTGGATTTAACCTATCCCTGAGACGCAACGGGCACAGAAAATGTCACAACGATCCAGGGTCAGTGCCTTCGGTCAAGGAAACTTACAGGAAAACAACCTGTCTAACTGAGGAAGTTCCTGCTGTGAAGCAGCCATGCTGACCGCTCCTTCACCCTGCCAGTAAATGTGAATCATGTTTCAAATGAAACCAGGGAGAGGTGGAAAGCTACCCGTTTAAATGTGACACAACCAGCCTCGTTTCTCAATCAAATGGAGCACCGTGGCACAGGTCTTGCATGGAGTTTTCTTAGGTTATTGATGATCCTCACCTTGGATGTTCCCTTAGTGGAGAAGTAGAGGCCGGATCGTCGCAAGAACATGTAGAGCTTCTTCCAGGACTTGCGTCCAGGTTCTTTCACGTGCAAGTAACCCTGAATCTCTGGACAGCTGCTTGAATTCAGGAAGTTCTGAAAAAAAAAAAAGATTAGGTTTCAGCGACAATATAACAGCAACATATTGTTGTGCTTAAAATACTGTATTTTCAGGACTATAAGGCGCACTCAAAAACTCCAATTGACCAGAAATTTTAACGTGCCCTTATAATCCAATGTGATTTATGTACAGTAAAAAATGGACTTGCATACTGGTGTATCATCATAATTGTGCAATTATTGATCAGTCAATTTATATTATTACTCATTACATTTGCATAACAATGGTGGGGATCAGGTCTGGATAGCAAAACTAAGAAACCTGAATCCTAACCACTAGTTTAATAGGGACGTAAATTATGTAGGAAAGGCCAAAAGGTCTTATCTCATTGTTACAATACTTTTAGACACGGTACCAGATAAAAATGTTAAGAGAAATGAGAAAACAAAATGATTAGAAAACGGTGTAAAATGTTGTTTCACTTCTTAAATCAAACCAAGCATTGTCAGTGGCAAACCTTGTTTAATACGTGAGGATGAGTTTACTATTATCTTCAGGATGACCAAATTACTTCCTACTTTCCAACAAAGCCTTTCTCTTCATTTAAATAAGAATCTGATGTGCTTCGTAAAGACTTTGGCAACACAACGCTGAATTTAAGTGGTCCCCAAACTTTTTGTACCAGGGACCGGTTTAATAATAACATCAATAATGTGGTACGTGATCAAAAATAGTGTAATCATGACACAAGACTTAATACCTTTCTCGTCTGTATCGTTAATAGTCATTTTTAGCAATTGTGATTAGTGATATATTTTGACAGATCATTTAATGCATAGGTGTTTATTTGTAGGGCAACCATAGTCCTTACAGTAGTTCTGTGCACCTTAAGTATGAGAACGAATATCACATAAGACAAAATTTTGGGGGTGCGCCTAATAACCTGGTGCGCCTTATAGTGCGAAGAATGGGGGTTATCAGAAAATTGCTTTTTCTATTGCTTGCATGAGTTGCTAAAGCACCAGCAGGCAAATTACCAGATTGCAACGACTCTGCATGGATGTCCATGCATATTTTTAGACAACAGATGTCCTTGTAACAGCCTCTAGGATGAGAGAGGACATTCCTTTTTTTACTAGTTCCATGCCTTTCAGGGATGGGATTTGCGTTTTTGGATTAAAGCAGGGGGTATATAACTTCCGCACGTACAGCATTTGGTGTGCGTGTCGATCTGCACAGAGTCATCTCTCCTTACCTGTAAGAGCTGTGATTGAGGGATTGTGCCATCAGACTCCTGACACCAAGCCACCATCTGCTCTGGAAAAAAGTTCTGTGTGGAAAAAAACAGAGAGGGGGAGGGAGGATAAGTGATGATGCTCGTGAGGGAGAGAGGCACTGAAAACCACTTAGACTATGCACAAGCTATTAGTGGTTACTATTCCCTCTGTAGAATCTATTGTTGTGTGCGACGAATACAAAGACTCGAAGACAAGTGGTTAGGAAGAGAAGCAGATAGAGATATTAGGAGAGAGAGAGAGAGAGAGAGAGAGAGAGAGAGAGAGAGAGAGAGTGGGGGAAAAAAGAGATAGAAGCCACTTGAGCCTCCCAGTAGATGCAGTATGATCTCACCCACTGATGTAATCCCCTTTAGAAAAAGGGCCGCTCTTAGTTTGATTGACAAGCTGCGGCCAGCACTCTGGTGTTTTAGTGTGCTCATTACCACAGAGCTGAGGTCACCTGCTGCCTCTGACACACACCTAAATCACCACGGCAATAATGTCACTGTATAGCTGGCACGTCGCTTCGTTTTGTAGCCCCATGCTGAGTCCACATCAGCGTGTCAGATATAGACAGCATGCCAAGATGGCCCAAATGGATGTGTGTGTATGAAATTTAGGTTTTACAAAATGACTGAATGAGCTTTGTTTAGAAATGTTTTAGGTAAATTCATCCAAAAGATTCCCATATTTTCCAAACTATGAGGTGCACTTAAAACCCCAATTTGGCTGGAAATTTAAAAGTGAGCCTTATAACCTGGTGCACCTTGTACACTGCGGAATACGGAGGATGAGATTAGAAATGCATACAATACTTAGAGGTATGTGTTAACATACAAGGATTTACATAGAAGATTTTACTGTATACTACCGCATTTCAGAAATGATTGATCAAATTGACAAACATCACTGCAAAACATTGTATGATTATGGGATTTTGACCCGGTGACGAGGAGAGCATCAACACTTTACCACTAGACCACTAGTGGTCAGATGACATATGACAAGGCACAAAAACTTAAAAAAATGATCACACTATTTTTACCCACAGTGCCAGGAACACTGATTTGCAAAGTGTCTGATAGGTTAAAAGTTTTATACACTTCTTCAACAATAAAGTTTCGAGAATGGAGAAAACAGAAAGTCTTTCACCAAAATACTATACAATATCTTTTACATACGTATACATACTGAAATGAGAAGTTATAGACACACAGGAGAAGAAGTCAAGTCAAGTCAGGTTCATTTGTATAGCCCTTAATCACAAGGGCTACACAGACCACAGATTATTGCAAACTACAGACTATTATTACACCATCCCCGGATTTATCATTATTTCATAGATTTTATGAAACCTTTAAATATCACACAGTGAAATAAAATGCGCTGAAGAATTAGCTTTTGTCTGGAGAGCAGGTCTGAGATTTTGTTGAATTTTGTCTTTTTTGTTTTGTTTCTGTTTTTATGGCTCTTTGGGTCAAAAAGGTTCCCGACCTCTGTGCCAAGCACTCAGTGGAAAGACTGTTTAACCTACCAGAATGCACTATGCAAATCAGTGTTGCTGGCACTGTGAGTAAAAAGTGTAATAATGTGATAACTTTGAATGCCTTTTTCGGATGTTATCCATACCAATGGTGGTTTAGTAGGTGTTGGCGCTCACACCACCATTACTCGGGTTTGTTCCCCATTTTATATAATGCAGTGTTCATTTTACCTGTGAAAAGTGATGGGTCCCGGGGACTCGCATGCTCAAAAATTTATGGGTCCCAACAGAGATCTATGGTTCCCCAAAATTTAGTGTTATCGAGGTTGACATTGTAAATCGGCGACAAATATAAAATATAAATCTATATATTCATTCAGTTTTAATCATCAAAGTTTATTGGTAATAAAAATCAGTTATCACTTCAAGATTTTTCACTTCATAAAAATATTGTAAGTTACACAAAATAATATTGCTGAAATATTTGTCTATATATTCGTGCAGTTTTAATCATCACAGTTAATTGGTAATACAAAGCAAGTTATCACTTCAGATTTTCCAATTCATATATTCTGCTTGCTGTCCCGCCACAGTTGTAATGCCTTCTCAAGGTCCAATCCATTATCATCCTCCTCATAGCGTAACCAGGAATATAATTGAGTCCATTTTGGCAGAAAAGTCCTTTTCTTGCTAGGAGTATTCTTTTATTTTCCTTCGTCGAATCGTTTGCTTCAACACACGTGTTTTTCTTGCTTCCGCGACCTTCCGAAGAATTTCTCCGCCGTTTTTTCGTGCCGGAATTATTGCCGTTGTTATCACTTTCTGCATTAAGTTTCGACTTATTACTGACACTGAAGAAATTACCAATTTTGTGTAGGTTTTCACCTAATACTAACTTTTTTCTGAGGCATACTTAGTAATCTCGAAACAACGAGATCGCGTTTGCCGAGATCGTCGTGCAGACGAAAACTCGAACCGCGAGACCAAAACAACAATGGCGGATCTGCCTGACGAAAAGTTTGGAGTGCGGTAAATCTTTGTTTAAAAAAATGTAATCAGGTAAAAATGACAATTGACACTATGCGTCCCCGGCAAAAATGATGCGTCTAGGACGCAGGGACGCGGACAAACGAGAACACTGATAATGTGTGATTTTGGCATTGGATCAATTTAACATAAGTGTATATAGGGCCAAATGGTTACACACAAATACACGCAGTAGCTCTAACTGAAGTCTTAATTTAATGTGCCTTATAGTTTGGTGCACCAAGTAGTGTGGAAAACACTGTAAATTCTGTTTGTGCCATAAAACTTTGTCTCACTGAAGGTTTCCTCCCACATTTCAAAAACATGCATTTCAGATTAATTGGCCGGTTCAAATCGTCCCTAGGTGTGAATGACCAAGTGGGTTGTCTGTCTCTGTGAGCCCTGCCACTGGCTGGCAACTAGTTCAGGGTGTCCCCTGCCCACTGCCCAAAAATAGCTGGGATGGGGTCCAGCACCCCTGCAACCCTTCTGAAAATAAGCGGTGCCGATAATGAATGAATGAATACACACACACACCGTAAATTCCAGACTATAGAGCGCACCTGATTAAAGACCGCAACCGGTAAAGAAACCATTTTGTAAATACAAAAGAAGCACCTTAATAAGTGGCATGTGGCCACATTGAAACATGAGATATTTACTAAGAAAGTAGGTACACATAAAGAGTTTTAATAATATGTTACCTTAACCCCTTAACGTTCTGACGGCCCGCCGATGGGCCGCCGGACTTTTAATAAACAAATACATGTCTGTAAGATGTCACCAGTCACTGAAATATGTCATGCCACATATCATTGGAAACCTTAAACTCTTGGGATTCAAGATATGATTCTCAGAGAAACATCACGATTGCCAGAAAACTATAAAGCCAGCGGAACTCACCATTACATCCCCACTGTCATAAACTTCTGTAAATGTCGGTGAAAATGGCTTCATTACATCAAGGACAATCCATAGAATCCAACCAAGTAAAATATTTACTCCAAAACACACGATAATCACGACAGATAAATAGGAATCCGCATAAAAAAAATTCTGCTTTGTTGAACGTTGTTTCTTGTCATCCTTCGTTTCGCCACATTATTTCCATTTACAAATAAACAGACTCGTAAAATTATTCCAAATATGGTAGTTAGCCCTCCCCTTTCGACTGACACCTTTTCTATGATGGGGGTCTGTTCATGCTTTTTTTATTCATGCACAAAGCTCAAAGTTACATTCAACATGCGTCTTACCTGACACATTTATTCCACCTGTCTCTCTCATACCTTTACTGTTTGGGCGCCCCCGGCAGCCATTAGAAAAAATGCATAAATTAGCCGCATCATTGCATTGGCCGCAGGGTTGACAAACGTCGTGGCTTATGATCCAGAATTAACGGTAGTTATATATAAATAAACTTATATTTAGAGGCTAGCTTGGTGCTTCCAATTATTGTTCAACACCAACTTAAAATAAAGCAAAACACAGTCCAAATAGGTTTCTGCAATCATGAAAGTGATTGGCACTGAGTTTTAAACAATTTCTAAATTCTTAACACAGAGGCCAAGCCAAAGGATGAAAAATTGTACAAGCTACTTGTCTAAACACAACATTTTTTAATCTGTTTTGTGCATGTAGAATATGAGTTGGGAAGTTACTCCCAATTGTTTTCATTCATACACATATTTATGGTACTATTAAAATTATGTCAAAGTTACCCTATGCTCAGGTAAAGACAGATCACGGTTCACTTGTTTTCTTAAGCAGAGGCGAGATAGGTCTTTCTCTGAAGTCTGAGCAAATGTGATTCAATTTTTAGAGGACAGTAAGTAGACGAAAATGGCCACCGTGTGAGAAAACTGTTTACTGCTTTAAATATTTTAAGTGAACACGAATCTACTAGACTGCATTTGTTCTTAAAAATAAAAACAGCAAATGAACCTCTAATGTGCAGATCAGTTGCACCAACAGTAGCAAATAAGTTGAAATGTGTGCAAGTGTGTGTCGGGCTGCGCGCTAAAGCGAAGCAGTCACAGAAAGGTCAACACAGGGATGCGAGAGACTCACCAGGGGGTTCCTGAAGAATTCATATTTGGCATAGTTTTTCCTGAAGAGGAATTTGCTGTCGCTGCTCATGGAAGCTTGAACCTGAACCACCAGTTCGTGGTCCTCCAGGCATCTCTCTGCAAATGGGACAGACAGACAGAAAAACGGCCGGTGTGAGTCACAGTGTTATCCTTGTATTGTCCGCTGGGAGCTTTTGAGGCCAGCTACGATTCCAATGCAGTCATAGTCATGTATTATTTATGACGTGGAGAGGTGGATCTGCCCTTGTTCATTCAAACATGATTTGTATTTCTTTGTTGTTAAAAATCTACTTCTGATTTTTGGAAGGCAATAGGATCTTTGCTTTAATTGCTCTTAAGAGTATTCCCAATGAGATTGAATTTTCAATTAGGCACAGAACATTTAGCCTTCCTCCCCGCAATTATGCAAACATGTTGAAAAATATTCTATTCACCGGGGGACAAGATAAATTTAGTCTCTAAGTTGACCCATCTGCTGTATAGCTGTTAAATCATTAAATGAACACAATGCTTGGCAAATCCCATTAATACAAAAGACAGTGACTGTAGAGAACAGCAGCTGCATATCACTCATTTCTGCTTGAAAAAAATTAAAACTTTGGCTTACCCCGTCCATGCCTCTTTTTAGGTAAGCATTTGTGTTCTTCTGTCTGTGTTTTTCGCATTGGTCTGATTTTGTCCGACCAGCTCCCCGTTAGCGTCGAAGCTGCTGAGGGCTTTCCCGTTTTCTTGGCTCCTGGTTGGCGCTTGTTTGGCCGCCGAGCCTGGTGCTAGCGACGGTTTTGCAATGTCCCTCTATTTATTCCCATAGCCGTTGCCTTTTTTTTCTTCTTTTTTTTAAATAGGTTACCGCTTAGCCTGATTTCTCACTGCATGATTTGGTTGGCCAGCCTTGCGTTTGTCCGCCAAGACTTCGGCTGCCTTTTGTTGATCAGTCCCAGCTAGCCTCCCATTGGCTGCTCTGCGTGTATTTTTTTGCCAGTTAGCCCCTCTTTAGCCGCTTGTCCTTTGTTGTACCCTTACTGCGGCCACCTGTGACACGACGCCTAGGCATTCTCTGCCAAAGCTAACAAACCGCTCCGACTTTTTTACTAAGGTGATGGTGGTCATCTGATGATGTCACAAGTCAGAATGACAAAGACGAAAATGATTGGAATATAGCAAAGTATTATAGATTAATTTTATTTAAAAATCATGTCCAATTTCTTTACATTTTGCATGTTAAATAATTTTGGATTATCTTTAACCAATCATATGAGAGCAAGAATACTTTTACCAAGTAACAGCATGAGAAGAAAGGAGGCCCTGTGAAGCAGCAAGGGAGGAAAGTGAATGTGGTGGGGAGGGAACGAAGTGGCAAAAAGATGGCGAGGGGGGAGGGGGTAGCCAAGGAGTTGGGGGAGGGTTTGACGGTGTGGGCATTGCAGGAAGATGATGTCATCTGTTTAGGCTGACTGCCGAGAGCAGAGAGCCTTAAGCAAAGTGTGCCGAGCCCACAGACAAGCGTATATTAAGAGCTCACGTACACCTAACGTGATCACTGTCGTGCACGTATGAGTGCATATTAATATAGAATTAAACGAAGAAATAGATTTCGAGGCATGTGTAGACAAACACACAAGTAAGCTTCAGCAATAATTCTTCACCCAATGTTCTCTACACGTCTTATTGTCAAACACACAAACGGCTGCATGCTAAAAATGAATGTGGCAGTAATCCACCGGTGGAAATGTTTGACCTCCGCTTGTGTGCGGGTGCAAGCGGGGAATTTCCTATGGAGGTTTAAGTGTGGAGCGATTGGACAGCCGCGCTAGGGGCTCGTCTGACAGAGTTTCACGATTGGTTCCCTGCAACGCTGGTATGACGCTTTAGTCCCGGCCTCTCTGCATGCATACCCACCCCCTTTTTTTTTCTCTCTCCGTTGCTCCCTTTTTTTTCTTTCCCTCCCTTCATGGGCTCACCTCACATTCCATTTCTCCAGTGCATTTTTTTTCCAGCAACACAGATGAAGCAGCAATGCACAAAGTGAGCCTTTGACTCTAAAAATACAAGACCAGGAGTGGGAAAGCCTCATGTTGAACAAAGAAGACCCCTAAAACTGGGCGCCAAGTAAACCATCAAAAGAGTATGCTGGATAAGTCATTGTTTCCTTTATTATCTCACTGTATTTGTTATCATTTGGAGAAGGAAGCAGCATTCTTGGGGAGCAGACAAATGTTTAATACTGGTACCACATACTTCTAAAGTACAGAAAGTATGCAAACGTGTGTTGAACTCATCAACACATGCATAATAATATTCTCACCAATACTTATACAAACAAACACAAGTTTCTATCACAGGGGTCCGGAACATATGACTCAGTTTCATCTGGGTCGTAGATAAAATAAGGGCCTAGTAATATTCTCTATGACTTTCTAATCTTAGTGTATGGGAAGCCTGAGAAATACAGTAAACCCTTTGTTTGGTCCAACATATGCAGTAAAAAGTTTCAACTACATTTTACATCTCGCGAGTTTCACCAATAGACCCTGTTTTGGCTGTATGTCTCGATGAAATCCTGTACGTGGAAGCGTAACAAACAATGTATGTTAACTGTTGAAACACCTTAGGATGAAAACCTTCAACAAACTGTAAACAACCGAAAACGCCAGCCAAGCACCCAGAGCGATTTAATTGGGTGAGCGGTTGAGGTGGGCAGATATCTGCACACATAGCGCATCCCCCTAAGTACATCCGTATCCTTCTCGGTTGTAGTGCTTTGTGACATTTTTTACAAAAGAACTCTGCTCGCACCTGGTTTTGAAACCATTATTTATGGCGAAAATTATGGCCAAAATGAGCTTCAACGATCATAAAAAACTGCGAAGAGAGAAACATTTTAAGTGCTATATTTGTTGATATGGGACACGGGCACTGACATTAATATTATTTCATAGATTTTATCAAATCATCAAATGTCAAACAGTGAAATAAAATGTGCTGAATAATTGGCTTTTGTGTGGAGAGCAGGTTTGGTGGTCTTAGTGAATCTTGTCAAAAAATATGGCTCCCATTAAAAAGAAAAATCCAAATATTTTGCTTTTATAGATAGATAGATAGATAGATAGATAGATAGATAGATAGATACTTTATTCATCCCCAAAGGGAAATTCACATTTCCAGCAGCATCCCTGAGCCGAGAACAATCGAAAAACAATCGAAAATAACACGGGAGCTGCTGGAGTGGCTGCCATTCGTGACGGCGCCGGAAGAAACGATTCAATTTGAATCATGTACAAACAAATGGCTCTTTGAGTCTAAAAGGTTCCAGACCCCTGCTCAATAATGTGAAAGCCATTTGATAAAACACTTTTTAATATATAATGTACTTAATGTACTGAAGTACAAGGCCAATCACTTTTAATATTATTTTATAATACTGATTAATGATGTAATTCTTTTGGGTTGCAAAGAAAATGTTCCAAGGCATGTAGTTGAGTGGCAAAAACTGGCAGGGGATGCAATTTTGTTGATAAGTACCATAAAAATGTATTTAAGACATTAAGTCGAAGTAAAGCAATACATTATTTGTAGTAAGTCTGTACCAGAAAACAGACAATTTGAGGTGATATTCTGATTTCAGAAAGAATACTATAGATTATAATCTATAACAATGTTTGTCGTATTCAGATTCAGCGTATGAGAAAGTGGTAGAAAACATGTTCAAAATCTAGACTGAAAACCGAAATAATTTTTTGTTTGTTGCGTGGTGTGATGTATTAGAGTTTAAGGAATTTCTCTTCAATAGACTAAGATACAGATTAACAAATGATGTCCTTACCGATTCCAAAGATCGGATGGTGTTCCACCAGCGTCCAGGCATTGTCATCCACACAGTGGCTCTTGTACACCAGGAGCTGGCACACGTCTCTGGCTGTCATGTCTGCAGGTATCTCCACCACTTTACCGGCCCCATCCTCGCTCCACACTTTAACTATCTGAAAAAAACAAAGGGACCAGGTCACGCTTGTCACCGGCTGGAAAAGTCCCGCTATTAGTAGGACTATCTAAGACGCTTTCCAGCAAAAAAGGAAAGCAGGAACGTTCCAGACTACCTTTTTTGCCTGATCCTTTGTCAAATCCATCTTTCAGTTTTATCCCCAACAAGAGTGTTTTTTAATTCAAAAAATACAAATAAAAATGTAAAAAAATATCAGCAAAGTCCTGGAAACTGGCGCCCGCACACTAGGTTCAGCCCCTTTGTCCACGGCTCAACCAAGCTCCCTCAAACACACGTTCACGGATATGGATGTATACTGGCCTGTGCATGGTTTTCGCCACGTCGAAAGTAAAAAACACCAGAAATTTTCATCACAACACGAGGACATTTTGATCATGCCCTTAAAAACGCCACCCCTGGGAGCGGCGAGCGGGCACGGTTCAAAGCTGTAGGACCGCCCATTGTTGCGCCATTTTGAACCAGCTCAGCACCCAAAGCCACATTTAAACTGGCTGTAATTTTGCCCGAGTGTTTGCTCTGCAGATAACCACGGAGCAGCTGTTTCAAACAACTCCATCTGAACATTTGCACAAAAAGCCCGACACGAACGCATGCAGTAAATATGAGAGCCGAAAGTACTTCAAAACCACAGTGGCGACACGCATTGGGTCAAAGAAAAGGCGTTATATGTTTGCATGGTGATGTGTGTTAAAGTGCGTGTGTGCATACTCGCACACCTACGTACTTCACATCCTGTGCCTAGAGCGGGCGTTCTGCTCGCAAACTCTGCGTGCCTTGCACTGCACACAAGCCAAGCAGGAGCAACTGTTGAAAATGACATGAAGAAAGAAAAGGAGGGAAAAGAGAAACTAAATTCGCTAGAGAATCAGCTAAATGATGGCACTGCAAATCTCAAACGCGCTGGGTGCATAAAAATTTGCAGAAAACACCACAAGCAGCATCACGGCGACACCGACAAAGCTTCTGAACACCAGCAAGGGTGAAAGAAAAAAAAAAACGTCACTGTGCTCCCTTGCCCGTTCCAAAGCCCAGAAGACTCCTTCCCTCTCCTCCTTCAACCCATAAAAATGTGATTTTATTACATGTGACTTTTGGATGAGAAAAGTTTGTGAAACATTGACAGGGGAGGGCAAACTGAAAGCAGTGGGGTCTTGATCGCGGCACTTTGCCAACTGTGCATGCACACACACATCCATACAAACACACAAACATCCAGCAAAAAAGACTGAACACAATGCGAGTCTCTTACCTCCACAGCCTGAAAGAGGCAACAGTCTGGAGAGCAGGATGGCATTTTCACACTGAGACGCTCTCCAGTGACAGAGCGAGGGAAAGCGAGGGAGGTGGGGGGAGGAAAAGAAGTCAGGAAAGAGAGGGAGGGTGGGGGCGAATGGCAGGGAGAACAGAAGAGAGGTAAGAGTGAAGGGGGCAAGCGGGAAGGAAGAGGCGGGAGGAAATGAGAGAGGAAGGACGAGAGAGAGACCCGAGACGACTTGGCCCGGTGAGCTGCGCCGGGACTTGAATAGCGACGCAGAGTCCTGTAAACCGCCGCCACTAACTGCAATATCCATCGGTCCTTTCCCCCGCCCACTTCTCCCCCTTCCTCTTTCACATACGGGATTAACCCAGAGTCTTTTTTTCCTTTCAACCAGTCTGGTCATCTGGGTGGGTTACTTCCAAATCTGCACCATTTTGCCAAATTCAATACTTTCAGCTTCTATTAAAAGAACAGATTTTTATGTTGAATTAGGCACAGTAGTGTCCCCCCACAATCATGCAAATAGGTTGCAAAATTCCACGCGCCAGGACTTAAAATTTAGCCTCAAAGTTAAACCATCTGGCTAGTTTGCTGAAGAGCTCTACCGTCATTGAAAGAACACAACACTTTCAAAATGATGAATCCCATTAACACAGCAGGTGAAGAAAACTGCAAAACTGAGAAAATTTAGTGTACAGCGATTGCATACCACTCATTTCTGCTTCAAGTTGGGCAATTGTTTCATTTAGTTTTTACCGCGCATTTATCAGTTGGTATAATTTTGTTTAGCATCAGTTAGAATTAGGACTGCTGAGGGCTTTCCTGTTTTGTTTGCTCCCGGTTGGTGCTCATTGGCTGCCCACCTGGTGTTGATGGCCGGCTAGCCTGGCATTAGCGCCGGTTTTGCCGTGTCCCATGGTTCATTCCTGTCCGGCTTTGTGTTTATCACCGTAGCAGCTTTTCGTTGTTAGTTCCCGGTTAGCCTGGGTGCTCATCTTGTGGTTTTTTTTTATAGGCTAGCCTGGCATTAGCGCCGGTTTAGCCGTGTCCCTTTGTTTATTTCCGGCCGCCTCTGCATTTTTGGCTGCGTATTTTTTGGTCCGTCAGTATCCCATTTTCATTGCTTAGTCATTTCCCATAAAAACTTCACTTAAAACACTTTTAACGTTGCCGACACGTAAAACAATATGTCAACTGGCATGCAAAGCGTTCTTGTGTTACTCTGATGACGTCACAGCTCAGGATGACAAAAACTACACATACTGTCTTCAAAATGCATCATCTTGGAAAATAGTTGGAAATTACCCTAAAAATATCTAGGGATTGTATGCAAAAAAAAATATTATTTCCTCACATTTTGTATGCTTAAAAATTTGTGATTATCTATATTGACAAACCTCCCCCAAATACACACAAACATATAGGGCTTAATGTACTGAAGTACAAGGCCAATCACTACACACATGCATCACGCACGCTCTGCATGTCAGGTTTTAATTTCCATCTCCTTCAATCTCCCTGATATCCTCACCCCTCTCAACAGCTGTGAGCGAATTATTACACCAGCGATTTTAGCGACCAGAGCAACATCTATAATGTGCACTAGAGTTTCTAAGCGATGGAGTCGACCATTGGGAGCAATACGGACCGAGGGGGGTGAAGCGGGAGGAGGAGAGACGGTTGCTCAGCAAATCTACCCAGCCTGTGGAGAAAGAAAAAAAAACAAAAAACGAGAGAGCGACTACTGAAAGGAGAGCAATGGTGGAATGTTAGTAATGCAATACTGAGTCATAATCAGGCTCATGTGTAGCGTGCAGGCCAACACAGCTGGCCCCTAATGCGCTGTGAATGAGAAGTAAAAGCCGAAACAGCAAATGTAAACCAAAAAGTTAATTTCTTTTAATTCTTCAGCCTCTTGCGGCAGGTCTGCAGCAATCTTGATCAGTGGGATGAATGTTCATGTTAATGTATGCATGCGTGGGAGGGTCATGCATGTTCAAAGCTGAGGGAACAGATTTAAAGTAGACATAAAGCCTGTTTCTAGGGCAGCTCCACGGTTTGCGTTTAACAACCTCCACATTTAGGAGACTTGAAATAGATGTGAATGACAAGACTTTACAAGATGAAATAAAGTCACCAGAGCTACACCATCTTTCCCCAAACACGTATGCAGACACAAACATAATGAGCATATAGCGTTGAAGGATAAAAGACACCTGCAGGCATGAAAACAAAAGAATATATAACAGTATGCACAGGGGTCAACGGTCAAACTGAGTAATCTGCACTAGGGTCAGGACTGCTGACCAAAAAGCTTTATGGGCCCCTAAACCTATCAGGCTATTTGCAAACACACACATATACGTAGTTAAGCGGTTGTTCTAAAGCGCAGCACATCTCGTCCACAGTGACAATAAAAGTACAGCTTGTAAAAGAAATCTCAATTCAGTTGCAGCCGAGGAAGGAGGAGGAGGCGGGGGTCTTAATCTGCAGATGAAATCTTTTACGTAACATAAGAGCACAATGATGGATTCTCTCCTCTCTGCACGGCAATAGAAAATCTACAAAAGCATTATTATTAGAAGGGGACTGTCAGATGACTGAGCGTTAGTCGCTGCCCTGAGGTTTATTTCCAATATACTAGAATTCCAATGCCTACAATCATTGGCTCAAGAAGAACTCAATGTTGAGCATCCTAATTCTTTTGTCTTATTAAATTACAGCACACAGTGACAAAGTCTGTTCTGATCACAAAGAACGGCTCAGCATTAGCTAATCTGCAAGGCTTGGACATTGGTTCTGAAGGGAATGGGTTTGAGACTGACCATGAGCAAAAACGTATGACAGAAATTTCTAGTTTGGCACTCTCCACTCTCCTAGTGCACTTTTACCCAAAGTCTCTTCTTGCATGTAATTCGAAAATTGCATCCAAATTGCAATACAGAAGCTCCTCTACTTACGACCATTCGAGTTACGAAAAAAGGTAAATTTTCTTCAGGATGTCGAAAAATATCCGGATATTGCTGTAAGTTAGATTTTGTATTGTGTGCACCTTTTCCGAGTACAGGACATCACTGTATGCTTCTGGTGGCGCTGTGAGAGGTCAACCAGCATCCAACCGGAAGAAGAAATCCGCTTACTCTTCCTCCTTCGTGTGTAAATATTCTATACTGTATCTCCAGCGCACTAAGAATTTTGACATCTTTATTGTTCAATATTTCGTGTATCCATTCAATATGGTTGGTGTAAAGTGTAAAGCGGCGTGGATAAGAAAGTGGATAAGAAAGAAAGCTTGAATCGGTTGAGAAAATGGTTGGATTGTTTTTTTTTTCATCCACTCTCTACCACGGAGGACCTCTTGAAGCCCATCTTCCAAAAGTAAGTTAAACTCAACTTTATTCGTCTTTATAGAGCATATTATTTTATTAAATGTTTATTTTTTTAGTACACAACAATACAGGTTACTCATACAAGCCGGAAACATACTTAAATAAACCTTTAACATACAAAATATAGCACTGAGGCAACTTCCGAACAAATTTAACTTACGAACGATCGTCCAGAACAGAGTCTGTACTGATCTGAAAAATCGCAATCAATTTATTTCTCAAAATCGTGCAGCCCTAGTCAGTGTTCATTTTACCTCTGAAAAGTGATGGGTCCCGGGGACTCGCATGATCAAAAATCTATGGGTCCCAACAGAGATCTATGGGTCCCCAAAATGTAGTGTTATCGAGGTTGAAATTGTAAATCGGTGAGAAATATATACGGTAATATAAATCTATACATTCATTCAGTTTTAATCATCACAGTTTATTGGTAATACAAATCAGTTATCTCTTCAAGATTTTTCAGTTCACAACAATATTGTAAATTATACAAAATAATATTGATGAAATAATTATATAAATCTATATTTTCATTCAGTTTTAATCATCACAATTAATTGGTAATACAAAGCAGTTATCGCTTTTCAGTTCACAATATTGTACATTATACAAAATACTGAAAATACTGCCATCCACTTAACTATCTTTAGCAGTGAAAGCATGGCCAAGTCTTCTTTTTGATGTCGTATCCGTACATACTTGCATCTCTCTTCCTGCAGCAACAGAATTTCCATAGCTAATTTGTGGTTTTCATTGTCATTGTGCCAATCCAATGTGCTTTTCTGAAAGTTCGTATTGCAAAATGATTTATGCAATCCAGTTGTTTTGTCATGCTGGGTACACGCATCACAGAACATGTACCCTCCATTATCATCCTCCTCATAGCGTAACCAGGAATATAATTTAGTCCATTTTGGCAGAAAAGTCCTTTTCTTGCTAGGAGTATTCTTTTATTTTCCTTCGTCGAATCGTTCGCTTCAACGCACGTGTTTTCCTTGCCTTCGCGATCTTCTGGAGAATTTCTCCGTTTTTTCGTGCCGGAATTATTGCCGTTGTTATCATTTTCTGCATTATGTTTCGATTTATTACTGACACTGAAGAAATTACCAATTTTGTGTTGATGTTCACGTTAACTCGACGACAAGCACCACAACAAAGACGTAATCTCGAAGCAACAAGATCTCGTTGGCCGAGATCGGCAAGGAGACGAAAACTCGAACCGCGAGACCAAAACAACAATGGCGGATTTGCCTGACGAAAAGTTTGGAGTGCGGTAAATCTTTCTTAAAAAAATAATAATCGGGTAATAATGACAATTTTGTGTCAAAAACGTTGCGTCCCGGGGACGCATGTTGATTCGACATTATGCGTCCCCAGTAAAAATGATGTGTCTAGGACGCAGGGACGCGGTCAAACGCGAACACTGGCCCTAGTTTATACTTCCTGTTGAACAATTTATCCCAAATTGAATTACATTTTTATAGTTTTATGGTACTTAAACTGGCATTAAACCACTCGCTCAAAAAAAACTTTGTGAAAGTTAATTGCATCAACGGCAATTAGTGGGCGGCAGTAGCTCAGGAGGTAGAGCGCTCGTCTTGGGATCAAGGGATCCCAGTTCGAATCCCGGCTCGTCCGTGTTGCATGTCAAAGTGTCCTTGGGTAAGACACTGAACCCTTGATACCCCCAATAAGCAGGTTAGCGCCTTACATGGCTGCAAGGCCGCTATTAGGAAATGTGGAGCACATTGTAAAGCGCTTTGGGAAGACATTGACTTGAAAAGCGCTATATAAATGCAGATTATTTCATTTCATTAACGGCGACAAAACTAAATCACTCAGTAGACTTGAACAAAGTAACTTCAATTATTTTATATTGCAAGCTCACAAAAGAGAAATAAACTCAGGCTTCCGTTAAGGCAATTAAAAGGAGCTTAAAAGGCATTCGCAAACAGAATTGTTTTCTTTTTCAATAAGGCATACAACATGTAGTTTTCTTCTAGTAAATTATTCAAATATGTTGCAAAATATTCCAAGCGCCGGGAGACTCAAGAAATTTAGTCTCAAAGTTGACCGATCTGTTTTGTCGGAGTTGAGTGCTTAGAACTGCAAAAGCTGCGTGCCTTCCTCGTTTGCCTTTGCCTCCTTAAAGGTAAGCGATTGTGGCTTTTCATTTGTGTTTTTGTCTGTGCGTCTCAGGTTTGGTAGAATTCTGTCCAGCAAGCTCACTATTAGTGACGGAGCTGTCGAGGGCTTTCCCGTTTTGTTTGCTCCAAGTTAGCGCTCGTTGGATTCTCACCGTGTGTTGTTTGACTAGCTAACCTGGCAAAGTGCCAGTTTTGCTGTGTCCTATGGTTTATTCCAAGCTAGCTTCGCATTCTTTTGTCGTAACCACTTTTCGTTGTTGTTACCCGGTTAGCTTAGCTGCTCACTGCGTGATTTTTGGTTGCCCAGCATCGCGTTTATTTGCTGAGGCTGCGGCTGCATTTCTTTGATCAGTCACACTTAGCCCCCCATTGGCTCTCCATGTGTTAATTTTGCCAGTTAGCCCCTTTTTTTGCTGTCCTCCTTTTGTTGTACCATTAACTCGTCCAGCTGCGACACAAAGCTTAAGAATTATCCACAAAAACTTTGCTTAAATCACTCATACCCTCTTCGATTAAGCAACACGTAAAAAATATGGCAAATGTTGTTAGGGTGCTAGTGTTACTCCGATTATGTCACAGCTCAGGACGACACAAGAAGAGACATGAGGTCTTCTAAATGCATTATCCTGGAAAATAATTGGACCACAGTAAATAAATGTATAGAGAT
Organism: Urocampus carinirostris; assembly: GCF_059441175.1. Lineage (NCBI taxonomy): Eukaryota > Metazoa > Chordata > Actinopteri > Syngnathiformes > Syngnathidae > Urocampus > Urocampus carinirostris. Next base: position 12,001,418 of record NC_142350.1, on the reverse strand, counting down.
TTCATGCAAAAAACATGTACTATATGCTCACATTTTGCATGTTTAAGAATTTAGGAATACATTTAAGAGGGTTTTGAACTTGTTAGCTTTGTTGTTTTTCTAAATGTTTTGGGGATTTTAAAGAACAGCAACAGTAATTGTGGCAAAATCCTCCTTGGTTGGATACTGTGCTCTATGCATTGGTAGGTTTTATCCTGGGTGCCAAGGTTGCAACCACACCTCATTGTGCTCGTCAGGAGCAAGCACTTCCCTTCTCAAACACGCCACCAAACTCTTTCATGTCTGCTACTTGTTGGGTTTCAAAGCAGACTGAGTTAATTAGCGATGCAGACAGTCTTAACTCAATTTCACGTCGCCGGAGGGTCGAACAAAGCTAGGGTTTGTCTCACCTTGCCATGAACTGTCACTCACTCTGCACAAAGGCATCAAAATGTCCGGTATACAGATGGATGCGCAACGCTTTCCATTTTACCAATACAGGGAGTGCAGAATTATTAGGCAAGTTGTATTTTTGAGGATTAATTTTATTATTGAACAACAACCATGTTCTTAATGAACCCAAAAGTCTCATTAATATCAAAGCTGAATATTTTGGAAGTTGGAGTGGGGCTTTTTTAGTTTTAGCTATTTTAGGAGGATATCTGTGTGTGCAGGTGACTATTACTGTGCATAATTATTAGGCAACTTAACAAAAAACAAATGTATACCCATTTCAATTATTTATTTTCATCAGGGAAACCAATATAACAGCTCAACATTCACAAATATACATTTCTGACATTCAAAAACAAAACAAAAACAAATCAGTGACCAATATAGCCACTTTTCTTTGCAAGGACACTCAAAAGCCTGCCATCCATGGATTCTGTCAGTGCTTTGATCTGTTCACGATCAACATTGCGTGCAGCAGCAACCACAGCCTCCCAGACACTGTTCAGAGAGGTGTACTGTTTTCCCTCCTTGTAAATCTCACATTTGATGAGGGACCACAGGTTCTCTATGGGGTTCAGATCAGGTGAACAAGGAGGCCATGTCATTAGTTTTTCTTCTTTTAGACCCTTTCTTGCCAGCCACGCTGTGGAGTACTTGGATGCGTGTGATGGAGCGTTGTCCTGCATGAAAATCATGTTTTTCTTGAAGGATGCGGACTTCTTCCTGTACCACTGCTTGAAGAAGGTGTCTTCCAGAAACTGGCAGTAGGACTGGGAGTTGAGCTTGAGTCCATCCTCAACCCGAAAAGGCCCCACAAGCTCATCTTTGATGATACCAGCCCATACCAGTACCCCACCTCCACCTTGCTGGCATCTGAGGCGGACTGGAGCTCTCTGCCCTTTACCGATACAGCCATGGGCCCATCCATCTGGCCCATCAAGACTCACTCTCATTTCATCAGTCCATAAAACCTTAGAAAAATCCGTCTTGAGATTTTTCTTGGCCCAGTCTTGACGTTTCAGCTTGTGTGTCTTGTTCAGTGGTGGTCGTTTTTCAGCCTTTCTTACCTTGGCCATGTCTCTGAGTATTGCACACCTTGTGCTTTTGGGCACTCCAGTGATGTTGCAGCTCTGAAATATGGCAAAACTGGTGGCAAGTGGCATCTTGGCAGCTGTACGCTTGACTTTTCTCAGTTCACGGGCAGTTATTTTGCGCCTTGGTTTTTCTACACGCTTCTTGCGACCCTGTTGACTATTTTGAATGTAACGCTTGATTGTTCGATGATCACGCTTCAGAAGCTTGGCAATTTTAAGAGTGCTGCATCCCTCTGCAAGATATCTCACTATTTTTGACTTTTCAGAGCCTGTCAAGTCCCTCTTCTGACCCATTTTGCCAAAGGAAAGGAAGTTGCCTAATAATTATGCACACCTGATATAGGGTGTTGATGTCATTAGACCACACCCCTTCTCATTACAGAGATGCACATCACCTGATATGCTTAATTGGTAGTAGGCTTTCGAGCCTATACAGCTTGGAGTAAGACAACATGCATAAAGAGGATGATGTGGTCAAAATACTCATGTGCCTAATAATTCTGCACTCCCTGTACAGGTCGATGTTCATCTAATGTAGCATTGTTTTAATCAGTGTTTAAAAAATCTCGGTGCAGCTTCAGTTTAATTTCTAAATGATTGTCATTACGGTCACAAGGGAGCCTTAAGTTGAAAATATGATGTTCTTCAAATCAATGTAGAGGAGATAGTAGGGGTAAATAAATTTAGCCTTAATTTAGTGGTCATTGCATTCTTTTTATTATTGTATTTGTATATTTTTCAGTTGTTGAGGTTTTTTTGATAAGATTTAGCTCGTTTTTCCCCTCCCATGCAAAATTCGACAAGCTTTTAAAATTAGTGAAATGATCTGCCAGTGGAACACATGTTTTAACACTAGTATTTAAAACGGCTGTTTAAATATCTATCTATCTATCTATCTACCTTGGTCATATCCCTCAAGAGGGGTGACCGACAGCAAGACAAACACATACAATAACTAGGAAAATACAAAGGGAAAAAAAAGCAAAAAAACACACACACAAAATGTTTTGGACCATGGCTAACCCACTTGCCCAAACACCCAAACAAGTTAGGCACCTCGGCACCTAAGTTGGTCATGCTTCGCCCCTCCAGATGAAACGGGACATCAGAAAGCCGCCTGTTTAAATAAAATAAGGAAAATAATGTGAACATTTAAGTTGGACAGTTTTCTGTGTCAGGCCAAATAAGGTATCACAGCATACTGGTGTGCTGTCTCATACTGTTTTTGTTGTTGCTTTTTACTAAGATGTTCGGCATTTCAAAATAGTAACTAGAATGTTAACGGAGAGGGCAATAGAAACTTATTACATTGGAAATAGAATCAAGTTATTGTAAAAACAGACAAGAACAAATACTAAATAAATAATAAAAAAGATCAACTTCAACTGCCAAATGCAAAAAAATGGAGATTACAAAATGTTTCAGTCTAGCCCAAATAGTGTTTCTTTCCTGACCCCATTAATACCCCAAAGATTACATTTTATTTGTGAGCAGGCCTAAACTTGACCGACTGATTTAGAGAGATTGTGGCAAGTTGTCATTGTCCATAAACCTCAGGGACCTGGCCGAGAATTACCCATTACCAAACTCCCTTAAAGACACAAATTCGCTGACTATCGGCAGTTAAACTCAATTCCCACTTGCAGCAAATTACCTTGATCCGCATTAGAATCGACTGTGACGCATCTCTAACAATAGAGCTTACACATCCAACGTAATTATAAGCTTATGGTGTAGAACAGACTCTCTCTGCAATCATTGCACGCACACAACACACACACACACAAACAAGCTCGTGCACCTGATCTGATTGCAGTAGGTCAGCAGACCTTTGCGTGCAGGGGATCATCAGCTGACCGTGGACAAAAGCTGGGGAAGAAGTCCTCGCCGCAAGGAGAAAATGACTCAGCATTCAGATGCCGTGACATTGTCGCAATATATATGGACGTTTCTCTCTTTTGTAGTCCGGTGGGCTTTATACAAGAAAAAAAATATAATCCTATGCGCCTTATAATGAGAAAAAATTGAAATATGGTGACTTGAAAGTGCAAGCATGATAATATATTGTGCAATACCAGCATACACGTTTGAGTGTTGTTAAAATCAATTTTTGTGTAGCAAATCAGCCAACCTTTCACCTCCTATTCACTTGCTTAACAATAGCAGTGAATTATATTTCATTTCCTGCAAGACAAAAGAAATTAACTCCAATTTGTCAAGCAGAGGGGGAACACTTTCAGGTAGGCTACAACTTAAATTCCACTGAGGCAAATTAAAAACACTGGGTTTAATCCAAACTGCTCTACTGTCCCCTGAGATATACAACACACTTCCCAGTGGTAATGATTTAGTGTGAACAGAACTGCTTGCAAATAAAAGCATGAATTAGTTACTGTCTGCAGCCTAATGTTGAGGTTTAACAATCCTGCCTTTTCGAGACTCATGAAAATCCCATCAAGCCGAAGCCCAAAACGGATATTTATTATGGATCGCTGCCATAATTTGAGCAATAGTTCAGGTGGATCGAACCAATCAGAGCCAACACGCAAGATTGTATGACAATGAAGTTAATTTCCAATACTTACACAAGTTGTCACGTTATGTTGTTCACAGTGGGATGATCATAATACAGGCAAGACAAATCCATTTATGTTATTAGCAAAGATGTGGACCATAAACCTGTCATGTCACGCATAGACTCGTGTATACTTATAGTATAATAACATAAGCTGTTAATAAGAGCTGTGTATCCCGGTGAGAAAGGCCGAAGATTAGTGAAGAATGTCAAGATTCTGGCAGAACAGCTGGAGGGAGCAACCGTGTGAGAGATACTGTACTGTGATTTAAAGGAAATATGCTAAGGTAAATGTGTCTGCAGAACAACGCACTAAGATTGTCATGATTAACATGTACTTGAAACATGCATAACACCAAAACTTTCCTCTGCTTTAGATTTGACCTAGATCAACACAAACTTCTTGGCTTCATGAACATATTATACAACATCTTATGCCAGCAGAACCACTAACATCTGAAATTGTCAATGTGACACAGTTTTCTTGCAATTTAGTGATTTGATCAGTGACAGATTATATTTAAAAGCTGGATGTGGTTCGTTTTTAGTATTAGCTATGATTAGAAGACACATGATGGTTCCAGGGAAGGAGGCCAGTGTGGAGGACAGCACTCTGATTCAACCACACAAACCACCCATGATGAACAAGTGGGTTACCACGTCTCTGCTTGAACTGGATTTACACTATGTTTGGCATATCAAATTTGTGAGAAAAATTGTTTCATTTCCTTGACAAAAAAAATAAATAAATATTGTGAAGACAAACAATTTTCATCACATGAAGAATTAGACGGGACTTAAGGCACTTTAGAAAAACAACAACAACTGAGAATAAATTAGTATTTGTTATGTTCACCTAAACTTTGAGTTCTTTTTTGAATTAAAAAAAGTGTTATACACAAAAAAAAAGGTATTCTCAAAAAATAAGGTGACTTTTTTTTTCTGTGCGCCCCCGTACCAAACGACCCACAGCCGGGACGTTGGGGACCACCGCACTGATATAAGAGCAAAAATAGAAGGGAACTTTAATCCAGAAGATGAATATTACATGATCCAATCTAACAAATTAACCTCAAAAAAACCACTGCAATCTCAACACGAATCTGAATTATAATGGCTTTTTTTCAGTGCAGAAGACAGCCACTGAATGAACTCAACTCAACAAAATGAAACTGGGGAAAAGTCGCACAACAGGCCCTTTGTGCAGAGTGCAAGGTTGCTCGCTGACTGCATATCTCGTGAGATGATGTCAAGGAAATAGAATGAACGATACAGAACACTCACGAAAACCTGAGTATTTTTTATCATTCAGGGAGGGCATCCTGAAAAGGACAGAAAATTCCTACGTTCTTCCAGGGGAAGGAAGGGCAAGGCTAAGACACACACGGGCGTGCTTCCACACTCTCATAATGCAGCGCCAAAAGCCATTTTGAAAGCGTGTGAACCGGAAACAGATGCCTGTCCTGCCGGGGCGGGTAGATGGATTAACTAAGTTCAGAGGCAGCAAAACCTGCAGACGTTCCCAGCCATGCTGTGGAAGTCTGCGTCCGGTTTCCAGCATCCTGGAGACATTGCTCACCTCCTTCCACGACAAAACATGCCAGTCACTATCCGTGTGTGAGCGTGTGGTGTTTTTGATAATGTCACTTCCTCTGTACTCACAAAAAGACGAATAGTTTAAGATAACCTGGGGTAACCTGCCGTGGGAGGGAAGGCTGGGAACATGCAAAATCAACACGAGCTGCTCTGACCTGCGCAAAACAGGCCCGTCAGCTGTTCTCACCAACTCAGTGCGTGCACACAGGCGCATGCATTCAGATGACTGTGATACAATAAAAAAACAAAATCAAGTGCAGGAACATAACAGATATGTGTGGATTATGAAGTTTTAGCGCCGTACATGTAAAAAAAATAATCAGAGACATATACCATATTTTCTGAACTACAATGTGTACCCAAAAACCCCATATTTGCCGTTAAATTGAACATGCGCCTTATAATCTGGTGTGCTTTATATACAAAGAAAATTGAAAACGTGTTGCTAAAATTGACCAATCATTGATTAATCGATATATCGCTGACCACGATTGCATAATACGATTGGAACAGGGATCTGGTCACTGATCAATCACTACACAATTACGGTACTTTTTGTGCGACGCTAGCCCTGACTGTTGTTTTAATCCCATGTGCCAAACAGTCTAATGTACCTTATATAGGAAAAATAAATCAATAAAGACTACTTATAATCCGATGCGGAAAATACGGGATATGGGAGTAGGATAACTTTTGAACTTGTGAAGTGGCTTGAGAACACCTACGTGTTGGGCAGAAGCTTCGATTGGGCTAAGGATTGGTGAGCCGCTTGGACTGCAGAGTTCAGGGAATGGGTTGGGGATGGCAGGCAGCGAAGCTGGACGCAGATGCTGCTCCTCCCGCAGGCACCTGCAGGGGGAGACACAAGCACATGTACACTTATTGTCTCAGTCTTCAGTGACCAGTGAAACCATTTTGAAGAAAAAGCTAAGTCATGGAATGCTCATTACATTTAATTACCGTTCAGGTCCTGAAACTAAATGCAAATTTTTGAAATGACTAAACCCCGTTTCTGACCTACTTTGAGATTATTTTAAATCTTTATATACATGTGTGTTAGATCAGCAAGGCTCACTAAAGATTTGACTCTGTCAATAGGATTTAAATCAAAGCGTAAAAAGGTTGCATAGAAATGTATGCAAATAAAGCTTCCCATTAACTGGTTGGAATCCAATCAATGAACTTTTTTGGAAAAAACAAACAAAAACAAACAAAAAAACTCCCAAACACATTTGTTTGTGGTGTCTTTAAAAAGTTAAATGTAGAATATTTTCTTCATTAAGTATGTGTTAACATTATCAAAATGAGTTCAAACAGCCTTTATAATTTACTTTTAGCACGGATGTTCCGGAACTAGCAACACAATGGGAAGAAGGAATAAGGGAGGGGCAAGGAGGGGTGGAAAGGCATTTCATGCTCGTTCCCAGGTTTTTTGTTATTGTAGCGTGAAAATGCTAAAAGTAAGAAAAGACATGTTTCAAATACAGTTCAAATGCCAACCCAAACCCCCCAAAAGATGTAAAAAAAACTAATCCTATTAGTACTTGAGGAATGAGATGACAGCGGCTGCGATCACGACTTTAAGCCAGAAGATGGCAGTAGAAAGTAGCAAAGTTTCAAGTTGCGTTTACCACATTTGAAACAAACCCAATTTAAAAAGATAGAAATCAACAACTCTATAATAATATAAAACCTGTAATCAAGAGTAAACAGGGTTCGTACACTTTTTTCATGGCCAAATTTAGGCACTTTTTTATAAACATTTGAAGCCAATGTCTCAATTTCTACAGTACCATTAAAATAAACCCGGTGTGATTCATGTCTTTTGCAGATCTACAAATATAGCTGCGATTTACATATGCAATTTTTAATCTTGTGTCTGCATGTTTCAAGACAGATTATATTTAGAGCTGGAGTAAATCTTGAATACCGCAAAATTCGGACAAATAGACGCAACTTTTTTCACAAGCTTTCAAACCTGCGGTGTATCCAATGAATATGTCTGTCGGGTAAAACGCAAGTTTAAATTAACTTTGCGCTTTATGCATGAATAAAACTCGCAAGAACCGACCTTCATCATGGAAAAGGCGTCTATCGAAAGGGGAGCGCTTTAGGATTTCAAGCACCCATACAAACCTTGTATTTAAATCAATAGTTTTTTTAACAAGGATTTTTTTGACCAACAGAAGGTAATAATAAACATTGTCCCTTTAAGTGCAACTCACTTATTACTGATTGATTGATCTATTTTCATATTTGTTTTTAAGTTTGTCATTTTTAGATCTTATTTTGCATTGAATCCGAATTAAAAAGATATTTTAGAACAATTGAATGTTTTATCAGCACTTTATGGTAGGAAAATCCCGTTTGGCTCAACATCACCCAGACCCTAGCTCCATCAGCCCCAAACACATTTGAGTTTGAGACCTCTGGTTGAGAAGATGCCTATGTTGAATGACGAATGCATAGGGGGATTGTTGTGCTTCACTACCTGACGGCCTGGATGTGCATGGGCTGAGACTGCCGCAGTCTCTCCCTGGCGGGCACGGAAGGTGGAGTGTGACGTCGGACGGATGGCCCTTGCCTGACGAAAGGAACGTGCATCAAGTGATGGTGAGGAACGTGGCCGTTGTTGAGAATGAGCGCCGTGTCAGCCGGCGTAGAGTAAATGTTCTCGACGGAGGAGTTCATTTCGTTGACAAGCTTCTCCAGGTCCACATCGTCATCTGTGGGAGGAGGTAGCGGGGCAAAGAAGTGTGAGTTGGACAACACCAGCTGTTATCCATTCATTCATACGACGATTCTTAAGGATAAAAGGTGAAAATGAGCCTCTCAGCTAACAGAAACAGAAACCACTTTCATCAGGCCAAAGGGATGTCCAAATCAGATGGACGGAAATCTCTGTCAGTAAACGGGAATTTTGAAGAGGCATAAAAATAAAATGTCCTTAAGATAAAATTTTCCAACAAAACATGAACATTAAATGAAAGAAGCTGCTAGTGGTAGCTGCTTATGATGTGCAACAACAAAAAAGCAGGGACGAGCAAGATGTCACTCTACACCAGGGGTCCGCAACCTATGACACGCGTGCCAACAGTGGCACGCGAGGGGTTAACCAGTGGCACGCGAGCGCACGGCAAATTAATAATGATTATATTTTAAAAATGTGCATTTTTATCTGTAATGTAGACATTTTCAGTTGCGCGTGTCATGGTTGCCATGGCGTCCAATTGGCCGCGACCGTGTGTGTGTGTGTGTGTGTGTGTGTCACGGTTGCCATAGTGCCCAATTGGCCCCGCCCGTTTGGCGCCAGCTGCAGCTCGTTGAGAGATGTCTACTGTATATTAAGCTCAGCGCTCTCTTACTTGCTTCATCAGCCCGTCAAACAAACTTCTGCCCCACAAGACGTGGGTTCTGACTTGGTCCTATTTTCCAGTCTGGTATTGTTTCCGTTTATTTTTGTCCTGTTTAATTTCGGGTTCCAGTTTTGTTTCCGTCTGTTTTTGTCCTGTTGTTAGTATCTCCAGTTTTTGTTCCTGTCTAGTTTCTCCTGTTTATTTTCGATATCCTGATTCGTTATCTATCTTGTCCCCTCCTGTCCGGTATCGACCCGGGCAATTGGAATCGATCTCGTCGGTCTCTGGCTTCCTTTCCTTCCACGCCAGACTGGCTGCCTAACGTGCATGACCCCCCATTTTCCCGTAAAATAAAGGCTTGTGTGAGAACGTCACGCGATTGGGTCCTGATCCTGTTCTGGTTCTTGACAGCGCGCCGTGTTATTTAGAAGCTTTACGCCCCTCCTCCTCTGCTTCGTGTGTCAGTGTGTGTTTACGCGGCGCCTCGCAGATCCATGTTTAAACCCAGCCAACGAAACACACATGCGTGCGATAAATGAACAAGTCATGACGGCCCCTCGAGCGAAAACATCATGTTCTTTCCAGCCAGCGTGGACAGACGAATGGGGCTTTGTGATCGAGAAATTCTTGCTTCACTGAAATTCTTGCTCCGCTGTTCGGTCAAAAAATTGGAGTTTGAACGCCAGTAATGCGTGAGTGCCTACGCTAGGGTGCGATGCTGAGCGGCGTACGGGTGTTTTAGCCCCTTATTATGCCTCCGAAGAAAGTCAGTGCAAGCAGCAAAGTTGCTACAGGAGAAAAAAGAAAAGTAGTGCGTACAACTTTTGCATTTAAGAAAGAAATAATAGCAAAATATGAAGGAGGTGAGTGTCTGATCTTGCTAGGGAATACAGCATGGCTAAATCTACGATCAGTACGATACTAAAGAATAAGGAGGCTGTGAAATCTAGTGATGTGGCTAAGGGAGTAAGTGCTATAAGCAAGCAACGGCCGCAAGTTTTGGAAGAGGTTAAAAAACTTGTGATGATTTTCCTCTCCCCTGTCCACCTGCGCCTTCTGCTGACCACCACAAAGGTAAGAAATCCTAATTACGTGCTCACTACTTAAAATGAAACAGAAATCATTATTTTTTACATCTGTCTGTATTCATTTGTTATTTAAATTTTTTCATAATTGAGAAGACTATAGCAAAGGCTACCACAGTAGCGTATAATTTCTGCTTTAGCAAAAGTGGGCTATAATATAAATATCATGTAAAATAGTAATATAATTTTTCCATCACTCACTCAACTGAAATATTTCTTTAAAATAGTATTGGATCAAAAGACAAATAAATGCAAAAATCTATTAACCACAACTCGATTCTTGATGTGTGATACAATAATGTATCAAGATCATCTCAGGGGCCAGAGAAAATCTTCTCAAGGGCCACATCCGGCCCAAGGGCCTTGACCTTGACATGTGTCCTAAACCAACACTGCACGGAATCCCTGACATTTCTGTATGGTAAAAAAAATAAAAAATAAAAACAACGGATCCAAGCAAACTGGGAGTGCTCACCAGCTTGAATGGTCATATAACACTTGGGCATGCATACAGGGCAGCTGAGGACACAGATTACAATATGTAGTGCCAAAGTGCACGTAATTATACAGAATAATCAAGGACTGGCCAACATCTGCAGACTGAGTGAGCCTGAAGAGTGAGTGGGGCAAAAAGCTGCTCTCTATTCAGAAACAGCAGGGTGTAAGCTCGGTTCAGATCACAAAGAGGTATGCAAGAGAAGCACAGAGGGCAAATGGAGGACACAAGGTCAGGTGATGTTCAAGATTGGGACACTGGTTATGGGGGGAAGGATGGTGAAAACAGTGTGGGAAGGTTGTTATGTAAAGCTGGTGATAGATTGTTGTGTTATCCCCTGCAGAGAGCTTTATAAGCAAGGAAAGTTTCTGATGCATTAGAGTTAAATCACAATTTACCACAGAAGCTGATTTTTGTTTTTTTCTGTTAAACAATTGTTTTACTGTTTAAACAGGGACTAATGATGTGTGGTGAATGAGCTTTCTTGACATCATCTGATTATATACACAACCATTAAAAAGTTTGGGGTCGCTTAGAAATGTCCTTGTTTTTTAGGGAAAAGCACTGTTTTTTCTATGAACATAACATAAAACTAATCAGAAATACAGTAAACCCTACACATAACGCATTACAGATTGTCAATGAGCAGCTTTGTTCAATAGTAGCCGCAAAACACCATAGTTAACATGTACATTGAAGAGGCGTCTCAAAAATGCTGTGCTTCAAGACAGAATGGCCAGAAATAGTTTAAATGTGAAACTCGGCAGTCTGTACTTGTTCTAAGAAATATAGGCTATTCCACGCGAGAAATTGCCCCAAAAAACTGAAGATCTACGATGGTGTGTACTACTCCCTGGAGAGAACAGGACAAACGGCCTCTTTCCAAAGAAGAAAGAGAGGGGAAAAGATGGCAAGCACATTAGTCTGTAGTTTTGAGAAGCAAGCACCTTACAGTTCCTCAAATAGCAGTCAACTGCGTTAAATGGTACCCACATAACAACAGTGTCAACATCCGCCGTAAAGAAACAACTCCTGAGATTCAGGCAGAGTGGCAAAAAAAAAGAAAAACAACACAGACATTGGACAACTGATTTGATAAATAAAATTGAATTTTTAAGAAAAAAAAAAAAAAATTGTAAAGGGGACCCCAACCTTTGAATGGTTGTGTGGTCATGCCATAAGATTATCAGGACTGGCCAAGATCATTTTTTAAGACATAGTCCAAGGGGGCAGGAGGGGGGAAAGACTGAAAAGGAATTGGGCCAAAAACATCAAGGAATAAACTGGTGACAACTTTGCCACAACCCAAATGCAGGCCTTGAACCATCAGACGTGGAGAAAGCTGTCCAAAATTACGTCCTCAGTGGTGCTCTGACAACCCGGCCTATTAAGGGATCCGTGAATTATGTATACAGTATATTTTTCAATTTATGTACCGGTATGTATAATTAAAAATGTGTTGGATGACAGCAGTTCTGTTTGGAACATGACTTTCAGATTAGTCCTGAAGATCAAGATGCTATAGTAGGATAAGGGCTGTATAATTCAAATTCATCTACCTCCTCCCATTGCTGGCTAGGTCCACAGCACAGTTTTTGGTCTCAGCCAAGGAACATATAGCATTGAAAGGCTTTCTTTCTCCATTCTTCATAAATGTTTAGGCACGGCAGCCTCCGTCTGGCCAGCATCTGTCTACAAAAGCTTCTGTGGAAGCGCGGCCAGGACATTCCAGTCAAATCCCAGGATACAGTGAATGAGCATGCTCTGTCCCTGGCAAAGGCACCCTGCAATCACTGATGGGCAACTTGGAGGTCACAAAACTGTGGATATGAGCTATTTCTTTGGCTAACTTGTGTAAGAAAAGATTGAATGGTTCATGCATTCCAACTGATGTGTTCTATAAGAATTAATGTGCAAAACTTTGTATCAAAAGCAAAAACAATATTTTATATGGCAGGAAATTCAAGAAAACTGCTTTCTTTTCGGGCATGTTGCCACAAACATGACTTCCGAAAATTGGAAAAAAAAATCACTGTGAAAAAAGGGCATATCTCAGCGAAATGGGCAAGCAGATTGGATCATGTCATGGGCTAATTGAAGTTTATTTGACAATTATGAAATGTATTATTATTATTACAAATTATTATAAGGTGCACCCCACAAAAAGTGTTTTTTCATATACAAGAGCACTGGACTATAAGGCTCATGGCGTCAAAACTACAGTAAGAGCTACCGTATTTAAACGTTGCACATATTATACACTTAGAGTGCACAAATGTCGCTGACCCAGACATTATTATTATTGTATAGGTTTGATCAAGTCATTGGCATCACACATTGAAATTAAATGTGTTGAAGAATAAGATGTTGGAGAGTGCCTTTGGCGGTTTTGTTGAATTTTGTCTTAAATTATATGGTGTGGCTGTGTGTGTGTATATATATATATATATATATATATATATATATATATATATATATATATTTTTTTTTTTTTTTTTGCTTTTATGTCTCCGAGTCTAAAAGGATCCCGACTCCTGGTGTATCTGATCAGACTTTGCATTTATATCTTGTGGGACGACCTTCTTTTTTCTCCATTCTCTAGCCTTATTTCTGGCACCTTGAGTAAAAATAGTATGATAATGGGCTACAATTGAATGCTTTTTTATATGCCATCTGTATCACTGTATATGCCGCAACCGGGGTTTTGATTCCCGTTGCCTACAAAGTTTTGCGATTTTTGGCAGAAACATTTGTACACCGTAAGTGTATAATATGTGCAACGATTACATTTTACAACTGATCAATCATATCACACATACAAATAATGTAAAACTTAATGTAGTAATGTACACATCGTGACAAATGGTTCGCGCCCCGGCCGAGTCATTCCTAAGACTTAAAAAGTGGTCGGCGGCGCCCTCTGTTGGCTGCGGCTGCATTGGCTCGCTACAACGGGTCAGGTGCAATCGACATTTCGTTCTGTGTACATTGTTACACAGAATGACAATACAAGGAAATTATTATTATTATTATTATTATTATTAAATATGATCATTGATTTTTGCAATCCGGAGATGGAATAAGAGCTTGCTCTGTCCACTCCACGCATCGGCCCGGTATTGCAGTACCTCCGGGAACGGTGCATTCGCAATGATCGCAGAAAGGCTTTAGGGCTAGGACCTTAGCTTGGCCTTTTGGCTGAGAGTAAGTGTCCCGGCTCCTAGGCTTTGTAGCGTATTATGAACTGACCGATAACGGATAATGGATAATGAATAACGAAGATAGAACAATAACCCTTCAAAACCCCAAAACCCCACACATGAATAAAATTCTGTAGACATTTCTTATTGTATCCACCCTATATTGCAGTTATCAGGAGCACTTTGAAATTTAGGGCCAATTTGGTGTTTTTAAGTACGCCTGACAGTGCAGAATATACGGTAATTTCCAACATTGGAGGCATTTCTTGGCATCTTTAAGAATTCCAGAAGGCGGATAGATGTAAACCAGTAAAAAAATTTAGATTAGTTGGTTGTGTATAAGTGGGGTAGTATAATACCATTTCATCCTGATTGAATTTTGATTCTATTGATTCTGGAAGTATTTACCGCATTGTATTATGAACCCGATTCGATTAGTTGCACCTTTGTCCCATGACCTGTGTCCTACTTTCCTTAATGTGTCCCCTCAGATAATCTGACATGCACTCCTATCATAGTCACAGTCCTCTCTCTGGGCCATGTTTACAAGACACTTGCACGAGCACACATAAGCAAACTTTAGGGGAAAAGAAGAGGTCGGTAGGCGTAAGAATTACAGCTTATTCTCTGCTTCCAGGCATTTCCACGACGACTAATGTGATTTCTAAGAACGTGGTGTAGGGAAGAAATTTGGAACATGTGAGTTGAATGGTCAGGGACCATGATAACAGTTTTTCATCCTCCCAAATAACTAATAAAATCCTGCTTCTAGACACGGATTCCAATTTTTCCAACTCTAATTTATATTCAGAGAAAAATAAAAACACACAAACTATGTGTTTTTATTTTTTTATTTCCTTTTACCATAGCATTATACAGCTTTGGTAAATATGTCTCCAAAAAGCAGCGTTGTAGAGACTCAAATTTTACACAATTAACCGATCAATACTTATTTTGCTTGTCAATTTAATCTGAAGGTATCTTATTTACAAATTAAAGACAGTAAAGACATGCTCAAAGAGTACAAACCGTAAAGATATGTTCAGTTCATATTCTGGGCATCCTTAAATGGACACTATTATTTGACCCCTAGATCTCTCTGTAATGGTAAAGTAAAAGAAAAAATGAGCGCTAAAAAGGCATAAAAAATGATAAGAACAACGGATACTCGAAGTAACCAAAAACACACCATTTTACTTCTCATCTTTTACCCAGCCTTTTTGAAGATTTTGGGTACTCATAACAGCAAGCTGACAAATATGTCAGATCCCTCTAGGGGAGTCTCATGTTTTTTAAATAAATGCTAATTTCTGGACCAACGAGTATCTTAAGAAATGCATCTTTATATGATAATTCATGTATTTTTCTTATTATTTAAATCAATTTATATTTCTCTTTAATAAAGTTTTTTTTTACCACTAAGGGGCTAAATAATACACACTGTCCTTTTAAAGCATTGTCCAATACAGAAAAGTAGAACATAACAGACATTCTGTTTGGACTACCCAGTTAATCAGAAGCTTATTCGTCAACCTCAATTAAACTGAGGTTCAAGCTAACGGAACTGCAGGAGTGTGACAAAAATGTTCAAGGAAAAACAAACAAACACTGTACTCACTTTCATTTCAGAAGCCCAAACAATCACATCAGCATAGTACACATCCTGGGCCTTGCTCAACAGTATAAAGGCTGATCTATCAGATACCCAACGCATATTGAGGAGACACGACCAAGCTGTGCTACTCTTTACCATTTCAAAATCAAAATATTATAATGAAAATAGAAGTGTCTGAAATATGTCTAAGAAGTAGTGTAGGCTGATTAAAAAAATAATAATTGGGTCTTTCTATTCATTCTTTTTTTTGCGATTGGACCTACAACAGCCACTTCGTAATTCATCATTATCGTTACTATGACTATCAGCCCGGGAATTATTGTGCATCCAGAGAAAAAAACGATGAGCAAGGGTAATATGATTCAATATTTGTATAAAAGCTCTACATCTGGATTGCAGAGCTTCCAATGATGACAGCAGACATTGCCTTTGATCAAGACATAGATAGATTTTAAGGGTCAGGAGGGTGCTTTAGGAAGTTTGGGAGATTTTGAAAGCAAGAAAAAAGGGAGAAAAGATGAAAAGATTCCACAAAACACAGCGCAGAGGAAATTGGAAAGGACAAGTGTAAAAAAGGATAACGTGTCATCTGTCATCTCTAGTATAAAAACATCGATAGACAATACTTGGCTATACTTGCTGTGTAATTGAATTTCTTGTATTGACAGCATTGGAGAGTTACCATGGTGATGTGGCAAGTTTGGATGGGCTGAGCGCTGAAACCCTGGAACAATCAGCTCCTCGGGCCTGCGTGTGGAACTGCGGTCCATGCCTTCCTGCCAAACAAACAAAACATCCAAAACAAAAAAGAAAAATGTTTTTAAAAGGGAGTCACAAAAGGCCATGCAGTGGTGTTGGATGTCAGCTATTTAAACCAGGCAAAAACTCAGTGAGTAATTTTCACAGCCCTAAAACAATACATGGGTTCACGCTTCTGCTCTGCTCTGCTCTCGAGGAACACTGAATGACACGGAGGCGATACTTTGACCCTGTAGCACTGTGACTTCGTGACCCCTCCTCACCTTTTTGCCCTTTGTCTGCCGTCACGGAAGAATTGGGGGCGCGCACGCTCGTCTCAAACCGCCGCATATGACATTCACTTCACGCAGATCAATCACTCTGCGAGCACACTTCAACCATCAATCATAGTCAAGTTCCTCATGCCTTGGGTAATTCAACACAGCCTCAAGCCTTGAAAGCTGCAGAGTGAAGCGAGGGAAGAAGGCCAAACACACACACAGAAATGATATCCCTAATTTTCGTGGAAAACGCATAACGCGGGAGAATTATTCCCAGGAATTACTCATGGCCAGATGTCCTACTGCGATTGCACGCACACATTTGGGGATGCTTCGAAAACATCCATAAATGCCCAAAGTACGATTTACGGCTCCAAGAAGCCGCAGCCAAAAGCTTTCCAAGGAAGGCAACTTGACTAGGCTGCCTATTGGATTGCAGGATGTCAATGGGTTTGAGCAAACGCTTGCTTACCACAGCCAGATCAAGACCTCTGAATTTGAAATGAATACAGGACTGAGAAAGTGTGCATGTAAAGCATTGGAGCAGGTATGATCAGGGGAGTCTTTCGCTGATCTCATATCTACAAACCCATTTAATCAACGTGGCCAACATCAAATGCGATTTAGTCAAATTTAAACCCCAGAGCAGAGCTTCATATCGACCAATCTGGAACATAAACCACATAGTCCAAAACACTAAGATTCATAATAAAAGTTGGCCTCTTCTAACATACCTAATTCAGGTATTCAGCTTGATTACAAACTTTGCAGAAATCTAACAATCCCGATGATTTAAATCAGGTGTGTTGAAGGAAGGAAACTTATCAAAAAATGCTGAATAAATGCCCTCAAAGATCAGAGGTTTTGACCTACAGTAGTTGTTGCCCTCATATAACAGATTTTAAAAGATAGGGTAATTGGAAAACTAAACAAGAACACAATTACGGTATGTCTGATTGAAATTAGTGAGCGGGAGGAGGGAAACTTATCAAAACATGCCGAATAGGTGCCCTCAAAGACCAGAATTTTTGACCTACAGTTGTTGTCAAAAGGTCTGGTCATTGGAAAATTAAACAAAAACCCAATTGCAAGTCATCTCATTAAGTGTTTAAGGTTAAACCAGCAACAGCTCATTTGGACATCAACGACTAGGCCACAAATCGTATCGTTTAAGTGCATTGTAAATGAAATCACAGATATTGAGTAAAATAGAAATTTTAAAAATGCTCACTATTTTCAAACTCTTGAATTTATCTTGTTGGTGATAGAAAGGAGTAGAGAGGTGTTGTGAAAGGATAGTGGGATTGTGGACGCGTTCTTAAGGATGGGCTGGGCACCCGTATGATGCGGCAGGGGTAAACCAGTGAAAGCTGCTGTTGAACAAAAGAGTGTGTTATGTCACCCTGACCCGAGTGACATGGCCGCTTTCTGGTGTCCCGTTTCATCCGGAGGGACGAAAGCATGACCAACTTAGGTGCCGAGGTGCCTAACTTGTTTGGGTGTTTGGGCAATTGGGTTGCCATGGTCCAAAAATGTTTGTGTGTGTTTTTTTTGCTATTTTTTTCCCTTTTATTTTCTTTGTTATTGTATGTGTTGTCTTGCTGTCGGTCACCCCTCTTGAGGGATATGACCAAGGTAGATAGATAGATAGATAGTTATTACTTTTATTATTTTGAGTCATTTTCAGTTGTTACCATTTACCCCATGGGACTGAAATGTTTGTCAAGGCGGCATAAGATCGAGCGAAACGAATGAGGATCATAGTTTGTTTTGTTGCATTTGTTGTTGGAGATCAGACAAATGCTAATTTTCTCTTTTTCAAGTTCTTTGACAATAACTCACGACGGGTAGTTTTTGTTGTAAGGATATAACAGCAACACTACCCCATGTTCGTATTATAAACACGCCTTCAGACATTGATAACTGACGACGTGTGAGGGCGTGTGTGAAGAACTTGATTCAGTATTGTCTTAATCCATGAACATTTGCTTAGCCACAGGTATAAAAATAATGCTGTCAGTGAAGATTCCATTGTAATTCGACAATCTGTATATGGGCTGCAATGATTTATCATCGTTGTCAACAAGAGTCGATCATTGTCGCCAGGCATGATTTCCAACAGAGTGAGGCCTAAATATGATCTCTGCTGAGAGTCATTCATGCGTAAAAGCATCTGTCTTTAGTGTAACAATGATACAAAAATGGCGACCTCCACATCAAGTAAGCGTACAAAAATGACGTTAAGGAGCATTTTAGCCTGAGGGCGGCAAAAAAAAAAAAAAGGCTACTTGCAAAGTTTGCGAAGCAGACCTTGCATATCATGGCAGTAGCTTGGTGATGCGCAAACATTTGGAGATTGCGTCGGATAATAAAACAAAACGGAATCTGACTTGCTTCGATAACATTCAAGTAACATTAATAACAATTATTGTACATTTAATACATGCATATTGCACTATAAAAAGGAGCTTGAGCATTACGCCAGACTGTGTCTGACAAACCTATTTCGAATTAAATGCATATGTTCTGAAAAAAAATGTCAGTTCTTAAAATGTTAAAAACGACTAACTGAGGTAGTTAAAATCATTTGATTTAAAACTGTTGAGAAGCGTCAAGGTTCTTTGCAATTGACCACTGAATGTACTTCACAAAATGCATATATCATTTGTTTTATTTATGGTTATACTGAATATGTTGAGAATGTTCTTGGTTAGAGGGATTGAAAAAAAGTGATTGCTTCGTTTTAATTTATTATTTACTTGTCTGTCCCTAAACAACACAGATTTATTTAGCGATTTATGTCCCTAGTGACCGAGCACTGTGCCCAAATCGTTTTAGATAGGGCATTTCTATTCAATATCTGAACAAATACGTTAGTTGTTAGTTGTAAGCCCTGGTGTGGGCGTGTGTGAATATCTTAAAACATTATTATTAATTTATAAGCAGAAATGAACATTCAGTCCGTCACAGAAATTTAAAATAATACTGTCAGTAAAGAATCCAGTGGAACTTGACAGTCATTATTAATAAGACTTAAGCATCATCCACTCCAACAAACGTCAAGCCACATTTACTTTCTCTCAGCAAACCTAGTGCTGGACTTACTTAAGAGCATAACCACAAGCCTGAGCACAAAGCGTTGCCCAGGCGACCAATGCACACAGCCGCTAACCTTTGACCTCAGAGGAGGGAAAGAAAGAGGGAATTGTAGTCCAAGCTCTGACACAGATGTTCTACGTTGCTGGCGCTTGAGTGGACTTTTGAAATAAGCAAGAGGCAAACGGGCTTGTTGGTTCTTTCCTCGTTTCCGCCCTTCGGACCCTGTTCAGACTATAACTCAACCCCAACGTCGGGCGTCAGTGATATGGTATTGCGTGCACGTTTATGAGCGCACTAAGACGGGCAGTTGATTGACGCTTTCACTGCCTTGATCCAAAGTTTTCACTTTGACAGACAAGATGCCCATCCTTGAGGAAAACACACCTGGAATGTGGCCCGGAGTAATGTTCTTTATCATGTTATGCAATTGCTTAAAAAAGGACATTATGGGTTGGGATTTGGAGGAATGTTTTACCAGTACACTTTGTGCAAGACACAGCTGCTTATTCTTCTTTTTGCACACAAGAAGGAAATGGAGGACGCAGGCAAAATGATGCTCCACCTAGCCTTTAAGACATTTTTCAAAACTTGCGGTGTCCCTCTGCTTACACGTTTTTGTTAGCGTCTACTTTGACTTTGGCTAATGTTTACATTCCAACACGACAGAGCTAACTATCAAACGTGCAGCAGTTTCAATCTGTAAATACATTATTTGTGTCAAGTCAATTGGATGGTGCTAAGCTGTGTGTGAGGAGAATTTAAATTTACAATTACAGTTATTTTACTATGGCAATTAGGTGAGTGGTGACTGTTGCATTGGACTCCACGTCATCATCATAATCATACTCATTGTCATCATTTCATTCTTTCTCCCGTTTTCTTGACACTATTCACTGTACTGTCAATAAATGCTAAAATGCCCCCATAAAAGCATTTAAATGCCTTTTTGTTATGAGTATGTAACAAATGGATCAACAACTACTAATATGCCAGTCGTTTATTTATAACTTTATATTATGATTTTTATGCAAGTCAGTACCAATTATTTAAATGTTGTTATTTTAGGTCTCGTTTAAGTATACTGTATATGCCAGGCGTTACAAGTTTTCAGTTTAAGACTAAAATAACAATTTTGGTGAATCCCTAATAGCAATGTGGCGACCCACTTTTCTCCCCCTGACTGCCTAGCTGTTTTTTTCACCACTAAATGAAGGTTGGAGGAATGCTGCTCTCGATGGGGATTCAATTGACTTTTCACTGCAGTCTTACTGGTGCAGAACTGTAACTTTCCTGGAAGCTAATACAAATCTTATTTAATTACTTCTCAAATAAGTTCAATTGTTAGCAGTGACCTTATAGTTATGAGAGAGAAAAAAATGGCAAGAATCCCTTTCAGAACCGTCAATTGTGAGCTTTCGGGCCAGTCGTATAACAAAGCTGCAATCTTGTTATTGTTGTTGTGCCCTCTATTTATAGACTCCCGCCCGACTCCTTACAAAAATTCTTTGCATTACTGGTGGTTCAGTGGAGAAAATCCCGCAGTTGAGAAACAAAAGGTTCATTCTGTAGGAATTGGAAATAGGTTCAGTTAACTGGGAGGAACTTATTTGTCCAAAAATGGACCCTGCCAACAACTGGGCCACATGCGCGTTTTGGGTAGACCAGAAAATCCAAATTGCAGTAGGAAATCAAAGTTTAGCTCAGGTTAGGGATGGGCGATATGGCAAAAAATACAATTTAGTAAGGCATGTCTGGACATCAACAGTTTTAATCAATTAAAAAAAAAAAATCACCCAAAGCCAATCAATCACCCTTTTCTATTTTCTTGTTTTTTGTGTATATGTTTGTCTTGCTGTCGGTCACCCCTCTCGAGGGATATGACCAGGGTAGATAGATAGATAGATAGATAGATAAATCAACAAAACACTATATTTTTGAGAGTTTTAATGATTATAAAATGCATTAAGTGTTAAATATGTTGAGAAGAAAAACTATTTTCTAACCCAGTTTATCTAAATTGGTATAATACTACGCTGACAAAAATGCTTTTTAATTGCGTCCTTTTGGACACCGGACCGCATCTGATTTGGATGCAGTGTTACACATTAGTCTTCAGCTCAGCGGTCTTTTCTATTACTGTACTTTACTTCTGACGTGGCGCTTAGCGCATTTTCACGACTATATGGCGCACCGGGTTATAAGGTGCACCCCCCAAAAATAGCTTTCTGTCCTATATTTTCCATACATAAGGCATACCGGACTATAAGGCGCGACAGTGGGAACGTCAACAAAACAGTCAGATAGTTCAGTCAAACTTATAAACCCCTTAGCATTCCGACGGCTCGCAAAGAAGCAAATGCGGGTCTCAGACACGTACGGAAACGGTGTCTGTACAATGTCACCAATCACTCAAATGCGTTATTTAGCATATCATAACGAAGGATAAACACTTGGGATTCAAGAAATGCCAACCATTTCTTAGTCTCTATTTTCTTTTTTGTTGGCAACTGTGTGGACAGCAAAGTAAAATTTTCATTGTGCAGGAAGACTTAGTTCTTTACTGTGCAAATGACAATAAACACTCTGAATTGAATTGAATTTAAAAATAGACTCATCACATAAACATGACGATCAATCTGAAACAACATACTGGGTAAATATAAAGCTGGGTAGCTCACCAAAGTAGTCTTGCAGCCATCATGTTCAATAATAATACGCAACCATGGTCCTCTTACATCCGTGGGTGTATTAAATCCAACAGTGTAAAATATTTACTCACTCCAGAACACACAATAATGCTGACAAATAAAAGGAAAAATCCGCCGAGAAGCATCTGCATCAATGGACGTTGCTTGTTACTAGCTGACTGTTTAGCCCCATAATGCCTGTTTACAAATACAGACAAGTACAAAATGTTTTCTCATGCCGTAAAGCAATCTAACGTGTGATTCACATTTATCTTTTTCGGCCAATTGCAGGCTTTGTTTTGCCCCGCTTCAGCCAATGCGAGCCTGTAAATGCTAAAAAGGACCCGCTTCCTTTACTTCCGGATAACTTTAGCCAATAGTGACAAATAGTGACCGCAATAATGCCAACAAATAAAATAAAAAAAATCCGCAGAGAAGCATCTGCATCGATAGACGTTGCTTGTTGCTGTCTGTTTAGCCCCATAATGCCTGTTTACAAATACCGAAGAGTAAAACATGTTTTCTCCATGCCGTAGAGAAACCGAACGTGTGATTCACATTCACCTTTTTCGGCCAATTGCAGGCTTTGTTTTACCCTGATTTAGCCTATGTGAGCCTGTAAATACTAAAAAGGACCCGCCTACTTTACCTCTGAATAACTTTAGCCAAAAGTGACAGATTCATGACAGATTCATGATTGACACATTGTTTAGGAAATGAAATGTCGGTATATATATCCCAGCATACACAGCAGACTACTTCGCCTACGAGGGAAAATCAAGTCGGTGGCTCCTTGCATTAGTTGCAAGGCCTTGAGACTCAATATTGATCCATATATTATAAGGCGCATAGTCAGCTTTTGAAAAAAATAAAGGCTTCTAGGTGCGCCTTATAGTCGTGAAAATACGGTACTTACCAGAAGCCAATGTTTAAGTGGCTAATGATCCAACACTAGCATTTACTATTGTCGTTGATACACTCACCTGAAAGTTTGAGTGACACAGGAAATAGTCGGGGCCTCCCGCTAAGGCCATGTTGTTGGTTCAGCCTTCCCTCAAAAGGGAATGATACCCACTTGTTTCAGCAGCCCCCTGCGTAAAAACCCAAAACCAGCATTAAATTAAAATCAAAGACAAAAGGCCAAAAATAGGGTCAGGGTTATTGAGGAACGAGGTGACAAAAAATCACTTAAAATATCTCTGTGTTATCGGTGTTTGGCATATGCTTCAAGGTATTCCCAAACAGATTTTTTTTCAATTACGCACAGAGCACATTCTCCTCCTCACAATTATGCAAATATGTTGCAATAAATTCTACGCGCCGGGGACCCGAGAAATTTTCTATCATTATTGACCCAACCGGCTTGTTTTCTCTAGAACTGTGATGTAGTTGAAGGAAGACAACACTTTAAAAATGACAAAAATCATTAACATAACAAGTGATGCGAGCTCCGAAAGAGGTTGTAGCAAAGTTTGACACAAATTTTATGGTAGATTGTGACCAAAGAATGTCCTTGACAGATGTATCTAGAAAGAAAAAAATCAGTTGTAGTGCCAATTGGAAATATAACATAATCCTTGCCTCGATAGATTGTTTATTTCTTATTTAACTGCATTCTTCAGTTTTTAGTTTTTTTGGAATTCACCTTGGCACACAACTATTTAGTAAGACAACGACAACTTGGAAGTGCCTTTCCACACTTGAGTGTTTTTCACAAATTGTGCACATTTCTTGCAACATTTTTGTCTTTCGGCCAGTGAAAAGACTAAAAACGTGTGCCGTACCTTTACTGCATACACCTGTGACACTTAGCCTAGGCATTCTCCACAAAAACTACCAAATCTTTACTTGAAACACAACTTCTAAGACCAGTTAACAAACAAAACAATATGGCGACTGGCTTTGCTAGAATGCTGGTTTTCCTCCGATGACATCAGAGCTCAGGAAGACAAAGACAAGACATGCCATCCTCAAAATGCATTAATTTGGAAAATAATTGGAATCTAAAGATGAAACATGTATAGATTTTATGCAAATACATGTACTATTTCCTCACATTTTGCATGTTTAAGGATCTGGGAATACTTTTAGAAAAAACAAAAGGATCCAAACCCAACACCCCGCTGGATCCATAGAGAAGTCCGTATGTGCAAGTGAGGGTGCATGCTTGGATAAACATGTGCAAGCTAAATCCAAAGTAAACACAGCAATTGTGCACGACACACACACACACACACACACACACAAGTCAGTGCCTAAACAATGCCTGAGGCTTAAGACTAAATAAGAACCGTCCTCCCCCCTTTTTTCTTGCTATTGCCCCTCATGACCCACCCACCTCCATAGCAACACATGAACACTCACCACCTGCAGACCGCATGGCAAGGCAAAAAAGGGGGGCAGGTGGGTGTGGAAAGGGAAGGAGGGGAATCGGAGGGAACTTGAAATAGGACTGCACTGTGTAGCATTATCTGTTTTGAGTAAGCAGGGAGCAAGTTGTGAGTACGTGAGAGGTTATGTTTGGAAAGCTGATATATACACACACGGACACATGCAGGCACTACTTTAGCAGTGTTGGAGTTTTGTGTTCATGCAATTTTTTTAAAGACTGTCGCTAAGTTTTAGAAAACTTAACTTGAAAAAAAATATATATATTTTTGATGAAAATGAATACTATTGTTTCCCCACTATAAGGCGCACTGGTTTATAAGATGCACCCCCAAAAATAGTATTTGTGATCTTTCTTTCAAATATAAAGGGCTGGACTATAAGGCGCATGTAAATGAAATAACTAAGCGCTAGAATTGCAGAACAAATGTAACGGGAATCAAAGAAGGGTTTTAACAAACTTAATTGACACAAACACACGACATCACACTCCAAAAACATGGCCCAATTTAGAGATTACAAACAGTACTTATTCAAACATCATTACTAATGTTTCAATAAAAGAAATAATTGTGGCAGGATAACAAGGTTACCATGTCAAATGAACAAGTAAGAGGGGGGAGACAAAATCACAGGCAGAGAAAAACTTGATCCGGAAATGGGACCCGCTGGAAAATAAAAACAACCAATGTGTACAAGATCAGATTTTTCTTGGCTTGAACAACCCTCGCTGACACCTCAAACAACAACCAAACACACCCACAACTCCTCCACATCACACTCCAACAACATGTTGCGCCTAATCCTATCCACTAGGTCACTAGTGGTACGGATGACACATGAAAATGCATTAGGTCTTATCTCATCATCTCAATATTTTTAGTCACAGTACCAAATTGTTTGATATTATTGTCGGGCCAGGCTGCGAGAATATTATCAGGTATTAAACTGGTCTTTGGTACAGCCGACTCGCAGTCTTTACGGAGTACACAACATTCTGAACTGAATGACGAGGAAGGCATTATGGGAAGTAATCTGCTTGTTCTGAAATGAATAAAAAGAACTTCAATTAATTTTGTCATCCTGTAAGATATAAATATATTCATGGGCGCACGTATTCAAAATGTTTGTCACTCAAAATTCTTAGTTCAAGTTGAGAAAAATTGAAACAACATATTCTCTACTCGAACATATCTGGTACTGTGACTAAAAATAGTGTGAGTCTGTATCACTATTTAGTGGATAGGATCCAGCTCTCTTTCCGGGTATGATTCTCGTTGCATTAAATGTTATGAAGTTGCGAACAACCAACCATATTTCTTGCAGCCTGTTGGTTAGGATTCGGTGCACTTACCAATGCTATTTAGTTTGATTTCCAAAATCTACCTATTGACAGGTCAATAGTTGCACAAATATGGTAATGCATTTCCACTTTTGTCTGCATAGATGCTAAAATTTTCTGGCCAATTTGAGAATATGTTACCTAAAAGTGCAGGAAATAGCCCTATTTAATGGAAAAATAGCTCACTTTATGGGCTGCCACCTCTCGATCAAGGTTTTCTCAGAAGTGAAGAAAGCCCAAACCACATACCTCTCCAGCAAACACAACAAATCTTTGGGAGGAAGCAGACGTTCGCAGATTCAGCCAATGTGAGCGTGCATGCAGACACACACTCACACTAATCTTTCACTCACTCACCTCACTTGCTTGGCACGGCTTCTTGCTCTCTCTTTAGTGTACATATTATATAACAGATATCATTTGGTTCAAATAATATGTCCTACTGCCACTTAGTGCACCCCACCACTTACTATTTCAGGGGGCACAAGTGCCATCTTTAATACATTCTCTGCTCAGTAGTAATGCGTAAGTGTTGCATTTGCACACAACCAGCTGATAGATGGAAACATCATTTTTCCATCTCGCTTTCAAGCGCAAGTAAATATAAATTGGGAGAATGTGACTCTTCAGATTGCCAAATATCTCTTACCTAAGTGAAAGGGAAATTGAGAAATTAAAGAATTGTCTTGTAGCAACTTTCAAACCTTTGTAAATGATCTGAAAAAAAATATAAAGCATTTTCTAGACTATAAGTCATAGTTTTTTTTCATAGTTGGGTGGGGGGTGCGACTTATAGTCCTATGCAACTTATACATACACCATTTGGCTGGTGTGACTTATAACCCGACAAATATGGTACAATGAAAAAGACAGACAAATTGAAACTGACAAATTTACCGTATTAATCAGTTTCTACCAAAAAAAAAAAAGAACTCAAGTTTTTGTTATAGAAGAATATTACAGTCCTAACCAATAGCCCATCAGAGATATATATGACAAAAAAAAAGCACTCAATTTGATCTCAATTTTCATACTATTCTTTCTCACGGTTCCAGAGACGAATAATGGAGAATGGAGAAAACAAAGTCCCTCTGAAAGATATAAATAAACGCAAAAAAGCGTCCTTGGGCAATTCACTGAACCTCCGATTACCCCGATAAGCTGTGTGGCGCCTTGCATGGTTTTCGTCGCTGTAGGTGTGTGTGTGTGTGAATGGATAAGTGTGAAATGCATTGTAAAGCGCTTTGGGAGGTCTTCCGTGACCTTAAAAGCACTGTATAAATGCAGTCCATTTACCATTTACGATAACGGAAACAATTCTTTGGTGTATCTGATGATGAATCGGACAATAAAGGAAAATGAATAAATACATTGTAAATTTTTTGTTGGTTTTGTGTTCGTAGTTTAGGTTATCAATGAACTATTTGCATTACTGCTGCACTTATTCAACAACGTATGTCATTTACAATGCGTAGCTTGAGCTAAGAAAAAGTTAAACAAAATTTTATACTTTTTCTATACCAAACTTGTATTTTCAAAAAAATTACAGTGCGAGTTATACACGAGTGCAGGTTATACATGAATAAATACGGTATTTTATGAGGGAAATATAAAGGTCATTTTATATTCAAATCCTGGCCATACATCAATAATTGGCCTGAAATTTGACTGGTTTAGATTTTAACTCTTGTGCTGCACATGCAGGTATAACAAGACAACAAAATAAAATGTTCCCTTAGTGCTTTAGAGAAAATACTTTCGAACATAATTCAATAATCCAAATGGATTGATTTCAACATTAAAGGCTCCAATGCATGTCTCACATTTGCTGCAAAGGCCTACGAGTCTGTTGACACCAATCAAGTGGCTGGCCAAAAGGGCAAGCCGCACCGCTAATAGGCTTTGAAAGTGAAGCCAAAGCTCAGAGTGCTTGACATTTGCTGACATTTGTGGTTCCTTATGGAGAGAATGGGACTAATTCAGCTTTACTAGGCCAACCAGCAAAGATGCCGAGCATTAAATGGGCCGCGAAGGCGATTAATAACGCCACACGTATGCAACCACAACAAGTATTGCTCGTGAGGGTGCAATTGTCGAATTGTATTTTATTTCTGAACAGATTGATACATAATTGAACAGCAGAAATCGGGGTGTAACAAAAAGTGTTAATTTGGAAAGTTAGTATTCAGTTAAAGCCCCGTTGTATAATATTTGACCACTAGATGGCACTGTTGTCTAATGCTGCTACCCTGTGGCACTGGTTTTCGTTTGGGTGCACGTTTTACAATGATGCAATGATTGATTATTTGCAATTATCGCTGGCCACAATTGCAAATCATTGGATGCAACAGGAATCGAATTCAGGTAGTGGTGGTGTAACCCGGGTTCGATTCCTGTTGCATAAAAGTTTGAGCTGAAAAAAGGGAAATGTAAATTACAATATCATAAAATAGGAGTGCACATAATACACAAAAAAATACGTTACATACAAACTAAGAGTAATTATAAAACATCACTGAAGCTAAATCTTGGCTCCCACGGCATCTATGTTATTCCAACAAGTGTAAGAGTAGAGCAATATATTAAAAAAAAAAAAAAGAATATCATTGGGCCTGTATGGCCTTTATGAGGTAAGAACATTTCTGTAAAAGTTTTAAGTGCTGTAAAACATCTCTGCTGTAGGCCGCAAGGTTGTGTGTGAACAAAGGCCATTTTAAATTTACTGTATTTTTTTAGCTATAAGGCGCACCGGATTTTAGGCACACTTACACATTTCTGGAAAATTTGGGATTTTTAGGTATGCCTTATAGTCTGGAAAATACATTAGATAAAATCCTGACATTAGCAGAAAAGAAACAAAACCTTCTAGTTCATAACTTAATTTGAAGTACATTCCCATTAATTTGACTACAATAAAATTTGCATTATAAGGCGCACCTGATTATAAGCCTCACCAAGTACATTTTTAAAGGAAAAACTCAGCCATACCTGACTATAAGCCGCAAGTGCCCAAATTGAAACATGACATATTTACAAGGAAAGATGGTACACAGAAAAGTTTTAACAAAATATGGTACCTTAACCCCTTAACGTTCCAACGGCCCACCGGTGGGCCTCTAGATTTTTGATCTGTACGATGTCACCAGTCACTGATATACGTCATGCCACATACGATTAGAAAGCCTAAACGCTTGGGATTAAAGATATGATGACTATTTAAAAATATAAGCATCAATATAAGCCGAGGTAACTCGCAGCCTATAGTCCGAACTTTACGGTATTTTCAAACACAACCAATAATGATTGGAAAACATATCACCAGAAAAATGGCTTTATGTATTATGTAACAGGTGTTATTTTAATGTTTTAATAGTACACCCTTAAGTAGAATCACGTGTTGGATTTTTGTCAAAGGTCGAAACGGATTTGGTTATTCTTGCACATGTTGTTGTTGTAAAACAAATAGTAAAATCTTGGCAGCAATTGTACTCTTCCCGGGAGCTCAAGCTAGGGCAGGGGGAAGGCGTTTTAGTAGGCCGGTCAAAGGCCATCTTGTTGAATTCGCTGAAACGGGATATTGGGTACAACTTTGCTTAGTTGGAGTACCAGATCAAGCACTGTATAAGGAGGTTGCGCATACTCTTGATTTTAGCAAGGATGCTACTTTGTACAATAACTGCCTGCAGGACAGTGACAATAAATATAAACAACTAGAACACATGTAATCAAGCATATCTATATTGAAAAACTTAATTATATTACGTAGTAGGGCTGCACGTTGAACCGAAATCTAACCGATATTGCGATGTGACGTTGTGCGATTGCGTAATCGCAACCCGCTTCGGTTTGAACATTGTGAGAGCAGACAGAAACTCTAACAAAGCATCCCCAGAAGAGGGCGATGTTTTCCTTGAAAAAGCATGTCGATATGATTAACCCTCGTGTCGTTTTTCATTTTAAGAAACATTTTTGTACTTTTTTTTAAATACAGCTTACGTGGAAATGTAAAAAAAATGAAATGTTATTTTTAGACTGTTGCGACCAGTCTTGAAAAAGAACATTTAAAGTTAAATAAAATATAAATCAATGGAATTATTAAACAACACAGCGGCGTGTCATTTTGACCCGAGGACAACAGGAAGGTTCAGTACTCACAAAAAAAAAAACGAGCACAGAAAATGATATTTCTTTTAAAACCAAAAATCGAAATTGCAATACAGGACTGTTTTGAAAAATCACTATTAGTTTTTTTCCCAAAATCGGGGAGCGCGCTTTGCTCACTGAGTATAAAGATAGGGCGAGATAAGGCGAGATAGGGCAAGAGATAAATAGATAAGAGAGGGAAAGAGAAAAAGATAGAGACAGGGCCAGAGACAAAATTAATCTGCTTTTCAAAGTGGAAGCACACTGCCAATACGATGCAAACTGCAGCCAGAAGCACGTAAAAGAATTATGAAATGAAAATATTTTGGGTTGAAGGAACTTGTAATATTTTCATCTGTACATAGATGTTACACGCACCTGCACAACTCAGTCAAACGGACAACTTTTCCGAGCCTCGTGATAAGCCTTAACGTCACCTGATCTTAAACATGCCATAATGCAACAGGAAGGCGACCATGCGATTATTGCGCAGGGATTAACATGTGTTGCATTCTTACAAGAAAGGGATTGTGGTTTAACAATTCTATAAACGTCATCGCTTGAATATTTTTACATGAAATGTTGAATCAATTTTCGGTGTGCTAGCAAGGTGAAACATTCACATCATCACAGTTAGAAAAATTGAGAGTGAGTGAATACAGTGTTTAATCTTAAAGGGACAATTTGCACTATCTAGCACCTGTGTGAAAAAAATATATTTCTTAGAAAAATGAAGGTAATTTAAATAATATGCAAAAATGCATTAATTATCATGCAAATGTGCATTTGTTTAAAATACTCGTAGATCAAGAAATCTGTATTTACTTTCCATAAAATGAGGCTTACCCATTGAGAGTTAACATGATTCTTCTCCATCTAGCTGCTAAGGGTAGCCCCACAAACCAACAACCTCAAGAGAGGTAGGGCAAAAAAACTGAGAATAAAATGTGTGGTTTTTGGTCACCTCGAGTCCCTGTAACAATACACGATATACTTAAGAATGTCCCCATTTTATAGTTATTATTTTTCTTTTTACTTTATTTCTTTAATGTATATTTCTGAAGCACTTTTGCTACCTTGAAAAGTGTTGACTTTTGTAGTGTTGTTTGAATGTTCAATAAAAAGAGTTAAAAAGTTTCTATTCTTTGCGTTTTTAGCACTCGTTTTTGGTTGCATGACATAATACTGTAGACTGACATCTA
The DNA here is from genome assembly GCF_059441175.1 of Urocampus carinirostris. Classification (NCBI taxonomy): domain Eukaryota; kingdom Metazoa; phylum Chordata; class Actinopteri; order Syngnathiformes; family Syngnathidae; genus Urocampus; species Urocampus carinirostris. The sequence continues at coordinate 11,970,089 of NC_142350.1, read as the reverse complement.
GTGGTCAAATAACACAATATGTCCTTTTAAGTATACAGAGACATTCGGGACATTGTGCCAAAGTAAATTTACAAAATTAGAAGGCATCTATTATACATATATAAATATTACATATCATAAACATATTGTTCTGTAATTAAATGTGATTGCATTGAATTGAAAAGTACTGCAGTATTAACTTTTGTTTTCACCTGTTGCAGAATAGAGATAAGAATTTTGGTATCTGTAGTTGATGTATAATTAGTGCTGTGTTTTCTAAAGTCAATTACGTGCCTTAGGAGTTAGGTCACGAGCCCATAAGCACAAAACATTAACTATGGCTGTGCAGTGTGGAGCTATTTTTGACAACAGCTTAGATTACGACATGCCAATATCTTGCACACTGTCAGTTTAAATGTGCATGGTCGCTAACAAAGACTCACAACTGTATTTGTTAGCGTTAGCCAGGTTTTTATTCTTTGCAAACTGCTTTACGGAATTCGGAACTTTGATATTCTCTGCCGCCCTCTCCTGGCTTATGTCAGCATGTGCAAGTGCGGGTATTTCTTATACGCACTTGAATAAACTCTTCTTTTTTCATCTTTCTTGGGTTGGAGTTTGCAGAAGATTGCAGTTTCACGAGGCGGCTGATGTGTGTGTGTATTCGTCAGCACAGTTCCGCTCTACTAATGCGTTTGAGGATATTTTTTCTTAAAATGCGTTATTTCTTTTGCAGTTAACTTAATACTTTTTTTGTGTGGTTGCTGGCATGGCCCTCCGATGAAAATGCTTTTAATAAGGATTGGCATCCCCACTTCAACAAGTCAAACTTGAGTTTAGCACAAGCAAGACAGTGGAAGTTTTGTTATTGAAATGTTTAGTCAAAGACCTTACGACCTGTTACATCACCTGTGGATTGTTCCTCAAAAGATTTTAACCTAACAGGATGAAATCCTGCACCGTTGCAGGTGTTTTCATGAATGTTAAGTTAAAATTGATTCCTTAATTATTTCCTGACTTTTAAATTGCTTTTTTTTTAGGTGTACAGTAGATGTAATATTAAACTCATATTGTCCTAGTAGCATATAACGCAGAGGGGGGTTCACAACAAATTCGTCAAACGTGATTATTTGTGTGACAATTATTCGTCTCAAGAAATTTCTTATAGTGACAGCCCTTCTTGGTTTGCATTCTTGTTGTTTCAAGATTAACAGGCATACTACAGGTTAAGGCAAGTTCAATTCAAGACTTTGTTTTGCCTTTTGAAATTAAATTTAAGACCAAAACAATTGAAACAGAACAAAAACACAAGTATTTCTAGCACACAATACATAGTTCCTAGTACATTACCCGGCACAGCTTTAAGCCATGGCGAAAAACGTTCATCGGACAGCAACTTCGTTAAATTGACAATTTCCCATGGTCCAAAGTCTCTGTCAGAAGTGTATTGTGGGTAGACATAAGACATGCGTCCGCTTTGAAAGGCCTGACTGAAACCACATCAGCGGTTTGATAGTTCTGTTCTCGAGGTCACACAATGTTGACACAAAGGTAAATCAGACAAATCAAGTCATGTTTATTTGCAAAGGATAAATGTTACTATATCTTCTTAGTTTAAACAGGTAGGAATCTTATTAATGTGTTAAATTTAGACTTTCAAAAAGTGGATTTAAGCCATTTTAATGCAAATTAAAGCTTTTTTAGAATAATTAATTGAATGCCTTTGAAGACTTTACAAGGATCCGCAGGAACCCTGTTAAACATTGTTCATATATCTTTAAGAAAACGTTGTGATTTTACTTACATTATGTTTCTGCAGTTGCATATTTAGGACCAAAAGTATTTGTAAGTGATCAAGTCACATTACTGCAATGTTGTGGTATCCAGAGTTCATTTTGTCATTAATAACATTGCATTTTTAAAGTAAAACTCCCAACCCTTCTTAGGAGTAAGGTCACTGGCCCGTATGCACAATACACTTACTGTGGCTGCGTAGCTATTTTTGACAGCAGCTTAGATTATGACATGCAAATATATTGCACACTCTGTTAGTTTCAACTGTCGCTAATGAAGAGGCGCAACTTTATTTGTTAGCGTTAGCCAAGTTTTTATTCTTTGCGAACTGCCGCAAACAAGCTAGAGGCGTTAAGCTAAATGTAAACAACACGTTTCCACACATGACGCAACATTCGGCGTGATTTTTGACAAGTCCACGTTGTCCGTGCGGCTCGCCGTTTCCTTTTTATTTTGTGACTTGTTTACTTTTAAGGCGCCATGATTCAAGTCGTGAGTCCGAGCCGAATAGCTGTACGGTGAAGAAAAAAGTTCTTACGGTGGAGGGAAGCGTCGTCAAGTGTCGGTGTCTGGCGGCCTGGAGCGTCGGAGGAGGCGGCGAGCCTCAAATGTCCTCCTATGGATCTCAACAGGGTTATCCTCGACCCCCGCCCCCCTTCCTCCTTCCCCTACTTCTCCTCCTTCTCCTCCTCCCCAGCCCAGAAATTACAAACTCTTCACCTTGGAGGCTTTTCTCCTCCTCCCCCTTCTCTCTCCTCCCCCCGCGAGCACGCGCGCACGCGCAGTAACTTCAACGCCAGCTGACGCGCGGAGGCGAACAAAGCGCGTGCACGTGTATTCCGAGCCCCTCTCATTCGCTTTACCTGGACTTGTCTTGGCTTTAGTTAAAGTACAGTGGTAGTGGTACCTCTACTTACGAATTTGATTTGTTCTGTGAGGAGCTTTGTAACCTGAAACATTTGTAAGTAGAGACACCTTTTGAATGTAAATGCGCCAATCCAAGCCACGCAAAAGTCTGACCATATTTTAATAGACTTGTCAAGTCAAGTCACATTTATTTGTATATCCCTTAAACACAGATCTTCTCAAATGTCTGCACAGGTTACAATTACTAAATCCCCTGATCTGAAACCTACATGAGGGCAAGGAAAAACTCAAAAACCTCAGCACGAGGAAATTTGGAAACCTTGACAGGAAGCCTCACAAGCGGTAATGCCCCTTCCAGGATGACCAGGGTGCAATAAATTTCGCACTCAAAACATCAATAAATAAAACATAGGTAATATGTAAAAAAAAAATGTCCAAAAAGTCCATAACAGCAACGACTTAGTTTCCCGTCACTCCCGGCTGGTCAATTAATCATAAAAGAGCATCAAAACATGTAACAAATGCATGTTAAAATCATATTGCCGCTTAAAAAACATTAAACAAGAGGCACATCATGAAAAAAAAAAATATCAAGGAATTAATAAAAATACTAATTTACCTTTTAACTTTAACTGGGGACACGAAGAGCATGCCAGGATTCACGCATATTCACCTGTTGCCAGGTAGAACTCTGGGACCGGCGGATGTCAGCACACATTGTACTGTATTTTTGACGTTGTATCCTGAAACACCTTTGAAACTAGAGTCAATATTTTCTCGTCAGGTACTTTGTAACCTGAAACTTTTGTAGGTAAAGACATTTGTAAGTAGAGGTACAACCAGACAAACTTTACTTGTAGGACATATGTCTAAACTAATTAAACTTTGCCTTACACAAAGTGATATAATATTATGCTAAAGTTGTGTTGTATAAGAGTAATAATCAGTGCTGGGCATGTTACTTTAAATGGTAAATGGTCTGCATTTCCTTTTCCTTTTTCTGCACTATGAAGTCTATGTTTGCACCAATGCATATGCTGACTATTTTTTGCACTATGACGACTTTGCACCAAATGCAATATTGCACAACCCTTACGATACCAACGGTATCACGACAACACTGTATGTAACATCCCACATGCCGACATTTCTTGTGTAAATACCATGTAAATTATAACTATAGCCTTATCCCCCTTGTTTTATAACCTTATCTTCTCTGTTCCTTTATCTTCTTGGCTCATACTCACTGTGAATGTGTAAAACTGGAGTGTCATGCCCAATTTCGTTGTCACAATATGTTAACCCATTTTGTAACAATGACAATAAAGGTATACCAGCTCAGTAGCCTAGATGGTAAGGCGCCCGCTTTGAGACTGGGAGGTCGCTGGTTCGCGCCTCGGCCGAGTCATACCTAAGACTTATAACATTGGTAAAAATGGCGGCTCCCTCTGTTGGCTGCGGCTGCATCGGCTCGCTACAACGGGTCAGGTGTATCGACATTTCGTTCTTACAAAGAATGACAATACAAAGGAAATTATTATTATTATTATTATTATTATATTCTATTCTATTCTATTCTATTCATTTTTTATAGCACTTTTGAAGTCACTGGAGACTCCCAAAGCACTTTACAATGTGCTTCACACTCACCCATTCACACACACACACACACACACTCACACATCCAAAGAGGCGACAGTTCTAGTTACTCACTACTTCTTGAAGTGTCCATGGGCAAGACACTGAATTCCTAATGCCCCCAATAAGCAGGTAGGCCCCTTGCATGGCTGACGCTGCAATCGGTTAGTTAGTGTGTAAAAGGGAAAAGTGTGAAGCACATTGTAAAGCGCTTTGGGAGGTCAAAGCACTATTTAAATGCAGACCATTTACCATTTTTTCCAAAAGGTAACTGAGTTAGTAACTGAATTACTGAGTGCAGAATTATTAGGCAAGTTGTATTTTTGAGGATGAATTTTCTTATTGAACAACAACCATGTTCTTAATGAACCCAAAAGTCTCATTAATATCAAAGCTGAATATTTTGGAAGTTGGAGTGGGGCTTTTTTAGTTTTAGCTATTTTAGGAGGATATCTGTGTGTGCAGGTGACTATTACTGTGCATAATTCTTAGGCAACTTAACAAAATGTATACCCATTTCAATTATTTATTTTCATCAGGGAAACCAATATAACAGCTCAACATTCACAAATATACATTTCTGACATTCAAAAACAAAACAAAAACAAATCAGTGACCAATATAGCCACCTTTCTTTGCAAGGACACTCAAAAGCCTGCCATCCATGGATTCTGTCAGTGCTTTGATCTGTTCACGATCAACATTGCGTGCAGCAGCAACCACAGCCTCCCAGACACTGTTCAGAGAGGTGTACTGTTTTCCCTCCTTGTAAATCTCACATTTGATGAGGGACCACAGGTTCTCTATGGGGTTCAGATCAGGTGAACAAGGAGGCCATGTCATTAGTTTTTCTTCTTTTAGACCCTTTCTTGCCAGCCACGCTGTGGAGTACTTGGATGCGTGTGATGGAGCGTTGTCCTGCATGAAAATCATGTTTTTCTTGAAGGATGCGGACTTCTTCCTGTACCACTGCTTGAAGAAGGTGTCTTCCAGAAACTGGCAGTAGGACTGGGAGTTGAGCATCCTCAACCCGAAAAGGCCCCACAAGCTCATCTTTGATGATACCAGCCCATACCAGTACCCCACCTCCACCTTGCTGGCGTCTGAGGCGGACTGGAGCTCTCTGCCCTTTACCGATCCAGCCACGGGCCCATCCATCTGGCCCATCAAGACTCAGACTCACTCTCATTTCATCAGTCCATAAAACCTTAGAAAAATCCGTCTTGAGATTTTTCTTGGCCCAGTCTTGACGTTTCAGCTTGGGTGTCTTGTTCAGTGGTGGTCGTTTTTCAGCCTTTCTTACCTTGGCCATGTCTCTGAGTATTGCACACCTTGTGCTTTTGGGCACTCCAGTGATGTTGCAGCTCTGAAATATGGCAAAACTGGTGGCAAGTGGCATCTTGGCAGCTGTACGCTTGACTTTTCTCAGTTCACGGGCAGTTATTTTGCGCCTTGGTTTTTCTACACGCTTCTTGCGACCCTGTTGACTATTTTGAATGTAACGCTTGATTGTTCGATGATCACGCTTCAGAAGCTTGGCAATTTTAAGAGTGCTGCATCCCTCTGCAAGATATCTCACTGTTTTTGACTTTTCAGAGCCTGTCAAGTCCCTCTTCTGACCCATTTTGCCAAAGGAAAGGAAGTTGCCTAATAATTATGCACACCTGATATAGGGTGTTGATGTCATTAGACCACACCCCTTCTCATTACAGAGATGCACATCACCTGATATGCTTAATTGGTAGTAGGCTTTCGAGCCTATACAGCTTGGAGTAAGACAACATGCATAAAGAGGATGATGTGGTCAAAATACTCATTTGCCTAATAATTCTGCACTCCCTGTATAGTAAAAGTAACTAGTTACCAACTAAACTCGTAGTAGCGGCGGCAGTAGCTCAGGAGGTAGAGCGATCGTTTTAGGATTAAGGGATCCCAGTTCGAATCCCGGCTTGTCCGTGTTACATGTCGAACAGAGCAAAAAAAGAGAAAGAATAAATCAGAGAGAAAGAGAGAAAAATCAGAGAGAATGAAAGAGAGAGAAAATGAAAGAAAAGGAGGGTCGGAGAGAAAGAAAGAAAAAGATAAAGAAAACAGGAAATATGGAGAGAAAGAATGAGATTAAAAAATGACAGAGAAAGAAAGAGGAGAGAGAGAGAGAGAGAGAGAGAGAAAAAGTGACACAAAGAGATAGAGAGAATAGAAAGATAAACAAAGTGACAGAGAGAGAAAAGAGAGCAAACAAAAGAGAAAGAAGGAGAGACACACAGAGATAGAGAGGGAGAGAGATAGAGAGAGAGAGAGAGAGAGAGAGAGAGAGAGAGAGAGAGAAAAAAAAACAAAGAGAGCGGACCTTTTGAAACCTGCAGCTCATTTTTCTCTTGCGCTTCTCTCAGCGCTGTCATGCGCGCCTGATTCAATCTCTTAACAGGCCTGATCCGGCCTGCGGGCCGCATGCTTGACAACCTTGCACTAAAGCAACGCAAACCACCCCAGTAACAAATTTCCCCTGCAAGCAAACGAGATGTGAAATGCAATAGTATGATGTCATGCTAAACGCTCAGCCACAAGGACGGAGTTTTGTTTGCACTGCAGCAACCTTTATTGCACCTCAGGCTTGATAAATCACCACTCCTGCTTAATTATTACCGGTGAGGTTCGTGTCTGGTGAGGCACTGTCAGATTTTCCTATAAATAAACCGACATTTTATCATTCATCAGCAGACCTAACAAGAGAGAGTGAGAGAGAAAGAGAGATGGATGGATAGAGAGAGAGAGAGAGAGAGAGAGAGAGAGAGAGGGTGGGGTGGAAGTGAAGGAGGGATAGATAGATGAACAAGGGAGAGAGGAAAAAAAGAGACAGGGGGTGGAGAGAGAGAGAGAGAGAAATCAAGAGAGAGATTTAAAACAAGAGAGGTCAACAAAAACATAGTGCCAGAAAAAATCCATAAATGATTCATTCGGAAAGAGGGAAATTATAACTTAAGGGGCTGTAGTAAATTCATAATCCCAAATGTGAGAACCACCAGGTAAGGTGTGTGTGTGTCGTGATTGCCAATTTGGAGCACCTGCGGCGGCTGGTTTGGCGCCAACAGCCCGGACAGCTGATTGGTGGACACTCCCTTTTTAAACCCCGGCTTCCTTTCAGTGACTGTCAGATCGTTGCGAACTGTTGTATTCCACTTTGTGAGCATTCCCGGCCGACTCCGTTTCTGCTAAACTTTTTTCCTGCCTGATCTTTGTTATTGACCTGTTTCTGGACCTGATTACGCCCGTTCTGCCTGCCTCCTGTTACCTGACCCGTTTTGCCCCGTTACCTGCCTGCCTCCTAGCTAAGACCTTACTTACAAACTCGACCTCGCCTTTGATCTCCAGCCCCGGCCAACGACTATCTATTCCCGCCTGTCTCCGTCCGACACGGAAGTGTCACTCCCGCCTCTCTCGCTCCTGTTTTCCGTCAGTCTTCCGATCAAGCAAGCAAGCCCCACTCTCCCTCTCTTTACAAATAAAAACTGAGAAACGTACGCTATTGAGTCCTGTGTCCGTTCTGGTCTGTGACAGTGTGTGACAGTGTGTGAAGTTAAACTTTGGAACAATTTACAAGACGAGATCAAAACGTTGTCCAACTATTCACTTGTTCAAATTTAAATACAAAAAAAAAAACATTCCTGGCAGAATACAGACATGAAGAAAATGGGGTATGAGTGATACGAGAGATTGGGAATAGTGCGTCTAGAACTATGGTTAACTTTGTGTTATTGTTGCTATTGTTATATCATAATTGTTATTATTAATATTATTACTATTGTTGTTATATCATTGGTGTGTTTAATAGGAAGATGAAGGGGTAGGGAATATAAGCATTTGCTTCTGACTACCCCTTTTCGAACATCTCATCTCATCTCATTAGCTACACCGCTTATCCTCAGTAGGGTCGCGGGGGTGCTGGAGCCCATCCCAGCAATCATCGCGCAGTGTCCCCTGCCCATTGCCCTAAAATAGCTGGGATGGGCTCCAGCTCCCCCGCGACCCTACTGAGGATAAGCGGCGCAGATAATGGAAGGAAGAAAAAAAAAAGGAGAAAGGAGATAAACTGAGAGAGATAATAAGAGAAAAAGATAGGGATAAAAAAAGAGAAACAAAGAGAAACAGATATATAAAGATAGAGAAAAAGTAGAAGTGAGAACATAGGAAGATAGATAGATAGATAGATAGATAGATTAATAGATAGATAGATGCTGTCATAGTAAATCTAACCAGGGCCAAAATGGTTTGGACGGTAACTAGGATAGCTAATCCTCGCTGTCTCCTCCCTTTCACACATCATCGAGTGGTCACATTGGACCTTCTCCAGGGGCCAATCACAAGTCTTGCAGCACCCTCCGCCCTACCGTGTGCGAACACGAGCTAGGCTTGTAAAAAAAAAAGCTAATGATTTTCTAACGTCATGGAATATAATGTATGAGGTTAGAACAATGATATCATAAAGCAGTGTTTCTTAACATGTGGGTCAGGCCTTTGCTTTGGTACAATAACTCTAACAAGCTTGAGAGGGACCACATCTCATTTTATTATGATTTTGTTGGTTTTGTTTCCTTTTTCTGCCCATAATAGTGGGCCGCAGGAAAGGTAGTGGGATGGGTAAGGAAAAGTCAAAAACAGTAACACAATTGATTGAGTCGAAGAAGGAAACGATTGTCTGCCATTGAAGCTTTGCTGGAAGGTACCGTAGATGGTTTAAAATATTATACTTTTAGTTATTTACCAGTACGTTAATCTAAATGTATCTTATTTAAATGTATCTCATCTAAATTTCAATATCTGTCTATCCATCTATCTATCTATCTATCTATCTATCTATCTATCTATCTATCTATCTATCTATCTATCTATCTATCTATCTATCTATCTATCTATCTATCTATCTATCTATCTATCTATCTATCTATCTATCTATCTTTCGGGTCCTAAACGGCTCTTCGGGTTGTTTTAGCTTCTTTAATCCCAACATGACCAAATATTATGTAAATTTATGCACAAAATGACTTAAAGGAAGGGGGAATAGAACAAAAAAGAAAAAAATACCAAAATGAAAAAGTAGTGAAAAGCTGAGAAAAAAAAGAAACAAAAGGAAGAGAAAAAAAGAACGGAAAATTTAGAAAAAAGCCAGAAAAAAAGAAAAGAAAGAAATGTAGGAAAAAAGTAACAAAAAGGAAAAATTAACAGCTCTAAAAACTAAACACAATGAGATTTTTTTTTAAAGGGATTTAAAAAAAAGTAGAAAAAATACGGAAAAAAGAAGAAAAAGTTTGTGTTGCATTCAAATAATTTCCAATTATATCAAGTGAATCTTGTTGCCAACATTGTACTTCCACTAAAAAATGTGATTGAGTACAGTTCTGTATCTTGCAACCGACTAAATAAGCCCCCAAAAATGTTAATATCATGCGACAAAATATATCAGGAGATAAAAAGAAATGGATATCTTGTGAAAGAATTGTGAGAACAAACGACGTTTATAGGCCGTACAACCTTTGCAATAGTACATGAGTCAATTCATTCAAAAGAGAAAAATCATTTTGCATTGCCGGAAACTCAGCAAAATGTAACGTGATGTCAAGTCTTGGACATGTTTGATAATGATTTAGTTGCCACACTTGGGATTATGGTTGCTCACTGTTGTTTCAAGCGTTGCTCACCGACTTTGTGTGAACGCTCAGACCCGTAAGGAAAATTAAAAGGGAACATTGCCCACAACGCCGCACTGTTCTGCTTGTCTTTGTTAACTACATAGTCGGATAGTTATGTTAGGTACGCACTTTTTCATATTTTGAATTTATTTAAGTATGTGGATATTTGAAAGCATTTTTAGGGGGTTGCTTATGTGGGATGTAGGCTTACATGCGAGTATATACGGTACTTGAAGTCGTTTTGGTTTTGCCGGTCATTTTGTTTTTAAGAAAAAGTGACTATATTCTAGTACCTCTGCTTTATATGGATACATATGAGAAGTAGAAGTTTCTTCTCGATTTGGGTTGCAGCTTGTCATTATGGCGGAATGATGGATCCCGAAGTCAGACCAGTTGACCAATGTGCTTAAATGCGCTTGAGACAACAGTGCCCTTCCAGGAAAATCTCACTTTTTGAGCAATATTTCCCCCTCTGCCTTGCACTCTTGTTGACTGATTGCAGCGTCCCACTACTCCGCCTGTTTGCGTTCACGGGCCAAGTGTCATAAAATGTTACGCAATGGTAGAAACAGCTCGATCATTCCCACCGAAATGGGTCGGTCCGCAAACACATGGGGCCGGCACTTTGTTTTCAAAACATAAGGAGAAGCGCGACTGTGTTTACAAGAGAAGAGAATCCACAGGCACCTCATTGGGAAATAGATAGGCGACCTCCAAGGCCGTGGGAGGTCCGCTCGACCCGCACCCGCAAGGGTGAGAAGAAATAGGGTGATGTGACATAAATTCATGCTCTCCCACCTTTTGGGATCATACCTGAAGCTTTGCATAGACTGGGGGTTTCTTCCCCCCAGAACTTATTCACGCATTGCCATATTCCAGGCTTCAAACTGATACACCAGATGAAAAATGGTAATTGGTAAATGGACTACATTTATAAAGCGCTTTTCAAGTCAAGTCACATTTATTTGTAGAGCCCTTTATCACAAAATGTCTTAAAGGGCCGCACAGACCACCATTCCACCATCCCCTGATCTAAAACCAACATGAAGGCAAGGAAAAACTCAAAAGCTTAATATAAGGAAAAAAAGGAACTTTGAGAAGGGGCCTCACAAGTGGTAGTCCCCCTTCCAGGATGACCGGGCTGCACTGAAGTCACTGAAGACCTCTAAAAGCACTTTACAATGTGTTTCACATTTACCCATTTACACACACACTCACACACCGATAGCGACGTCAGCCATGCAAGGCCTACCTGCGTATCGGTAAGAATCACTAACATGTGAAACACAATCGTGAAAAAGAAACCAAATTTATTCAACATTTTATATTGTGCTAAAAGATTTAAAAAAGTAAAAGTAGTCTCAGCAAAAGTATTGGCCCCGTTTGAGTTAATAATTTGCGCATCATCATTTTGCTGCATTCACAGCCACAAGTCTTCTCGGGTATCTCTCTATATGTTTTGCTGATCCTAAAAGATAAATATTTGCCCTTTCTCTCTTACAAAAACAGCTTAAGTTCCTCAAAGGTACATTGTGTAATATTGAACCACTATATGGCACTGTATTGCCTGTGGGGATCGATGCAGTTGCCATATAAGCACAGCATAGCAGCAAGATGCCGGACAAACTTGGCAGGGACTACTAGGTATGGATCCCGCTATGTAAAAGGAATACAAATTTCTCAACCTATGAATATTTATACATTATAACATCGGTATGATAGTTCATGTATTTTTGCCTTGCATTCAAATCAATGTTTTTTTTCTACTGAATGATTTTTTTTGTACCAATATGAGGCACTAAGTATTACACACTGTCCCTTTAAGATTTGATGGTGATCATTTGGGCACAGCATTTTTTAGACCTTAGCACAAATACTCCATAGAATTTAGGTCTGGACTTTGGGTTGGTCATTCTAACACTGTTGTTAGTTGTACCCCATTCCATTGTAGATTTGGCTTTATGTTTAGGGCCGTTGTCCTGTTTGATGGTCAACCTGCATGCCATTCTTAGGTCCCTTGCAGACTCCAACAGACCTTCTGCCAGAATCATCCTCTATTTGGCTCCATCAATTTGGCTCCACGATCTTGCCAGTCCCTGCTGAAAAAAGCAACCCCACACCATGATGCTGCCGCCACAATGTTTGACAGTGGGGAATTTGTTTTCAGGCTGATGTGCAATGTTCCTCTTACGCCAAAGGTAATGCTTTGTATTGAGCCCAGAACGTTCAATTTTGGTCTCATCTCACCAAAGCACTTTGTTCCACATGCTATTTGTGTCTCCCTTGTGGCCTCTTGCAAAAGTTAAATGAAAGGTCTTTCTTTTTGGCACTCCTCCATAAAGGGCAGATTTATGCAGAGTATGACTAATGGTTGACTTATGCACAGATTGTCCTACCTAAGCTGTGTATGCATGCAAGTCATCCAATGTGATCATGGGTCTCTTGGTTGCTTCTCTGATTAGTTTTCTCCTTGTTTGGGCCGAAAATGTAGAGCACTCGTCTGAAACTCAATAAAGTTGGTGGCAGCTGATGCTAGGGTCCAGTTAAGGTTGTACCACAAAAACAACGTGGATTAAAAAAAATTCCATCGCACTTAATGTTAAAGTGTTCTATATTCACCCCCTAGATGTCACTGTAATGTGTAGTACAACCAAGATTAAGTTCAAGGAAGACTTCCAACCACGGAGCCTAAGAGTGAGCAAAAAGCACCCGTTTTCTTCCAATTTCTACCCAGCCTTTCACAAAGCAGACAAAAAGAAGGGAATATTTTTTTGAAGGAATAAGAAATAGGGAAGAAGAAATTAGAAAAAAGAGGCAAAGAAGAAAAATCCAAAGAAAAGTGGGGTAAATGGAAACAACAAAGGACAATGGCCTTCTTTTTACTTTACTTTTTTCTTTTCCTATTTGTCTTCTTTTCAAAAGTAATTAGGGTGTGCTTTAGTTACTTCAAAACTCCGTATCTTGTCCTCTTCCGTTGTGCTTTTAGAACCGGTTTTCGGTGGCACGACAAATTACGATCACATCTAGTGGGTAAATAATACACACTGTCCCTTTAACTTTTAAATTGAGACAGGGGCCGTAAACTATAATCCTATAATTTTGCTAGGCATTGTACATGAGGGCAAGGAAGAGCTAAAATAACAGCATGAGGAAAATTGGAATCCTTGAGAAGGGGCCACACATGAGGCAATCCCTTTCCAGCACGAGCATGAAAGGACTTATAAACGTCTTATTTGCATATTTTGAGTCGCTCAACGGGGACAAACAACAATAAATGTCACACTTATGTACTTCTGAGATTTTTGACTCATTCAGTCTAATGATGCATTTCTCCGGGGCTGGCAGGCAACGTGTTAACTTTACAATGCATGTTTTGGAATGTGGGAGGAAGCCTTAGTGCACGGAGGCATATGGAGAATGTGTCAATTTGACCAAGCTCTGATACAAAATCTCAAAACAGAACCTCTCAAGTGTGACGCAAGCCTGTGTTCGATTGTCGTTTGTCCGCAGAAAAAAAGAAGAAAAGGGGGAAAATTGAAGAAAAGCAATTCGTCCCTCAATTTATCCTTAAAGGGACAGTGTGTATGATTTGTGGTAAAAACAAAACAAAAAACCCATTTTTTTTAAAGATGTAAATAATAAGCAAAAATATACGTACAATTGTATAATTGTGCATTTTTCAAACACCATACGTGAAGATTTGTATTAATATACAGACACCTCGCTACTTCGCTGGTCCACTGCTTGAAGGATTCGCATTGTGCGTTGTGTTTTGCACTCTATATTGGCTAAAGAGAGGCAGATGCTTCCTATCACCAACAAACTTGGACCTCTCCACCACCTAAACCTGCTCAGGAGCAATATGTAGGTCTTTGGCGCTCCATGGTGCTTTTTCAAACAATTCACGGTTTTGATAGGACAGAACTGGAAGGAACATGCAGTTTTCCCTAACATCCACAAGATGGCGGCAAAGTATCATATATAGTGAAGTGGATCAGTACCTTAATTCATAAAGTTGTGCAATAAAACAGCCAAAGTATTTTTAAAATTATAATTTAACAGCAAAGCCCCCCATTAACTGCAATAGCCGAGGTAATACTTCATATGAAATGAATGACATTTTTTACCGCCCTTCAAAAAAGCCATTGGTCATCAGCATCAGTACCAATCTTCGTAAGCACGATCTTGCCGCTTTATACTGGCCCGTAGGAAAAAAACGGTTATCATGCATCCCCAAAAATAATACTGAAAAACTACATTTTTTTGTGTCATTTTGAATAATTTGCTAATTATTTACAGCCAAATTTTGATTAGAAGAAATTTAGTATGTAAGATGTCTTTAATTTGTAGACAATAGTCAGGCTTTTAACTTGGACAAGAAAGGTTGATCACATCACCCCGATTTTAGCTGACCTGCACCGGCTTCCTGTTCGTTTAAGACGTGATTTTAAGTTTCTGTTTGTATTATACAAAACTTGCAAGGACTTGCCACCTCATATTTTCTGATTTAATTTCCCCCTATGTTCCTGGTCAAAGCATTAGCTCAAAAACTGCTGGTCTACTAGTGATTCCACGACCCAAGAAGAAATCTGCAAGAAGTGCGTTCTCCATTCGAGTCCTGGTGCTGTGGAATGCTCGTCCCTCTGAGAGTTGAGCTGCAACCACAGTGGAAGTGTTTCATCGAGGCTTCAAATACACTTATATTCAAAATCCGATGTACGCTATCATCTAAAACCTGCTGCACCGTTCAAGATTCGGAACAGGAAATCATGTTGATGATGTCCGTGTATTGTTTGTCGGAAGGTGGATGATCTCATGTGCGGTCCCTTCTCAAGGTTTCATTGTTTTCCTCATGCTGAGGTTTGTGAGTTTTGCTTTGCCTTCATGTAGGTTTCAGATCCGGGGATGGTGTAATACAGTGGTACCTCTACTTACAAATGTCTCTACATACAAAGGTTTCAGGTTACAAAGTACCTGACGAGAAAATACTGCCTCTAGTTTCAAAGGCGTTTCAGGATACAAAGTCAAAAGTATAGTACAATGCGCGCTGCCATTCACCAATCCCAGAGTTCTACCTGGAAAACGGTGCATATGCGTGAATCCCTGCATGCTCTTCGTGTCCCCAGTCAAAGTTAAAGGTAAATGAACATTTTTTTTTTTTCCTTTATTCTTTGTCTTTTTACATTATGTGCCTTTCGTTTCACGTTTATTGTGCGCTCATCTAATTTTAACATGCATTTGTTTCATGTTCTGTTGCCTTTTGACCATTTATTAAAAAATATATCATACTTTTGCGGGGCTTGGAACAGATTAATACATTTACATTCAAAAGATGTCTCTACTTACAAATGTTTAAGGTTACAAAGCTACTTCAAGAACGAATTAAACTTAGAGGTACCGCTGTATAACATAAGCATTTTTGTGATCAAAGGCTATACAAATAAACATGACTTCAGTTGACAGTGTGTAATATTTTATGGTTAATAAAGCAATCTTGATATAAATAATAAATTACTTGAAAAGAAAAATGAAATTCTATAAACGCGCATTTTCAATTACTTGTAGGTTGAGGAATTTGTATCTATTTTACATAACATAAGCCTTGCCTAGATCTTCTGCCATCTTGCTGCTACGGGTACTCGAAACCCAGGAAACCTTGTGAAAGGCTGGGCTAAAAATGAAGAAAAAAATCATCTGGTTTGCTGACTTTTAATTTATGTTATTTGTATTTTCCCTTGTGCATTTGAACATCACATTTCGGTTGCACGGCACACTACAGCGACATCTAGGGGGGAAATATACCCTTTAACCAAGCAGCTGTTGAAGTCTCGTCTTTGTCACGTCCGCAAGTCAAATGAGGTCTGCGTGAACCAACCACGAGATGTTTTTCTCCAAATCAAAGGCAGAAATTTTTAAAGGGTTGTCATAAATTTCGCCAGGTAGATATTTGGCTTGGCCGTGCAAATCGGATGGAACGCCACCCTTCCATTTGGCATCGGTACCCGGATTGAGTTTTTAAGGAAAACATCAGCAATGTTCCACCAGCACCTGCAAGTCTTTTCTTTTATGAGCATACAGGAAGTGTCGGGAGGGGGGTGGAACGAGCAATAATCGTTTGAGGAATTTAATTTCTCCTCAACTCAATAACTCGCTGCACGCATAAATAAATCCTCGGTGACCTGGCACCCAACCCCCTTGCCAACTAAGGAGAAATGAAGTAAAGAGGGAATTACTCCTTTCAGCATTTTTCTTATCAGCGTGAACAGTGCGTGGCGAAAGTATCGCCACCCCCCAAAAAACTCTAAATCATTTTGCCACCTTTCAGGCTTCAAAATTAAAACTAAAAAACTGAAAATATTTTCTAAAAATATGTCAGACACGATGCAGAAGTGGAACTAAATCTTTATTGTATCTTTCCAATGAAAAAAATGAAAAGTAAATGTTGCGTAAATATTAGCCTCCTGTTCTCTCAGCTCAGCCAATTTACTCCAGAAGTTCCCCGATTACTTTTAAATAATCCAACGTAGACCTAAATGACTAAAAATAACAAACAGAGTGTACCTGTGTCAGTTGAAATGCACCTGCTCTGTGATAGGCTCAGAGGTCTGCGAAAGGAGACACTGGAGAACAGACAGCATTATGAAGAGCCAAGTAAAACAACAGACAGGTTCAAAGTAGGTATGGGATACGGTCCGTTGGATGATTTAGTCCGGTTCGCAATTTCTAAATATCAAGAAAAAGGAGCACCCTTCTAGGTCATTTATATCAAAAGTTGTGTTTTCTCAATAAATGCAAACCAAATGCTCTCTCCACCTGCACGAGGGCAGTGTTGAGTTTTGGTAACATGGTGAGTTGGTTCAAGTGTAAAACTGCATTTACTCAACTAATAATTCAATGCCACACATGAAAATATTTTCTTCCCTAATGTTTTTGAACATATGTGATTAGAAAAGATCCTTGCCATAGAATAAAGACTAAATGCTAAAGCGTAACATGGAAAATCAAAGCTAGAAATTCGGAGTTGGCCCACCTGAGAAGAGAGACATTGCTGAAATATAGTATATTTAGCAGCTAGCTACCCTAGCTTAGTTGAACCCAGGGGTCGGCAACTCAACGTTGAAAGAGACATAATGGACCCAAAAGCAACCACAAAGCAAAAAGCTCTGTATAAACCTATTCCTATATTAAAAGTAAAAAGTAATTTTATATTTATTCCAAATATTTTCAAAGCATTGAAAACGTTGAATAGTTTTTCAAGTAAGAAAAATACTTAAATTTATTTTAAGTGATTTATTTTTTTTTCATGTTGCTGTATTTTAACTTGTATCACTAGTAAAATGAAAAAAAAAACATAAAATGAAATATTTTTTCCTAGTTTTCTATTTAAAAAAACTAGTAAAATGGGAAAAGACACTTAAAGAGTCAAAGTGTACTATTTAGCACTTCTTAATGGCAAAAAAAACTTCATTAATTAAAAAAACTCATATTGATTTGAATAATAAGCAAAGATACATGTACTATTACACAAATGTCCCAGTTTAAAGCAGGTAATAGAATGTATATTCTTTTTTTTTAAACTAAGATAACCAGCAAAACCAAAGCACAGTATATACTCACATATAAACCTACATCACATAGAAGCGACCCCTAAAACGGTTTTAAAATGGCCACATATTGAAAGAAAATCATACCGAAAATATTAGAAAATCGTGTACTTAAACAATGACAATGACTTAAGTGTGTAAATAATAAGGATCGTTATACTAGTAAAAAGCTAGAAATTGATTTAAAAAAAAACATTTACTGTAACATCAAGCAATGCTTTAATGGAAGACATTCGTATAATATTTTGCAATCATTACCTTATGTCACTGTTTTACAATTTTCCTTCCCCTTATCACTCAACTTCTTGGGACCCTTTATTATGGGAAGATAAAGGAAATAAAACAAACATAGTCAAATAAAATGAGATGCGATCCCTATCAAACACGATTGGGATGGCGCCATTTGACTGTACAGGAGATCAAGCAGGGCATTATCACCATCAACTGTGTAATTGACCCTCAGTTTCTTCTTCATATTAGCTGAAAAAGGGTCTGCGTCCCAATTTTTGGTCGTGACGCACCAATTTGGAGCCAACATGATTGTCTGCCATTCTGCTGCCAAGGCTACAAAAATTTGGAGTTTGGTCCCTCTGAGTCTTCGTTGATTGTATTCATTTTTGTGTTTCTGGTGCCACTACAGAATACATCAACATCTAGTGGTTAATTATTAGCATAGTGTCGCTTTAAAGAACAGTCCTTATTCCGACCTTCTCGTTCCCTTTAAGCCTCACCTCATTTTTTTTAACGCTCTCGTTACCATGGGGTGCAGGTACTATTTAAATTACTTTAACCCTGCCACGGTTATTAAAAATAACAAATACAATTTAATCAAATTAGTTTTCCACGACACCCACAACGAGGTAGCAACTTCCCACAATGGTATTGTACAGGCATCCACGCGTGGCAACGGACCAATCACAGGCAAGAAATGACACAGATAGGGCACAATAAGTAATGCATTTTGTCAAACATATTTTTGTTATCTGTAACTAATCAAAAAAATCGTTTAAATACTTTATTAGTTCTGATTGTTAAAGGGGCAATGAATCGGGGTATTGATAGGTGATATAAGCTGTGGGCCCAGAGGAATTGCTTCACGATCACTACACAAGCCCATAAAATGCCTAGTCATAGTGAAAAATAGTTGACAATATATGGATAACTTAGAAAGCAAGAGTTTTTTGTAAAACAGTTCATACTTCCAGTTTACCTTGTCTTACGATAGTAATAAAAAGAAGATTTTTGTTCATCTAATGACTTGTAAAAAGAAAGATATTTTGGGCAGTGACCTCCTGACTCGTAATCAATTTAAGAAAAACGTAATCGGTCGCCTGAACTTGCCAAAAAGTTCTGGGTCACCTAAATTAAAAAAAAATCGTCAAATAAAAAAATAAAGATTTACTAAGCAGTTTTCCCCAGTCATGTAGGCTCTAGTATCAGTATGTGCCACGCTGCTGCTAAGGGTATGACGCTTCTCAATTATTTCCTATCATGCCCCCCTAGGAAGAAGAAAAGCTCTTGCCACTGTGAGAGTGCTATTGCTTCCCAGTGTAATGGAGGTCCAGTTGTACTTTATTCTAGGACAGTTGAAAAATGAAAAAAAGAAAAGAAAAACAACCCAGATCAAACGCAGGGCCCACCCCCACTTCTTGAGAAACACTGCTTTACACCGACAACAATGGCAACCAGATGATGAAGGCGCTGTTTCTGAGTCAGATCAGGCTCTCCCTCTACTGCTAACCATGGAAACCAGTACAGTGGAACCTCGGTTTTCGAACGCCTCTCAGTTCGGACAAATCGGTGTTCGACCAAAAATTTAGAGAAATTCTTGCTTCGCTGTTCGGTCAAAAAATCGGAGTTCGAACGCCGGTACGCTAGGGTGCGATGCTGAGCGGCGTACGGGTGTTTTATCCCCTAATTATGCCTCCGAAGAAGGTCGGTACAAGCAGGACAGGTGAAAAAAAACAAGTTGTTCATACAACTATTGCCTTTAAGAAAGACATAATAGCTAAATATGAAAGAGGTGTACGAATTTCCGATCTTGCTAGTGAATACAGCGTGGCTAAATCTACTATCAGTATGATAGTAAAGAATAAGGAGGCTGTGAAATCGAGTGATGCGGCTAAGGAAGTTAGCGCTATAAGCAAGCAACTGCCGCAAGTTTTGAAAGAGGTTGAAAAACTTTTGATGATTTTTCTCTCCCCACCGTCCACCACAAAGGTAAGAAATCCTATTCATAATCCTTTTTTTATTTTTACACGTTCATGTTAGCGTAATGTTTCGTACGGAAGATTACGATAACGCGAACGTACGATTAGCCTGGGTTAGCTTTGTTTGCGTAAAACATTCAGGGTGTTGGAACGGAGCTCCTTTTCCAATGAAGCGCTAGCCACTTTTTGTGGAGACCCGGGTGCTAAATGACGTGTAAACGACCTGATTTTTTTATTTTTACACGTTCATGTTAGCGTAATCTTTCGGACGGAAGATTACGCTAACGCTAACGTACGATTAGCCTGGGTTAGCTTCATGTTTACGTTCATGGTAAACATTCAGGGTGTTGGAACGGATTAAAACGATTCTACATTACTTTTAATGGGAAAAACGATTTAGGTGATCGAACAAATCGGTTTTCGAACAGGGTTCGGGAACGGATTATGGTCGAGAACCGAGGTTCCACTGTACTATCTGTTTCATGTGGGGGAGCAAACCCTAATAGAGGCATGAGTGCTGAAGCTATATACTATTTTATACAGTGTATTATCTTACATAAAGTCAAATATACTTGTTCTAAAATCTGACTTCAGTGTTTGAGGGCAAACTCTAAGCTGTTTGTGTAGATAACAACGACTTATCACCTCGCCTAGGGGCAAGGGCGATGACCTATCACCCTTCTCCCAATGCTTCGAAGGACTGTTGGGATAATTGCACCAACACGGCGCGGACCAATCAGCCAGAGGCTTGGTCATGGGGCGTAAACATTCCATCGGCAAGAATTATAACAGAGGAGCCCCCGGAGTCTCGTCAGTATGTCTCCTGCACACGATTGAAATTGACACGGACAGAGACCTGATTTCTTCAACGATGTGATTCGGATAAATGAATTAATATGTGGACTATATGCGGCGCTCGGCTCAATAATTTCCCTGACTTTGGAACACAGGTGTCAAACAGGCGGCCTGCGGGCCAAATCAGGCCCGCTAAGGGATTGAATCCTGCCCGCAAGACAACACTCAGAGAAGTGCAAGGGAAAAACAAGCTGCAGGTTGAAATATGTCAACTTGATGTTGCCAAAGCCAGGTGCCTCTCACAAAGACACTGTACTTGTATTCATCTCTCCCTCTCTCTCTCGCTCTCTCTCTCTCTCTCTCTCTCTCTCTCTCTCTCTCTCTCTCTCTTTGTTTTCCACCCCTTTTCTCCCACTCTGTCTCTGTCGTTTTCACTTTCTGTGTCTCTCTTTTTCTATTCCTTTGTTGCTCTTTGTCTCTTTCACAGAGACAGAGAGGTGTCTTTTAACCTCTTTTTTCTCTAACTTCTTTTTCTCTCTTTTCTCTTTCTCTCTTCATACCCTTCGCGCTTTCTTTTCTCTTTTTTCTCCTTCTGTCTTTCTATTTCTCTTTGAATTTCTTTCTTCCTCTCCCTTTCTTTCCCCCCTCTCTCACGACTTTTTATCTTTTGTTTCTCACGCTCTCTCCCTCTCTCTTTTTCTTTCTTTGTCCCGCCCTCTCCTTCTTTTCTTTCCCTCTTTCTCTTATTTCTTTATCTCTTTCTTTCTCTTTAATCTACTAGTCCGGCCTCTGACAGAATGTCGTGAAGTGTATTAGGAGTCAGATTGCAGTTTAGTAAATGTTAAAACCTTACAGTGCCCATGACACACCACAAGAAGTCCTGCCCCGACGACCCTTGCGGTGAAGGGATCCGTGACAATGTGTTCATGTTCAGTTCCAATCTACTTCGAATCCTGAAAAATCCAAGTCCGTTTTTGTTTTTCTTTTTCATTTCCGTTTCTACATTGTTTTACCACAGTTATGGGTGGATACTGCCGGATATTGAAAGTTTGGGGCCAAAAAGAATAACTCATAACAACAATTCTGACTCTTTCAAGGCCAAAATAACAACAAAATTCCAGGGGTTTGTTTGCTACTTGGTTGATTAAGGGTTAAAAATGTCAAATTCATCCAAGTCGAGGTATTGAGTAGAGGGAGGCAGACAGTTCCCAGATCTCCCCTTCATGCCCACTTTGGATATCAGTTATCACCTGCCAAAAGACAAGCCTATATATAGCCTCTCTCCGAGGATCTCCAAACCGTATTTGTCTAGGTCAAGGCTGAGCTTACCGTCCATTAAAACAATCTGGGGGAATCTCGAATGACTCGAGCTGCACGAGAAGGAATTTGAGATAAGCAAACAGTTCTCTGGCGGCGACCCGGCTGACGGAGGAGCGCGCTCGTTTCCAGTTGTTTAGTGGGCCCGAGTGGAGTGTATGCGGTAGGGGGGGGGGAGCGATCCAAATATCGATATTATCGATGCTAATCAAGCCGCCGGTTCGTATCGGTACTACTGTCCCGGTATCGATACATCACTCCTCCAGCGATTCCACCGAAGCGATGCTTCTACACCTAGATAGAGCAGCTCTTCTCTCTCTCTCATACAACTGTGCTCGGTCAGGAGACACATAAATACAATAAAGAGACCTCTTTCCATTTTTAAAGGTCAGGCAAATAAATCCTAAATACAAATCAAGTTAACATTTTTTATCCCTTTAAACCAAGAACATGTTCAGTAAAGCATTAAATAAATCCAATATGTGCATTTGTGCCTGGGTGACTGGCTGACAGGCATATTTTAGCACCTCTCCTTACCTGGCCTGCTGCTAAATCTTGCCTGCCAGGCAAAAAAGAGTGACAAATCTATGTGCCCAGTCCTTCCAAAAGCTATGTCAGAAGGGAACAGGAAGCAAACCCCTGTGTGGAGTTTTAGATTTTCTACTGAAAAGGACAGGTGGAATTTGTGCAGTTAGGTGGACTACTACTTTGGCAACACTAAACATTTACATAATCACATGATAAAAAAGACCCCTTGCAGTGCTGCACCCAAAAAATCTAAACATGTTGCTGTTCCTAGACAAATACTTATAAACCGGTTGCCACTAAGACAGCGCCAATGAGAACCAATTGACACTTTAGTGGTATTACTTACTTAATTTTGAAAATATTGTGCAGTAGAAGACCTTTTAGTTCTTTAGATGATATTGTTGTAATTAAATGAAATGATCTGCATTCATATAGCGCTTTTCAAGTCAATGACTTCCCAAAGCGCTTTACAGTGTGCTTCACATTTCCCAATAGCAGCCTTGTATTGCAGCTATGTAAGACGCTAACCTGCTTATTGGGAGTATTAGGGGTTCAGTGTCTTACCCAAGGACACTTCGACATGTAACACGGACAAGCCAGGATTCGAACAGGGATCCCTTGATCCCAAGACGAGCGCTCTACCTCCAGAGCTACTGCACTACTGTACAAAGACACCTCGCTACCTCGCACTTCGGTTATCGCTGGCGCACTGCTTCATGGAGTTTGAATGAAATTGTCTTTACTGTCATTGATATCGTGCATTGTATTCTGCTGCAGACAGTAAACGGCAAATGCTATCACAGGGCAGGTTGGGGAAGGCTATGTGTGTTTGGTGGGCATGACTGTCCGTGTGTGCGGCTGTGATATGCTGTCGGTCTAACAGCTGTGTACAGCTAATATTTCAGCGGCTCTTTACATTGAAAAGAGATTCATCAATTAAATCGGACTTTGAGGAAAGTCAGGAGAGCTCAAAGAAACGGTGATCACCAGCGGGTGGTCCGTGGATTGTTATCGGCTCCGTGTAGGTACTAAGACGGCGTCGTGACAGAAAGCAATAGTAATGCTGCAGGTTCAGCCTACAGCTAAAGCTACATAGCAAGCCACCTCCCGAGCCTGTACCTCACCAATGCCGGATCCATCACCCAAGAAACAAAAAACCAGGAGCTACAACTCGTGGGAAACCGCTACATTCGGGCCGGTTTTATTTTAATCATCACGGAGACTTTCCTCAATTTGAGGATACCTGATGGTAGCTTGCGGCTAGCCAGCTGCTCTCTAAAGACCATTCAACAGTGATTCCTTGTTTTTTTTTTTTTATAGTTGTTATTTTGTTACAGTCCTATACTGTACTCTCAATAAGGGTTGTCTCAAGGTAAGTTTGACCCTTGAGAGCTTTCACAAAGAAGCATCTCTACTTTCTATTTCTATTTTCACGTTTTGCAGGGGGTTCTGCCCCCCATTAACATAGATCACCAAGGTAATACTGTATTTGTATTTTTGTCACATTGCTACTCTTTTGGTTTGACTGTCTTGGCTTTTGTTCTAAAACAGTCGTGATAGAAATATTTCCATTGTTTTTTTAATACTGTTACAGTTTGCAAAGTAGTTAATTAATCAACAATGAAACATTGTGAATAAAAACCTTTGTGCTGTGTTTATCATATTAATAAACTAACTACACAGCAAGTCACACCTTGTTGTACTGTGGGCTTAATGTTTCGGTGTCAGGTTGGGAAGAGCGAAGTGGAATGCCTGTTTGGTGATTGTGAGTGTGTTGTTGAGTCTAGCTACCTTCCACTAGGAGTAAATGGCTTTGGTATATAGACCGATAAACTGACTAAGGGGGAGGGTTTGATTATTCAATGCTTGTGAGATTTCCGAGAGAAAAATATCAGAATAGTATCGACCGTTACTACCATGTTTTTACTCGGATCAGATCGATACCAAAACTCAAAGTATCGCCCACCCCTAGCATGCGGGAAGTTGGAGCCTTGCCGCTGAACGGCAGCCAAGCGGGAGCGAGGGTGATTAATGGAAATGTCAACTTTAAGACCCACGAGCCAAAAGCTCTTTCAGGCATTTCATGTCAGACTTAATAGACTTTGATCAGCCTGTTTTTTTTTCTTAAAAAACACAGCAAAGACATACATTGTGAAGTATTACGGATTCACCGTGAATCTTTTGACTTCGGACGACGAAGGACTTTCCCTGAAAAGTGGTAAGGGAAAGTCAAACAGGCTTTAACCTGGGCAGCCCAGACTCTGTAAGGACCTTGGCCTGATGGACTGTGGCTGCTTGATTGGTCCAAAAAGCCTTCTGACGAGGTCCAGAACATTCCATTTCCAAAGTCAAGACTTGGTTTCTGAGAACAGCAAGAACAAAATACAACAGGAAGTGTGTGTGTGTGTGTGTGGGGGGGGGGGGGTGGTTTGGGGCACGTGCGCGCATATTTTGAAGGCCTTAAACTAGTACATCGAGGACGGAAGATGACCCTGTATCCTGACGAATCTGCTCATTTCAAATTAGATCCGTTTTTGACCGAAAAATAATACTTATCATGAAAGATTTTTACAGTCATAAAATGGTACCTTTACTTGCAAATTTAACTCGTTCTTGGAGTAGCTTTGTAACCTGAAACATTTGTAAGTAGAGACGCCTTTTAAATCTCTGTCTTTCCTTTCTCTCATTCTTTTTCATTCTTTCTCTCTCTCTCCTTATAGTGCTCTTTATCTCTCCTTTTCTTTCTCTCTCTTTGTTTTTCTCTCTCTCTTTCCCTACTTAGCTTCTTTTCTTTCTCACTCCCCTCTCTTTATTCTTTCTTTTTCTCTTTTTCCCTTTCATTTTAATCCAATAGTCCGACCCCTGTGAGAGTTTTTATCCAGCATGTGACCCCACAGCTAAAATGAGTTTTAACACTCCTGCTGTATCGGGCTGTGCAATCAAAAATACGAACAATTTGTGTTTTTCATTACTCATTTTCTGCGGCACGAGACAATATAGTGCCATCTAGCTGTCAAAACATTACAGTTTCCCTTTAATATCAAACCCAGATTGCACCATTTTTTTGGTCCTCATTCCGAGCTCTTCCGGGAAGACCTTTTAAAAAGATATTGGAGAGCACTTGTGGGAAATTATTCGACCAGTCATAGAGACATTCGAGACAGGAATTGACGACGCCGTCTCGTCTCTCCCCTTAAGTCCGTCGCAGTTTCTTTAAAAGGTGTTTGATAGGATTCGTTTTCAGGCATCATCCACATTCCTCACGCAAAACTATTCCCATAAAACATCAATTCGTCCAAATAGTCTTGGCAAGTTGAAGAATTACTGAGTTGTGTGGGGAATTCGTCCAGCAGCGGATGAAACTTGAAAAGTAACGGTGGGCTGATCAACCCAAATACATACCTGTCGAGCTCCAGGGCTCCATGACCTTACAAACTGTCGTATTTTCCCTTACAAAATACAAAATAATCTTACACCATAGTTTTTTTTCAAACGTGTTTATTTATGTAGTTTAACATGTCATATTGCACGTGTGTTTCGTTATATCATATACATTGTTGATTAACATTTTGTTGTGAGATACTGAGTTGCTCGACATGAATGAGGTTTTATAAAAAAAGTTCAAAAATGAAGTAGCTTGGACGTTCACTGTAGAAGGAAAAATACACGCAAATAGAATTAAGTAGAATAATACATTAGATCAATTCATTTTCTGCATTCAATTATTATTGGTAATATACTGATTAAAGGGATAACCACAAACCTGTCTTTTTTCCTTTTATACTTCCTTTTTTTCTTAACTTCTTTATACAATATGATAATTCGTAATACAATGCATTAAAGCAAGTGAGCCGTATGAGAGCCGGCTCTCTTTAATGAGTTGAGCCGAAAAAGCCGGTTTTCCAAAAAGAGACGGACTTCCTTTCACTACATAACTACCACATGAAATCGGAGGCGGCAAACGCATGCGCACAGTAGCATCAAACCGCTAGCTTTGTTAGCGACAAAAAAAAAAAAAGCTACAGAGATAGAGGTTACCGCTCGAACTCGTTTGACTTGATTGATTTGCCCTTTCGTGATAGTCGGTGTTTACCGGATGGTACCCATATTCGACAAATTTGTGATTTTCCGTACAGATTTTCTCGTACGTTGCACACGTCTTAAAATATATAACAATGTATTTTCTACGCCAAAAACATACAGGTTGACAGGTATGCAAATATCAATATTATCAAAACTAATGTTAGATCATCAACTTTGGGACAGCAAGGTGGTGGGGTTGGGGGGGATTGTAGAAGTGGGGGATGGGGGCTGACACGGACGTGAACTGCCCTGCTCTAAGCCCCCCAGCCCCTTCACGTTTCTCTCCCTCTCCCCATCTGTACTCCACAATGTCGAGTTCACGCACTTACCATTGATATATGACCTGTTGCAATGTCAAAAATCATTGAAACAACGTCAGAACCAAGCATTGCACACTATGCTGTATGCACAATCATCATTTGTTTTGAGGCTTAAACATCTTAGCGTCAATGTTCCCGATTGTTCAATTTCTGTCGGCGAAAGAAGCCGCAAACAAATAGGACACCCCCATCAAAAACAGTTTATGCATGTGACTTTTCTTTTCAAGTCATGTTTATTTGTGACGCCCTTAATAACAAAGAGTCTCAAAGGGCTGCACAGACCACAGATTATTGCAAACGACTATTATTACACCATCCCCTGATGTAAAACCTACATGAGGGCAAGGAAAACTCAAAAACCTCAACATAAGGAAAATTGAGAAACCTTGAGAAGGGACCACACATGAGGTAATCGCCCTCCCAGGATGACCAGGCTGCAACGGATGTTGCAATCACATAAAATACACAGATATTGTCAACATAAAATATAGGTTATTCATATGCTAAAGAATAGAAGTGTGTTTTAAACTTAGATTTAAACAGTTCCACTGAGGTTGCGGATCGAATCTCAGAAGGCAAAGCATTCCACAGCACCGAGGCCCAAATGGAAAACACTCTTGAACCTGCGAATTTCTTCTTGGCTCTTGGGATCACTCGTACGCCAGCATTTTATGAGCGAGGCCTCCGAGCAGGAATTCAACCCAAAAGATATGAGAAGGGTATGGTAGGGTTACTTTAATTTGATTACTTTCAATTACTTTTGGATTACTCCAATACCAAATATGTTAATACAAGACAAAAGAAAGTAAATATGAATAAAATGATGACTCACAACACGTGGTAAGCTTTCTCTCCTGGCTTTGATCTCTTCGATCTCCGGCAAAACTAACATAAAATGCGACAGAAACAAAATGAAAATAAATCCAAACAGCTTGCCAACATCATTTTTGCCCTTCCGTGTGTTCCGTTACTCCCCAAGCCTGCACAAAATGTAGTAATTTTATTCATATTTAGTTTCTTTTGTCTTTTATTAGCATATATGGTATTGGAGTAATCCAAAAGTAATTGAAAGTAATCAAGTTAAAGTAACCCTACCCAACCCTGGATATGAGGTAGCAATTCCATGCATGATTTTGTATGATAGCAACATGTTGTCTGTCTATATGCGTTGCGGCACCATTTTGCACGATCATCGTTCGTTGAAAGGTTTGTAACACAGTGACATCCTGTCTATGGGTGTTGGCCTTTTGAACTCTAAAAAAGCCGAATTTTCTAGAAAAATAATGGTCCTTGTTTTGTTTACAAAACCTACACCTCTGTTTTAAGATTCCTCGAAATGCTGTCGTGAAGTGAGTTTAGTCCCCGACCAGACGGAGCTACGTTTGCAATCTTAGCCAAAAAGTCAAAGGAATTTCTCTTTAATCGTAAATTGTGTCACTCACAGATGTTGTGAATCATAACAGAGCATATTAAACATTTCAGATGGGGGCTGTGGGGGTGTAGGCGGGGGTCCAGCGGGTATAAATTGAAAACATGTGGCGACCAGGGTTGGGTAAACATTAGCGCCGATAACCCGGAGGGCAACTTGGCGATGTGGACCGGCTTATCTCCCAGTTATTGGCTGGCGGCCAATAAACACAGGACATGAAATCATCTAAAGCAACTGTGTCAAAATCGCAGCCCGGGGGCCAGTTGCGGCAGATAGTTTGAGGCCCCCGCTTTGATATGAAAGTTTAAAGGGACAGTGTGTATTACTAAGAGCCTCCAGGTGGTAAAAAGTCATTCATTTTAAGAAATAGATATTTAGAGATAAGCAAAAAAAACATTAACTTTGAAGTAAAGATCGATGCTTTAAAATACTTGTAGGTTTACAAATCTTCATTCATTTGAGATAACTAATCGTCGGCCATCATGCTGACAAGGGTACCTGAAAATAAAGAAGTTTTTAATTTTCTATTTTTATGTTTGTTAATGCAACAGCCGTTGCAGCCTGGTCATCCCAGAAGGGGGATTACCTCATGTGTGGTCCCCTTTCAAGGTTTCTTCATTTTCCTCATGTTGAGGTTTTTGAGTTTTTCCTTGCCCTCATGCAGGTTTTAGATCAGGGGATGGTGTAATAATCGTCTGTAGTTTGCAATAATCTGTGGTCTGTGCAGCCCTTTGAGTCGCCTTGTGATTAAGAGCTATACGAATAAGCATGACTTGACTTGGATCTGCACAATTCTCACAGGCCACATTTTTTCATTTTATGGCGGTGAATTTTTCCAAAATGGGAGATTTTCATGCCTGTTCCTACTTGTCTTCATGCTGAGGTTTCTACCGAGGTTTTCCTTTTACCTCATGTAGATCAGGGGATGGTGTAATAATAGCCTGTAGTTTGCAATAGTTTGGGGTCTGTTCAGCTCTTTAAGACTTCTTGTGAGTAAGGGTTATACAAATAAACTTGATTTGACTTCTTCTGTTTTCCTTTTTTCTTACTTTTCTTTTGTTTCTAGTGGCTTGAGAAACTATTTGGCCCCCTTGAACTTTGTGACCTTTTGCCACATTTCAGACTTCAAACATCAAGATACAAAACTGTAATTTCTTGTGAAGCATCAACAATACGTGGGACACAATCATGAAGTGGAACAGATTTTATTGGATATTTTAAACTTTTTTAACAAATAAAAAACGAAAAAGTGGGTGTGCAAAATTACTTTCAGTGCAGCAAACTCTGTCCAGAAGTTCAGTGAGGATCTCTGAATGATTCAATGTTGATCGAAATGACTTACGATGATCAATGGAATCCACCTGTGTGTAATCAAGTCTCTGTATAAATGCACCTGCACTGTGATAGTCTCAGAGGTCTGTTTAAAGCGCAGAGAGTATCATAAAGAACCAGGAACACACCAGGCAAGTCCGAGATACTGTTGTGGAGAAGTTTAAAGCTGGATTTGGATACAAAAAGATTTACTAATTTTTAAACATTCCAAGGAGCACTGTGCAAGCAATAATAATATAAAAATGAAAGGAGTATCAGACCACCATTGGAAAATTATTATCAGAGGTGCGATCGTTGACAACCCGATTTGGCCCAACGTCATCCAGACCCCAGCTCCAGCGACCCCTGTGTTTATTGAGTTTGAGACCTCTGATCTAAAGCCTCTTAGTAATTTTCTCAGTGATATGAAATTGCTAACACTAGATATCAAAAGACTCGGAATTCGATATCCAACATTTTATCTCGTCTAAGGCGAGTCATGTAAACAGAGTTACCGTATTTTCCGGACATCGAATCGCACCAGTCCCAAAAAAATGTATAATTGAGAAGTAACAGTAGTTGTAACTGTCGCGGATTACATTTTTAGAACATTCGCCACCCAATTCTTGAAATATGTCAAAAAGTTCTTTAGGGGAAATACTTTTCCAAGGCACTGTAAAATGAAGTGGCGGGCCATGAGTTTGACACACTAAGGGGTCGCCAGGAAGGGCGAGGACGGATGGGCTCCCCGGCATCTGTTCCACGTACAGTACGAGCCCGTTTGAATGCATGTTAGCTCGATTAAACAAGGACTAAACGACGTCGGGGATCATTTGTCAAAAAAGACTGAACCACGTTTTCCACGCGAAACACAAAACGTCAGCTTCACTCTAACTGCAACCATCTGCGTGTGTATGAGAGGCCGTTTGAGAAGTCAATTATACCGTCTCTCTCGTATTACATCATGCTGTCACACGTGAGCTATACTCTCGTGCCAACACGGTCATACCCGTGCACAAACGGTACAACGCTCTCATACACAGGCCACTACGCGTTCACACACATACGACTATACTGTCACACTACTATAATCCAACACACACACTGCTATTGACTCTCACACAACTATTATACTTTCTCACAATGACTTTTACTGACTCTCTCTCTCTCACACGCACACACACGCACATACACACTTCTATCGACTCTCACACATACTATTATACTCTCACACACACTATTATACTGTCTCACAATGACTACTAGGGGCAGCACGGCGGCGCAATGATTAGCGCGTGTGCGGCACAGTTCTAAGGTGTGGGTTCAAATCCAGCTACCGGACTTCCTGTGCAGAGTTTGTATGGTCTCCCCGTGCTTGCGTGGGTTTCCTCCGGGCACTCCGGTTTCCTCCCACATTCCAAAGACATGCATTTCCGGTGGATTGGCCGGTCCAAATTGTCCCTAGGTGTGAATGTGCGAGCGAGTTGTCTGTCCCTTTGTGCCCTGCGATTGGCTGGAAACCAGTTCAGGGTGTCCCCTGCCCTCTGCCCGATGATTGCTGGGATGGGCTCCAGCACCCCCGCAACCCTACTGAGGATAAGCGGTGCAGCTAATGAGATGAGAGATGAGACAATGACTACTATTGACTCTCACACACACTAATAGATTCTCACACACACTATACAGTCTCACAATTACTACTATTGATATCCCCCCACACACACACAGACACACACTCTCTCAGGCGCATTACGATTCCTTCTCACACACACACAACTACACTCTCACAATGACTTCTACTGACTCTCTCTCTCTCACACACACATACACATTTCTATTGACTCTCACACACACTATTATACTGTCTCACAATGACTACTATTGACTCTCACACACACTATTATACTCACACACACTATTATACTGTCTCACAACGACTACTATTGACTCTCACACATACTATTATATTCTCACACACACTATTATACTCTCTCAAAATAAACTAATATTGACTCACACACACTAATAGATTCTCACACACACAACTACACTCTCACAATGACTTCTACTGACTCTCTCTCTCACACGCACGCACATACACACTTCTATTGACTCTCACACACACACTATTATACTGTCCCAAATTGGCTACTATTGACTCTCTCATACACTATTATACTCATACACACTATTATACTGTCTCACAATGACTACTATTGACTCTCACACACACTATTATATTCTCACACACACACTATTATACTCTGTCAAAATAAACTAATATTGACTCTCAGACACACTATTATAATCTCACAATTACTACTATTGATATCCCCCCCACACACACAGACACACACTCTCTCAGGCACATTACGATTCCTTCTCGCACACACACTTATACCTCCCTAAAAGGGATTTTAATACTTACTATAATGATCACCTCATCGCTGTGTTGTTTTACCCTGGATACTTTTGGTAACCGTGGTGATGCACACTGATGCAAGTATCTGTTGAACAGTTTGACGTCAAACGGGAGTTGCTCACATTGTAGTAGTATGCGTGAGAGAGTATAGTAGTAAATGTGAAAGCGTATAGTAGATGAGAGAGTTGGGTCTGCACGAGAGTCTATCGTTTTTTGTGAGGGAGTAAAATAGAGTGTGTATGAGAGTAAAAAGGTACAAGTGAGAGAGTATACAGTAGTAGTAAATGTAAAAGGGTAAACAGTGGTAGAAAGAGCGTGACAGCATTTCACTGCATATGAGATTATAGTAACGATAATGAGTGAGTATAGTATGAAGGTATAGTGGTATGTGTGTAAAAGAATAGGAGTATATGTGAAAGAGTATAGTAGTATAAGTGTGAGAGCATAGTAGAATGTAAGTATAGTAATACGTGTAAGAAAGTAGTGTGTGTCAGTATAGTGGTTTGTGTGATGGAGTATAGTAGTGTGTTTAGTGTATAGGTATGTGTGAGAGAGTACAGTAATAATGAAGGAGTATGATGTAGTAGAATGGGTGTTACAGCATAATAGTGTGTATGAGTGTATAGTAATAACTGTGCGAGAGTATAGGAGTGTGTACATGGGAGTATAGTGCTATGTGTGTCAGAAAATAGAAGTATATGTGAAAGAGTAAAGTAGTATGAGTGTGACAACATAGTAGTATATTGATATGTGTAAGAAGGTATAGTATTGTGTATGAGGCTATCGTAGTATGTATGAAAGAGTATATTATCGTTTGTGCATAGGTATTGCTGTTTCTGTATGAGAGTGTATTTGTGAAGGCGTTAGCGTATGATGTTATATGTGAGAGCAAGTATGATTTACCTCTCAAATGACCTCTCATGGGTTATGGAAGGTTCACCTCGCATAAAAACTGAACGTCCTCCCCTGGACGTCATCAAGTGTGTCCGAAAGGGTCAGACAGGATTTCCCTCACTTGGCTACATAAATATCAAAGCGGGAAAAAACATGTTTTTATGTGTGGAGAGCAACAGGAAACGCTAGACAAAGAGTCTGTGACAAAGTTGAACTGCAATCATGTTTCCTATCTATGGCGGACCATTCTTACCATATGTGAAAATATAGCCCAAAATACTTCAGATTCAGATTTACTTTATTGTCATTCGTATACACGTGTATACACAACGAAATGTCGATACATCTGACACGCACAGTTACTTTGAATGTCAGCCGGGATAGATAAGATTAACCATGTCTTTTGTCAGAATTTTAGCGCAGCAGTTCGTCATCTCGCGGTTCGATGCCACTTCCAGTTGTTTAATGGTCATAGCACCGAGCGCTTGATGTCTGGATGATCGCATATCCAGCAAAAAAACCTGCGATCGTATCTTAATCTGCAGTTCGAGCCGACTTTGTGCCCCGTCAAAACTGAGTCGAAGACTGGGTCTTATGGCCAACGTGTAAAAAATGCCAGATAAATGAATTTACACATAAATAAATCACTTTTTTTAAATATTGGGTGTTTCAAAGCGGTGATATCCTTTGAACATTGATATTTATCTTAATAAATACAGTACTACCTTGGTTATCAAGATCAATGGGGACCAGACCCCCCATCTCCCACGATAGGTTAAAATCCATAATGTAACGCTAGCATCAGGTATCCTTGGATGGAGCCAGGTCGGTGTGATGATTACAATACAACCATCCCAAATGTAGCAGTTTCACACACATTTTAGTTATAGGTTATCCGTTTCATGGGTAATAGATCTGGCGTTGGTGAGATACAGGCTCGGCATGGGTAGTTTGTGAGAGTTTTTAAGTAGCCTCATCGCAATAAGCTGGACCTGGGAGGCTGCTAATACCTTTCTCCCGACGCTGCCTGAGTCTGAACGAACCTGTTCACAATCCACGGAGCTCTCTTCTAACTTTCCTCAGGGTCAGATAAAGCCGCTAAAATACCAGCAATAAAGTAAAAAATAATAATAAACCCAATAACAATCCACAGAGCACCCACTGGTGATTACCATTTCGTTGCACTCTTCTAACTTTCCTCAGAGTACGATTTAATTGATGAATTTCCTTTCAATGTTACGAAACGCTAAAATACTAGCATTCAAAAATAATATTAGTAATAGTATAGCATTCATTCATTGGTTGGCAGGCTGTTTTGGGTGAAAACTGTCACGGTGCAGCGCCTGCATTCCCTCCCCTGTCCAAGAGGGCAACATTGCCACTCTATTACAGTCCTCTCCGGGTCCTCCAAATCATCATTAGCCACCCTCTGATATAAATACTCTTGTCCCCCACACCATATTGTTGGATCATTACTGTACTCTTTTCAAAATATTCCTCTACATCACACAAATATATTAGTTCCTTTTTCTCAAGACTACCTCTTGAAGTTTCTCTCACAAGATTCCCCCTCTCGGCAGTCCTGGACCCACTTTTCACCGTCAGTTGTGATTCTCATATTCTCTTAACATTTCGGTGACATTTTTGTTCGGAAGTATGTATGCGTCTTGTCCAATAAAGCATTAAAAACAGTCTTGATAGCATCTTCCCCAGGAAACAACTACTTGTAAAAGGTTCCTATGTTGTGTATGTGCGACGGTAAAATCAACTGACAGGAAACAAACAGTATTTAGGTCGCACTTCGAACAGAAAGAGATTTTGCAAATTACTTGTCATGAAAAGGTTTGAAAACGTCCTATAAAGTGAAAGACTGTAGTCATTTTCTTATAATTGTCTGTTTCCCTCTCATCAGAAAGTAGTGATTGGTCGATGAAAAGTCATGCAGTGTATTGACAGGACACACTTTGGCTCAATACGGACATCTGCTGGACTGGGCTACGTATATAGATTGGGAATATTCGATGGAAATTAAAATAATAAAACGGTGTTATTCTTGTCACTCAGCACAATTGATTAATCGCTGAAGTCGTTCCCTCCGTTTCTGCTGCTCGTGTATATTAAAGGTGAGGTGCATAGTTGGAGCGAAAGAAAAAGAGAAGGAAATAAAGTGGAGAAAGAGTGAGGAGAGAAATGAAGGGAGAAAGAGGAGAGAGAAACAAAGATTAAGAGCAATAAAATGAATATGATAGAAAAGGATAATAGAAAAGAAACAAACAGGAGGGAGAAATAAAGGAACAATGAGAAGAAAAGACAAATACATGGAGCAATAAAGACGTGAGAGAAAAGAAAGGCAGAGAAAGTACAATAGAAAAATATAGGAAAATAGAAATAAAAAGAATAAAAGCTAGTGAATAATAGGGAAAAGAAGAAAGAAATAGAGGGAGAGTGAAAGAAGGAAAAATAAACCAAGAGAGAAAGAGAAAAACTTGAGAAATAAAAGAATGGAAGAAAACCAGAATGGGAAAGACATAGTAAGATAGATTATGAGAGATAGAATTAGAAAAAAAATGTAGGAACAACAATAAGAGAAAGAAGGAGAGAATGACAGAGTGAAAGAGGAGGGAAAATACAAGAGAAAAGAGAAAGAGAATAAATGATGGGGAAAATGAGAAAAAGAGAACAAGCGAGAAAAAATTATAGAGCAAAAGAGAGAAAAAGACAGAGACAGAGACAAGGAGAGCGTGAAAAAGGTAGAGAGTAATACAGGCCCAGTTGTTTCGTGAGTGCCTTGGTCAGCGACAAAGCGGTCCACATTTAAAATTTCAGTTGATTTTCTTTTGCTCTTCTCTCGGCATTGAGCATGTTAACCAACTGCTGATGGAAAAAAAAACAAAAACCTCTTTGTGTCCATTATCTTTAATTTTCAAATAACGGACAGCAAAACAAACATTATTTACAAGAAAAATATGATCTGTACAGAGTAATATACATACCAAAGTACAAAATAAAAACATAGCAAATAAGTACTGAAATGTGGACAAGTAACAAAAAAAAAATCCTCAACTGAGGTATTCAGATCAAGTCTGCACAAAAATAAATAAATGTCACACAGAAGGACTTTAGGCGCTTACTGATTTTGGTGGGAACAAATAGTATTTGTACACAAAACAAACAGTATATGTACACAAAACGATATACAAAACAGCTCCATAAATTCAGCTCCACTTCTGCGTTTTGTTCTTTCTCCCCCCAACATTGCTTTTTCGTCAACAATCATTCACGCTAAAATGCTAGCAACTTTGGCGTACCGACACTACACAGGACAGAAAGTACAAAAAAAAAAAAAAAAAATCGATAAATTCAAACAATTGGAGCTAGAAACAGACAACTATGAGCAGTTTGCGTAGTACTAAATACCATGAGAGGCTGTTTGCCAAGTAGATCATACTTTTTTCTTTTATAACATCATACTCTCACACACGCACTATACTCTCATACAGACAGTCATACCCATGCAAACAATACTATACTCTCATACACACACACTATACTTCCACGCATACTACTGTTATCTCACACACATACTACTATCTATAGTAGATACTACTATCTATCTATAAAGTATCTATCTATACTCCCACTCACACCATCATATTCTCTCTCTCACAAATACTGTTCTCTCACACACACGACTATACTTTGTCACACATACCTATTTTACTCACACATACTATTTTACACATTCAACACACCATTGAAAAAGCTATTAGTATAGGGATTTTTTTTTTTTCAAACATAGTCTAATGATCACCTCACCTATTAATGTTGTTTTACTTTGGATACTTTTGGTAACCATGGCGATACTCACTTACCTGTGAGTATGTTGTACAGTTTGACGTCAAAGTAGTTTCTCCCGTTATAGAAGTATGTGTGAGAGAGTATATTATATGAGAAAGAATGGAGTAGTTTGTGTATGAGAGTATAGTGGTATGTGGGTGGGATATAAATATATGTGAGAGTAAGGTAGCATGTGTGACAGCACAGTATTGTGTATGAGAGTATAGTAGTGTTGGAGAGTATCATAGTATGTGTGAGAGTAGTCTAGTGTTTTTGAGAGTATAGTAGTATGTATGTATGAGTATAGAAGAGTGTGTATAAGAGTATAGTGGTAGGTATGAGAGTATAGTAAAATGTGAGAGTTTAGTAGCGTTTGTGCATGGGTATGACTGTGTCTGTATGAGACTATGGCATCCGTGAGAGTATAATATATGTAAGAGCAAGTATTATATACTTCACAAACGGCTTCTCATAAAATACTTTTACCCCATACCGCAAATTGTTAGGTTAGAAAATTGAGAAAAACATTTACCAATGTTCATGTTCTGTTGGCATAATTGTTCTTATTTTACTATACTTCCTCTTTTTTCATCCGGACAATTATTTCTTAGGTGTTGTTAACCGGCCGACTTTACCACTTTTTCAAATTTAAACAAAACACTAGCATTTTTAATCTACGGCTGCTGTATTTTGAAGCAAGACTTAAACCGCTCGGATCATCGCATCGTATTGGTGTTTTGCCAGTTGAGGTTTTAAATAAACACGTTATTTATTTCTATTAAAATTCTAGAGACGGATTGTGTTCTGCGCATAAAAATAGAGTGCCCGACACCATCGACCCCTTTTTAATGTCAAAAGTTTGGCATTTAAGTATACATAACAAAGGAAGTCTCGATTAATAGTTGCATAAAAAGTTAAAGCATGTTACACGGAACATACCATGAGAGCATTCATAGTTTTTTTTTTCTACAAAACAAACAACATGGACATTTGCTTCATTAACAAAGTCTAACTGTAGTAGAGGTAATGTTAAAAAAATAGTAATCCAGAAATGTCATATTTTATTTGCGAGGACACGGGAGCAGGAGAGGAGATTTAGTTGAACAAATTAAAGCCCGTCTTTCGTAACGAGTTATGCGAGACTGTACAAACCGATGCCAATAAGTTAATTTCTCTGGTACCATTAATAGAAAAACCCGGTGAGCATTATGCATTTTGTAGAGTCACAAATATAATTGCGACTTACAAACGCAATTTTTTTAACTTGCCGGTACATTTATCAAGACATCTTCGATCTTGAGAAAATTGCTAATATACTTTGGGATCTGAATAATCTGTGTGTAAATATTTTTGCCACAAATCCCTCCCCATCCCATATATAGTTAAGTTCAAAATGACAGTAATATGTAGTTTACATTTTCAGTTGCAGGAAGTTTTTCCCGTTACAATTTGCCAACGGGAAACGCTACCTTCATTTTTTGCGTGGCCAATGATAAATGTCATTAATTGATTCGTAATCCTTGCACTCAAGCACATTTCATAGTGGTCTGTCTTCGGTGTAGTATGTACCTGTCCTCTTGGGCAGGACCAGTTGGTGGGCGATGACGCCTTATGGGACAATGCCATACAAACTAATTAATGTCAGCTGCCGTTAATCACGAGGGAAGAAGAAATGCAATGGTCAATCGAAGCCACCAGAGAGCAGTGTCAGCATCATTTTTAAGCAGACTTGTTAAGAAACAGGGCAACAATTTCAAGCAGTTACAAGCACTTCACCCAGAATTCAAGCACTTTTCCACCCTTGAAAACACAACATTAAAATCCCATCATTTTCAAGGACTTCAAGCACCCAAACAAAACCTGTCTAGGCTGTAAGTTCCCACGGTTGCGTGTCCTCAGTGGAAATGTTTGTTGGAGGATTCTAACTAAGGAAATGCACAAGATGGTGTTGTGTTCAATAAAAAGGCTCTCTAGTGGTTGCCTTTCAATAAAAAAAATAAATTACTTTTTATATATATATATTTTGATATTTTAAAAATGGGAGAGGAAAGCAGCAAGCAGCAGTAAAAGAGGACATGTTTTTTTTGTTTGTGAAGGATGAGCTCAGCGTATTTGCTTTGTTTTGGCACAGCAAATATTCCGAATGTAACCACGGTTCTAGGAGTCCCGTACGAGCGCCAGAGCATCTTGTCACTCGGAATCCTCGGGGAGACTGGAATTTGTACGCCTTCCTGGGCCAAGGGTGTCCCCAATGACTAATTTGGTAGGCATTTCTTGAACTGCACATGCGCGGAGGGAACTCTCAATACTTGGAGGCAGTCGGGAGGGAAGAAATAGAACAGCCGTTCCCCTCAGATCTGATTCTGCAGGCGGTTCTGGATGAACCCCCGCACTGTCCCGATGGGCCTGGCGTCCGTTTGGTTCTTCCTGCGGTCTATGAAGGAGACCAGCCGCGAGGTGTCCAGGCAGCATTCGGCGCCGACGCTAGCGCCATCGGCCCGAAGCCAGGGGTCCTGCAGGCACAAGCCCGAGGGCGGCCTACCGGCAGGCTCGCCTCTTAGGAGCGAGCGGACGAAATCTCGCGCCGCCTGGCTGACACCGTGGAAGTAATCTCGGGGGAAGCTGAAGTCCAGGCGGCAGATGTTGAGGCAGGTTTCCTCGGCGCTCTCGTCCAGGAAAGGCGAAGCGCCGCTCAGCAGCACGTAGGCCACCACGCCCGCGGCCCAAACGTCCGAGGTCAACGCCGCCGGTTGGCCCAAGACCAGCTCCGGGGCGGCGAATTCAGGGCTGCCCAGAAGCGGGTGCACATAGGGGGCGCTGCCCAGCTGCGCGGCGTCGCCCAAGTCGGTAAGCTTGACCGATGGATGGCCGCCGGAGTTGTTCGCCACCAGCAGGTTCTCGGGCTGAGCACAAGAAGAACGCCAGACCTTTATCCACAAGAAAATATATACAGCGCCCCCTCGTTTTTTTGCGGTTAACGGGGACCAGAACCACCCGTGTCAATTTGTAGTGTCACGCCTTCGTTATTGGTAGCCTTCATTAGAACAGGCCTGCCAACTTTTAAAGGTGAACAGAATTCAAAATTACCCGATTTTTTTTTTTGGGGCACGCCTTCATTAAAGCGGACCTGACAATTTACCGACTGAAAGAACAATTGGTAAATAGCATTTATACAGCACTTTTCAAGTCACTGCAGTCCTCCCATATGGCTTTAAATTCATTACTCATTCACACACACACACACGCACACACACCGCTAACGGCAACAGCCATGCAAGGTACCTACTCGATTATCGGGGCATTTGGGGTTCAGTGTCTTGCCCAAGGACACTTCGACATTTAACTTGGAAGAGCGGGGAATTGAACCTCCCCAAATAGGAAACTGATTCATTTGTGAATAACATACACTTTTTTAACCCCAAAAATAATAACATCGCAAAGGACAGGAACAGGATACATCATGTTTCTCAACAAAATACTATACAGTCATCCCTCGGTTAATGGGAGCCAGAACCCCTCAATGATAATGATAACATCCGCGAAGTAAAAACATTTATTCATGGATTTATTTCTCAGTTACAAACCCTGTTCACAGGCTTAATTATTTGTTTAACAAATCAAAGTACTGTATTATATATATATATATATATATATATTTTACAAATAACTTCTGTACCTTTAAATAATAATTTAAAAAATAATGTTTCCGTTTTATTGCAGAACTTTTTGATTAAAAGACCCGATCCAAGTCACTTAACATGATACTTTGCCGCCATTAAGTGACCTTTATGGAAAACCTTCCGATTCTGTTCTACAGAAACCAAAAATTCTTGAAAAAGAGCCAAGGAGCCACTAGAGAGCGCCAAAGACCTGCATGTGGCTCCTGACCAGGTTTAGCGGGTGGAGCGGTTCATTTTTGTTGGCGATAGAAAGCCTCTTCCGGATGGAAACCTATCACACAAATTTTACTTGATGTCTAAACACCTCCCCCTATTTATTATGTTTTTTTTTTTTTTTGGGGTGTATATTTTCATTTATTAGTTTTTTATATATATATATTTCTTTTTGTATGGATGTATTGTATGAACATTTATTCTTCTTCTCTATTAATAGTATTTTTTCTTCTTTGTTGTTCCTTCTGTTATTTATGAGTGTGTCAAGTGTATATATTTTGTGTTGATGTAAGATGGTGGAATCAAACCTCTGGAAAAATTGGTGTGAGAAATAAAAAGTAAAAAAAAAAAAAAAAGAAAAAAAAAAGAAAGCCTCTTCCGCTGTTTAGCCGATCACGATGCTCAATGAAAATCGGCTAGTCAGTGAACCAGGGAAAACTGAAGCGGTTTCTGGCTCTCTTGCGTATGTATACACAATGAATTGAGAGGTTATCGAGGCACAGGCGGAGAAGTGGAGACTGTTTAACCGATCAGAATGCACTGTGCAATTCAGTGTTTCTAGCACCATGAGTAAAATAGTTTAATAATGAAATTAGCTGTAATGTATTTTCTTTTTTATATATATGCAATTGGTGGTCTAGTGGTCAGAGCCCTCACCACGATGGTCCGTGTGTTGAGTCTCGTTCCAAACAATATTTTAATTAGAGATATTTACAGTCGTCTGCAAAATCTTGGGCACGCATGATCATTTTAAAGATTTTTCTTTATAAATCATTGGTTGTTCGGATCAGCAATTTCAGTTAAATATATGATATAGCAGACAAACACAGTGATATCGGAGAAGTGAAATAAAGTTCATAGGCTTTACAGAAAGTGAGCAATAATTACTTGAACCAAAGTAGGCAGGTGCATAAATTTGGGTACCCTTGTTGTTTTATTGATTTGAATAACTTTAGTACTAATTATTGGAACAAAACATTCGTTTGATAAGCTCATTGAACCTTGACCTACATACACATGTGAAGCCAATCATGAGAAAGGGTATTTAAGGCGGCCAGTTGCAAGTTGTTCTCCTCTTTGCATTTTCTGAGGAGTAGCAACATAGGACCCTCAGAACAATTGTCAAATGACCTGAAAACAGAGATTGTTCAACATCATGGTTTAGGGGAAGGATACAAATAGCTAGCTGAGAGATTTCAGCTGTCATTTTGCACTGTGAGGAAGATAGTGGGGAAATTGAAGCCCACAGGCACAGTTCTAGTTAAGGCCCGGGATGGCAGGCCGAGAAAAGTCTCAGATAAGCAGAGGCGAAGGATGGTGAGAACAATCGAACTCAACCCACAGACCAGCTCCAAAGACCTACGACATGATTTTGCTGCAGCTTGTGCATCGTTCCAATATACAGCACACTTTGCACAAAGAGATGCTGTATGGGAGAGTAATGCGACAGAAGCCTTCTCTGCGCACATGCCACAAACAGAGTCGCTTGAAGTATGCTCAAGCACATTTGGACAAGCCAGCTTTATTTTGGAATAAGGTGCTGTAGGCTGATGAAACTAAAATTGAGTTATTTGGACATAACAAGGGGTGGTATGCATGGCGGAAGAAGAACACAGCATTCCAAGACAAACACTTGCTACCCACAGTAAAATTTGGTGGTGGTTCCATCATGTGGGGCTGTGTGGCCAGTGCAGGTACTGGCAATCTTGTTAAAGGTGAAGGTCGCATGGATTCCAGTCAGTATCAGCAGATTCTTGCGAACAAGTTTCTAGAATCAGTGACAAACCTGAAGATGCGCCAGGGCTGGATATTTCAACAAGACAACAACCCCAAACACTGCTCAATTTCTACAAAGGCATTCATGCAGAGGAACAAGTACAATGTTCTGTAATGGCCATCTCAGTCCCCAGACCTGAATATGAATGAAAATCAGTGGCGTGATTTAAAGCGGGCTGTCCATGCTCGGAAATCATCAAACCTGACTGAAGTGGAGATGTTTTGTAAAGAAGAATGGTCAAAAATACTCGACCAGAATCCAGACCCTCATTGGAAGCTTTAAGATGTGTTTAGAGGCTGTCATTTCTGCTCAAGGAGGATCTACTTAATATTGATGCAATTCTTCGGTTGGGGTGCCCAAATTTATGCACCTGCCTACTTTTGTTTCAGCAATTATTGCACATTTTCTGTAAATCCTATAAACTTCATTTCACTTCTCAGATGTCACTTAGTTTGTCTACTATTTGATATATGTAACTGAAATTGCTGATCCGAACAACCAATGATTTATAAAGGAAAATCTTGAAAATGATCAGGGGTGCCCAAACTTTTGCATATGACTGTATCAACTGAGTCATAATTGTACTATTATATGCCGTTGGTTACACTGGAGCTCTTACTGTAGTCTTAATTTCATGCGCCTTATAGTTCGGTGCGCCTTATTTATGAAAAATATGACAAAAGACTAATTTGGGGTGTGCGCCTTATAATCAGGTGCGCCTTATAGTGGGAAAATCCGGTAAATGTAATAAATCAGGTGAAGAAAGTTCAAACCTTTGTTAACTCTTACTTACCTTGATGTCCAGATGAGCGATTCTGCTGTTGTGCAAGTAATGTAAAGCATCTAAAAGATCCCGCAGGTAGTGGGCCACCTTCTCCTCGGTCAGATTGCCCCAGCTGATGATGTAGTCCAGAAGACGGCCTTGGTCGGCCCTGAACCCAAAAGGGGAAAGAACAATTTGAACGCTTAACTCAAGGGTTCATCCCATGCACGGACATTCCTTTTACTTACATTTCCAGGACTAATACGTAGCTGCTGGGGGTTTCATACGTGTCCACCAGGTTGACAATGTTTGGATGTTGCAGCCTGTGGAGCAGGTTGACCTCCTGCGTGACGCGGTCCCGCCTCATCAGCTTTTTGTTAACCTGCTTGACAGCCACCGGACGCTTGGTGGATCGGTGGTCGTAGCGTTTCACGACTGAAAAGCGACCCCTGGTAGAGAATAAAAGTAAATATGTCTCATGCTTATGGGATTTTTATTTATTACTATCGTAGCATTAACAGTTTAGAAATATCCTTGTATTTTTTATATTCAGAAAACATTTCGAAGTGGAACATAATGTATTGTTTTATGTGAAGGATTCATACATCTTTTTCCTGGTCAAATGCAAGCACTTTTTAAGGACTTTCAAAGCCAATTTCCTATTTTCTCCAGTACCAGTAGAAGAAAAAAACCCCAATTTGAATCACCTATTTTGGAACTTCTGGAGTCAGTTGGCTGAGCTTAGAGAACAGGGGGCCAATATTTTTGCAAGATGTCATTTTATTCCCCCTATTGTAAACATAATATAAAATGTTGAAATAATCTGGTTCTACTTCAAGATTGTGAGACTTGGAAAATATTTTCAGTTTAGCTTTAATTTTGAAGCCCGAAATGTGGCAATATGAAAAGAAATTATTGGTGGGGCCTCGCTAAGCATTAGAAGTTGACCGGGTATCAAGCGGGCCGATTATCAAGCGGGCTGATTATCGGCACCGATATTTGGGAATTTGACAATTATCAGTATAGGTATTTCTTTTCATTTGAAGTAGACGATTATGTATAGTGCATTATGTCTCTTATCATAACATTAATTAATCAAGCAAGAATTTCTGTTGGTGATTGAGAGCTTAAGAAGGATGCTAAAGTGGAAGTGATGAGCTCTTATCATAACATTAGTTTGTCAATCCGTCTCTAAAACAGTAATGCCAACACTTCAATCTGAGAGCTTCCTTGAATTTTCGTTGAACCTTTTATTTAAGTTTATTTAAGTCATGTTGGTTGTATTGTTTTTCGTTTATTAAGGCTACTGTAAAAAGTATTAGTGAACTATTTAAGTTTTTATGTAGCTTCGTACAAGTTGCTGCTAAGCCTATTTTTTTCTTGC
Organism: Urocampus carinirostris; assembly: GCF_059441175.1. Classification (NCBI taxonomy): domain Eukaryota; kingdom Metazoa; phylum Chordata; class Actinopteri; order Syngnathiformes; family Syngnathidae; genus Urocampus; species Urocampus carinirostris. The sequence continues at coordinate 11,925,557 of NC_142350.1, read as the reverse complement.
ATTTTTAGTTTTTGGTTTAAGTGAAAGATTAGCCTTTTGAATTCTGTTGAAACCAACTCATTAACAGTAAAAGCTTTCCGAGAACTTTTTTTTTTTTAATCAAGGCAAATATTTGTTTCTCATTGCATTATTGAACATCTTACAGCAAATGAATATCATCTCCAAATATCGGTTATCAGCCTCTTCCTAATACTAATAATCGCATCGGCCTTGAAACACCCATATCTGTCGATCCCTACTAGGCACCGTTTGCAATGACAATTTCGATTACCTTAAGGCGAAAGTAATCGTGTGTGTTTGGAATAGAAGACGTATAAGTTATGCTTTAGTAGTTTTGACTACATCTGTCTAGTGTAAATGCCAAGTATATGCGTAAGTCTTGCATGTTACCTGGCCAGTTCGACCACCTCGATGTAGTGCGAGTCAAAATTGTCCTTCCAGCTCACACGCAAGCCGTCAGTGGATACATCTGACGAACAGAAAACGCGTGCATTTAACCAAGCGTCACCAGGAGTAGAAAAATGCAGGGGCTTGGACTCACCGAGCACCCTGACACTGGCGGCTGATGTGGCGCTGCCCAGTTCGTTCACGACGACGCACGTGTAGACGCCGTCGTCATCCGAGGCCACGCCGACAATCCGCAGGGTCGCTTCGCCCGTGTCACTGCAAAAGAGTACGTTCAATTGCTAACCTGATGCTAAATCGATTGCACCCTGGTCATCCTGGAAGGGGGATTACCACTTGTGAGGCCCCTTCTCAAGGTTACTTTTTGGTTTCATTTTCACAAAAAATTGTCTTAAAAAGTGTTGACGCTGTGGTACCTGTATGCCATGCTGAAGCGTCCGTTGTTGACGAGGATGGACTGGCCGGGTCCCCGCCACGAGACGGTGGCGCGGGGTCGACCGCACACCTTACACCTCAAGGTGACGCTCTCTCCGCTGTCGCACGTGATGTCGCTCAAGGGCACGACAAACTCAGGCGGGACTGGAAACAAGGGAGTGTACGTTTTTCAAAATGTTCAAAATGCCTGACCAGTGTTTCGCCAGGGTTTGACTGGTCCCGCCAGGGTCTCAGATAATTCTGTGGAAAACACTGGTTGCAGCGGGGGACACTTACCGTCGTAGATGTAGTTGGGATTTAGAAGCTGGGAATAATAAGGAGGGGAATGTTACCAGATGATCTAGTGAGGTGAGCAGAAGACTTTATCGAGTTCACCTCACCTTTACAGAAACTTTATTGCCATCTCTGGACTTTCTGTAACCGTTTTCAAGCTTGGTGTCTTTCTTTGGTGTCTCCTTCTTCTCAGATTTCTTTCGGATGCGCAAGGTTGTATGCCAGGAGGAAGACTTCCTACTGGAAAAATATTTGTTGGCAAAGTGGAATTTTTTTTTTACATTTTAAACAAACATCCAGATAAGGGCTGCAACTAGCGTCCATTTTATTGGCCAACAAGTCAGAGACAATTAAAACGATTAGTCGAATTACTGGACAAATATTACTGTTTTGCTTAAATTTAGCACGAAATTGATTAAAATATGTGGCAAGTGATGAAGAATTTGTGAAAAATACATAATTTAGTGCACATACTCTATGTTTTAATACAAATATTTTTTAAGAATTGGCCAATCCACATTCAGCTGGACACAGTAGTCTGTCAATAAAAACATAAATAAGTTGTTAATTCTATAAATATTTTGGGGACAGGCAAATATTTAATACATCAAAATCAAGCAAACATTCTTTATCCCTGTAGACCAAGAACAGGCCTAATTGCGGCAGTAAAACAAGAAAACAACAAATATGTGGTTTTAAGAAAGTACAGGTAGTGGTCAATTGCAAAGTCTGCAACAAAAGAAATTAACGCTACTCAAAGTTTGAAACTAAATGGTTTTAAAAACCTACATACACATGACCTAATTTCAAACATGTTTGTTTTGTTACAGTTTTGCATAACGCACAAGCTTGCTTTTATTGTGAAATATACGCATACAAATGTGTAATGAATGTAATTTAAAGCAGATTGGTTTGAATGTTCCTTGAATCTTACTGAGGCGAGTCGGATTCAGTTTCGTTAAAATGTCCGACGAAAGTCTGCTTTGCAGACTTTGCCATAGTCTTTTTATTTGTAGTATTCAGTCTAAAATGTTCCCAAACTTTTTAAGTTTTGGTACGCGTATGCGATGCCGTCCTTTTTGTTTGTTACCGCTCAATACAGAGGCTCTATTGAGAATGAGTGACTCTCAGCAGAAATTATAATCATGAAAGATGTCCCCGCTCTGTTGGAAAAACATGTCCCGCAACAAAAGTCGACCATTGTTGCAGCCCCTAACTCATATGTGACCATATTGACAATTCCAACTTACTGATTGATTGATCCCTCGGAGCAGTCGGGCGTAACAGCTGATGTGTGACCGAGGACGAATCCGGGGATCCAGCCTTCGGCAGCAGGACCCTGCTCGGTTGCCGCCCGGAACACCAAGAACATGTTTTGCTGGTTGCTGGCCAAAATCTGGACTACCTCTCCTTGGTTGACGCTGATCTCATCCTCCTTGACCGCCATGTAGTCCTGCGTCACCAACATGGTGGAGACGCTACTGCTGCTGCTGCTTTCACTCTGTCAAAGGGAAGAAGCAAGGTTCCTAAGTATATTTCATTTATCTTTAAAAACAGAAGCCATACCACAGTATCTCGGGGGTCGCCTGCGGAGGGGCCCCCTGGCGCTTTTCCCAAACTTTTTCCCAAGAGGGAAATTTATTTATCTTTCAATATAGTTTCTGTAGCAGGAGAAACGTGAAACAATACATTTTAACGTTTCCCAATGCTGTAAAAACGAGTATAATAAATATTACATTTCAACTACTTTGGTAGATCCCCCATGCTGTTTTTTTCTCTCGTGTTTCCTGTGTTAGAGGCGAGCAGAGCGCAAGCACTGCCGCTTTCAAAGGGACAGCATCACAATCTAACACTACAATGCTAATTTCGACACAGAAGTCAAATTAAATGGTTAGGAACATGACTTGTTTGACATTTGCCCAAAAATAAAACTGAATTTTATTTGCTGTACCTTTACAAAAGGCTGCCCAATTAATCTTTTTTATAAATGCATGCTATGTTTTGTTGCACTCTTTTGTTGTTGTTTTTGAATGCTCGGAATAAAAATGATATCCAAATATTGGATTTATTTATTGCATTTAGTTCATTTGATCAAAGCGATCATACGTACTATAATTCATTACTATTGTAATTAAGTTGAACTTGAGGCACTAACCTACAACAGAGCATCATTCTCCACAGGATGTGCAGTATATCCAACTAAGTCATTTTGGAAGTAGGCTAATATAGAAAATATAGTTACATACAGCATGTGTTGCATTCATTATAAGGCTTTTAATCAGACAATTTTTGGTTGACATTTTGGGTTGCCGGTGTTGTGCCGAGAAATGTATCCCTGCCGAGATTTGCATCCCCTCGCTACTATAACCACTTTTACTTCGTTTTATCTCACTTTTATATCATTTTTCGAGAATGTGATGGCGAAGATATATAACCAAAACCACTTCGACTTGCATTTGTTGGGAATGTATACAATTTAAACCATTCTGTCTTTGTATTTGTTGTGAATGTAATCGAACGGTAATGCACACCGTATATAAATCACTTTTGAGAACTGTTATGCACTCTACCATAAAGCTTATTATGCTGAAATAAGCTTTATGGTAGAGTGCATAACAGTTTCAATACGAGCGATTTGAATAGAAAAGGGCAAAATAAACATGTTACCTGCTCAAAAGTGATTTATATACGGTGTGCATTACCGTTCGATTACATTCACAACAAATACAAAGACGGAACGGTTTAAGTTGTATTACATTCCCAACAAATGCAAGACAAAGTGGTTTTGGTTATATGTCCGCTATTACATTCCTGAAAAGTGATATAAAAGTGAGATAAAACCAGGTCAAAGTGGTTATAGTAGCCAGGGGATGCAAATCTCGGCAGGGATGCATTTCTCGGCACAACACCGGCCAGTTTCTTGGTTACATGTTATAACACAATAATGGCCTGAAAATGGTCAAAATCCACCTACTTTATTCCATCTCTGAGCGGCCATTTTGCCCGATTGCTAAATGACAATCAGTGTTCAGCCATTTTTCAAAACATAATTGATCCTTAACTTTGATGTCCTTTTCCAGAGAAGAGTTATTATGAATATGCCTTGAGATGGGCAAGACGAATCTTTTGTGCTGTTTAAATAAATATTCCACTAATGTATAATAACTAGAATGCTGCATTTGAACTAAATGGCAGCCATACAGAAAATATAAAGATCTCTTTAGGTTGACTACCACTGTAAGAGTTGGAGATGCTTGATATCACTTTTGAACTCAATTCTTTGGTAGTCAATTGTATGTTTTTTAATAAATTGTCTCCCCAAAAAACAAGATATCAAATAACTTTATATCCCAATTTAAGATTTTACAAACAGGGGCAGTGTGTATTATTTGACCATTAGATGTGGCTGCATTGGGTGATGCAACCCAAAACGAGTGCTAAAAATCACAAAGAATACAATCAACACATTTAAAATAACCAAACCGCACAATGTGTCGTGTCATTTTTTTTGCCCATCCTTTTACAAAGTTTTTGGTCTTTGGGGATACGCATAGCAGAAAGTTGGCGTACAATCATGTCGGCTCACGCAAGGTGAGCCTCATATTGTGTCAACCAAATGCAAATTACTTAATAAATTTGTATTTTAAAAAAATTGACATGTTTGTATGAGGTGATGTATATTTGCTTATTATTAAGTAACATTGATTTTTATGAATGACGTTTTTATGTCACCAGGAGTCACTAAATCGTACACACTGTCCCTTTAAAACTACTTGAAATTAATCCGATTATTTTTTAAATTTGGTAGTTCTTGATCAAAGAATGGCCACCAAAAAAATTCTGATGCCCAATAAAAAGTAACATTGGGGTTTTATGTGACTGAATATGTTTGATCTCAGATTGAGTTCAAGCTATTTGAGTGAATGGAGGAATCAATGACTGGATCATTTGAAGCGGTAAAGAGCAAAGTATGCATGAAAGTTAGAAAAGGGAACGTGTTCTCTGATTCGGCAGCTCCAGAAAAGATGACAGCCTGGTAAATTTGCAGTGAACCTACAAACTTCAGAAATGAGTTGAAGGGAGAGAGGACAATTTAACGACCGCTATGACGACAGCAAGAAAAGAATACAGGTCAGGGGTTAGTTAAGCGTGGTTAGGAGTCAGAAATTGAGAGGCAGTAGTAGTGTTTGGTCCACTAGAGAAAGTGAGAACCAGGAAAGGGGCTGGTAGAGTCTTCAGAGATTATCAAAGCTAGAGTGGATGATGCTCAAGAAAGTAGAAGTGAAGTTAGTGGACAGAATAGTAGCGCTGGTTGCGGCGTGACAGGCGATGTGACTCCCTCAGCCTCCGTGTTAGTTGGATCATCAGTCGGTTTTAGGTCTTACCCCATTACTCTGAGTGGACTGGACTGACTGCTCACTGGCAGACGAGCAGGTGCTCATCCTGTCAGCGTCCTTGCTGTGTGTAGAGTGTCTGTGGCTCAGATTTGGGTTCTGGTTCGAATTGGGACGCGCCGGGCTCTCGCCTCCCTCCCCCGGGAAGGTGAATGAACCGGGGCGGCTGGCAGGGGAGCCCGGCATGGAGCTCCAGAATCCGGCCTTTTGACTGGGGCTGGCCGGTGCCGGCGGAAGGATGTCCTTGACATGAGCTGGGGGCACAAGAGGGGGAACGGCTCCAGGACGCTTTTGAGGGGAAGGAACGGATGCCAATGTTCCGATTGTGGCACGGAGCACCGGAGCGACTACGCTCGTGGGGGTCTGTGATTGGTCCTCTTGGTTCTGGATAGGGCGCTTGCCCTGTAGACTACCCCCTGTGGGAAGTGTGGGGGATGGGACAGGGCGGAGACTTGGACCTGGATCATAACAGGCATGAAAATGGGTCAGAAGTTAAAAAGCTGAGAAGGAAAAATGTTCTGGTACACTGTAAAACCCAAAGAGATTGAAACTTGATGGCCCACACTGTGTTTTAGTGATCTGCAAAAGGCACCACACACACACATACACCATGCGAGTATTGCACGAAAACCAAGATAAGAGATCAAACCTGGATATGTTTGTTATACTGTCTGAAACTAGCCTCAAGTCCGTTGCATGAAAGCAAGTTAAATTTAGCTTAGCCTAGTTACTGTGGTGATTTAATCTCTACAGCTTTCCTGCTCCTGACCAGGCTAATATTATACTACTGTCAATCGCATTGAAAGATCAATGCTTTTCATAGTATTTCCATGGACTTGATATGTTGCATTAATGTAATTATCTTGCATTCAAATTTTACATGAAGGCTATTTGTTGGAATAGAGAGGGATGGGCGACACAGAGAATGGTGCCCCTACAACCCTAGTGATTAAGGGATACACCCACCTACCCACCATAAACTTGAGAATATTCTACTTGCTGACACCATCTTCTGGCTGAAATCATTATTGCAGCTCCTTTTGTTCCACGTGAAATCCTTAGATGCGCTAGAATAAACTCTTCCCTTTTCATCTTTTGGGGGGTTTGAGCTGGCATTTTGACTGCATTTGAAACAGTCCTTTATGATCCTAACCTTTTTCATCCTAGTATGAAGAATACCACAACTACGTGCATTATATCATTGGTTGTCAGACTGGTTGTCAAACATGGCAAAAGATTCAAGAATTTACAAGCGCTTCACCCAAAATTCAATCCTTGAAGACACAACGTTACAATTCTAACATTTTTAAGGATTTCAAGCACCCGTCCAAACCCTGCCCAAGTACATGTTTGACGACACAAACGGAGGAGGCGGCTCGGACATGGACATGTACCTGTGGTCTTATTGGGGCCGTCGGGATCGACCCCGGGGTGGTGGCGGAGAGGCTGGGGGAGACGAGAGGGCTGGGGTATTCTGGATGCCCGACGACAGCCACCTTGGGAACCCAAGGGGACTGCACCACTTGCTGGGGAGTTTCCGGGAACATTCGGCCCACTACTGCTTGCGCAAGCAGGCGATCCAATCACCCCAACGTTGTTTCTCTGATAGTCAATTGGTGACGTTAGAGCTACGAAATGAGAATAAAAAGACAACTTGGTATTTATCATCATTGCTTTCCTCGTCCATCTTCATGTCAGCTTACTATTGAAGAAGTTTCGTTGGCTCTCCAATATTTGGCCAATCTGTAGAGTCCACACCTCCCGCACTCCCTGATGCGCGGAGTGCAGCACAAAAGACTCAACGGCGCCATTTGTCGAGCGGGAAGTTAGAACAAATTTGCAGGGATCCTCCTCGCCGTTATCTTCTAGACCCAAACTGTTAACCTAGAAGGGAGAGAATAAATACGCTTTTTTAGACAGGGATGTACAACTCTGGGGCCGGATCCAGACTTTTTGTTCGGAGGCAGGTCGATTTATACCTTTATTTTTTCAGGATTGTTCAGCCTACATTAGTAACCTACCCTACATATTATAAACATGGATGACAATGGATCTTTTTATTAACACCTTGCAGTTATTCAAAAACAATGGGGAAAATATTTTAATGTTTGGCATTGGAATGTGTTAACTGGTTTATTTTACACATGAACCATCTCACCATGTAATCAAAACTCAACACTGCCTTCTAGCGGCTGTAGAGAGCATTTGGTTTGCATTCATCTTAAAAATCAAAACCTTTGATACAAATTACCTAGACACTCACTTTTTTAGACACACTCAGAAATTTGTGGTGAGCTAGATTAAATCATCTAACGGGTCGCGGGCAGTATGTTTGACACGCCTGAGTTAAGATGACAGAAGATTAAGCCTGAGCGATATGGCAAAAAAATACATGCCTGCTTTTTTTTAATTAAAGCACAATCTCAATTTTATTACAATCCTTACATGTAAAGATTTATTTTTAAAAATATGCAATAAAAGCCTCAACAAAAGCCAATTGATAAATGACTTGTGGGAAAAAGATAATAGAAGGGCGACTATGGTCGATTGATCTTTTTTTACTTTCAGATCACGCTCTGCTAAGTCTTTAACAATTCATTATCATAATGCCTACCCACCCTTCAAGAAAACTTTAAAATCTTACTTTAATGCTATTTTTATAGCGGAATCCAGGCAACGAGTAGCCTTTCTTTTTGTCCATGGGCTCACTAAAGATGAGCAGCTGCTCAAAGAGGAAGACTCTCCTCTCATTGGCTATTCCCAGCGCACTGCTCTCTCCATCAGTCACCATGAATGTGTCCTGCAGCAGAAGGCGTCCCTGGGCTACGATTTTTCCCTGCAAAATACAGCGAGTAGCTCACTTTTAAATTTGATCAGTTATGAATACAAGCGGTATTTTAGCTGTGACTTCATGTCTTACTTCAAATCCCTGAAGTCGGCCAACAGTCATCATGTCGTTGCACTTTTTAGGAATGATGCACATGACCTCCACTGCTTTCTGTAACAGTCACTGCTATTTAGAGGTATTGTTGAGAATGATAACCTAATAATTTGCTAAATTTCTGACCTCTAGTTCCTCTGATTCTATCCCTGCTTTTTTGGAGTGTTTCAGGAAGTCCTAAGAAAACAAAAGGAAAAAAAAATAAAACAGAAGAAATGCTTGAATGAATGAATGAAAACTTTATATCGAACATTAAAATAAAAACAGGACAAAAACAATTACTCAACACCAAAATAATGTTACATAACATGTTTGAAAAAGGGTAGTAAGAAGCAGATGCTTACTTTCCCTACCCCTTCATCTTCCCTTAAATACATTTTACAGATCCTCTTCTCCTCTTGAGTCTAATATAACAAAGTCTCATGTATATACTTATTACATAGGTAAGATATCAATAATCATAATAATAACAATAGTCACATATTTTATACACTAATATTCGTAGTACCCATCCCTCAACGTCATAATGCCATTAGTCACCAAAAACCACTGCGGCAGCGATAATAACAACAATAGTAATAATATTTATAATAACAGTTATGATATAACAATAGCAACAATAACAACAAAGTTAACCATAGTTGGAAACGCAGTACAGTGGAACCTCGGTTTTCGAAAGCGTCTCAGTTCGAACAAATCGGTTCTCGACCAAAAATTTCGAGAAATTCTTGCTTCGCTTTTCGTTCAAAAAATTGGAGTTCGAACGCCGGTATGCTGGGGTGCGATGCTGAGCGGCGTACGGGTGTAGATTGCCCCCACCCCTCGTGAAGAACGGTTATGACGTGCGCGCGTACTTCTTTTTGCTTTCGCTTTAGATATCGGTGAACGGAGTGTTTTAGCCCCTAATTATGCCTCCGAAGAAGGTCGGTGCAAGAAGCAAAGTTGCTACAGGTGAAAAAAGAAGGGTAGTGCGTACAACTATTGCATTTAAGAAAGAAATAATAGCAAAGTATGAAGAAGGTGTGCGAGTTTCCGATCTTGCTCGACATACAGCATGGCTTCTGCTGAGCACCACAAAGGTAAGAAATCCTATTCATAATTATTTTCTTTATCCTTTAACTTCTCACCACTTTTTGTGGAGACCCGGGTGCTAAATGACGTGTAAACGACCTGATTTTTTTTAGTTGTACACGTTCATGTTAGCGTAATCTTTCGTACGGAAGATTACGCTAACGTGAACGTACGATTACCCTAGGTTAGCTTCATGTGACAATAAAGGTATATTCTATTCTATTCTATGTTTACGTTCATGTTAAGCGTTCAGGGTGTTGGAACGGATTAAAATGATTTTACATTACATTTAATGGCAAAAACGATTTTCGGTGATCGACCAAATCAGTTTTCGAACAGGGTTCTGGAACGGATTATGGTCGAAAACCGAGGTTCCACTGTATTTCCCAATCTCTCGTATCACTCATACCCCATTTTCTTCATCTATGTATTCCGCCAGTAATGTTTTTTGTTTTTAAATTCGAACGAGTGAATAGTTGGACATTGTTTGATCTCGTCTTGTAAATTGTTCCAAAGCTTGACTCCACACACAGACACACACATACATACTTTTCCTGGTTGTTCTCACCTTTGGAATTATGAATTTACTACAGTCCCTTAAGTTATAACTTCCCTCTTTCCGAGTGAATAATTTTTGGATGTTTCCTGGCAATATGTCTTTGTTGACCTTAAATACCAGTTGGCCAGAGAAGAATACAAAATCATCCGATTTTAATCATTTGGACTGCAGGAATAAAATATTAGTATGAGCTCGATATCCTACCCTGTGTGTGGTTCTAATTACACATTTTTGGAGGATAAAAAGGGCTGTAGTGAACTCTTGTAATTATTGCCCCAGACTTCTGCACAATATGTTAATTATGGCAGAATTAGTGAACAATATAATAAATACAATGCATGATGGTTTTAAATGAATTTGGCTTTATTATTATTGAAATGCTTTTAGATACTTTAGTCTGTATGTGTCTGATGTGCGTTTTCCAGCCTAATCTATTATCTATTATGACCCCTAAAAACTTGATTTCTGATACAATGTCTATTGTAGCACCATCCATTTTTACTTCTAAATATTGATTTGCCTTGTGATTACCAAAGAACATTACTTTGGTTTTATTTTAAATTTAAAGATAATTTATTCATATCCATCCATACTTTTAGGTTAATTAATTCACAATTAATGCAGGTTACCAAATCAATATAGTAATCATTTGAATAGAAAATACTTCAATTGTACCATACATTACATACTAGAAGGCCAATGAATTATAAGGCGCACCTTATGATTTTGCATTATTTTTCATTCATAAAGGGGGAGGGAAATGGCATTAAATCTTATCCCATTATTACACTGTTTTTACTCACGGTGCCACAATCCCGATTTGAAAAGTGCATTTTGATTAGTTAAAGTCTCTCCATTTCTTCATCCGTGCACCAATAACTTCTATGTTTGTTGTGTATTCAATAGCTTTTTGTAGAAAGATTGTTTTCCCAATTCTCTACCATCCGTTGGTGAAGAAGTGGAGAGACTGTATAAGGATGCACAATTTAAATCCTGAGATGCTTAGCCATATGTCATATGCACCCTGGCGGTCCAGTTGTAAAGTTTCAGCACTCTGGCGGAACTACTAAGGTTTGATTCCCGTCTGTCCGTCCTTCTATACGGCCATCCACTAATCTATTTGTTCCTGCAATGCGGGTTGCGGGGGTGCTGGAGACCATCCAAGTAACTGAACTGGTTACTAACCAGTCAAAGGGCACACAGAAACAGAAAACCATTTACATGATCATTCATACCTTGGGACAATAATAGCCTGCCAATGCCATGAAGGCACAAGAAGAATAGAAAAACTCCGTATGGGGAAACCGGTAGCTAGAATTAAACCTCTGTTCCGAGAGTCTGACGCGCTAACCACTTATACGACGCCGTATTGCATACAATATTTTGAAATTAGAGTCAGAGATGTTTAACCATTTGACCATTCATTGCACAATCATTGCTCATATACGTTTTTACCCTAGAACTTGGCAAAAGGGTACCTATTTTGTTCACATTTCCAAATGTATCTGTCGTTTATAAGGCGCTCCAGGTTATAGGGCCCACTTTCAAATTTCTGGCCAAATTTGTGTTTTTAGGTGCGTCTCAGAATCCAGAAATTACTGTACTTTTAGAAAAGGCTTGGGAGAATTGTATACGTATAAGTGTGCGTCGGTTAACTCTGGTGCCCCCCAACTAGATAGGATTACACCAACCTTCAGCAAGAGCTGGTACTTCATGATCCTCTGGACAGGCTTGATAAGTAAGTCTGTAATTTGCAGTTTGTGGCCGAGCCGCTGCTTCAGGTCCTGTTGGAGACAAACGTCCATAAGTCGGGCGCTGAATGCAATGTGGTTCAATCAATTTAATTTTTTTTTACATTACCTCAAAATAAGTATCGATGTACTCTGCCACAATGTGTTCAGACTTTGGCTTGTTTTGACAATACACCACATACATGTTAAGTCTTCGCTCCTACACAAAAATATCAAATTGAGAGTCGAGAGATGAAAAAAACAACAATTTACTGCAGAGTGACTGAAAAATATCTCAGAGCAAAGGGAATCTTGTATCTATAAACGACCACTTTCTTTCACAGGTAGCTAGGTGGGTTACCCTAGATGTGAAAAATTAGTAAAATGGTGACTCAGCACATTTGTTTTGTTGACTCAACGTTTTTTCAGCAAAAAAGAGCAAGAGGATGACGGAGCAGCAGTTTCCTCTTTTTGAATTCTTTGCATCCCTAGGTTAATCTTTTCCATACCAATATATATATATATATATATATAATCTCATCTCATCAGCCGTACCTTATTAGGGTCGCGGGGGTGGGGGGCATCACAGCCATCTCCGGGCAGTGGGCAGGGGACACCCTGAACTGGTTGCCAGCCAATCGCAGGGCACACGGGGACAACTCACTCGCTCAGTCACACCTAGGGACAATTTGGACCGGCCAATTCACCTGAAATGCATGTCTTTGGGATGTGGGAGGAAACCGGAGTGCCGGGAGGAAACCCACGCAAGCACGGGGAGAACATACAAACTCCACACAGTAAGGCTAAATCCAAGCTACGAGCAGTCCCAGAGGCTACCACAAGAGACTGCTGACTACCAGGTAGCTGGATTTGAACCCACGCAGGAGGTTCCCACGACCTCAGAACTGTGCCGCACACACGCTAACCACTGCGCTGCCGTGCTGCCCTATATATATATGTGTATACACAATTACATATGTTCATACCCCCATTTTGGGATTTCAGACCTCATCTGGGTTTGGTCTTGCTCTATGGGTTTTCAATTCTCATGTGCCAATGACCCTGCCAAAAAGGTAAATGGTTTTCGTGTTTCAACACGGGTGATGTTCTGATGGCGCACAGCCACTATGGTTTTTCATTTATTCCAAATTTTATATGGCAGCATCATTTGTCAGCAGCTTCTTAAGTCGACCTGGATACGCTTCAACTTATTACAAAAGGAAATCTTGCAAAATGGAAGTTCTAACTTCATGTAGAGGGATGTATTCAAGTTTTTCAAAATGTCATGGTTTAGTTGAGGACACTTAAAAACGGACTTTCTGGCAGGCCATTTGAGTTAAGCACAACGACCAACATTCATCTTCCAGGAATTTCAGCATTTAACCATTCACAAATTAAAACAATGTGCGTGCTCAATCTTGTATGAAAATCAAATCTTTAACTCTGAAGACCCCAAGCACTGAAAATAAGCCAAGGGAGTTCCTTTTCATTCACCCTGTACACTGACAACAAACCTGTTTAAGAAAGACGGTTCCCAGTCTATCTGGATCCTCCAAACATTTCTCCAACTCTGCGAAGAAGAAACTAAAAAAAGAAACAATATGTAGTGGGCATTGAACTGCAGAGTTTACTTAGTGATCTCTTAACTCACTCCTTGTGCCAGTCGAAAATTTGATGGATGTTGCCAAACACGAGCTTATCTTTGCCTTTCATGTCATCAGGGATGCCCTCCTCCTTCATCCTGCTCATGTAACCCTAAATTGAACACTCAATAAGAAATCACAGTAAAATCTACACACATGCGATTAATGCAGAACACACAAAGCTCCTCTCACCTCCACCACCTGGCTTAGGTCTCTGATGTAATCCCTCTCCGTTTCCATCAAATCCATAAGAATGTATCTTGTAAAAAATAAATATTCCGTTTTCAAATGAGGCTATCGGACTTTTGAAACACAGTGGTAACTTTTTATACGAGCACCTCTTGACACAAAAAAAAACTAAGATAATCGTGTTTTATTTGAAACCAAAATCTTGCTCTACGTCCCGAGGCTAAATCCAAGCTACGAGCAGTCCCAGAGGCTACCACAAGAGACCGCTGACTACCAGCATCAATTCGTCCTTGTTTGCGCATGCGCTTTCCACTATCAGACACCTGATCTCATGCAACTAGTTAATATTACCCAACAAGTTTTTTTTATCTTATTGCATTTTGTTGAAGTGGCTTTGTGTGACCATAGCCTTGCGTCCTGGAAAGGGAAGTTGAAACTTAGCAGGAAATATTAAACAAACATGAGCTTGGTGTTCATGTGAATGACCTAGCTTAAGAGTAAGATCAGTCAACATCTCCTTTTTGTAGACTAGTGAAACAGAAATATGTCATCAAGGCCATAAAACAGACCAGGAGAGTGACTGTTCTTTCAAAATTGTGAACCACTATTCATGACTAGATGGAGCCTTATTTTCAAGGATATACTAAAAGGAACTAGTGGGAGCGAGTGGCACGGAGAGCAGAAATCGACAGCTTTCTACACAGACTGAAAACTTGGGGCAGCGTCAACAAAAGGTTTATGCATAATTACAGTAACTTTAATTTTAAGTGTAAAGTAATCAATAATCAACTCTCTTGTACGTCAGTCTTTCTGCACCTTTGTGATGTTAGCAACCGGCAACTCCCTCCATGGTAAGTGCTCATAATGAACTCGCAGCTTATTTTATTAAAACCATCTTAATTATCATATAACTGTATTTTTTATATTTACTATTTGAATGTGTTTTAAGTGATCAAAAATACATGATTAATGGCAATTTTGTTTAACTTGGATGCTTTTAGGAGGTTGTTAACGGGCCAAATAGTTTTTCATTATTTTAATTAGAGCTATGAGCACAAGCTCGTATTAAAAGGTACTAATGTATTCCAAATGGGCAATGACATACTGTCTCTTCTTCAGCAGGCTGCCCCTCCGCTCGTCCAAATCTTCCATGGGTGAGGAAGACGAAAGGAGGGAGTTGTCTGAAGGGTTGAAGGAGGGGGAGCTGCTGTCTCCTTGTTCTACCGAAAGTGAGTTGGGACGGTCCTCCAGAGCCTGCAAGATTAATGAAAATGAACAGTTTGATTTGATGCAAAGTCAAAATCAAAATCCTTTTCTTGGCGTTGAATTGGTCAGACTAGGTGGGGCATAACTCATATTTCCTACCATCTTGCTTTTGACCAGCTCCTCAATAGCGCTCACCAACTCAGCAGCACTGGGAGTCTCTGAGCTGGAAGGGCGGACGGACAGGCGAGAAGAGTTCTGCAGATATGGAAACAACAGTAAAAATCAGCTTTACTTCGGTATAAATATGCTCCTTTAGGGCCTTTGTCCACCAGACACATGCGTGTGTTAACATTAGCGAGGAAAATGCACTTTGTTGTTATTATTGTTACTTGTTGATTAAGATCATTATGGTGAACACCAACCCTAAAGCACCCCCCCCAAAAAAGTGGACTTTTTTTTAACTACAAATGGAATGCCATCTTAAATGCCTGATGTGATGAATGTGTTTTTGTTGTTTAATTGATGTGTATGTCTTGTTAATCATTTTACATCTTTGTATAAGCTAAAATCATAAAATTTGCAATCAAAATCAATCACAGGTAAACAATTCTGAAAGTGTATTCATGAAAATGGGTCATGTCATAGTGAAAAAACAATGAGTATACAGTATTTGAACGTAGTATTATCAAGGCAATAACGTTTTTAAAAAGGAAATAAGGGAGATGGAGTAGTTTTACGTTGATGTTAATATAAGATAATATATATTCCATGAGTCTCACCCTTGCGCTGCTGTGCTTCCCCAATTGGGTTTTCAGGGTGAGTTTGTGTGCTCTTGTGGCCTCGCCGGCGTTTATACAGATGCCAATTATGAGATTCAACGCACAGAGGGTAAAAAAAGGGAGATGAGGACGAGCGGAGGGGAGGGAGACGTGGTGATGGCAACAAGGGGGGAGGGGGGCGTTTTGAACTTTTCACCTCAATGTTGGACTTGGCTCCTATTTAGACTTCAAAAGTTAATCATGCTTTACTTGAAACCCTTTCATGCTTGTCAGCGTGCAGAAAAAGCTGCGGTATAAAACTTGCAAGCACTTTGGCGCACGTAAGGCTTCTCTATTGCCTGAATACACTTGTGTTCAAAAACATGAAGTCAGCACGCGTGACAAATAAAAACTGTAGATGAACCGGCTTGAACATTCACAGAGTAAATTTTGTAAGAACAAAAAATACAAAAGGACAAAAATTCCAAGAAATTTACATTTGGAAAAAAGGGGGTCTTAATTCATGGCGGTACATTGTTAGAAAAAGCAAAAGCAAATCAAAAAATCGGAAAAGAGCATTTACAGGCGAAGAGTGCCAAGAGGGTGAGAGGAGAAGTGAGGGAAGAAAGAGGGAGGAAGACGAGGCTTTTCAGATGGACAGGTATGGAAACTGAGACAAAGCAAAGACAGGACACAAATCAAGGTAATGCTACATTATGGCAAACAATACAACCAGAAAACAAAACAAAAGAGAAACAAAAATTAGTGTCAGGAGAAAGACTTTCTGTTACCAGAAACAATTTCAGAGAGGAAAAAATAGGATGCAACACAAGAAGATAAATCTCAAACTATCAGAGGGTATTTGCTCTGAAATAAGATTAAAACCTGGATAAATTATATATGATAATAAATGACATGCTCTTTGAAAGAATAATAAACCGACTACTGAATTAATTCGGTAAAAAAAAAACGTCGAGTTTGACCTTCCAGTGTCCCCACTTTTTTTATATAGAGCTCCACACCTTACTTACACATGATAAAAATGAAGGACCAAGAATGCCAAAAACAAAAATATAGAAAAAAATCTTCAATAATATTAACACACACAGATAAACATAAAAAACAAATAAAAGACAGGATTGAAAATATTTTGTAATAATCCTAATTTTTTTCATGCATGTTTTTCATTTGATTTCAAAGTTCTTTTCTATTTGTATTTAGTTTCACAGATATCAATTAATTTATAGAACTGCATACACTGAAATTTATATTTCAAAAATAATTCAGAGAATTTTCAGATTTTTAAGATGCCTTCATAGTAACATTAAGAAATGCCATTTTTCAGTAAAAAGTTTTTTAGACTTAAGAAACTGCACATCCAATGTCCTGTTCCTGCAGGTGTCCAGCAGATGATACTAAAGCAAAATAAATGACCAAGGAACAATCAAAATTGTCAAAACAAAAATAGGCATCGCTTGATTTTTTTTTCCTTCTGTTTTTCGAAGTTTTCTTGAAAAATGTGTATTTTGTTGTAATTTGATATGAACTGGCGTAGTAAACTAATGGAATATTGGTATTTCTTCTATACAATTCATTGGTGTTTTAGTCTACATATTTACTGTACATTTTTTCGTTTACCTTTGGATTTTTACTTGCTAATTTGAGCATTTGTAGTACTTCATTCTTACTGCATTTTAATTTGTAAAATATATTACTAAATATCACTTAACTAGATTTTTTTCCTGACTCTCCTGACTTGAGGACCCGCCATTCCACCATATCAAGAAAACAATTCTTCTCTAATTTATTGAATGAAAGGCAGTTTAAAGCAGAGATTGTAGAATAGATTCACAGCTAAATAACAAAAACTAAATGACAAGCAAAACGACTTCAAGCATTATCATTACCTTAAATTCTCAATTACCTCAATTTTAATAAAACCCAAATAAATTCAGCATGCAAAAATATGAAACAAAGAAGTGCGACATTTGGTCTTTTATGAATTCTCTCCACCAAAAAGTGAACCGCACTCATTCGGCTGCAATGCATTTGCCCGATCGCATATTGCTGCGAACAGGGCCAGTTCAGTGTACTTTTGCCGGGCCTCGTGTCTCTTTTTTGCCATTACTATATTTCCGCCCAAAATAAACTGCACTCATGCGGCGACAATCCATTATCCCTAATTCCAGATGGCTGCGAGCAAGGACAATCACGAGGCACTTTTGTTGAGACGCGTATTGTTTTTGCCTGCCCAAAAATGAAATGCACTATAGTGGCCGCGATCCATTAACCCCCAATCGACTAATACTGAAAGCAGGGCCCGAAAAGGCAGATTTGTGTTATGTGGGGGGGCCTCTTTATTCTGTTCTTTCCGCTGAACTGAACAGTACTAGTGCAGCCGCGGTCCATTATTCCCTATCGACTATTGCTGAGAGGGGAGACAGAGAGCAAATGTGTGTCATGCATGGTGGCTCTTTTTTCCACTCTTCCGCCTAAAATGGACCACCACTCCTTTCCCGCTGCGATCCATTATCTTCAGGCGAGTATTTCTGCGAGCGGGGTTCTGCGACAAACAGGTTACAGTATCTGAGTAGACAAACTTTACTAAGTCTTTTTCTGTGGTGTGAAATGGCGGGTGTCAACTTGCATTTGCAGGGAAGTGTGGCCATCTACTGATAGAGTGCAATTGACCCTTGGTCATTTTTGTTTTCTTGACAATTTTTCGCCAAGGCTAAGGCCCGACCCGCTTTTGGGTCCCGGCACACCAGTTGAGAAACACCCCTTCAGATTATGTCTGGCTAAAATAGAATGCTAATTTAAAGGAAGGTGATTTAATAATCCGTATATGTGAACGTGTGAGCACTCCTGATTCCTTTCTGCGGCTTCACCTTATCGTCCTGCGAGTCCGGCTGGAGAAGACTGTGTTGCTGGATGGCCATAGGCGGCGGTAGCGGCACAGAGTCAGCACCTTCTTCCCCTTCCTCTTCACCGCAGCTTTGCATACCTGACGAACTGGACTTGGACAACGTACCGCTCGACAGCCCTTCATTCCGGACCCTCTGCGACACAGCAGAGAGGCACAGCAATTCAGAATGCAGCCGGGAGCCAGTAGAAGGCGCAGGGAAGGTCCCTACCTCCTCAACGGTCTCGTCCTGAGGCGTGGCTGCGCTGTCGTCCGAGTCTTTCTGAGATCCTGTCGTCATCTCTCCGCTTTTTCTCATCTCGCGGTTCTTCTTATGCTTGTGGGCCAGCTTCTTCACATGGCCGTCCGCCTTGCCGCTGCTTAGCCGTCGCACAGGGCTGGTAAGCCACTTTCGCAACGTGTTACCTATGGGATATGGCAAAAAATCAAAATTCGTGCACATTTTTAATGGCCAAATTCAAACACTCTTAAAGGACTTTCAAAGCCAATTTTCTATTTTCTTCAGTACTAAAAAAAAATCCGGTTTGAACCATGTATTTTGGAGAGCCACAAAGATATATGCCATTTACATATACGATCTTTAATCTTGGGTGTGCCTTTGTCAAGACATATGATTTTTAGATCTTGAGTAAATATAATTAAGAGTGAAATAGGGGGCGATGATGATTCATAGGAAAATGCCATACAAACTAATACCAGCTATTGTTGGTCACGAGGGAAGAAAAAATGCAATGGCAAAGAAAAAACCACCAGGGAGCAGTGTCAGCGTTATTTATCAGCAGACTCGTTGAGAAAATGGTAACAATTTCAAGCGTTTACAAGCACTTCACAAATAATTCAAGCACACTCCAAACTTGAAAAACACAACATTTCAATTTAAGAATTTTCAAAGATTTAAAGAACTCGTAAAAGCAAATGCACAATATTATCTGACGCCATTCTTCTTCTTGTTTACCTGGTCTCTTTGGCCCTGGTGAAGTATGCAAGCCCATTCCATGACCAGGCTGAAGTGTAGATGATCCGGGAATGATGGAGTCATTGCTGCACACTGACAAAGTGTCTGTACATAAATGTCCACTGGTCAAAAAAGATTGTCATTTTCAAATTTAGGTATGTTAAATGCAGGTGAACCTTTACAATGATACTGATTTAACATGTTTTATAATTTATTTTGTAATCACTCGCACAACATTTGGCTAAAAAAAAAGCTAAATTATCTAAATTTCTAAATGCAAAAATTGTTGTAGACAATTTGCTCATTTTAAATTAAAATATATATTTTTCCCTTTTTCGACTGGGATTTTTGCAGTGAGCTTTTCAGTTACAGAGTGCAAAAACTCTAACTTGCCTTTTTACACTGAAAGGAAAGCCCCCCTAATTTTGTAGTACTCTGCATTTCGGTGTTTTCATTTGTAGGACAATAGTTGTTATTTTGTTACAGTCGTATACTCTCAGTCTGTAAGGATGTCATCTCGCGGGAAGTTTGACCTTCTTTTATGAAGGGGCATCGCTACTTCGCAGATGTTCACGCTTCTGCCCCCCATTTACCTACGTGAACGAGGTAATACTGCACTATGCTTTGATATATTGGGAAATGATTTAACTGCCATTGGCTATCTAATTGATTTGGGGTTTACCTCTGTGGTTGAAGATGCCCTCCATCTCCATGGAAGAGCGGGAGTGTGCGATGCACAGCATGGAGCAAGGCACCAAGCCCTCAAGGGCAGGGGAGCGGTCAGTGGTTCTCACCAGGCACCAGTCGGGCTTATCATGGCAGCGTTCCAACACCTCCACCGTCTGGCCGCGCCGCACAGTCAGCTCGTTGCTGTTGCTTGCCACAAAGTCGTGAATCACCACCGTTAGCTCGCAGCCGCCAGAGAGCTGAAGAGGTGAGAGGTTGGTTGTACAAAAGGTGTTAAGACTGTTTTTCAACTGGTGGAAAGGGCCCCAAAAGTGGGTTACAGGCTTAACCTTGGCAAAAATTACCAAGGAAACAAAAATAACTGAGGGTCAATTTTACGCTGACAGTAGATGGCGACACAGCTCTACAAATACGAGTCGACAACCGCAGTGTTTCCATACCATAGAAAGTCTTTTGCGGACCGCCAGGGTCTCATACACTTGTATTATTAACAAATAGATTAATATTTTAAAGTTTCTATTAATATGAATTTAACCCAAAATGCATGCGAACTTAATTATTTGGTTGATTGGTAATTATGCGTGCTGTTGTCTTCGAAGCCGCGCTAATTTGTGTGCCGTGCAGAGGGGACATGCATTGGGGCCCTGCGGCAGCAGCAGCACAAGCGAGTACAGGAATTGTGAAAGAGAGGAGAGAGTGCACTACTGAGGACAAAAGGATGGAAAGGAAATACAAATACGAGTCAAAGTAATTAATTATTTTAACCATGCTTTGTGGGTGACTTGGTTGCAGCTGTAGTGTATTTATGGTTTAATAGTTTACAAGAGAACATATTTATCATAGTTCTAGCTTCTTGATTCTGCTCTACAAATCCAGATCGATCATTTGAATTTAAAATGTACAGTTTTCTTCTGCAAGGCATGCCCCAGGACCCCTCTAGACTGTCCGCGCACTGTGGGTATCACAAAATTCTACGGGAAACACTGACCCACCATTACACACCACAGAATAAAAACTAGTGGTTTGTCTACTCAGATACTGTAATCTGTTCATCACAATTAAATGGAGATCAGAACCCGCGATATGAAAAATTTAACCAATAGCCCTCCCCTCAATAACATGCACTCTACCAGACCCTGCAAGTAGCAATAGTTGACTGGAGTTAGTAGATGACAATTGCCAGGATCTGGTAAATTTAGGCGGAAAAAACGTAATTTTGGGTTGCAGCTTGTAATTAGGGTAGGATGGTGTGTCCTCAGTTTTTAATTTAGGGGAGTGTGACTCACCTTGTCACTGTCCAGTGTGTTTTGGGAAGTGCGTGAGGCCAGTGAGATTGTGTCTGGTTGACTGCTTCCCTCCCCTTGACTGTCAAGATCCTCCCCATCCCTAAAACAAAACAATAATCTCTCAAATTCAGCTTCAGTTTGCAATAATGACTCTGGGTGCATAAAATAGTTTGCATAACTGCTTCACAAATGAGTGCTACATGTTCCATTTATTACAAAAGCTTCATTGGTTACCTTCGGCCCTTGTGGTGCTTGGCTGTGCTGGCTTTAGGAATATGAATAGGTTCCTTGAGCGCTCCTCTTAGGTGGATGGTGCGCTCCTGGATCACCTCCCTGATGTGCTTGATCCAGTCTTGCTTGTTTTCAATATTGGACGCCTATTAAACAGAAGGAACGTCAAAGGTTACGTCCATTTGGAAATCAACTGCTTTTGAGATGTTGCACTGTCTTTCACACAAGTTTGAATGAAACACGGAAGCAACTTGAGAGCTAGACTTTACTTGAAATGTAATGGATTCAATCCTGTGGTTACAATACATTTTTTTTATACCAATGAAAAAGCAAGTAAATATACTTCTCTTTTAATGGGGACTGGCATTTGGAAGCACTTCAGAGTTGCATTTTCAAACTTGTGCAAAGTTGTAGGGCTACGTTGTGGGATATTTTGTACTCACCATGGCTCCGTGTTTGGATCCCTGACTTAGCTTTAAATTTGAAATATAAGATAAACAATTTCACTGGTTTTGTTTTACAAGGGTTAATTTGCTCAAAAGATATTGTTGACATGATTAAAAAAACAAGCTGCTTTGACAGTGTAGCCCATTTAGTGTGATGTTGCTCATGAAATGATGAGACATTTTGTAAAAAAAAAAAAAAAAAAACAACAACTCAGCTTAGCTGTTAGTTAGACAACTGCAATTTGACAAAAATCTTCTTCAAGCTCCATGCTTCACAGACAATGACACAAATTTCACGCTTTTCATACTCAAGATGGGGATTATAAGAAAATTCCGCTAAAAATCAATAAAAAGTTGAGCA
Organism: Urocampus carinirostris; assembly: GCF_059441175.1. NCBI lineage: Eukaryota > Metazoa > Chordata > Actinopteri > Syngnathiformes > Syngnathidae > Urocampus > Urocampus carinirostris. Next base: position 11,903,064 of record NC_142350.1, on the reverse strand, counting down.
GTTGACTCAAAACAACAGCATGCAGCCAGTTTGTGGGTGTAAAGAAGTCCAACAAGTGTCAGGCGCGTAGGTGGAAGCACGTCGGCCCACAGAGAGACAAACATCCACAGAAAACATAGATAGACTGACATAAGTGTTAACAAAGCTCTATCCAAACAGAAGATGTTAAAACAGGGGAAAAGGTACACTGTAGGTTGCAACAGAAAAGTTAGCAGTGCCTTTAAAGCTGCTTATGCGACCAAAGTGTCAAGAAAGAATACAGCAAATATAATGAAAACAGCAGACAAACCAAGCATGGAACAACGCAGGTTCTTAGAATAAAGCACATTGGTAAGTAACATGACATTTACAGTAATTACTGTTTTGTAGATGTTACAGATGTTTATTTAAAAAAATTACACTTTATTGTAGTCTTCATAAAATTCTCAAGTAACCTTTTAGAAAGTTGTTTTGATTTAAATTATAAACAAAAAAAACATGAACTTGAATCAGGTTTGGTAAATTATAGTCAAAATAATAATCTTTGGTCACTTCATGCCATTTTTTTGGTATATGACCTCTAAAAGAAATATTTGGAAACCAGTGGCATTAAGTATTGAACACATTTTTGCAATATCAGCTCATTTAAAATTTGTTAGATGTGGTTTAAACTGTATTGTGTATTATACACCTTTGCTTTAAACTAATTGTAATTTTTTCCCAATGTTCAAAAGAGGGAATCACGAATAAATAATAATCATTGGGCTTCGCAGAGTGCAAACAAGGCGTACGCCTTAAAAAAAAACCCCAAAACAATGCTTCATTTGGTATGAAAAAAATCAAACGTTTGGTAAATGTGAAACTTTTTGCAAAAAGAGAAGATGGTAAATACCAAAAACTGGTGGTTTAAAACAGTGTGCTTGAATGGTTTATCTTTTAGGGAAAAAAGAGCATCTAACCTTAAGAACAATCTTGTTGTCGGAGGTCGGTGTACGTCCGACCCAAAGCGCAAACTTGCACGGGTCTCCCTCGACGTGCTCTGTCACCCCTAACTCAGAAGTCTAGGAGAAAGAAGCGGAATACCAATGATTCCTGTATTGGAAATAAAACTAATAAGTGTAGCTTAATAGGGAAGGCTCACAAAGAGTTTGCTCTTGTAGATGTATTTGCTCCGGCCGTTTGAGTCCTTGACTTCCTTACTGAAAACGAGCGACATCTCGAAGAGGAACAGGTGTCTCTCGCGCCCCTTCCGGATTAGAGTCTTTGGGTCCCACACTTGGAAGGAGTCCTGGAGGATCAACTCGCCTTGCGACTCGATGTTCTCATCAAAACCTGCGACAGGAAAGGGGGGATCCAAAATGATTTGCATCGAAAAAGTGAAAATTCAAGTATGCAATCTTGTGTGCGTTTAGACACCTTCCAACATGGAGAGATGCATGGCGTCGTTGGCTCGCTTAGGAACGCTCAGCATCACCTCAAGGCCATCCTTGATTTCACCTTTTCCTTCTTCGCAGCATGTCAGAAGCTCCTAAAAAACATGGGACATCACTGCAAATCTCATCAAATAAAGAAGAAAATCCTGTGTTTACCTTTAGCAGGAGCTGGTATTTTGTGATTCTTTGCACAGGCTTGATCAAATAGGAGGAGATTGAATTTGCGAGTCGGTGCCTCTGCTGAATTTCCTGTAAACACCAAAGTGAAAAAAGGTAAGACAAGAAAGATGACAATATTTTGATCACGGATACATTTTACTGACATCAAAATAATTCCCAGCATGCTCCAGGATGAGCTGAGTGGAGTCTGGTTTGTTCTTGCAGTAGTTCACATACATCTGGAACTTATCAGCCTTTAAAAAAAAAAAAAAAAAAAAAAAAAAAAAAGTCAGGTTATCAGATCGATAATGGTTCATGAGAAAGTGCAGCATACCCATGTGACAAAACAATGGCCAACATCTTCAGGCAACTGTTCATATTTCTCCAGCTCCTTGAGAAAGATGCTGAAAAACGAAAATTTAAACACATTTCAATTCATTGTACTGGTATCAGGTATTGTTTTACTAACATAAAATAAAATAGATTAAAATGACTGTAGCAAACTACATGGTAAAAATTTGTAAAGATTGGTGCAAAAAGCTAATTAACCACTTGGGCGCTAGAACGTTAAACGCTGATCCTAAAAAATGTCTGAGACTCACTTATGATGGAATTCAAAAAGATCCTGCATGTTCCCAAAGATGATGTGCTCCTTATTGAGGATTCCAGGCGGGATCTCCTCCACCCCACTTGTCATCTCCCACAGGTAAGTCTGCAAAAATTCACACAACGATTTACTTATTTTTCTCATCGAGGTTTCAAGGAAGAACTTATGTGCGTAAATTCAAGTGAAACGCACGTCCATGCACTCGCGCAGGTCTCGCACGTATGCCTTTTCTGTTTGGATCAGCTCTGCCATGATGAACCTAAACAAAACAAGCAAGGCACAATTGATTGCAATGATCCCAGACTTTAACTACCATTCCCCTAAGCTTTGAACATTTCCGCCAATGAACAAAGAACATTTTATTCGAATAAAATACTATCTGAGGCTATAAAACACCGTTGTAAAGCAGTCGTAAATAATGGACATAGCAACAGTGATTTGCAAGTCTCGTAAAATGACACACACTCTTTTCCTATGTGTGTATGGGAGGTGCCTGACCAACATGTGTGGTGATTTAGACCAAGCCAGGCAAAGGACCCATTAAATCATGCAAATGTATAATGCATTCGCCTTTGCATTGACGTCATATAGTAATCAGAATTCAGCTGTTAACAACTAGACCACAATCTGTGAGAGGGGTGTGTCTTCATCAATAATCAGCCTCACAATCAATCAAGACTGCATTTTGGAGTGGGCACATACTCTTTCCTGCGTGCAGATTTGCGTTTGTCCTCATTCAGCTCATGGGCGGCTTCCCTCAGTTTGACGTCTGAGCCTGGGGCTGTTGCGGGAATGATGTCCAGCTGGAGGTCCTTGCTCTGACGAACAATATGGAGAGAAAGGCATTGTCATTTATTCTCATTCAGTGGAATTGACGGCTTTTCAGTAGACTTCCAATTTGCATTTACATCTTTGAGTTCCATTGATAGTCTGTAGCTCCAAGGGGTCACCTTAGTATTGTCAATTACCTTTTATAACTGGAGATGGCCTTGGCCATCTCTGCTGTGAAAATCAAGATGTTCAGATATGACCAACTCCAGCCACTAGTTGGCAGTGACGCCACTTTCTGCAAAAATCAACTAGCTTGAACACTGTAGACAAGTTTCTAAGTAAGTACAAGCAGATAATGCATAGATCCCCCCTCCCACGCTGAATCTACTTGTCTATTTATCTATCTACCCTGGTCATATCCCTCAAGAGGAGTGACCGACAGCAAGACAAACACATACAAAAACAAAACAAAAAAAATGGAAAAAGTAGCAAAAAACACACAAAATTTTGTGGAGCATGGCCAACCCAAATGCCCAAACAAGTTAAGCACCTCGGCACCCAAGTCGGTCATGCTTTCGTCCCTCTAGATGAAACGGGACACAAGAAAGCTGCTGTGTCACTCGGGTCGAGTGACACAACACACTCTTCTGTTCAACAGCAAGGCCCGACAGCTTTCACTGGTTTACCCCTGCCGCATCATACGGGTGCCCTGCCCCTCAGAACACGTCTAAACATCCTACTATCCTTTTACAACACCTCTACTCTCATTCCTACATACAACAAAACCTACTTGTAATTTCCCAATAGTTAGCACTGATGGCATTGAATCAAAAGTTGATGTAAAATTGTAATTATTAGTAAACTAGTGGCAGAGTAACAAAATCCCAGACGTTTGTGAGGTCCATCCCGAGACGATTATTGCCTGACAAAACATTTTGCACAGTTCTAATTCAACATCTTAAGACCTTAAGTCCATCGAATCGTGTTTGAGCAATCCTATCATAAATACTCAAATTCAAACAGCGTTTTGAAATCATCAGACCCAGTAGAAGTGAATGTAAGTGCTACTTTGAAAGTTTTTTTTTTCTGTACAAATTTGTTAAACGCAACACCTTGAAAAAGAACTATTTTTTTCTGATCAATTATGAGGGTCCAATCTATAGGCTCTGTGTTTATATGGCCCAATCATACATTTTTCTGTAAGCTGGCAACCAAAAGGTTCAAATGAAAAACAAAATATCTGCAGTGCAGTGGTTCTTAACCCTGTTGAAGCTACCAAACCCTTACAGTTGCAATAGTGTTCCTTTAGCTTCGCCGGTGCAAGGCTATAATTGCTCAACTTGACATTGCAAATCATGCAGATCGGACGCCGACTACCATCCGGTTTCGTGATACATGAGAATCCATATTGTACATATTCGTTCAACTTTCTTTTTTTGCATGACATAGAATGGATTGCTTACTTCCTAGTACGCTAAATTCAACGCAGCACTGATTGTACGAGCAATGTCAAGTGATAATCTGCAGCCAGTGATGGCCAAGCGGTGATGTCATTGCGTACAGGTCACTTCGGCCGCAGAGGCTCAACCGAACCCCTGAGACCGATTCACTGAACCCAAGTCAGGAAACACTGCTGAAGTGGACTCACAGCCTTGCTAGAGTCGGATGAGATGCCCAAAGCTTTCTCCAGGCTGCAGCGGTACTTGTCCATTCGTAGGGAGAAGTCCCGATAGCGCTTATCCACAGCAGTCACCCATTTCTTGATTTCTCCAGCGTGGCTGTGACCTTTGTCACAAAAGCCGTCAGCCAGCTGGATGAGCAGCTTCACACGCTCCTTAGTTTGCTGTGCAGGATGGCAAGAGAATATTGCCGTTGCAAGCCTGCATACTGAGGCTGGAAAATGACCGCGGCGACTCACCCTGGCAGTGATGTGGAAGTCCTCGTGCTCCTTCAGCAACTCTTGCGTGTGGTGGATGCTTGACCCGGTGGAGGCGTGAGTGGAAAGGTAAAACTCACCCGTATCGTGAATCCACTCGAGTGCCTACAAATATTTTTGAACAAACTTTTGGCCCCTGCCAGAAAAGAGTTGTGATCATGTGCGTCTGAACCTTTTTACCTGTTTGGCACTGCGTTCAAAGACCACATACTGCTGACACTGGTCCAGACGTCGCTTTCTCATGGTCCAGAAGTGGAGGACGCGATTTTCTCTCTGCAGCAGCTCATTGAGGATGTCTGTGGAAGCAAAAAAACAAAACAAAAAAAGAAGCCCATTAGGGCCCAGAATTTCATTCAATGCCATACAAGTTAATACCATATAACATGTTTTCTCACACTTTAAGGTACACCTGATTATAAGGAGCGTTCCCCAAAAACAGTCTCGTCATATATTTTTCATACTGACTTATAAGGCACATTAAATTTAGACTAATAATGTTACTGAGTAAAATCAAGAAACATTGTGTGCAATCGGAATTTAACCAGAGTTGTAGTGGTGAGAGAGCCAACACATTACCACTAGTGGTACAGATGACATACGAAATCACACGGTTTTTACTCAAGGTGCCCACACCGATTTGCATAGTGCAGTGTTCTCCAAGCTTTTTCAAGCTGAGAACTAATTTTTCTTATTAATTAGCGCAAAGGGCACACAGTTCAATTACATTTCTCAAAAAAATAAGTTATCATATTATTACATATTATTTTCATAAGAGGTGTATAGGTACCTCATCTGTTCTTAGGGAACACAACGTGCAATGAGAGCTTCTGTGTGTATGGGTCCAGATGAAATGGCAATAAATCTTATTCCATTATTACACTTTTTTTTACTCACGGGGCCACAACACTGATGAGCATATTGCATTCCGATAGGCTAACCCGTTAAAGATCTCCCGAATCACCAGCAAGACCCTCAGTCTGTTGACGGGCAAAGACATGTCTGTATGATGTCACCAGTCACTGGTCCTTTTGGAGTCTCAAAATAGCCACTTTTGGGAACGCCCAGACATAACCTTAAAAATATGTAAATACTATCATATATATACACTAATGTTTGTTTTTTCAGATTGTGATCAACTTTCACTTGGGACCAGGTAAGGCTTCATGTTATTGTCCCAGCTGTTTTTCAGCTAAGATGCCCCATGCTACATTCAAATGCAGGCATATGATTGCAAAAAAAAAATCATCAGCTTAGATTAATCAATGTTAGTAGTACTTGCATTTATGATTTCAGTTGGGGACAAAATTTTGGAATGATACCTTTCAAAAGGGACCAAAACCGTCCAGATTCTCTCAACGGTTCAACAACAGCTTCAATTTACGTAGGGTAGGTCTTGGATTGGGATTCTAGGTAATTCTCACAGGATTGTTAAGGGGTTAAACAGTCTCTCCACTTCTTCACTTGTGTGTAAATATAATCTAATATGTATAAGGTGTATAAGGAACATTCAAATTGGGGTTTTTAGGTGCACTTTATAGTCTGGAAAATACAGCAATTTTAACCCAACAAACTGACTTTTAACTTGCTGCTCTGGTGCTTTGACGTGACTCAGCATTCCTGGCATGTTGACGCTGTTCCTGTGCATGTACTTGAGGAAGACGTCGGCGTTTCTCCTGGCCAGAGTACAAGCCTGGGAAAAAAAAGACAAAAGCGGGATAAGAGGGGTGTAGCCGCAGGATCTTGGCTTATCCATTTCATGGTTTTAAATTGACCTTGAGGAAGGCTTCTTTCTGTTCCAGGTGTTTACTGATCATGGGGGTCACATGGTCTGTTTCAGAGTTTGGGCCAAGTTTGTCCGCTCCTCCGCACCAGTCCTCCTCTCTCTTGTACTCTTGTTCCAGACTTTCCAACACACTGCACACCTGCAAGGAGGATATTAAGTCTGCTGTATTGTTTTCCTACTATTAAGAATCAAGTGGTGAGTTTAGTGTTCTATTTTGTCTCTCCTGCCAAATCATCTTGTCACTTTGAATCCTCGTGTTCACAATCCGTCACAGGTGTCAATTTTGGCATGCAAAGATAATATTCAGTGCTTGAAGAACTGCTTCTGGCGATCATTGGGGACTCAGAACCGTAGTTACATTTGGAACTTTCGCTTAGTGGGTGTGTACAAAGCCATTCTTAAGCCTTAGACGCATGATGCGCCAGGCGCCTAGGTCCTTAATCGATTAAACTGTTCACACATTTTATACAAACATACCATGCATCAAAATAAAGGTTGAGGGTATACCTGTATAAACATAAGTAACCTTACTAGGAAATTCCCGTAATGGCATGTAATTAAAAAATATTACGAAAGAGTTGTAATTCAAATTCGATATGCAACTAATTGTCCAAAATTGTCTATTGCGCGCCGTACTTGTTCAGATGTTTTGTAAAAGGCCACTGACGCGTTGACCAGCTTAAGTCTGTCCTCCATCTTAAGCATAAGTTGTTGCCAGTGTGACGCCACGCTCTCAGCGCAGTCCCTGATCAGGTCCATGTCATAGTGGTTTGCCTGCAGCAGAGCCTCTGCCTTCTGTTGGACCTGCAGGGCGCTTTGGTGGGTCTTCTGCAGGCATGAAAAGGAAAACATAGGCAATGAGTGGCATTTTGTAAAGATAAAAGCGGTTTAATAGAATAGTGAAATGCCAACCAGGTCAGACATTAAATTTAATAAACATATTAACAATTATTACTATGAATTTAAAAAAGGACCTCAATGGCGTGCTGAAACTGCTCATGTTCTCTCTGCAACTGCTCAGCTTCCTGCAGTGAGCTGGCAGTGATGACACCCGCGTTTAGCATCGACTCGCCATTACGAATCCAACCCAGAACCTGCAAATATTTTTTTAATTTAAACTAAATGCCAACAAAACCTCAAGGCACCACTCTTGGAAATAAGGATCTCTTACCTGTTTGACCTCGGCCTGCAGGTGTCTTAGTTGGACACACTGTTCCAAGTGCCTGCGGTGCTGCTCAGTGGCCACATCCAACTCCTGCTGCTTCTCGTGGAGGAATTCGAGGAGATCCTGAACGCGAGTTGCCATGTCCACGTCACGGTCGCACAGCAGCTCAACGCCTGGAGTAAAAACATACATTTACTATTTACAACTTAAAAAGTTATTTTACATTAAAAGTAAGTTCGGCTGCAAATTCAGCATCAGCGATATGGTGTTTCCGTAGTAAGTTCACTTTTAACAATTAGCCTATTACTATTGTTGATGTGAGCTGGCATCAATTCGGATATAGATTTTATTTTCGCACACAACAAGAAAAACTAAATAATGTATTGTTGACAAGTAGATGCATGCAGCTATGATACACAAGGATGTCCGTCTTTGGCATTTTTCTAGGACAAAGCTTGATGACGCCTGGAGGAAGAACACGAGTCATGTGAGCTCTGTGGTTGAGCTGTCAAAACGGATCATATACTACAAAAGCTTGGGTTGTGGAGAGCACAAATCTCAAATCTCACATGAGATTCCTCTTGTTATTTGGCAAATATTATTCAAATAGCTGTTCACTGCCTTATTATGACGATAGCGACCCAAACTCTGCCAGATATATCAAAACCGATGGCACGAGTGATCAGTATTGTTATCTAAATATAACTCCTCAACTGACTTCAACATATTCACTTATCACCAATAAGCCACAACATGGAGTAAATCTTAAAATCATAACTTTAGTCAAAGTTGAGAACCTTAGTGGACTTAAAACATACTACAGAATGTATTTGTGTGTAACGCGCACTTGTATTTTTTTAAAATTAAAAATCAGGGAAAAAAGTAACTTTTTCTCAGCTCAAACTAAGTAACAATTGTTGAACACAGGCGGCTATAAAGAATTAAATAATACACAATCTATTGACAACTTAAACTATGAACACAATAGGAACATGACATTCACAGTGTATTTATTTAATGTACTTCAAAGTCTGATTTATTATCAGGTACACCAACATGGAAAACACAAGGCTGCAAACTCTAACCAAGGAATGTGAAGTAAGTGCTTCTTGCGCAGCCATTAAGACGTTTGCGCATAGGTGAATTTTGATGCTTTACGTGGGTGCTTCTCATCACAAAATCTGACCCAACATAACCTCGAAACACCTCCGCGCTTTCTAAATTGAACTCCAGCACAAAAGCAAAGTGCCCATCTGTATCTCCTGTTTCAAACTGAAAACAAACTTGATTCTTCATCTTTTTTTGTTTAAAAGTATTCCTGAACAGTTCTTTTTCAATTAAGCACAGGGATATTAGTGTCCCTCCCACAATCATGCAAATATGTTGGGACTCGATACATTTAAATTGACCTATCTGGTTTGTTGTAAAGTGGGGACGTCATTGAAGTAACACAACACTTACAAAATGGCAAATTCCATTAACAAAACATATGAGGCCAGCTCCGTAACCCTATTTTCATGGCCAAAAATGATGAAAGAACTGTCTGTTATATATCATATTATTTTAAAATATTAAAAGCCAGTGTTTGATACAATTCCCAGTTTTCTATCCCTTTTTCATAAAGAACATTTTGCAGTTTTTTGTTGTAAAGCGAATGTCGAATGTCAGTCGGGAACACACCAGTCGAAACGGGACATACTAAAGACTGACGGAATGAGTATGTTTACTGACGTAAAAGAAAGATGTTGCACTGTAAATACTGCTTAAACCTTGTGTAGATGCATTGGTTATTCCCTATTGTGTTACAATTTTCACTTTTTAGTGTACAGTATTTTCACAAACATAAGGCACACATAAAAGTCTCTGATTTTCTTCAAATTGTGAGGCGCGCCCTACCCTGTGTGTCAAGTGGACATAGAACAGCCCAGTGGCCTTAGGGTTGGGTGCCCACTACGAGACTGAGAGGTCACAGGTTCAAGCCTTGGCCGAGTTAAAACTTACATTTTTGGGTGAAATCCGGTATTTTGTGACATCGTTCAAATTTCCAGCTAAATGCGACTTGAATGCGATCTCTACCACAGGCAAAAGAGGACACATGACATCACACGCAATACATTGTTTGCAGAAGTACTCATGGATGCAAAAGCTGTAGGATATCAAGCAATTTGAAAGATATTGTTATCGTCCAGGAGCTTTCGTTTCATGAAACAGGGTCATGTTTCCACTTAGACCAGGAGTATGTTTGGCGCAGAAACGTACAGTGGATTTTAATGAAAAATAATAGATTGTTGACGCTTGGGCTTACGTGTCTGCCAGGACTGTTAATTGAGCTTTCAGAAAGTGACCCTGAAAGTAAAGGAAGTCAACCGTATTATGCAGATTTTGCAAAGCTGTTTTTCTCAGAAATGGAGGATGATTTTGACGGTTTTGTTACTTTAAGGCACAATTTATCATTTATTTTTTGCGTGACATAAAATGGATTGATATTTTAAGAAAGTAAATTTACTACTTACGATAACATTCACATATTCGATTACTTCCTAGTACGCTAAATTCAATGCAACACTGATTGTCCAAACAATGTCAAGTGATCATCTGCAGCCAGTGATGTCATTGCGTACAGGTGACTTCGGCTGCACAGGCTCCACCAAAAGCTCCACCAAACCCCTGAGACCGACTCACTGAACCCATAGAAATATATATAGATTTTATGCAAAAAGCAGGTACCGTATTTTCCGCACTATAGGGCGCACGGGGTTATAGGGCGCACCCCAAAAAAATAGTTTTAGGTACTATATTTTCCATAGATAACGCGCACCGGATTATAAGGCGCTACAATGGAAACGTCGACAAAACAGTCAGATGATTCAGTCAAACTGATTACCCCCTTAACATTCCCAAAGCTTGCAAAGAAGCAAATACGTGTCGTAGACACGTGCGGATGCGGTGTCCGTACAATGTCACTCAAATATCATTCGGAAGGTTAAAACAAGATACCGGGAAAATATAAAGCCGCATAGCTTACCTAAGTTCTCACGTTCAATAATGATACGCAATCATGGTCTTCTTACAACCGTGAGTGTAGTAAATCCAGGAGAGTAAAATGTTTACAAATGCAGACTAATGAAACATGTTTCTTTATGGCGTAGTTAAGTAAGCAGGGATGTGATTTGACCAAAGTGAAATTATCTGAAAATTAGGCGGGGGTCTGGGGGCCGCGGGCACCCAGCTAGGTCCAGGGCAGTGCCCTGGTGGGGGGACAAGTGGGGCGAAGCCCCCCGGAGCTCATGGGTTTTACGTTTTTTTTAAGTACTTTCAATGCACTCAGATGACAAAGAAATAGACAAAACAACAGCATCAATTTTCAATGTATTTTGAACTATCCCATATAAAATTACAGTTTAAGTCAACTCAAAATCAGTCACATTAAAAAACATTGGACTGCCTTTGCTTTTAAAAACTATCACTGAGAATATCATCATATCTAACTCATGTGATTACTAAGTTAACACATAAATCATGTTGAAGAGTTCAAATTTCATGAAGAAATAATTGTATCATGACCAAATGAAAAGTAACTCATATTAGAACATACCACAAATGTCTTTGTTATAGCAGAAGATGTTATCTATAAATGAAAGTACAATAAGTATAGGCCCTACAGTAAAGTGTTGGTGTAATGTACACATGAAAATCTATTACTGTAATTGTTAAATATTTATGGCCATTTTTATTACGTTATAATATTTTCGAAAAAAAGGGGAAAACTGTCAAATAAATTTGAAAAGTTTACCACCTACCTCAAAATTCACGACTCTATCAGCAACTGGTACAGGTTTTTGGGGTGGATCACGTCTCTCTATTACCGCTTCCGTTTGTGGTGTCAATAAGGGATGGAGGCCTTAAAGTTTTGGAGTTTTCGTTTGGGCACCGAAACTACCAGCGATGGAATAATTTGTTGTTCTTGACTGGAGTTCTTTCACGTGTTTTTTGCTCTTTGCGTGACTTTCAAGAGCTTTGAAACCTCTCCCACCATAGACAATGGTATCATGGCATCAAATGCAAAGCGCTTTCCCGGCACGATCGATCTTCCGAATAAAGTCACTGAACAAATTCGTCACAGTCTTTTTTCCAACATTTGTAGATAATTCCTTCTCCAACCAGTCCGATTGAAACTTGTTTTTTACGATCTTATCAATTTCTTTACCTCGCGGAGCATCTTTGCGTTCGATCTCGGACATCTTTCTTTAAACACTCGGCAAAAACGTGTGAGAAATGAACAATGGCATACTCCTACGCCTTTATAACAAGCGCGTTTATTGGTCAACACGGAGACTTCAACCAATCGCAAGTACGTTTCATTTCAGTTACGGAAACACTAAAATGGAATGCTGTAGAGACGAAATCGTTTTTTTTACCAATTAAAAAATCGGAAATCTTAAAATTTTATTTTTGGAGATAAAAAAAAGCGGAATTCCGCGAATTAGCGGAAAAATCACATCCCTGAGTAAGCTTGCTATTCAGTCATCTTTTTCGGCCAATTGCAGGGTTTGTTTCGGCCCTCTAGCCTATCCGAGGCTCCGAATAACTTTAGCCAATAGCGATCGATTCAAATGATGATTGACACATTGGTTAGCCAATGAAACGCCGGTATATAAATCCCAGCATACACCGCGGACTACTCCACGTTCGGGGGAAAATCGAGTCGGCGGCTGTTGCGTAAGTTGCGAGACCTTGCGTTTTAATATTGAGCCATATATAAGGCGCACTGTATTATAAGGCGCATGGTCAGCTTTTGAAAAAAATTAAGACTTTTAGGTGTGCCTTATAGTGTGGAAAATACGGTACTATCTTTCCTAACATTTTGCATGTTTAAGAATTTGGGATTAACTTTATAAAGACTTACCAGAGGCCTGGACTTCATTTACATATTGAAGCAGCTCCTGTCCCTGGTGGATGACGTCGAAGGTGAGGTTGTTCATGGTCAAGGCTTTGTCTGCATGATGCTGCAGTCGCTGTTCGGCCACTGTCAGGTCTTCTGTGTCAAAGTCGTTCATTTGACCATTCAGTTCCTCGTTCCACGACTCTAAGTCGGAAATAATCTAAGGGAGCGAACGAGGTGACATCAGAATGGTGCAGGAGAGTTGAGCAGTGTTTGTGTTCATAAGAGTCTCACATCGATGGCGTCTCTTTCAAAGATGCGGAGCTGGAGGAAGAGTTCCAGCTTGATCTTCCTTTCCTGGAAAAGCTCTTCCATCTGTGCCTGGGCCTCATCCAGCTGCTGTAGCACGCTCTCGATGTGGTTGATGGAGCTGTTGTGCGGTGTTTTGTTGCTCGAGATGGCCGAGTCCCTAAAACATGAATCATAAAGAAACAGTATTATAGACATGATATGTGGGGAATCTGTATAGGTGAGCTTAATTAGATTTTTGTAAAATGTCATATTTGTATTTTACATTGCACAAAGACAAAACTGGTTGAAGGTCATAACATTTGAACGCCTTTTTAATTCTTCTTGCTGCCATTTGCTGATGATGCTGTGATGGTTTAGCAGATGAAAAAATTGCAGCAACTGTTTTAATAAAATATCTTTAAAACTAGCAAATATTCCATTCCATTATCTGCACCGCTTATCCTCAGTAGGGTCGCGGGGGTGATGGAGCCCATCCCAGCTATCTTCGGGCAGTGGGCAGGGGACATCCTGAATTGGTTGCCAGCCAATCAATCGCAAGGCACACAGGGACAGACAACTCACTCGCTCATTCATACCTAGGGACAATTTGGACTGGCCAATTTACCTGACATGCATGTTTTTGGAATGTGGGATGAACCCGGAGTGGCCGGAGGAAACCCACGCAAGCACGGGGATAACATGCCAAACTACAAGCAGAGGGTTTGATCTCACAACCTCAGAACTGTGCCGCACACGCCCTAACCACTGCGCCGCCGTGCTGCCCACTAGCAAATATGATTAGTATTATTTAAATCATTATGCTAATTATTAGTAGTTTTAAGAAGATAATAATAGTTATTTAAGAAAAAAGTGATATTCATTATTAAATTAAATTAATTTCATTATTAAGATACATTTCAGTAACGGATTAAAAAAAAAAAACTAAACATCATTAAACAAAAAGGACAAATAAGAAAAAAGGGGAGACAGGATTGGCGTTTGAAAGATAATCACAAACGCTCCCACGCGCACATCCCCGAGAGACGTGCGGAGGAGACTGGAGCAACGCACAATTAGATGTGAGCTCTTAAAAGCAGAGTTACGTAATACATGAAAGAGAAAACACACTAGTGATAGGGTGCTGAGGAACAGAACAAATGAGGAGGGAGGAAGAAATGTGGACACAAAGAGATGGAGGAAGAGTATAATAACAGAAACTGAGGCAAAGAGTCAACTGTTAACATCTTCCCTCCTGCTCTTTCCAAAATATCTACTAATTTATCAGTTTTGTGACAGCAAGATACCTTAGCTGCTGGATGAGATCTTCACCCTCTTTGATGACGTTGACGGTGACCTGCAGTGTAGTCTGTTGCTGCTGCCCAAAGCGTTTGATCAGATCCTGGACGGCCTCTACCGATTCGGCGTATACGTCATCCAACAGCTCTTTCTGGAGGTCCTCCAGCCACGTCCACAGCTATGCAACCAGGGGAACACCAACAGAAAATGTCAAGAAGTGTATAAAGACTTCAGATTCATTGCAACGCCCATAGATGAGTTTTCAAAAGTCTAGTTCACCTTCTTTCCTTTATTTTATTTGCATTCAAGCATCCTTATTTCTATCCCTTTTTTGCTTTCTTCTTTTTGACTTATTTGCCAAGTTTTTTTTAATCTCTGATGCTCTGTCAAGAGTTGTTGATTTCCTTCCTTTCCTTTCACCTACTCCTTAAATCAAGGGTGTCCAACTTTTTCCTGTAAGACCCACAAAGTTTTAGAGATGCGTGGGCATGACATTTTTGTACTTAATGGAACACGATCAAAGTAATAATACAATCTTTTTTGTTTCTCAGCTGTTAAAATAGATAAAAGAAAGTGTTGGGGACTTTTTGTTATGGTTTTATTATATACGCTCTCGCGCCGGTCCCAAGACTATTTGCCTTTTAAAAAGTGTAAAGAAGACTATTTGGATAATAGGAAAAGTGTTGGTCTCTTATAACCATGATTGCTGTTCAAGATATAGTGAAACTAAAAAATCCTTTTTATTATAGTATGCAAAACAAGCACAAACTCCCCAAAAATATTTAATAGTTGTTCCCCTACAGAGCAGACACTCGTCGTCTCTTGTTACCTCCATTTATCGTTATAGACACGTTATTTGTTTATCAAAAGTACGGTGGCCCACCAGAGGTTAAGGTACCTTACATTATTAAGACTCTTTCTGTGTCCAGTCTTTTTTTAAAGTAAATATCTCATGTTTTAAGGTGGGCACATAAGGCTTATGTATGTACAAAATGTTTTTTCCTTCAGACATGTACTGGGTGTGGATTACAATCAGGTGCGCTCTAAAGTCGGAATTTTACAGTACACATACGACTTTATTTATTCATGTATTTGTTGTATATGTCAAGGGCTGTTAGAAAATATACAGCAGACCACAAATGACCCCCAGGGCATAGTTTTGACACCACTGTTGCACATCAAAACTTTTTACTTCTTCTCCGTTTTATTTAGAGCTATTGTATCCATGTTTGTATTTCTGAGTTAAGGCATATGTAAATCAACAAACAGATGATGAAGGAGCTGTATCCGAGTCAGATCAAGAGGCTTCTCCCACGACTGGTAACCATGGAACTCAGTACTATATGTTTCATGTGGGGGAGCAAACCCCTAACCAAAAAGATCGGCTTGTAAAGGGGTGAGCTCCACCAGGATGTACTTGCCCATGACACACCACAAGTGGTGCCCCCACAACCCAGATGTTGAAAGGATCCGTGAACCGAGAATCTATTAGATGTTTGATTTTGCTACTGATCCAAAACCGGTAAGTTTCAGCCTCTTCAGCTCTGCTACACAACTAATGGCATGGCTATTAAAGTGTGTTAATTATCTGCCTCTTAAGTATAAAACACTCTCAGCAGGCAACCCACCATCCACTTCAGTATTACGTCACCAACCCACAATCCTCTCCATCCAACCGCAGCTCCCTCCATTCCTCTTGCCCACCTCTTTGACGTGCGTGTGGAAGGCGACAGACATGTCCAGCAGGACTTTGCGCTGCTCCACGCGGCGAACAAAGTCTTGGATGCGGTCTTGGAGCTGGTGGGCGGCCTGGTAGATCTCCTCCGGGTCACACTCTCCCGTCTGGGCCAGCTGCTCGGCCGCCTCCAGCAGCTTGTCTGCATTAGTGTATGTGTTCTACACAATAAGGGAGCAACATGAGGAGGTGAGCATTTTAGACCTGGAGGAAAAGCTAGGAAGTATTGATTACAAGTCACATATATTGTAATTATCATGTTTACAGGGAAAAAAAATCATTATAATTAACACAATCTAAAAGAAAGTTGCTCTTGTAGCTAGGGCTGTAACGATTAGTTAACGTTGTTGACAAAGATCAATAATAAAATAGTCGACAATGGAATTTATTGCCGACTATTGTCGCCACACACTTTTCTTACAGAGTTGAAGCATCGCTACATGAATATAATCTCTGCTAAGGGGTGCTCATGCGCATTAGCGTATCGGTCTCATGAGTCTGTTCTTGATTTACAAGGATAAAATAATGGTACTTGAATTAAATTTATGATTTTTATGCCTATCCCTAAAAAATGTACAGGTTTAGTTATGCATTTATGTCCCTACAGGCCAAGCACTGCATCTAATTAGTTTTAGATTTTGGTTTAATTTTTTTTTAACAAATTCTCAGTATATTTAATAAGATACATTTTTCTCTGTACCCATTTTACTTGTGATTATTATCATTTTCCAAATAATAAAACCAACTTCATGCTTAATTCAAGAAAAAAAAAAAAGAATAATTATCTGATTATTCAACTAATTGTTTCAACTAGGCGAGTATGAAATTGGCCGTTATTTGCAACCCTGGTTATGGCATGTCAATGGGATCAAATTGTAAAAAATTGACTTTTTATTGGCTTTTGCGCCACCAGGCCACCCAAGACCCACCATAGGTAATGATGCCTATACGACCCTAGTGGTTAGGGGATCAAACCAACCAAACACGCAACCAACAATATATTAATATTTTGCTCTCTTGAGACCTTGTCCACTCAATTACACTACACAACTACACTTCCCTCCATTCAGGACATTGGCCAGAAGCGCTGCCTATCCCATGCTAAAAACATTATCGGGGACCCCTCTCACCCCCATCATGGACTGTTCACTCTGCTAGCCTCTGGGAAGAGGTACCACCAGGTTCCGCAGTAGTCTAGTCCCCCTGGCCATTAGACTGTTAAATGGTCAATCTAACATATAGTTAACCTAAATCTTAACGGCTGCTAATCTGACTTTTTGCACTACTGGCAGTTCTTTATAGCTTGCCACTCCTTGCACATTTGCTCTCTGCACTATTGTACTTACAGCGTTACTGTTACAGTGTTAATGTTACTGTTTACCTGACTTGTTAACCTGAATGCCCATTTTGCACATCTGGTTAGCTACTCCTCTTGCACTATCGGCACTATGGTATGGTAAAATACTATACGTAGCCATAATACAATACAACTTTTACTTATATCTGTACATTCGAGGAAACTGTGCGGGTCAGATGTATCGACATTTCGTTCTGTATACACGTGTACTAGAATGACAATAAAGTAGATCTGAATCTGAATCTGAATTGTGGAATTGCACAACCATTTCTGCTTTAAGACAGCTTTGATGAAGCAGTTTACCTGGGCCACCTCCTCAAAGTCTTCGTGTCGTTTCTGGAGAGCTCGGGCTCGGTGAAGTGACTTTCCCACGCCGGTGTGCTTGCTCAGGAAAGCCTCGCCGTGATTCTCTATCCAGTCCAGCACCTGACAACGCACAGAGCTATCAACGACGGCGGCACCGCACATTGGCGTTAAATTGCAGTTGTAAAAATGCGCGAAATGACAACACTGCAGCTATTATTAAAACCAGCGTTATCTATTGAGCCTTTCACTGCCTGTCTTGCAGCATCTGCATGCACTCTCCATGGCAACAGTTGCCATGTCAACAGAGTGCGGAATGCCTCTGATATTTTTGGAAGATTTATATGCACATTATCATACTGGACTTTTTCATATCAGCACATTTCATTATTTATTGCTTGTGTTCGAGACCTTTAACTGCTGGGAGGGTTTTATAAAAAAAAATTTGCTACAAAAATCACAAGCGCATATTATTGCAAGGACAAGGGAAGAATACTGTGTATTTATTGTTTTAGGCCAGGGGTCTCCAACGTGGCTCCACCTAAGAGCAACTGAGTACCCCTGCAAACTGGCTCTGAAAATAGATCAGTTATGGGTCATATTTATTTTCTAGAGATTTGACTTCTAACTGGCATGAGAAATCATTTACTTTAAAAACAATGTTTTAGTGGTTGACTGTGCTCATTTTGACCTTACTTCTAATAATTACAACCTGGTAATAACATAATAAAATTATAACTTATGTAAATGTAATATAGTATATAGTGCTTTTCAAGTCAATGAAGACCTCCCAAAGTGCTTTACAATGCTTTACACTTTTCCCTTTTACACACTAATTAACCAATAACAACGTCATGCAACAAACTACCTGCTATCGGGAGCATTAGGGATTCAGTGTCTTGCCCAAGGACACTTCAACATAGAACAAGGAGGTGTAAGTTCCTATTTCAGAAATACATTCCACGCTAATGAGTAACAAAAAGATTGGCGACCCCTGGTTTAGAGTCCCAAAAACAAACTGAACTTAAAATTACAGCAAAAAAAATATCCGCCACTGGAACAACATTTTTTGTGGTGCCATGATTAAATAAAATGTACATAATAGGCAAAAAATCTGGTTCTAATTGGTCACCAAAAAACTAAAAAGCACAGAATGTTCCCTTCGCGCATGCGCAATTCGAAAAATGCATTTCAAATCAGTCATTCGTGACACCCGAGACCCAGGAATGTGTATCGATTCCACTCTCACCACAGGTTTCTTTCCTACAGTGAGCACAATAGTTCCAGGTGACAAGATGCTCGGGCGGTCGTACAGGACTCAAAGAACCGTAGCAACATTCATAACTTTTGGTGTGAAGTATACCTGCTGAACATCTTGCTGGAAGACACAGAGCTGAAGCCGTTGGTGCAGGCGGACTTTGCGATGTTGCCAGATATTCTCTAGTTGTCTCTGGTGATGCAGAACTTCGTGGATGATGTCCAGAACATGATGCACCGCTTTGGAGTAGTTGGCAGATGCCGTCAGCGAATCGGCGCTGCCTGGTGTAAGCGGCCGCTGCAGTTTGTCCAAGAGTGCTTTGCCGTCCTGACTCACCTTTGTTTCAAAATAAAGAAAAAATTGGGTTGTAGTGAAAAATATTCCAACTTTGAAGCTCTGTCCAAGGAATCTCTAACCTCCGAATAGGCAGCGGTGATGTGCTCATATAAGCCTTGGTGATGATGAATAGCATCTTCGAGGTCCTGAAGCTCTGAGGGTAAATCCACTTCCCCGCATGCTTTGCACCACGAGTCCACATTGCTCATGTACTGCATGGGGGACGGGGGGAGGAATGAAGCACAGGCTTGCTGTCACATGCTAGTCAGACAGTGGTGACATCTTGGGGATTTTGTTTAGCGTAACATTTGAGGTTTATCTACTCTATTTATGGATGCTCCTTGGCTTGCGGTGGATGAAAATGCGCACTTACACTAAGGTAATTGTAATGTGCCCAAGCACGCTTACGGCTTTAAAGGCGGGTGGCATCGTCCTAACAGTTTTTTTTTTAATAGTCAACAAAGTTGAACATTTAATTTATTAAGTATGTGTTAATATTGCTCAACTTCAAAACCAACCCCTCCTTGTTGCTTTTTTCCGCCATTGTGTTTATTTCCTTTATCTTACTTTGAGCAAAACCGTTCAGAGCAGTACACATTAGGTAGGACGAATGGGGGTACAGGAAAGTGGTGTAGAGTGACATCTTGCCTTTCATCCACCATTTTTTTGTTTCATTTGTTAGTGTATTATATTGGACTGCATAAAGACAATACAGTTACCAGGAAATCACAATAAGGAAAGGTGACTTACAAAATGGTTCATTCAAATTGCCTTACTCTGTTCAGGCTCGTACACCCTTTTCACTGTCGAATTCAAGCACTTTTAAGGACTTTAAAGGCCAATTTTCAAATTTCACCAGTACCATTTAAGGAAGAAATCTGGTGTGAATCATGTATTTTTCAAAACCACAAATCTATCTGCAATTTACATATCTGTCTTTAATCTTGCGGGTGCCTTCATCAAAACATGTGATTTTTAGATCTTGAGAGAACTGCAAATGGATGGTTTTTGAGACCAATCTCGCCCCATATAGTTGTTGAGTTAAAATGACAATGACAAATAGTCTGTAGATAAGTTATTTTTTTTTACAAATTATTCCTGGGAAAGGCTACCTTATTTTTTGCATGGCCCACAAAGAATTTACCACAATTGATAGGTAACTCTTGCACTAATACACATTTTATAGAGCCCTGTTTAGTTGTAGTATGCACCTGCCCTCTTTGCCAGACTCGTAAGAGGCAAAGACGCTTCACAGGACGAGGCCATACATTTAAATGCCAGTTGCCGTTAATCACGAGGAAAAAAGAAATTGAATGGCAAAAGGAAGCTACCAGAGAGCAGTGTCTGCATCATTTTTAAACAGACATCAATCAAGAAACAAGGCATCAATTTTATGTATTAACGAGCACTTCACCCAACAAGCACTTCACAATAAAATTACATTGAAAATTTTTAAAATGAGGAAGTAATTGAGTTAATTCGACTGGTTGCCTGGACATAGGTTGTTTGGATATATTCTTATTTATGCTCCTATGTTTTTAAGTCTAGTTTCTCCACACAACATATTGTGAACAATAAAAACAACTGCGAGTGTGTTTTCCGAACCTGGTCACACTTTTGGTGGAAGCTGGCAGACATTTCCAGCAAGGTGCTGCGCTCATCCAGCGCTGCAGCAAAGGCCTTCCACTCCTGCTCCAACTGACCAGATATCTGCTTGATCTGATGCGAGGCGTAGTGGCCCGACTCCAGCAACCGGTTGCCGACCGACATGATGCGGTTGATGTTCACGTAGACGTTCTGCAGGGTAGACGCATACGCTCGAGAAACTTGTGCAGCTTCGACTTGTGCATCGCTTCTCAAGTGCGGAGGGAATCTCCAGAGACTCACTAGTTTCGTACTGCTTATGTAACAAGAGGGTGAAAACCCCGACTAAAACAAGGTTTGTGCTAACCGCTCTGCTTTAGCTTTCAAGAACAAAAGCGTCTTTTATCTATGGACAAGTACACACAGTGTGGTCTTACCATGCAGTTCATAGCGAAATGGTTGTGTTGGGTTTGCAGCTCCACAGCATGCGGGTGGTTGTTGCCGATTTCAGTGTAGCCTGCCAGGAACAAGCCTTTGTTGTGCATGATCCAGTCAAACATCTACGGAAGGTTGGGGCAAAATATTACAATTTATTTTAAACTTCATGCTGGTAGGATAAGCAGAACAGGCGAGTTAGTGTACTAAGCAGTTTTAGAGCTGTCATATTTCCAGGTCAGCATTCAGAAAAATGAGCCGATAAGGTTTTAGCCGCTTCCACAGTACAAATGGTGGCCTATGGTGTCCTAGCAACAAGCTTTTCCTACTGCAGACTATAACACAGCAGCTATATGTGATACCGAGTTTGATTCAAATTCATCTTCTGATTTTGCCTCATTCTGTTTTATTGGGCACCTGGACTTTTACAAGTTGTCAAGTATGAGGCTCCCATGGACAGCTAACACTCTGTGGTGCTACATAGCTGTTTAAATTTCAAGTGGTAAAAATTGAGTGAAGCGATTGCATCCCAGTGAATAACATGGTATTTTTTTTTACTTTATGTGGTTGATACTTTGTTTGTGTTTCGGGAGCAGTTACAATTTCCATGAGTCTATTTGATTTATGCGTAAGAATTTAGCTGGAGGCCTTTCATCAACAATTTAGCATTTTGAATTTGGTGCTTAATGTTTATTTAGATTTGAGCACAAATAATATTCTTTGTACATATTTGTAGTTTTTTGTATGTAAAATGCCATCAAAAGCTTATTATTCAATATCTCCTTCTTATGTATTTTAGTCACGTTGCATTGGAAGCTACCCTTCATAAACACTTAAAAATCTCTCAAGCTCCGTAGTAGGAATATATCTTCCCGAAAACAGAGTATGCGGTGCTTGTTTTCTGTAGGGCAACAAAAGCTTTCCTGAATTGATGTGCTCGGCCTACACAGGAAAAATGGATTCACCGCATCAGTAATTAGGTTGAGTTTATATAGCTTGCCCCGCAGTGATCGGCCGCTGTTGTTCTGAATTAGCGCCATCATGCTGCCTCTCGCAAAAATCCTCTTTCACTTGGCCTACCAACCTTCTCTGCGTCCTGCTCAAAGAGGCGGAGCTGGAAGCACTGGTCCAGCTGCAGTTTGCGTACGTGCCAGGCCTGATGGAGATGCTGGCGGGTGGAGTGTAGCTTGTCCAGTAGCTGGCTGATGCGAGGCACCAGGCCTTGGGTGTCAGTGTTGGACACTCTGCTTCCGCCGCTACTGCTCGAGCTGCTGCCGCCGCCACTACTGCTGCCGTTGCGGTTGGACGAGGGCTCGCTGCTTTGAATCCGCTGCAGAAGCCTGGCAAAAATTAACCATCAATAATCCAAACTCATGTCAGTGGTCAGAGTTGACATTACAAGTCCACCATTAAGTCATATACCGAGGTACCTCTTCATACAAGTTTACAGTAATTTAACGACCATAAAGCGCAAACATTAGTCTCAGATTTTCTTCAAATTGTTCCGTGCGCCCTATTGTGCAGTGCGCTGTGTGTGTGTGTGTGTGATGTAAGGCGGCAGACGTAGCTAAGGACACCATGAGGCTGCTAAGGTGAAGTGTGGGCGTCACCGCTAAAGGGTGATGTGTGGGCGTGTATATGACAGAACGGGCACGTGCATTATACAGAACATGTTGTTTTAGCAGCCCTGACTATGGCAACGAGACACCCCTAGAAAGCTCAATTCAAACTGGCGGCCACCAGCTGCACAGAAGAACAGACCAGCCGTGAGAATTGAATAATAATGAATCGATGCTGCGCAAGTGGAGAAAGCTAAAAAACGAAGTCCGACAAGTAAAGAAAACGCAACTGAGCTCCCGCAGAACTAAGGTGAGGTGGCCCGTGGAGGAGGAAAGACTCGAGCAGTGGATCGAGCAAAGAACAAGTGGTAGAAGCGTTTCGATGGTCACCATTTGGCTAAAAGCAGCAACTCTAGCAGAAGAAATAAAAATTGAACATTTCTAACGAGGTCCATCTTGACCAGGAATATGGCAGCGCAGAAAGTTCCAGCGGTTTATAATGATAAGCTGGCCATTCTTGCTCCTAGTAAGGCAAACACATTGCCGAAAAACACACCCAGCCCAGCCACATTACTAACATGAATGAATGAGGTGCCGCTGACTTTGGACATCCCGATAAAGCACACGGGGAAAAGCACCGTAGCGATACACACAACCGGGTCGGAAAAGTCTTCGTTTACTCTTGAGCTTGGCTGCCATGCTGATAAACAAACTACCGCCTATGGTCATTTTTAAGAGAAAGTCTTTTCCAAAGAGCCCTTTCCTGCAAGCGTGATCATTAAGGCAAATGAAAAGGGCTAGATGAATGAAAAAATGATACGCCACAATTTGCAAAAGATTGTCCACACTTGGGCTAACGTGTCTGCTAGGACGGTTGTTAGAGCATTCAAAAAAGCCGGCATCAATTCTGAGTGGCCGCATGAAGAGTTTATTATAAAAGCAGTAATGAATGAGTGCGGGAAAGTGTGGGTGCAAGAAGGAATCACGGAGATCACATTCCTGTCAATTAATAGGGTTTCCCATATTTTATGTTTTTTTGGTCTTTTGCATGGTGTACGTTGTATAACAATTTTTATATGGAAAAAAATAATATTAAAAGTGACCGATCTCGTCTTGCCCATTTCAATTCTGATCTGGATCGTCTCGGTCACAAGTAGCAGACATCAACGTCAGCATGGATTGCCATTATTGTTGTGGTGTTCCAAATAGTCTTGGAATGGTCTTACAGTAAGTAAATAGGGGTCTCATTTGGTTGGTAAGGTTTATTATTGCTCCACAAGGAGGATTTGCACTCATTAATAAGGGGATCAATTGGCGGAGATGACAGGTATGAGATCGAGAGACTGTTAATGATACGTATGCACTCTTTCTACACTCAAATCAAAGTTTAGCGAGCCAGAGTTTTGTTAATAAAAATAAATAAGTATATATAATATGTACTGTATACTATGCATGATTATCGTGTTTAGAGAGGCTTGTATGAAGAGGTACAACAGTAATTAATCTGTATTTTGTCTAACATTTTTTGGATCTTTTTTATTTTGGCTCAATATAATATATTTTGTTGAACAGTGCACGGCTACCTTTGTCCCTCCGTGTCCAGCTCCTCTATCGGCGCTTTGATGACCTTTTTCTTTAGTGTTGCGTGCTCTTCAATCATCCTACGTGCTCCCTCCAAGTCCTGGGGGAAGTCTTTACGTGACACAGTTTCCTGCATCTCCTCCAGTCGGGCAAGCATCTGTGTGGCGTGACCGGAGAACTCTTCAAACGCCACGCGGACCTGTATTGAAGTAAGTCAAAAACCCGATTACCATGAACAAAAAGAAATAGTGTTTGCATCAATAATATTGTGAAAGACAAAACCAAAGTCTTTCAACGAATCATGTACAAGCTATTTTACAGATATTAAACCAAGAGGTTATTGACGCACAGGTGAAAAAGTGGAGAAAATGCTTAAATTGTCAGAATGCTATATAAACTCTGTTTTGGACACCGTGAGTAAAAATAGTGTGATGATAAGACAAACTCTAATGCCTTTTGATATGTCATCTGCACCACTGGTGGTAAAGTGTCGGTACCCTCTCCGCGTCGATTTGGGTTTAATTAAAGATTTACATATCGGTGATTAATCATTGCATTATTATATGTCTTACGTGTATGAAGAGCCCAATGGTTACACGGTAGCTCCTACTGTTGTCTCAATGTCATGCACCTTATAGTCCGATGCACCTTATGTATAAAAAAATATATGACGAAAGGCTATTTTTTGGATGTATGCCTTGTAATTCGGTGTGCGTTATAGTAAGGAAATCATGAATTGTTCTCAAAGGCTGTTATATAAAATTGATTTAAAAAGAGAAGGTATGATTCTCACTTCAATCCACTCTTCATGGTTGTAGTCCAGGCTGCCTTCAAAGTCGGACGTCAGCTGCGAAGGGTCCACCACCTTTGTCAGACCCTCCAGGGACACCATAGTGGTCTGGGGAAAAAAGGGAGAAGGATCAGAGCTAAGATTTACGGCTGTTTTGGTTGAACAGTTTTAAATTGGTTCGTTTAATCTGCTCGATTGAGAAGCGACGAATTTGAGCCTAACATTTACCGTCCCAAACTACCAATGAAAGGATTCTAATGGAGCCTAATTAGTGAGACTCGTCACTAATCTCAACTATACTCATTAGGGATTTCAACACTTGGCTGTCTCCCAATTATGTCAGCCGGCAGCACAGTGCAGCTTCAAACCGAGGATCGCTCACAGCTCGATGCACCAATCACACCCCCCACTTGGAGTGACTCCTCCTGCTCATCTACAAGTACAATATAACAGCTTACAAGGCAACAATTACAAACGACAACATTGCATTTTTGTACGCAAGAGAGAGAGGAAAATCCTTGAGCATCTTGCCAGGTATTCTGCAAATAATCATCCTCCGCAAAACACCCCCACACAAGCATGGGCAGAGAAGCGAGGCTACATTGCTCGCTGCAGGCCAACAAATCCATGGGTGGGGGGCTGACACCATTGTGTTGTGCTCATTGTTGCCACGTTCATTGATTTGAGGGCATGTGAGAGATGAAATGAGCCTCACTTTTTCCCCATCACACTGAGAATTAATAAATAAGTTTCATGTCAGCTGGTGTTGAAAATAAGGGCACAAACAATCTAAAACAATCTAATTTTTATGTAAGGTTTTTCTAACCGGAGTGCATTGAGAGTTTGCCGGACACCTTACACGACGAGCCCACGTTGCTCACATCTTGAATAACAAAGTGGCTGCTGAATTTTGCAGGGAAAAAAAAGAGAAGGAATGAGATGGAGAACGTTATGAAAACAGGAGCTCAAAGAAGTTTTTAACGAAAATTTCTAGGTCCATCGGCCCCCATGTTTTTTCATACCCATTACCCTGACAATGGCTAATTTTTAAGTGTTAACAATACATAGCTAACTCACTACAATAAGTGTTCTCGTTTGCCCGCGTCCCTGCGTCCTAGACGCATCATTTTTGCTGGGGACGCATAGTGTCAAATCAACGTGACACTATGTATTTGTCGCCGATTTACAATTTCAACCTCGATAACACTAAATTTTGGGGACCCATAGATCTCTGTTGGGACCCATAGATTTTTGAGCATGCGAGTTCCCGGGAACCATCAATTTTCAGAGGTAAAATGAACACTGTACAATTCTGCGGTTTTATTTTATAAACAGCCACTCAATAAGTGACATTCAGTTGTTTCATCCCCAAAGTTGTTTGGCTGGCGCTAAGGTATATGCGGGGAAGAGTTTAATTTACTGTTAAGGTTATCTTAATTAGGTGATTATGCGAGTTCCACTCGTTTTACTGCATTATGCTAGTGCACTACATCGTCACTAGTTCCCTACTCCTGTTCTTTTGTTACTATTCACTGTACCTTAAAGGCTAAAATGCCCCCAAAATGTGAATTAAGAAAACAAAAACTGTTCATTTAAGCAGCTACAACCTATTTTCAATCATAAAAAGCCACTTGAATAAAAGAAATATAAACTTGTGTTATTTGCATATTAAACCTTTCAGCAGTATTACTTCACCTGCGGCACTTTGTTGCATGATGGTATATTCTTAAAGGACGTAAATGCCTTTTTTGTTTTTTATGAGAATAAAAGACCTACTTAAAATTAGAAACTGGTATTTTACTAGTAAATCAAAACAGACACCGCACAAAAAAACTTAAAACTCATGCTAACACTACCTCATACGAATATAATGGTACTCATGTCTATGTTCTTGCACATGTCGACTGCACTACGTTTACTGCTCACCTTGCACAATGTCTGACCATTTCTTTTTTCTGCACTATGATGTCTATGTTTGCACCAATGCATATGCTGACTATTTTTATTTTTTTTTGCACTATGATGACCTTGCACCAAATGCAATATTGCACAACCCTTACGATACCAACGGTATCACGATAACACTGTATGTAACATCCCACATGCCGACATTTCTTGTGTAAATACCATGTAAATTATAACTATAGCCTTATCCCCCTTGTTTTATAACCTTATCTTCTCTGTTCCTTTATCTTCTTGGCTCATACCTCACTGTGAATGTGTAAAACTGGAGTGTCATGCCCAATTTCGTTGTCACAATATGTTAACCCATTTTGTAACAATGACAATAAAGGTATATTCTATTATATTCTATTCTAAATTAATCATAATCGTGTATTGTGCCCTCTTAGGAAGTGTGTGCAAATTATTTTAAAAATATTATGAATATGTATATTTATGTTATTTCTGTTTTCAGCTTTTCAGCTGAGCATGTCACATTCTGATTTTATGTCAGTCCATCCCCTGTGACTATGGCAGATTTATCTAAATCTACTATTCATTTTTAAAGTTATTTTCAGTATATCTGTACGATAAAACATTATGCAAAAGAGAAAAAAAATCTGGATTCATTTACAATTTATTTGAATAATTATTCATAATAATTATTGAATACTTAAAATAAAAACAAATATAATCTGGCCGTGGAACCACAGGTTTTGAATAATTAACCAACCGACTATAATTTTCTAAATTTACTTTTTGTTGTGTAGTTAACAATGCTGCAATGCCAACTTTCATTAGACTTTGAGACCCAAAATATCGACACAAACGTCCGAAAGCAGCATTTCGGAGAGTGAGCAGCAGTGAACATTAGGCAATTTCTTTATTGTTGCAGTTATTGGATGATGTGCAACTACAGACAAACAAGAAGAGGATGTACATTGCCATTTTCAATGCAGCTCTAATAATGCAAGAGAGGAAGCTGGTGAGAAATAAATCCCAAAAGATAGTTATTACTATTAGACGGTCTTTAACTTTCAGCCACAGGTGCATTTGAAATTCTACACACAATTAGCTCTTATTGTAAAACAATATATAATTGTGATATGGCTAAAGGACATCACTTTGTAGACCAGGACGCGAAACCCCAGGAAAATACTTAGATCTTACCTCAAACTCAAACTTGGAGCTGCCAAAATTGGTCCTTTGCTTTTGCCAGAAGTTGTCGGGCTTAATGATGAGCGCGACGTAGATGCAAGACGGGAACGACTCCTGAAGGATCTTCAGCAGTGGCTTGATGCTATCCCACTTGGAGCCACGCATGTCCACAATGACAGTGAAGCCATGTTTACAGACCTCCTCGCTGGAGGCAGGCACAGGATTGAAGGTAATCCAGAAAGCGAGGACAGATGACCAAAGGATGATGTTGAGGGAGGAGGGGAAAAAAAATCCATTAGCTATATCGTCACATGCCTACGCAGTCAAAACATGAATCCTACACACTCAATGATGCACAGCTGCCCACACACTCAACCTGTGAAACCTAACAAACCCTCACTAATTTTTTTTATAAAATAAAAAAATAAAAGCATCTGTGAATCTGCTATAGTGTGAACCATTTCTCAACCCTCATTTACGCTCAACTTCTCAAAGATTAGAACAGTCGTCCATAACGAGAGCGCACTCCTGAAATAGAACAGGACAAAACGTACGCCTGCAGAATTTAACCAAAATTGGCCCAATGATGACCAGGATGAATGTTACAAAACATTGATGCATTTGATGAAATACAGAGTGATGGAGGGATTTACCTTCGCGGTAAGGACTGCTCCACAGCAACTATCGCTGCTGCACTGCCTCAGCTACTGCGACGTTTTGTTTTGCTTCTTCAAACGCGCGCACACACACACACACACATTCACACGCCAGCTCACACATGCGCGCTCCGTTTCTGTGGATTTTTAATCCTCCCCCCTCTTTGCTGCTTTCTCCCAACAGATAACTCCTTTCCTCACTAGCTGGCGCGCTGATATCCATCAAGGCTTTCTCTCACTTTCTTCCGATGTTTTGCAGCATTGAAAAAAAATTCTGAAAGTTAACGTTGTTCATGGATATATCCCCTCTTTCACCCATCGCATGCCCCACTTAGCACTTTCACATTTACACTTTTGCAAAGATTAGGCGACATTGTTGAGAAAAACTGATAAAAAGGAATAGTCGACAATGCATTCCCTTATTGCAAGACATGTTTTTACAACAAGCAGGCATCTCTATATGAATATAATCTCAGCTGGGAGTCGCTGGCGTGCAATAGACTATCTTCACATAAACATACAGAAATGGCATCGTCAAAATTTGGGAACATTTTAGCTTGGACACGGCCAATAAAACCCCTGAAAATCATGCAAAGCAGACCCTGCGCATCATGAATTTACTTTTATTGTCATTCTTTGTAGCCATGCACAAAGAACGAAATGTCGATACACCTCACCCGTACAGTTAAACTGTAGCGAGCCAATGCAGCCGGAGCCAAACAGGGCGCCGCCATTTTCGACCCAACTGCTGTGTTGGGAGTCATTAGGTGACCAAAGCCCCCAATTCCAACCCTTAATGCCGAGCGCCAAGCAGGGAGGCAATGAGTACCAATGTTGTAAGTCTTAGATATGACTCGGCCGAGGCTTGAACCAGCGACCTCCCAGTCTCCTGGCGCCCTACCATCTAAGCTACCGAGCTGGTAGCACGATGATGCATGAACATTTAAAGAGCACGTCAAACAGTTTAACTCGCCTTGGTAGGTTACAGGTAATGTTCAAGCCAATAAGGTTTAGATGACATGCATTGTACATTTTACACGCGCATATTTCAATAAAAAAAGAGCTTGAGCGCTATGCGTGACTGTGTCTGACAATCATATTTGAATTTAAATGCATGCAGTCCAAATAACAAACATAATTTATTTAATTTCAAACTGTTGAGAATCATTAAGTACCGTATTTTCCGCACTATAAGGCGCACCGGGTTATAGGGCGCACCCCCCAAAAATAGTTTTTGGTCCTATATTTTCCATACATAAGGCGCACCAGATTATAAGGCGCCACAATGGGAACGTCGACAAAACAGTCAGATAGTTCAGTCAAACTTATTACCCCCTTAACATTCCGAAAGCTTGCAAAGAAGCAAATACGTGTCTCAGACGTGTACGGAAACAGTGTCTGTACGATGTCACCAATCACTCAAATGCATCGTTCCACATATCATTCGGAAGGTTAAAGTCTTGGGATTCAAGAAATGCCAAACATTTTTTCCATTTTATTTTTTGCTGGCAACTGTTTGGACAGCAAAGTAAGAATTTTATTGTGCAGGGAAACGGAGTTCTTTACTGTGCATATGACAATAAACACTTTGAATTGAATTTAGTTTAAAAATAGACTCATCGCAGAAACATCAAGATCATTCTAAAACAAAATACCGGGAAAATATAAAGCCGCATAGCTCACCTAAGTTCTCTTGCAGCCATCACTTTCAATAATGATACGTAACCATGGTCTTCTTAGAACCGTGAGTGTAGCAAATCCACGAGAGTAAAATATTTACAAATACAGAATAGTAAAAAATGTTTTCCCTATGCCGTAGTGCAACCCAACGTGTGATTCACATTCATCTTTTTCGGCCAATTGCAGGCTTTGTTTCGCTGCTTTAGCCTATGCGAGCCTGTAAATGATAAAAAGGATCCGCCCCCTTTACCTCCGAATAACTTTAGCCAGAATTGACTGATTCAAATGATGATTGACACACATGGTTAGGAAATGAAACGCCGGTATACAAATCCCAGCATAGACCGCGGACTACTTCGCCTTCGGGGGAAAATCTAGTCGGCGGCTGCTTACCTTAGTTGCAAGACTTTGCGACTTAATATTGATCCATATATAAGGCGCACTGTATTATAAGGCGCATGGTCAGCTTTTGAAAAAAATAAAAGCTTTTAGGTGCGCCTTATAGTGGGGAAAATATGGTACTTTTGATACTGTACTACTGCTGCTAATGAGCCATTCTTTGTTTACAAGGATAAAAAAAATATCTGGATTTATGTCGTTATTGACTGAGCACCGCGCCTAATTGGATAATGCATTTTTATTTAACGTTTTTCAAATCCACAGTATGGTAAATATAAGATGTACTTTTCATTAAACCCATTTCCTTGAGTTGATTATTGTTTTTCACATAATTAAATCAACTTCAAGCTAAAATTATGATAGAATAAATAATTATCCGATTATCGTTTCAATAGTCGTAAGTTGCCGCCCAACTCAGCACTTTCACATATGTACTTACACACATATTTGATTGGTATTTTTCTCAAGGAAAATATATAGTCTGACCTGGGAATGCCGGCCAGATAGGCAATGAGTCTCCTCAAGTCATCCGTTCGTATTCTGTCGTGGTTGCTGCGTGAAGGAAAGGTTAACACTGGACCACCGCGTCGGTCCCTGCCACCTAACAAGCAAAACATTTAAAAAAAGGGGAAAAAATGTTTTTAAAGTGGTTTAGGAACAAGCTCTGCCAAACTACACAAAAAACTTGTTTTAAATGACAGATTGAGTTTATTTTGTTAAATTTGTGTCCAGTTGTTGCACACAGTGAAATCATATGAGTACAAATATATATAGTACCACTAGGGGGCACTAAATATTACACACCGTCCTTTTTAGTTGACAACACATTTTACCTGGATCGAAAAGATATTGTTCTGTGTAAACACAAAACAAATATAATATATTTTAGTACTATATTTACGTATGTCAGTGAGTAAAGTGCATTTAGCATTTAGTGGTGGAGTTGTTGATAGTAAAAAGTGTTTCAATTGTCTTAATTATATTTCAATTAAATTAAAAAACGTTCTATGAAATATTCATTTGTTTTAAAACCCATCTTTGTGTGGCATAAATTCTACGCACCCGCCTTATAAGGTGTGACAACCATGTGTGCAACTATTTTAGTCGATATTAAACAGAGGTTAGTAATAATTTAGCCACTTGTTTGGGAAGTCTGATCCACTTTTAATTACAGGTACTTATCTGCACCATCAAATCAGATTAGACGTGAACCAACAGGTTTTTAGATTATTATCATAAATGATCACTAACGGGATCTTTTTGACCAAGGAAGTTTTGCAATAACTGTCACTAAAACATGTTGCTAAATCTCCAGCAATCTCAATTGTATTTTAAAATAGATATTTTCCTTTTTTAGACAGTTGTTAATTTTGACCGGTACTTAATAGAAGGAAAAGCGAGAGTGAGAGTGAGTGAGCATGTGGGCAAGTTGCTGTAACGTCTTTCCACTCTTTCACCATTCGCTGCCTGAAACCCAAATTTATCGTTTGCAAAAAAAAACGGGTAACTTGCCTAGAGGAATTTCTAGGATATTGCATCGCAATAACACGAAGGAACATAAAACATAAACATTAGTGACCCTGTTGCGAGTTGAGCGGGAGCATATATAGGGGTTGTGCTTATATGCATGAAATGAATGTGCTCAGCCCACAAATTCATCCGTCAAGGCGGCATGCAGCGAGCGCGTACATTGGCAGGACATAATCGAACACAAAAAAAAAATTGTTATTAGAAGAATGATACCAAATCTTGTCTTCACCTATATCTCTCTCTTATCCCCCTTCCGCGTTTTCAATACAAAACCAATTACTAGTCGGGAATGCCGTTTCTGACGATCGGCCATCGCTATGGCAACACCGCCCTGTCTCCTGCTTTCTCTGGATTTGAGTGTTTCTCTGAGTCATCGTGACTGTCATTGCTATTTGGTTTGACCTTCCTGCATCAGCGTGCGAAGAATAAAAATGTACGTTTTTGAAGCTACTCATATTTACAGAGATATTGGCCAACATGTGAATACAAAGACACTATATGGCACTAAGTGCTCAGATTGCCGATATCGTCATTATAATTCAGCAGTTTTTTTGTGTGAATATTTATTGTTCCCATTTGTAAATTAGTGGCTGATGCTGTTGTTTTTTTAATTTTAGTGCTGTGCCCAAATAAACTTTATTCATTCATTCAATCTGTAACCTCATCCCTAAACGCTGCTACAGTTGTTCCTGGCACGGGCCAAACATGTGTGCTCATGTCTGTGTAGAGAGGGGCAGGCTGCTGCAACATTGCACAGCCAAGAAAACTGGAGGGGAACCTAAGCATTCATGCATGCAGGCGGGTTTCGAGGCAAAAGGCCAAATAGTGACACTTGAGCTGCTTATAAAGTGCAACGTCCAATAATGTTACTGATTCATAATATTTAGGGCTGGGTAGGGGTGGTCAAAATGATGATAGTGTATTGTTAATGTCTTAAAAGAGATTGTAATCATAAAGGTATTCCCTAACAGAGATTTTCTTTACATAATAAACAGATTGGTGGTAGTCTTCTGCACAATAATGCAAATATGTTGTGAAATATTCCACGCGCCAAACTCGAGAAATTTTAGACTCAATGTTGGCTCATCTGGCTTGTTTCCTGTAGAGCTGTGGCGTCATTGAAGGAAAAGAAAAAAAACACTAAGGGGCGGCAGTGGCTCAGGAGGTAGAGCGCTCGTCTTAGGATCGAGAGATAGCAGTTCGAATCCCGGCTCCTCCGAGTTACATGTCGAAGTGTCCTTGGG
The DNA here is from genome assembly GCF_059441175.1 of Urocampus carinirostris. NCBI lineage: Eukaryota > Metazoa > Chordata > Actinopteri > Syngnathiformes > Syngnathidae > Urocampus > Urocampus carinirostris. The sequence goes on along the minus strand of NC_142350.1, from coordinate 11,869,216 downwards.
TAAGACACTGAACCCCTAATGCCCACAATAAGCAGGTTAGCGCCTTACATGGCTGCACGGCCGCTATTGGGAAATGTGAAACACACTGTAAAGCGCTTTGGGAAGTCTTGACTTGAAAAGCGCTATATAAATGCAGATCATTTCATTTCACTTAAAATGGCAACTCCTAATAACACAACATGTAAGGAAGCTCCGGCCGAACCGTGATCGCGGTAAACAGCAATTGCATACCGCTCATTTCTGCTTGGAAAAATTGGAAGTTTGCTTACACTGTCGCTGGGGGCCTTGTGACTCTTTTGTTGGAGCTCCATGCTTTTACCTCTAAAAGCTGCGTGGAATAAGTTTACCCGCAGAAGTTACAGCATGCGTTCCTCTTTTGTCAATTGTGGCTTTTTGTTTTGTGGTTTATGACAGGTTTGCCACTGTTGGTATAATTTTGTCCCACAAACTCCCTAATAGCGTCAGGGCTGCCGAAGGTTTTTCTTTTTTGTTTGCCCCCGGTTGGCGCTCGTTGGTTGCCCACCGTGTGTTTTTTGGCCTGCTAGCCTGACGTGAGCGCCGGTCAAGACACTTGTAACCTCTTTAACTAATCAACACATATAATACAAAAATGGCGACTGGCTTGCAAGCGTCGTGGTTTTCCTCTGATGACGTCAAAGCTCACGACAAAGACAAGCAGTCTTTAAAATGCTTTATCTCGTGAAATAAATGGACTATAACGATGAAATAGATATGGATTTTATGCAAAAACCATGACCTATTCCCTCACATGTTGCATGTTTAAGAATTTGGGAAATGAGATTGTGATTTTGGAAAAAAAAAACGATTGTTGGATACAATCTATTTCAACTTGACAGGGAGTCCTTCTGTTGTCCTTTGCCATAATCACCTCTGTGCTTTAACTCTTACCTGACAAAAAGGCAACTTTTTCTTTCAGGATGGGTAGCACCTCAATTGCTCTGAGGTCCTCATTCCTCCGAAAACCTAAACAGAATTAAAAAAAGAAAAATAGAAAAGATTGAGACACCCATTCTTGTTTTATTAAAATAGAACGTTTAAATTTGCCTCTTCCTCAGTAGGTCTTGGAAAAGTGCTTGTTTACTCAATTACCTATTCATCTTTGACGTCTCTAACCATCAAAGGCAGTGAATGGGTTTGCCCACATTAACACAGAGTGGCAGTCTGATGTTCTCGCCTATAAAATATGCAATGTGGTGTGTTTTCAAATGTTTCCTCTGGTCTTTAAATAAACCTATACATTGCGCAGATTAAAATGTGATTTTGTTTCCGGAATACATAGAAGATGAAATGGAATGGCTGTGAATCCCAACACGGCAATAACATCGACAACAAACAGCCCCTCTGTGAGCATCAACTTGGATCTCATGACTGTTGACAGAGAGCCTCCGCTGTGCTGCTAATGCGCTGTTAGAGGGAACCGCCGGCTGTCAGGAGATGTTCAAAGATAAAAAAAAAATCTGTCTGCAACATGTGCAATGTTTCTATATTAAATCACAATGAATATCATAAATCATTTCCCCAGTTTCAAGTATTTACAGTGGCTGTGGGAAGTCCATATATAGGCATCGCTTATTAGTTGCTGGATGGCTTATGGTGTGTAGGGCTGCAATTATTCGATGTCATGGACAAAAATTTATGATAGAAAAAAATGCTGTCAGAATCTGTTTTTCTCCAACAGAGTGAGGCATTTTACTTGATTATAATATGTAATACGTCACTTATGCGCAATATGTCTCGGGTAGTAATATAAAGAAAATACGGCTTCAACATCAAGTTCGTTTACCAAAAGTTGTCAAGATTGGGAGCATTTTAACCTGTATACTGCCAATAATAAGATTACTTGCATAGTTATCAAAACATATTTGCATATCATGGTAGTACCTCAATGATGCAACAACATTTAAAAAGAGAGCAAGTGGGAAGGTTAAACTAAACAGACTGACTCGCCTTTGTAAAATTCAAGTAACAATCAATCCAATACAGTTTTTATGACATGCATTTTCCATTTCATATGCATATACAGTGCATCCGGAAAGTATTCAAAGCGCCTCACTTTTTCCACATTTTGTTATGTTACAGCCTTATTCCAAATTGTATTAATTTAATCTCTTATTTCAAATTTCTACACAAAATACTCCATTATGACAATGTGAAAAGTTTTTTTTTTTTTTACTTTTTTTGAATTTATTAAAAATAGAAAACTAAGAAATCACATTTACATAAGTATTCACAGCCTTTGCCATGAAGCTCAAAATTGAGCTCAGGTGCATCTTTTTTCCACTGATCATCCTTGAGATCTTTCTACAGCTTAATTGGAGTCCACCTGCAGTAAATTCAGTGGATTGGACATGATTTGGAAAGGCACATAAGGTCCCACAGTTGAGTGTGCATGTCAGAGCACAAACACCAAGCATGAAGTCAAAAGAACTGTCTGTAGACCTGCGAGACAGGATTGTCTTGAGGCACAAATCTGGGGAAGGATACAGAAAAATTTCTGCTGCTTTGAAGGTCCCAATGAGCACAGTGGCCTCCATTATTCGTAAATGGAAGACATTTGGAACCACCAGGACTCTTCCTAGAGCTGGCCGGCCTTCTAAAAAGAGCGATCGGGGAAGAAGGGCCTTAGTCAGGGAGGTGACCAAGAACCCGATGGTCACTCTGTCAGAGCTCCAGCATTCCTCTGTGGAGAGAGGAGAGCCTTCCAGAAGGACAACCATCTCTGCAGCAATCCACCAATCAGGCCTGTATGGTAGAGTAGCCAGACGAAAGCCACTCCTTAGTCAAAGGAACATGGAAGCCCGTCTGGAATTTGCCAAAAAAGCACCTGAATGACTCTCAGACCATGAGAAACAAAATTCTCTGGTCTGATGAGACAAAGATTGGTCAGCTTTGGTGTGAATGCCAGGCGCCATGTTTGGAGGAAACCAGGCACCGCTCATTACCAGGCCAGTACCATCCCTACAGTGAAGCATGGTGGTGGCCGCATCATGCTGTGGGGATGTTTTTCAGCAGCAGGAACTGGCAGACTAGTCAGGATAGAAGGAAAAATGAATGCAGCAATATATAGATATCCTGGATGAAAACCTGCTCCAGAGCGCTCTTGACCTTAAGCTGGGGCGAAGGTTCATTTTTCAGCAGGACAACAAAAGATTGGCTTCAGAACCACTCAGTGAATGTCCTGGAGTGGCCCAGCCAGAGTCCAGACTTGAATCCGATCGAACATCTCTGGAGAGATCTGAAAATGGCTGTGCACAAACGTCTCCCATCCAACCTGATTGAGCTTGAGACTTATTGCAAAGAAGAATGGGCAAAAGATAGGTGTGTTAAACTTGTGAGATCATATTCAAAAAGACTTGAGGCTGTATTTGCTGCCAAAGGTGGATCAACAAAGTATTGAGCAAAGGCTGTGAATACTTATGTAAATGTGATTTATTGGTTTTCTATTTTTAAAAATTTCAAAAAAAAGTTAAAAAAAAAACTTTTTCACATTGTCATAATGGAGTATTTTGTGTAGAATTTTGAGATAAGAGATTAAATTAATACAATTTGGAATGAGGCTGTAACAAAACAAAATGTGGAAAAAGTGAGGCGCTGTGAATACTTTCCAGATGCACTGTACTTTGATACAAAACAGAATGTGCCTGTCAAACATATTAGGAATTAAATGCAATGAATGTACTCCACAAAATATACATATTTGTTTTACTTAATGTTCTACTGAACCTTTTCTTGGTTTAAAGGGATGAAAATATTTTAACTTGATTTTCATTTCTCATTTATTTGCCTGACCTTAAAAAATGTACAGCGATCTCTTTATTGACGTATGTGTCTACTGACTGTACACTATGGCTAATTTGTTTTACCAAATTTTTGTACGAATGTCATGTTCAACAAAATATGTTCACTGTACCATCTTTTCTTGTGTTTATTATGATTAGCCACATAATTAAATGAACTTCATGATGAATTAAAAACATGATTAATGATAACCCGATTATTTGATCGTTCCAATAGAGGCCTTTCATTCCGACACGCTATGAAATGATTCCTGATCATTTAAATGAGTTGATTACAGCACCTTAGAACCACTTATTGATCAGTACTTTCAACAACGATGCAATTTCTCCCCTTCCCCCACTCGGTTCCTTTTTCTTTCTTTTGTCAGAAATGTCCTTGCCATGTAAATAAAACAGTTTGTTTGGAAGCAAACCAAGCTTAGATTATTTTTTTGTGTCCATAATTTTCCCATTAGATTGATCAATCACTATCAATGAACTACAAAATTTGCAGTTTAAAGCTAAAATATAATATGTTGTGAGGATTGCTTCCTTGTTTTATAATGCAGATTCAGAAAGATCATTTTGGACTATTTATGGTGGATTGCCAGCCACATCTTTTGGCTAACTCTGTAACTACCGAATTCAATTCTAAACCAAATAAATATAATTTAAAGAAATTTCTCATACACGACTATTAAAAAAGTTGTTAATTGTAGCCAAATCACCCATCCCTAAAAGAAAGCTATGAATACAATACGTAATATCTTTAATGGTGACAAGTGATACTGAGATCATGCTAAAATCAAGACCGAGGGTTGAATTAAAAAAAAAAAAAAAAAAAAAAAATAATCATGATTTTTTTTTTTTCCCATAACCCTGACCCTGAGCGAGCATTTGTGTAGTTAATGCTTTCTTTGAAAGCCAGGTACTTTATCCGCTTCGGAGTCAGGCTAAATTAGCAGCAGTTAAGAAGAGGCATGCGTAATGAAGGGAGAAAACTATGAGGGAACGAGTAATATGGGAGCACGCCAGCAATTGATGGCGACGACGTCAGCGTCTTTTCACCGCCGAGTGAGTCATCTTCAGATGAAAAGGAACATCTTTGATGTACATGATGCCTGTGCAAGACGCGCCGGGATTATCAAAAGGTCAACATAGCGTAGCGACGCCAAAAAGACCGTGCGTGGGGAGAAAAACAACAGGAATGTAATGGTAATTTATATGCTTAGTTTTTTAGATGAAAACAAAGCGAACGGTCATTTCACTGCAGAGAGAATTCAATAAACTTTGGATTGCACTAAAACCAGGGATTGTCTTGCACTACTAAAGGACATCCATTGTTCTTGTTGAAAGCAGTTTAGGAAATATGGTTTCATTTCCGTGGGAATATTGCAAAATAATATAGACCTCCAAGGAGAGACAGTGATTCGTTTTAAGAAGCCCTTACACTGCTTTAAACTTACATTATGTTAAGTGTTTAGCCAAACAATGAATCAATCACATAAACACAGATGCCACATTTAGGCATACCATATTTATCCGGTAATAACACGGAAATATGTAAAATGCACACGCTTAACTTTTAATTTCAAAATAAATGAATAATAATCTTTATAACTTTGTTTCACTTCTCTTAAACTAAACATTATAGGTCACAAGCGTGTCGAGAACTATCGCAACGTGATTGCAACATGATTTCAACCCAGATCGCGGCCTTGAAAGTGCCAATTCATAACCACTAATCTACTAGGGTCATAAATCTGTGACACCAAAACATTTGTTTTTTGTGTCATCATTAGACTATGGAACCACGTTTCTGAATACGCGAAGCCATGATTGAAGTAATGTAATGACACCGTATTGGCCTTTAAAAGGCTTTATTGTGAATTTTACATTGGCATTGAGCTCATTGTTTACGTCATCAATGAATCATTTTAATCATGGCCCCACGTATTAACGTGGTACCATAAAAAGAGTGTGATGATGAGATAAAAACTTAAACTTTTTCCTATGTCAGCTATAACCCTAGTGATCTAGTGATTCAAAATCAAATCAAATATTATACAAATGCAGTCGGCGACTGATCAATCATTTGTCAAATACGGTTCTCTACTATTGTAAAACTGTGTATAGGGCTCACCCAAACCTAGGTTATTTTTGGGTACAGAAAAGTGTGCGTTATACACTAATTTATCACATATTGCCTTTAAAGGTGCGATGGGATGGTACTAAATAGCACAGCTGCTAAAAAAAGATCAGAAGCCTCACAGCTAAACACGCACATGCAACACCTTAATAGGACAGGAAGTGAAAGATAAAACAAAATTTAGTATTTTTATTTCGGGGCACCCAAGTACCTGTCATAAATATGACAGAAGACTTTTGTCGCGTCTGCTCAATTGTCCAGCAAGCCATCCTAAACACTGCATCCAAAACTAATTTTACTCCAGAAAAAAAATTCCCCAAAACACTGCGGTGGAGGCACAGATGACTGACCGATCCCGGTCCAATGTGGGCACAGCCGCAGCAGCTGCACCTAATCCCAGCATTCCTTAACAAACATATTCCAATCCAGGAGACAAGCTAAACTGTCATTCCCTTTTCTTCTGTCCACACAAAGCGCAGTGCATCAATGCTGTATTTTGGTCAGGCCAGGTTGCGGGAGCTAATCCTAAATGCTTTAGGCCCGGCATGTCATTATAACATGCCTGCATTGCATTTATGAATCCTGACAAGCTGCTTAGAATGAAGACTTGAGGCTGACATAGGAATCCTGTGTATGAGAACTAGAAAACATTCGTACTTGGGTTGGGATTTGTTAGGAGATTCACCCAACAGTGTACAAAAAATAGTTTGCTAGTGCCATTTATGTAAACACTGCACTTGCTTTCACAACACTAAAGGCATGTATGTCAAACAGACCACTATTAATTTCTAAATACGGAGACTCCTAAATGGACGATACGTTGACATCAATGACAACCACAATTCAATTAAAAAAACGCGTAGCAGTAATCCAGCGATAACAACTATTTTTGCTTGTGCTTCGAGTATCTGGAAAAGCACGATATACGGTAAATCTTATAGAGGGACAAGGGGGGTGGGAGTCAGGCTTTACACCAAGGTATGGAAGAAATTACACTATTGTGAGTCCCATTATAAAATTATTACCCCTCAAACAATTGTGACCTCATTTAATATTTACCGTATTTTCTGGACCATAAGGCGAACCCTAAAACTCCATAATGACTTAAAATTTAAAAGTGTGCCTTGTACACCCCAAAAGATGTAGATAGGGTTGGAAATGCATATAGGGTTTTTACGGGTGCGTTACTACACAAGGATTAATGATATACAACTGTATTCGTGCGATGATTGATCAATTGAATACCATTGCTGACCAAAATTGCATAACGTTGTTTGCAATAGGAATCAAACATGGTTGGGGCGGTACGGATGACATACGAAAAGGCATTAGTTTTTTCTCGTTATGACACTATTTTTACTCACAGTACCAGAATTGAATGTTAGAAAATGGGAGGGAAAAAAAACATATTCATAAGATCTATCTACCTACCTATCTTGGTCATATCCCTAGAGAGGGGTGACTGACAACAGGACAAACACATCCAGAAAAACAAAGAAAAGACAAAAGGAAAAAGCAGCAAAAAACACAAAGAATTTGACCACGGCCGACCCAAATGCCCAAACACCCAAACAAGTTAAACGCCTCTGCACCCAAGTTGGTAATGCTTTCGTCCCTCCAGATAAAAAAACAGCAAAATTCATGAGATAGAAAAATATAAACGCAAAGTCTGATTCATTATCAGATACACCAAAGAGTTGTATCCCTCGTCGAGCTTTTTTGCATTTAATTATATCTTTCTCTAACATTCGTTTCTGGAAATGTGAATGAAAATAGTGTGATAACATAAAATCTGACGTCTTCTTACTGGTGGACAGATCTCGGCGCTCTCACCAACGCAACCCGGTTTTGATCCCCATTGCGATTTTGGTCAGCGACATTTTTCATCTGATCAATCATTGCACACTTCTATATGCCAGATGTGTATGAAATGCACAACTTTACACACAAACAAATACAGAAGCTCTTACTTCAGTTGTAATTCCATGCGCCTTATAATCCAGTGCAGGTTAAATGTGAAAAATACTGTATATGATGAAGAACTATTTTATAAGGGTGGGCCTTATAATCTTGTGCGCAAAATAAGATTAGAAATAATGGTACTTTTAACTCCTTTTAATGTGAAAACATACTTGTTTAAAAGCTCACATAAGCCTCTGGAGTGCCTACACGTAATCCCAGCATGGGGAGTGGGAAAATAGATATCTGAAAACCCCACACATCGAGAAAGCGCAAATGATATTAAAGAAATTCTATAGATGCACTTTGTCTGTCACATCCTGTGCCCGTGAGTTGTGTGTGTCAGGAAACATCAAAGGCTGACACGCTTTCCAATGGTCGGAGCCTTGTCGGGGCTTCCAGGAGGTCAAGTGGGCATTAGATGGGCTCGATACAACAAAGCAGATTAGTCAACACTACCACAAGACGACTGCGAGAGAGAGGGTAATGGATGCCATGACCGGGACAGATGGGCCGGGTCAAGGCAAGTGAGGGTCATACCACAAAATGAACTTCGGTGTTTGAGTTGTAGTGTAATTGTGCGACAGCTTCCTAGCAGCTGATTGGGATGGCCGGCCTTTGGCACAGCTGTTGCAGGGCAAAAGAAACCAGAATGGTTGCACATGTGCGTTGACACATCAATGCCGAGTTCACGAAGAGACTGCCTGCCAAAAAGTCCTGTCCGGGTGATGTGTGAGAATAGCAGGAATTCTCTAGAGAGGGTTGGAGCAGACAGGAATAGAGCATCCGTGACCTGGAATTCTAACCTACATCCTAATTGCCTCATTGGGACGCGAGTGAGCCAGTGTTGATTGTGAGCTACAAACTGGAGCCTCAAAATTACAGAGACTAAGAATCAGCAAATATTTTGCTTAAGGCAGGTCAATACAACAAATTTTACATATCAACAAGATATGCAAAATTCATGAAATCAAAGTCGTGAATTTTATTGATTTATTTGAAACGCTTGGTGCTGAATATAGCGTATGATATGGAGAGAATAGTGAACAGGGTTCCTACACCTTTTCGTGGCCAAATTCAAGCACATTTTTAAAGACTTTCAAAGACAATTTTCTAATTTCTCGAGTACCATAAAAAAAGAAATATGGTGTGAATCATTTATTCTGCAAGTAAACAAAGATATCTTCTATTCACACTTAATCAAGACATATGATTTATAGATCTTGAGTAAGTCCCAAAAATATTTGTGGAACTGAACAAAACGTGTGCAAGTATTTTTGAGGCACATCTATCCCCATATAATTGTGTAAAAATGATGGTTATATGTAGATTCAACTTTAATTTGCAGGAAACAATATACCACTCGGAAACGCAACGCTAATTTTTTGCATGACCCATACTTAATGCGTAATTCTTGCACTAATGACCATTTCATAGAGCCCTGTTTAGGTGAAGCATGTACCTGTCATTTTTGGCGCAACGCGTAGGGGTTGATGAAGATTAGCAGGAAAATGCCGTACAAACTAAAGCACGAGAGAAGAAAAAATGCAATGGCAGAGCGAAGCCACCAGAGCATTGTCTGTATATTTTTTAAGCAGACATGCTTTATTTTTCTTCATTCAGTGCTGGTTCTAACGAGTCAGACTGCAGAAAATCACGGCAGCAATTTCAAGCATTTACAAGCACTTCACCCAAAATTGTGTTTTCAAACCTTGAAAACACAACAATAAAATTCAAAAAGTTTCAAGGATTTTAAGCACACGTACAAACCCTCAGTGAATTACATAATTTGCAACATTCATTCATTTTCCAACGGCTTGTCTTTACTAGAGTCACAGGGTTGCTGGATCCCATCCCGGTTGTCTTCCGGCAGGGGACATCCTGGACTGACAACCATTCACCCGCTCATTTGTACTGTGAGACCATTTGGACTTTCCAAACAACCTGCCATGCATGTTTTGGGTACATGGGGGGGAAACTGCAGTGCCTGGAGGAAGCACACTCAGCCGAACGGTAATGTGCAAACTCCACACAGGGAGTCTGGTAGTTGGAATTGAACCAGACAGCTCTGAATTGTGGGGTGGACACGTTACGATTTGCAACATTTGTCTGTATGTAAGAAGCTTTGAATATTAACAGAGCACTAACACAAGTGCCACCATACTGTCCTCAAGCACGCTTGCTGCTTGAATCCCGATTTCAGAGGCACTGTGAGCAAAATCGATCCGTGCCTGAGCACAGCACACAGATCCCCAGTTGGGAACGCTTGGGACATAGGTCAATGCGCACAGCCACGTAAGCAGTAACGACCTGAAATGTTACTTGACGTCATGTACATAAATGTGATGAGTGATCGGAATTTTTTACTGTTGTGTAATTGAGTTTGCTCTTCATGGCGTTGCTGAGCCGGCAAACACAGCATTCACTTTTCAAATTACACTTACACAGGTACCTTCTTCATCAGTTCTAAAAGGGGAAGCATGAATGAAATGGCATGCGAAAAAAATGATGCATAAATAAACCTGTTCAACTGTAAATGCCGAGCTCCAAGCAGGGCAGTGGGAACCCTTTTCAATCCAATCTTTGGCTATAAAAGCGTGCCTTTCAAAAAGCAAAAGAAGTCCCTCAGTCACTCCTGCCATGTTGGTGTTTCTATCCATTCGTCCAGACCTCTAATGGCAGGGTAGGCTTACCAAGTAAGAATCAGGCCAAGGTTGCACCAGTGACCGTGAGATGACGAAGAAAAGGAAAGAGGGGCAGGGAGAAATGACAGGGGAAGATGGTGCACCGATAGCAAATGTTAAATTTTAAGGGTTTACGGATGTCATTGATTCAATCCAGGAAAATTAATTCATCACAAAGCTATGGTATTGTGAATACAATCTGACTGCATGTTTTGATTCTCTTTGAATGACTAATGGACATTGAATGCTGTGCATGGCACTGAGTTTTGACAAATTAGACACGGCACAAAAAACGCCATCTGGAGGGGAAACTGGCATCACATTTAAAAGAATATAATAACTCCTCAACAGGAAATTTTATTTTTTGTAGTGCAGTTCTGGGCCTTCCTATAATCAATCAGAAGCTATAAAAATGAACGTGCATGAAAGCTTTCAGTCCATCTGTCGGGACGTGAGACTAAAATGTGTTACATAACTGTTCTGTTCTCATCACTCACCTAGTCGGACCAGTTCTATTTGAGGGCCAGAAGATGGGGAGAGTTAATCCGACAAATCTCTAGCAATGACTGGAGAGCACGGGGATCTTGGGAAAAATGGTGGCAAGTCACAGCGGCCGTGATGCTGGGTCGTTTTCATTTCAGATGTCAATGGGATCCTTTCCCAATGTTGCCCTCGGGCCCTGGTGCCACCTGCCAATTCACTGGCCTCCTTTATATGGAAGTTCTGTCATTTATTTATTCATTGTCATACAGTAAACCCACCATAAAATTTTGAATTCCTAACAGGAAAAGACGAGGCAGAGTGTTTTAAAAGGAGAAAAATGAAGGTCACATCTATCCATCTTTAATCAATCCAGAGCGAAGCAGCTGTCGCTAAGGCAATGGGCAGCCAATCGGAAGAGGGAAGTGACAATGAGGGTTGGAGAGTCAAGGGGAGTGGTGTGGTTAAGGAATTACAGTGAGAGTTTTCCGAAAATGTCCAACAAACAAATTAGATAGACATTCGTTATGCTGGCCTCGACACGTGTTGGAAGGACTGGAAAATTAGAGACTAGATTTAGGTTTAGGGCGTGTTGGTTTTACCTGCAATCTGACTGGACACATCTCCTTTTGGCTCCTTAAGGAGGGATCCATCTTTAGGAAACAGAAGAAAGGTAAAAGTCAGTTGGCCATGTACAGTAACACAACAGGATATCAATCTTACATATGTTGTCTCATAGCACATTTAAGAGGCACTGTAAATTGATTGGACCCAAAGTTTAATCTAACGATGGTCCGTCAGGATTGTGCTGTTATGTGTTAAGGTGCACAACAATCTTTTGTTTGTCTCAAGTGTAAATTAGTTATATCAAATAGATAATTTGTGAAATATTATATTTTAGTTAATTCGTTTTTCATCCCTTTTATTTTTTGAATATTTTTTGTTTTATTTTACTAAAATGTTGTAATTTTCTGTGTCTGTGTGCAAAACGTCTTTAGGCTTGTGTCATCATTGCAGCCTTAGTCAGCTCATTTATGATGCGCGTATAAGTACAAGTACAAGTACAAGATAAACTCGTTTTCACCTTTTTGGGGGTTTGGATTAGCATTTGGACTCAAGTCGAAGCAGGCCTTTTCTTACTTTTGCCATTTTCGTGCTACACTGACAAATAGAAAAGAAGCATGACATCACGATCCAGCACTCCACCCAACCCCCATTTCTCGAACTCAATGCGTTCCACCCCGCACAGCTTTGCTAAACTAAGATAAAAGCATACAGGAGCCGTGGAAAAAAGCAGTAGGGCCATTTCAACTTAGTTAGGCATTGTTAATACATGTTTGAGAAAATATTTACCTTTTAACTTTTTAAGGAAACCCCACCTTTAACTTGGTAAGAGTCCAGTCAAAATCATGGTATATCTTTAGAAAAAAAAAAAAAAAAAATAAAGACAATGAAACTAGAACAATCAATGGGAAAACAAAAACATAATTATCCTCCATTCTCACTCAGCACATGCATTTCTTGTTTCGCGAAACCTAGCTGTCATAAAACAGTATTCACAAATTATTTTAAATTTCTAACTTTAGAGCATTTTTATTTAGCTTTTAGCGTCTTTTGTTAGAGAACGCCTAAATGGGCAGCTGGGTAGCCGTTTGGTTGAAATTTCTGTTGTTATGTTTATTCACAAGAATGAACAAACCTTAAACTGATACTGATTTTAATTGAGAGATTTCTGTAGGAATATAGGGCAGGTATGTCTTAACAAAAACTGAAAAAAAGCAGTAAAAAAGGAGCAAAAAGCTATGAGGAGGAAGACAGAAAAAGAACTAAAGAAGAAAAACGCAAGAAAAAATAGAACTAAAAAGCAAAAGTTAAAAAGAAACAAACAACGAAAAAAAAGAAAAAAGGGTAAAATTTAAAGAAGAAAAAAGCAGAAGAATGACACGGTTTTTGGGGTCTTTGATTGCTCTTGTGTTGCATTCAAATCATTTAAAAGTAATTAATTTAAAAGTAATTAACAAATTATTTGAATGTACTTTGTGTGATTGCTCAGACACGTGGAAGCTAAGAGGGAACATTGGTGGACAATCATGTCAGCTCCCCCTCTAGGTAAGCTTCATGGTACGTCGATAAATACAAAATTGCTAGACCTATGAGTACTTAAAAATGCATGTATCTATGATAGTTTATGTAAGTTTGCTTATTATTCGAATCAATATTGTTTTATTTTTTAACAAATTGTGTTTCTTAACCACTAGGAGGTGATAAATGATACACAATGCACCTTTAATTAAATCGCTTCATTTCAGTAGATTTGTCTACATTATGATAAAATCAATCTACTCTTGAGGAGTTAATGTGACCCTCAGTTATAGTTTTTCTTAGCACTAATTTGCCAAGGCAGAGGCCTGCCCCCCTCCGATTACACCTGATGAGAAACGGTGCAAAAGGAAGTAAGTTAACAGGTACTTCTCTAAATATTATTTCTGGTTTTCTTCTTTTGTTTATAAAAGCAAGAATTGTATTTTCACCCACCAAATACTTCACTTCAACTAACGAACTGTCCAATCTTCCCATTGAAGTTGAATATATAGTGGAAGCAAGACACGGCTATTACTGATGTGACGGAGCAATGATGTGCTAAGTCTCAGTGTCACGCGTTGTCTAAATGTAAACACAGTGACTGGTCAAGCGGGTCAACTGTTGGTTGACTCAGTGGGGCACACGCTCCGGCTGACGTGACGCAGTCTGCTTCCTATTTGACCGTTGGAGAGGACAATAGTTTCTCACATGCATCAACATCAGATCATCATAAGACAGTCGTCCAATGTCAACACATTTAGTCCACCATTTTCACCTAAATAGCTCTTAAAACTGTCCTAAGAGATTAATTCAACTTTACAAATTAAGTCAATGGACAAAAAATGATATTTGATTAAAAATGAGCTCTTCCGTTATATTGTTGCTGCTGAATAATCAATGAACTTGATGTACTACTACTTACAATACCCTGAACATCTGACAGTTCCTGGTAAAGAGGAACAAAGACTATGTTCACAGGCAGAGAATAGTCAGATCGAGATTAAATTTCAGGTCTTTGTTAAGGATGGACTGATATGGGTATTTCAGGGCTGATACAGATTATTAGTATTAAGAGGAGGCCGGTAATTGATGTTGAGCCGATATTCATTTGCTGTAAGTTTAGAAATTGTCGTATTTTTTTTTAAATGCAAAAAGACACAAATAATATTTGCTTTAATTCAAATAAAACTTGATTAATGCTCTGAAACCTTTTACAGTCAATAGAATACAATTTTAAATACAACTAACATGACTCAAAATGTGGTATTCATCTTTAATTTGCCAAAGCCACATAACACAATATGCTTGACGTGTGTCGTACTTTGCAAACAGTCAATATATAGTCAGATTTTGAATTCAATTCAAACATTCGTTAACACATGGAAATCCAATAAAACCAGGATCTCATTCACACTAGTTCTCTGGTTACAGCGATCAGTGAAAAACTACTTACAATATGGTTACTACAGCACGCTATATAAAGCCTACTTGTGTACAACTAGTCGTGGCCGTGAATATCATAGAGTTTAGCTTAATTCGGTCACCTCTAGTGTTAGTGACGTTTGCTGGAATATGTCTTAAAATTCATGATATAAACAACAAATCGCTTTTTTTTGTTTAAATCACGTTAATCAATATTTCTTAATAAACACATGGTACAGACTACAATTGCGACACCCGTTCTATCGGAAGAGCAACGCTAAGAAGCATAGGAAAATCGGAGTTCACGTGAAGGGGAGTGAGTCACCTAACTCTTGCTTGAGCCTGTGACTCCGGAGTGGGCTTCCTGCTTCAGTGGCTCCGCCCCCAGTCATTCAGCCAATCGAAAAGTGCAGGGTGGGTAGCGTCCGAGACAGAAGGCAGGAGAGGAAGAGGAAGGTCCGGCTCGGCTGTTACTCGGTGTGTTTGAGTTTCAGGTTAAAAATATGCTGATGTGGATATCCATCAAATTCCAAAAATATCTGTACCAATAATAGGCCCGCCAGATAATTGGTCGACCACTAGTCTTTAGACATGTAAGAATATTCCGCTTACACGAAAGTGAGAAGAGTTAACCTTGTATACATAGTGTTTGGGAACGTCCTGAGTGGACAGGGTACCAAGGTCAAGCGAAGTCATTACACAAATGGTTTTCGTTTCCGCGTTTAACTTTTGACAAGAGGTCGAGCAATTATTGGGCGGGCTGATTATTCAGGCTCAGACACAGCCAAGCCTCTCTCTCCCCCTTTCCTGCCTTCTGTCTCACACGCTACCCACCCCGCGCCCTCTAATTAGATAAGCGACTGGGGGCAGAGCCAGTGAAGCAGGAAGAATAGTGTTAGAGCGGAAAAAAAAAGCAGCATCAATGCTAACTCCTGAGTCTCGACATGCGTGTTAGTAAAGACGGCTGATAATATTGATATTCTAAAAAGTGCGTACTAGAGACTGATATATTAGCTCTTAACATAACATTAGTTCCGCAATCAAATGAGTGTGTTTGTGAATGAGAGAGTGCATAAAAAGTACAGTAAAATGGAAGGCTGAGTGATTAGCTGTTACGATAACATTAGTTAGTCAATCTAAATCCAAAACAGGACTGCCCACATTTTTCAATTCGCAAGCTCTGTTGGAATATCGATGCACTTATTGTTTTAAGAGAATTTAAGTCATGTTGGTTGTATTTATATTTTTATTTAATTAGTGTAAAAATCAAGAAAATCAGGGGGCTATTTAGGCTAAATTTCTATCCTACACTGTAGTTTTAGTTTAAAAGCGAAAGATTAATCATGTTAGTTGTGTTGAAATTCTAATTTATATACTGTAAAAGGTTTCAGAGAGCCATTAGATTTGTTCATATTCAAGACAAATATTCTTTGTTTCTATTTGCATTATTAAAATGTCTTATGACAATTTTTGAGCTTTTACAGGAAAGGAATATAGGCTTCAAATATCGGTTATGAGGCTCCTCTTTATACTAATAATTTGTATCGTATTGGCCCTGAATAGCTCTTTTCGGTCGATCCTTACTTTTAAAACTAAATAACAGTAGGGTTGCAACTAACCATTACTTTAATAATCGATGAATCGGTCAATAATTTTTTTTTATTAATCTGATTTTTTTGTAAAGATATGTAGACGAGCAAATATTTAGGATATTTTTCTTAGAAAGAGACAAAAAAAAAAGAGAGGCAAGATTGGAGGGGAATGAGAGTATGTCTTCGTATGTTTGTGGCATTTTATTTATCACAATAATACAGTACTTAAAGATGTGCCCTAAGGGTGTAAAGCTGAAGCTGAAACTTTTAAATGCCTACTCCTGTTCAATTTTTTATCCAAGCAGGGAAGACATATTTAAAAATCGAAACAAGAACTTTACCCCATAAAGGAAATTTGGAAAACTAAGATTTTTTTTTCAAACTATTATTACTCATACAACATATAAGACCCAAAGAAAGTCTTGATATATTCATCTTCTTTTGTATATTTATTCAAAATATGTTAGGCATATGATTTTTTTTGTTAAACTGATGTAAACAAAGGACATTTTTACGGTCATCATCTTAAATTGTACCATAAATAAATAGCTTTTTAGACGGCACATTGTTTTTTTTAATGTTGTGCGAGAACATTGGACCTTGAAGTTGTGGATTGTTCCAACAAGATGAGTATCTGCTCTGTAGAGCAAAAAAGAATGCATATTTGTTGCTTACTTGCTTTGTATACTAATAACAAGGATTTAAGTTTTATGAAATCTTCAAATTTAAATATGTCAGATTTTATAAACCATTTATGTGTTCTTCATACCCAGTGTTAAACACAATCCAAATAGCTTTATTCTATAATCACATATGAAATTCTATATTGCTCTTATACGTATTTCCCTAAATCTCTATACAATAACGCACGTAAGGCAAATTAATGAACTGTATATGAAGGTTTTTTTGGTCAAATATATCTTTATCTACTTATAACCACAATGTCTGCATCTTATTGTACATTTTTTATGCAGCACTTTTAGTTGAATTTCGGTATCTGAGAAATCTCATCTCATTAGCTGCACCGCTTATCCTCAGTAGGGTCGCGAGGGGTATCTGAGAAATGCTTAATAAATTAATTTGGATTTGGCTCTAAAATGGCCTGGTGCATCAAAATACCGTCATATGGTGCGCTCCGCCGGACCAAGAGGGTACTACAAGCAGGCACTGCATTGACTTGACGTGCCGATCGACGCATAAATCGATGATCTAAGTCGGTGCTAACGCTTTTACATAATTTTTAGTCAATTTTATGGATTTCTTGTTGCGGCCCTGAATAACAGACCATTTTTTAAATTTTACTGACAACAATAATTCAAGTACTGTAGTTGTTTCTTCCTTGCTACAATAGTGTCCTTTGTTACTGCGACTTATATATTTACAAGTGGTGCTCCTGATTTGCAAAAAAGCACGGACTTAAACAATAAATGCAATTGGATCCAAATGTGGCATTCTCAACAAAGCAACAGATAACAAAAAGTATCACACAAAAAAAAACAAGCAATTCTCATGAGGATTATTTAGAGTAAACTAGATAACGTGTATGATTTGTTTCTGTACTGCAAGAAACAAAGGAGGGCAAAAGAAAAAGCAGGAGAGACCGAGCATGCACATCACGTATTGCAAAAGCAAACTGGTTCTTACCTTAATGAGAATTCATTGTTTGAATTAAAAATACAACCCTTTTTAATTGGACTATTACAAATCTTGTTTTAATTTCTGTGCGCGTTTGCATTGCTTCACAAAACCAGACTATCTGCAATACAGATCATATTCCGACTTTTCCACGCATGTAAATGTACTGTTTGGATGCTGAAGCAACTCTTCTCGAATGTCTGTGTGTGTGTATGTGTGTGTGTGTGTATAAATGGGGTATTAATGGGGTGATTTTACTTTGCTTCAGCAAATTTGTGTTACTGTTTTTGGTGTGCATCATCATTTGAAAATTGGATTGGATTTAAGGAGGCAACATATTTTCTTTAAAAGTACAATGGCCTTTTGCTCTTTTTTATTTCAGAAAATTGATAATGGATCTTCAACATGCTGAACTACATGCCAAGTAGGCTTCATTTCATTACTTTCAACAAATCACATTTGGGCACTGCCAGAAATCTACATTATGGTTTTGTCCGTCCGTGGTGTAGTTTACCTCAAAACCGCACAGCACTGAAACTTTAAATTGGCGCGCAACCGCTGTGTTGGAAAGTGTAGTCTATTGTCAAACAGTTGAAAGGTTTCTCAGGGAAGTCAGCGATACATAAGTAAGAATGGGACAGCGCACAGGAGGAAAAAAAACATTCTCTACATATTTGCAATGCGCGTAACGTCCTCTCAAGCCACAGCGTGCAACAAGGCAATGCTGGACTACATGTACGACTGACCACATGATATCACTATATAAACAACAGCAAAGCATACAGTGTAGATAAAACACAGTAGCACAGACATAGGGTTCAGCCACTCAACTGGGGAACCTCTTGGCCGTTTGAGAAGTAGATCCTACTTGTTCTTACATTTCAAATCAATTCCATTTTATTGGTAAAGCAATTTTCAGGCAAAAAAAAATTGCCACTCCGAGCTCTTTATAAAAGCAGTCAGGATACAACGAGACAGTAAAACTCCCCAAACACTACTTTATTTTCTAATTCGTGCCACCTATAGTTGATTGGATGATTAACATGGTGCGCTCCTACATTTCTGGGGGTGGGGGGTCGGGAGAGTAGTTGAATGATGCAATCCCCATGGCGTTATCTTTCAATCTACAGTGAACTTTTACCCATGTGCATAATCAGCCTGTTTTAGGGAGGATGCTTAAGGACCCCCAAATTCAATCCAAGCACCCCCAAAAATTATAGCATTTCTAAAACTCTTATTTTCCTTTATAAAGAACAAGATAAGCTTAAATCCGATGAAAACGCTAGATGAAAAAATAAAAAAGTAACACAAAACACAAATGTGAACAACACAGCATCTAAAATACTCCACTGCCTTGAAATAGTTCTGTCCATTTAATTCCTAGCACTTTTCTGGAGCTACGTTCCGGGTGAAACTGGGCCAAATCAGGTTTTCCACAAGAGAACTTCTGCATTAAAACGTTCCACTGTTCAAATACATTTTTTACTTCCTACACAAAATAAGATCTGGTAAAACAAGGAACAAAGGTGAAACTATAAATAATTTAACGTGAAAAAGTATAAATGAAATCCGTAATATGCATGGATTTACTTACATTAAAAGGCACAATGTGTATTACTTGACCATTCAATGTTGCTGTATAATGTAGTGCAACCAAAAACGAGTGCAAGGAAGAATAAAAACTAGGGAGATCAAAATGCACAATTTTACTACTCCAGACTTAACAAACTTTCTGTTTAATACTGCTTATAATTGTCCATGTTTGAGATTACACTAGTATGTCTAAGATAGTATTATAGTGTGTTGGTTAGAGTAGTGTGTGCGGAAGTATACTGGCAGTATAGTAGTGTGTGTATAAGGGGATAGTAGTATGTGTGAGAGAGTAGAGTGAGTATGATAGTAGTTTGTGTGTGACAGCATTGTAGTGTGTGTGTGTGTGTGTGTGTGTGTGAGAGAGTATAAAATTTGGTGTGAGAGAGTATAGTAACTAGAGTAGTAGTATGAGAGTAGTTTGTTCATGGGTATGACTATGTCTTTATGAGAGAATAGTTGAGCATGTGAGAGTATGATGTTATATGTGAGAGAAAGTATGATTTACATTTTGGCCTCTCATACAAACCACAAACACAGGCGTGCACACGCACGCATTTTAACACCATGCCAAAGTGCTTGGAAAAAAATGTAACTGATCACACTCTTTTACAGCAACCGCTGAGGAAATGACAACGCAGACACAAAAATCCAACGAGCATGATGCCATAAAACACCGGACGTCTTGTGTGTATGAAAAGTGCTCTTAGATACTGTGAACTCACACTGACAGCGGAACTGTAGCCTCAAAATGAGCAAACGCTCTTACTTGTCCGCGACGCTCGCTGGAGTCGTTTACTCTTTGGGGGCCCACGTGAGCACAAGACCACCCTTACTGTGGGCCCCTTCTAGGCAGACAAGCTCATCGCTTGACTCACAGGCAGGCATGGACGATCCCCTTTCGTTTGTGGATACCTAATGTCTTTGTCACGCTGATTAAAATGAGATATGAGGCTGGGGGGAAAGAAACCTAATGGCCTGCTACTGAATAGGGCTGCAATAATTAGTCAAAAATTGATAATTGACACCTTTTTCCCCAACGAGTGAGGCATCTTACATTATCATATTCATAATCATGGCTGAGAGTCGCTCATGCGCAATAGTATCTCAGTTCGAGCGGTACCATACAGAAATGCCATCAACATCAAGTACGCGTACCAAAACTTCTAAAGTTTGGGAGGAATTTTAGCCTGGAAACAGCCAATAAAATGACTACTTGCAAAGTTTACTAAGCGAACTTTGTGTATCATGTCAGTATCTCTGTGATAAATAAACATTTAAAGAGACCAGTCAGACAAATGAACAGAATTAAGTCTCACATGCCTCGGTAATATTCGAGTAACATTCAAGCCAATAGATTTTTGATGACATGCACTGTACATTTAATAGATGGATATTTCGCTATAGGGTTCGCTATAGGCCGTGGTTAGCGAGTTCATGGCACAGTTCTGAGGTCATGGGTTCAAATCCAGCAACCAGCCTTCCTGTGCGGGGTTTGCATCTTCTCCCCGGGCACTCCAGTTTCCTCCCACATTCCAAAAACACGCATTTCAGGTTAATTGGCCGGTCTAAATTGTCCTTGAGTGTGAATAAGCGAGTGAGTGTCTGTCTCTGTGTGCCCTGCGACGGGCAACCAGTTCAGGGTGTCTCCTGCCCATTGCCCGGAGATAACTGGAATGGGCTCAATCACCCCCGCAACCCTACTGAGGATAAGCAGTCAAGATATTGGATGGATAGATATTTCGAGATAATAGAGCGCTTAAGTGATATGCTACACTGTGCCAAACCAACATATTAAAAATTTAATGCATGCAGTCCGAAAAACAAATGTCAGTTTGTTAAAATGACAAATGTCAGTAAAGGTTTTTATTTTAATTAATTTCTAAAAAATTACAAACTGAAAACTTGCTGGATTGTTATATTAATGGTAGGAATTTAAGAGTTGATTTTGAATCAGCTAAAGATGCTGATTATTAAACAAATGCTAACCAGTTAACTAGTTTGTGGCATGCAAGCAAGTTAGACAGAAGTATTCTTTTTTTGCTGGAGCACCAGTTACATTAGCAGTAAAACGAAATTATAATCTAATTGGCTGAAATTATCTTGCGCCTTGAGTCATAAAATTACTTCATATAAAAAGAAAACAATATTGATTTGAATAATAAGCAAAATCGCATGAACTTTCATAAAATTATGCTTTGAAAATAAAATACTAGTAGGTCAACAAATTTCTATTTCTTTGACATAATATGAAGCTCACGTAGAGAGAAGTCACAAGGAAATTTTTGAAGACTGAGAAACATTTTTAGAAGAAAAATGGTGCAGTTTGGTCACTTTGAGTCTCCGTAGTCTGTATTCTTCCGTGTGATTTTAGAACTCCTTCTCCGTTGCACGAAACTATACAGTGACATCTACTGATCAAATATTAACACAGAAGCCCTTTAATATTTTGCACAAGCTGTATTTTTTAATGAACAAATCTTTCTAATATTACCCTGAACCACTTAAGACCATTACACATCGATTCTAGATCATCTTTATTTGCAGGTGTCCTCTAAATGAAAGAACTATCCACAAACATCTCAATAAAAGGAAAAACGAACAAGCCGTACAAGCCACAATTAGAAAGCATCCCTGTGGGAGGTAAGGGACCCTCACCCACAGTTTTTATTTACGCTTCTTGGATTAGAAGTAGTCACGGGTAAGAAATAATCAGGTACAGAACCCTCCGAAAAAGAAGAAGTGAGACAGCGAGAGTAAAGAGCAACACTGACATTGCACTTGTGAATACTCTAGAGGCTAGTGTACAGGGAAATGAGTACAGTGGTCTTTCAGGACCTGCTCTAGTTTCACTGAATCTTTTGAGACCCTCACAGTTAAATCCTGATCACAATCAAGTAAAGCACAAAGAACATAAAAAAAAAAAAAAAAAAACTACAGTGAAGATGGCTCATTTGAGTTTTTCTTTATGCTTCAGCAACAAGAATTCTAAGGGAAATTTACCGTATTTTCTGGACTATGGGGTTCAACCAAAACTCCTAAACTGGCCAGTATTTTGAATGTGCGCCTTAATGCTGCTCCTTATATGCAGACAAAATTGGAAATGTCAGGCATGAAAATTAGTCAGGGGTTGAAAAGGTGAGAAGGGAGAGGAGTACATAAAATTGCAAAGCATTGATGTTTGACAGTATTGTTGCGACCCGGCCCAATAATAACATCAACAAATTGGTACCGTGACCAAAAATAGTGTAAGGATGAGATATAACCCAATGTCTTTTCATGTGTCGTCTCTATCAGTAGTTGCATAGTGGCTGTGATCCTGCGCACTCCCCATTGCGATCTGGGTTTGATTTTTGTTGCATTCAATGTTATGCCATGGTCATCAGTGACATACTCTGACTGATCAAACAATGCACAAATGCGGTAAAGAAAATTGTACAACACTTATAGTGAAGTGTGCCCTATATATACATATATAACAAAAAACTATAACTATTTTCCTACGGTGCGCCTTATAATGCTGTGTGCCTCATAGTGCAGAAAATAAGGTGTTATCCAGTCATGATGTCACGACACCTTGAAGCATGTTCCCACCTGCTTCCATTCCTCAACCCCCTCCTGTGTGATTTTTTTTAGCATTTTAGTCTCAGGCTCCTTCCAAGTTATCTAACAAAGACATTATGGGGCGGCAGTGGCTCAGGAGGTAGAGCGCTCATCTTGGGATCAAGAGATCGCAGTTCGAATCCCGGCTCCTCCGTGTTACATGTCGAAGTGTCCTTGGGTAAGACACTGAACCCCTAATGCCCCCAATAGGCAGGTTAGCGCCTTACATGGCTGCACGGCCGCTATTGGGAAATGTGAAGCACACTGTAAAGCGCTTTGGGAAGTCTTGACTTGAAAAGCGCTATGTAAAATGCAGATCATTTCATTTCACATGTAGCTTTGGCAGGAAACTCACTCCAAGCCAGCACCAATTACTGACCAAGAAGGACAAATTTGCTAACGGGAGGACAGCAGATGACATTAACGCATGTATTTTATCATCAGCCAAATATACTACAGGAGTAAACTGTAGCTAGCTTGACTGACGAACTCATTCAACGCCAATTACAATCCTTAAAGCCTTCCAAGGCGCTTTTTATTTATACCTCAAAAATAACTCAAGTTGGGTGCGCGTTAAACACAAACTTTTACAGTATACTACTGTAATTGTGCAATGATTGATAAGTCAAATATTATACCACTGTATTCTACGGGAATCCTACACAGGTCGCGTCGGTGAGAGCGCTGGATTCTAACCACTAGTGATATAGATGAAAAAGCATTTGATTTTATCTCGTGATCACAGTATTTTTATTCCTAGTACCAGAGACAAATGTTAGATAATGGTGAAAACTTTAGTGAATCAGACTTTAAAGGGAATTAAATAAATATGTTGTAAATTTTATGTTGCACTTGTGTTTATAGCTCGCGTTGTCAACGAATGATTTTAATCATGGCCGCATGTATTCAACATTTGTGACTCACATTTGTGACTTGTGACTCTATTTGCGGGGGGTTAAAAAAATGAGCTACGATTTATTTACAATCTATGTTCCATCTAAGCTAAAAAGGTCATAAGCTCAAAAGTTTGGTTTGATTCATCTTAAACTGTATCTTTGGCAGTCGGGAATCGTGACGGTTGCACCACCCGACAGATACCTGCACCTGCCCTTGCGAACCACACTGATTTTAATTTAAAGCATGAGCTGAGAATTTATTTTTTTCATATTGATTTGTAATAAAAAATTAGGGGGGCGGATTATACACGAGTGCGTGTTACACAGCTAAATATTCAGCCTTTTTTGCAGAGATTTATTTGATATGAAAGAAGGACAAATTAAATGTGTATAAACAAACTATTTTGGTACCATATTTATGTATAACACAAACTCGTGTAAAACGTGCACCCATCATTTCTTAATCAAAAACATGGTAAAATATTGTTTCATTTTTTTCAGCTCAAACTTTGCAGTAAATGCAACGGGAATCGAACCCAGATCGAGGCAAAGAGAGCGCCAAATCTTATCTACCGGACCACCAGTGATACGACATACAAAAAAAGCATTTTATCTCATCATCACACCATTTTTATTTATGGTACCAACATAACATTTACAATCTATGTTCCATCTAAGCTGCGCACGTGCGAAATAGCGCACTGCCCGCACATTCTCAGCGCACAAGAAAATTTATCCAGCGCAATGTTCCCTCTAACCTGCGTGTGTGCACAATTGCGCACTACCCAGAGCTTTTCCGCGCACAAGAAAATCTAGCCAGCTCACAAAAATCAGGGCTCGAAATTGCTAATTAAGAAGCGAATCAAGTCAAAGTTACAGTGCATGAAGGTAAAAATACAAGGGTTCCCCTGACGTTGTGTTCTAAATGCGGTATTTTGAGGTCAAGGTCGAAGTAGAACGAAGTTGAGTAAAGTCAGTAGAGTTTTTCGAGAACCGCCTTCTTCGGCTCGGCTCACAAAAAGGAACCGGCTCTTTCGGGTCCTAAACAGCTCTTCAGGTTGTTTTTGCTTCTTTCATCCCTATATGACCAAATATTATGTAAAAATATGCACAAAATGACTTAAAGGAAGGGGGAATAGAACAAAAAGTCGTGAAAAGCTGAGAAAAAAAGAAACAAAAGGAAGAAAAAAAGAAGGAAAAATTCAGAAAAAAAGCCCCAAAAAAAGAAGTGAAAGAAACAAAGGAAAAAAAGTAAATAAAGAACAAAGAGAAAAAAGTAACAGCTAGGAAAAAATAAACACAATGAGATTTTTTAAAGGAATTGAAAAAATAGAAAAAAAACAGGGAAAAAGAAGAAAAAGTTTGTGTTGCATTCAAATAATTTCCAATTATACCAAGTCAATCTTGTTGCCAACATTGTACTTCCACTAAGAAAATGTGATTAAATACAGTTGTGTATCGTGCAACCAACTAAATAAGCCCCCAAAAATGTTAATATTATGCGACAAAAGATACCAGGAAAAAAAAGAAATGGAAATCTTGTGAAAGAATTGTTGTGAAAACAAATGACATTTGTAGGCCGTACAACCTTTGCAATAATACATTAGTCAATTCATTCAAATGTGAAAAAAATGTTTGCCATTGCCGAAAACTCAGCAAAATGTAACATGATGTCAAGTTTTGGACATGTTTGATAATGACTTAGTTGCCACACTTGGGATTGCTGTTGCTCACTGTTGTTTCAAGCGTTGCTCAACGACTTTGTGTGAACGCTCAGACCCGTGGAAAATTAGAGGGAACATTGTTTACAATGCATTTTTTTTTTTAAATATGCCTGGAAGTCCAATTTACTATTAGACACACAAAAGAGTTGTTTCCTTCGTCGTGTATTGGAGCAGTTATTTATATCTTCCAAGGAAGACTTTGTGTTTTCTCCATTCTATAACATTCATCTCTGGCACCGTGACTTACATTAATGTGGTAATGTGATAAAACATAACGCCTTTTCCCACGTCATCTCAGTCACTAGTGGACCAGTGGTAAAGATTCAGCGCTCTCAGGTTCAATTCTCTTTGCACCCAAAGTTTTGCTGCTGTGATTCGTGATACTTTCTTTCCGACTGATCAATCACTCCACAAATACAGTACTGTAAAACCTTGTGCATAGCGCGCACCCAAACTTTGAGTTCTTTTTAGGTGAAAATAAATTCGACGTTACACACTAATAGGCTCATTTTTTCTCTTGTGAATATGCTTCCTTTTCGCTAGATAGGGGTTACGTCACAAAAATACGCATGACAACAAGAACATGCATTTTCAACTTCAAAAAGGTTTTTCAGAAGCGGTGTTTCTCATTGTGTCATCTACCCTGAAAATTCACATTACAGGCTTAGATCCTGAAATCCACGCAAAAGCACACATAACCACTTCACAAACCGTCTGTCTC
Source organism: Urocampus carinirostris (assembly GCF_059441175.1). Classification (NCBI taxonomy): domain Eukaryota; kingdom Metazoa; phylum Chordata; class Actinopteri; order Syngnathiformes; family Syngnathidae; genus Urocampus; species Urocampus carinirostris. Next base: position 11,842,882 of record NC_142350.1, on the reverse strand, counting down.
AGGTAAGTGTGTAATCCAATGAACTCTCATACCTCGGACTAGCAGGAGGCTCTCTGTGCTTGGCTACACTGGCCTGCCACAAGTTATATTGCTACTCCACTGCTTTCCTTGAGGAAATCAAATAAATGACAAGCCTACTAAATCAGTCACCGTTTTTTTTTGGTCCACATCACCTGACACGCCAGAGTTACGATGCCATTCCTCAAACCAGGATGTAGGACACATCCGGCGGATGGCAAATAGTTCACACCGAGGTCTGTAATTCAATCCTATGTGCTTTTCTTTCTAGTTTAGGCTTGCATTGTTGAGGTGGGCCAAAAGGTTCACACTGACGTCACGAGTGCTCCGGGCTCCTGGAGACTCCAAAGCAGACACTCATTCCGCCGTGTGGCTTCGCTCATCATGTTCTTATTGAATAATTACAGTGTGTGGCGCAGCCAGGCATGTGGGACAAAATTTTCCAACTGTTTTTTTGATGGGGGCTATGGAACTCAATCTGTGAGGTCGAAACATTTTCCCCCGTTTTGCTCGGCCGTTGTCATCACGGCGACCAAATCAGGGTGTCAGCAGTCGCATCTTGATGTGAATGCAATGACAACGTCGCCGTTTACACGCCTGCATAATTCAACAGCCGTTGCTCAGTCTAATGCTAGTGAACCCTTATAGTTTCATACCAGATCAGCTTTTTTCCCCAAGAAACTAATTAGTAAACTGATGTAGTGATTGGGAAAGCATCTCTTGGTAAGGCCGAGCAATAAATTAACTTATTTTCGTGAATTTGTCATTTGAAAATAATAATAATTTGCCTAATTGTGAATTCAAGGAATTTAATACTTTAATAAAATCGAAAATTATCATAATACTGGAATGGGTGGATTAAATAAAAGCGTGTGGAAGGGCCAATTTCGACTATCTTTTATTATTTCATTTATTCTTTGTTTTGTTTTTAACATTATATGCCTCCTGTTTCAAGTCTGTTGTGCAGTAATCTAATTTCAATATGTATTTGTTTCATGTTCTGGTGCACTTTTGAAAAAAAATTGTACTTTTGTGGGACTTGGAACGGATCCACGCATTTACATTCAAAAGGCGTCTCTACTTACAAATGTTTCGGGTTACATAGCTACTCCCAGAACTGATTAAATTCGTAAGTAGAGGTACCATGGTATTTACTTTCTCTAAATAAAATATTTTGAGGTTATTTCTACGGTTTGGTTTCTGGTCCATTGAATACATAATCGTAGAGAGTGATAGTTAAAATCATGTTTTATTCTTGTGGCATATTGCCCAGCCGTACCTCTTCGGTTTTGGGGCCTGATTTAAATTTAAACGATTTTGTCAGGTTCACACTTGAAACTGCTGGAACACAAAAGGGCATTAGACAATATGTTCCTACAAAGATTGAAGAATAAAATTGTCCAAGAATCTCTGCATAAGCCTTAAAGTTAACATTTGGAGAAAACTGAGGGGTTTAGCAAACCCTGTCATTACTGCGCAAGACTACGACGTCAAGATAAAGTGAGTTGAACATTAAACTTCTTCTTCTTTGAGTGAAGCTTTACCAAAGCTACACAAAAACTAAGGACGCATACGTCACTGCAAAGCCAAATAAACCTGACTGAGATGACCAGTCATTGTTTCATATCAACATGTGATAGGAAAGGACGCAAATGATCTTTATGTCCTTGTTCCATTATTTTTTGTTTGCATTTTGACGTGGTTGGTTTGAGCCGGAAAGGAAACCTAAATCAAGTCTCCATCTCCAGGATCAATACCCATTAGCGAGGATGAGTATGTTTGCAAACCTCTTCCTGGTTGAATCGGCCTGAGTCATAAATGAAAGCTTGAGATCCAATTTCCATCCGTGGCCTGTCGGCTTGGCTAAACAGGCACACACACACAAACCAGAGTTCATTCAAATGTACTGTACACACGGCCATTTTGTGAACGGGCCCCGGAAATGTCCATTCATGAATCCGGGATGATGGGAACTTCATGTGGACCACTGGAATATTGAAGCGACTGTAACATTTGGTATCAATATTTTGGTCTTTACACAAACATCGGCAATTGCAATGTGGAAAAAGTGGATGATTGATGTAATGCCACAACAAACCTTCCAGTCTTCATGCAGCAAAGCCAAGAAAACATTAATCCCAGTCTAATCACAGGGAATATAAACAAGATAGGGAAGGTTTTCTTTTTCTGTTATCATCTTTTTGCACTAATGGGAATTGTTCTGACACAATGCAACAAGAAGAAGTGGAAGGAAAGGGACAAAAACAGACATCGGATTGACAAATCAATGCCAAGGGAAAAGGGTGACGAGGGGGACGAAGAGGATGTAGGGAACGTTCGTCAACGGGTGCGTTGCCTCTGGCGAGACAAGCGAAACTGCAAGTCTGAACATGAGTCCCAAGATGGAGAAGGAAGCTACGAGTGCAAAACAAGAGCCTATATGTGACATTGAGTTTGTACTCTAATTAAAAAGCAAAAGGAAGGACGTTTAAACCATGGGCCTCAAACTAAGCATTTGGCCAAAATGATTCTCAAATTCTGTGGACAATTTATACAGTAAAAATGCGAGAAAAAAATGATTCAAGTATTTTGATAAAAAATACAACTCAACTCAAGATTCCTTTCCATTTTTTTTACATTTAAAACATTTATTGAATTTGGTATACAGCTCTCAAATGTCTGTTACCCAACTGTGTTTATTATTTTGGTACGGTTTCTTTAATCAAGCATCAACCTTGACAAAGTGCACCATTTCAAATAAGCTAACATGAATTCCTTGTGTTTATTGTAAACTTGTGGCAGGTTAAATCTACTCAGCAATTGACAAATTACCATATTTATTTGCGTATTTTTCTAACCTAAAAAAGAACTCAAAAGTTTGTTTGCAAGTTAAACCAAAGGTTTTAATGTATTTCTTACAATGATTGATCAGACCAAAATGTCCCTAAACACAATCGCAAAACATTGAATGCAATGGGAATCAAACCCAGGTCACAGCGGTGAGCGTACTGAATCCATAATCACTTGTCCACCAGTGATATAGACGCCGTATGAAAAGACCTTGCCCCCTCATTGGTGGGTGACGGCTTATGTACTGTATGTAACCTAAGAATTAAAAATAACACTGCACCTATTTGTGGTAAGAACAAATGGAGATAGATGTGACCATGTCTAATCACAGAAAAAAATGACCGTGGTTCCATAGAATAACGACAGCTGCCCAGCAACAAACAAACAACCAAAGTGTGAAGCTTACAGGGCACTGCAAAGCAGAAGTCAACGGATGTTGTAAAAGATGCACTCCTTTCTTTGTGGCCTATAATCACACTAGGCAAGAAATTGCAGGGGGCTGATTGTCAGCACTAGTGCCCCGTATAATCAACCGCAGTATTGCGCGCTTCATTTACAAACTGCAGAAAAAAAAAACTAATACTATTGCAAATACCAGTTAATGCCGAGTAGTCAACTTTTAAGACTAATATTAGAGAGGATTTAAGACGTTTTGTTCTGGGTGTAACAATTGCCCATTTTTAACACTCCACTTATTGAAACATGAATATTTTGTTTGTTTGTTTGTTTGTACATGATTCAATTGTTTGTTTGTTTGTACATGATTCAAATTGAATCTTTTCTTCCGGCGCCGTCACGAATGGCAGCCACTCCAGCAGCTCCCGTGTTATTTTCGATTGTTCAGCTCCCGTGTTATTTTCGATTGTTCTCGATTGTTCTCAGCTCAGGGATGCTGCTGGAAATGTGAATTTCCCTTCGGGGATGAACAAAGTATCTATCTATCTATCTATCTATCTATTTTTATATGAGGGTTTTCGACTATACCATTATCTACTTGGACTACAAAGGAAGGAAAATATTTCAAACACATTAAACTCATTCAATGTTAGAAGTTCTTCTCAATTTGAGAAAGCTGTTGCAGACGTGCATGCACCGTCATCTCTCTTTGACCAGACGATGGTGATGGGAAATTATCATCTTTTTTCTTTTAAGGAAAAAGCTCTGATGAAGAGTTAACTGCCGGTATTTACTCTCCATAAATAAAAAAATAAAAACAGATTTTTACACTTTAGCAATCAGGGACAATGCTTTTGCAAACTTATTTATACGTTATGGCATTGAATGAGTTAAGCTCCGAAGCTCAGGAATAATGACACAAGCAGACATGACATCAGGGACTGGAAGCAATTGAATACCTGCAAAGAGTCACCGGAACTGGGGGTGACTTGGCATGGAAATTAAAGTTCAGCCACACCTACCAATTTATTCAGATAATCCACCATATAATTCCATTATTCAGGGGTCAGGAACATTTTGCTCGCGAGCCAGCAATGGCTCATTTTCATGAGTACATCTGGCTGGGAGATAAAATAGGGGCTGAGGGTATCTTCTCTGTGACTTTACGGTTGTAGTGTATGAATGGCCAAAGCAAGACAATGCAAATCCCATATATTCTACTTTCGGTCCAGAATATATAGGGCCAAGTATCAATTACAGTTTACACTTACGGTGCTGAACCAACAGACCCCGTTTTGACTGTACGTCTTTGAGGAATCCTTGATAAGGAAGTTCATTAAACAATCTTTGTTCTCTGTTGAGACACATCATGGTGAAATTCCACAGGACGAACACCTGAAAATGCCAGTCAAGCATCCAGAGCAATTTAATTGGGTGAGCGGTCGGCACGTGCATTTTTCTGCACGGCGAGCGCCTTTGCCTGAATACGTTTGAATCCTTCCCGTTTGCAGTATTTTGTGACATTTTTTAATAAAACAACTGTCCGCGCAGCACGGGGGATGGGTTGTTAGCGTCCAGTCCCATGGTGAAGAGGTTCAGGGCTCAAGTCCAGCTACCGCAGCACCCCCCCGTGTGGAGTTTGCACGTTTTCTCCATGCCTGCGTGGGTTTCCCCCAGGCACTGCGGTTTCCTCCCACATTCCCCCCTAAAAAACATGCATAAATTTGAATGAGCGAGTGAGTTGTCCGTCTCTGTGTGCCCTGCGACTGGCTAGCAACCAGTTCAGGGTGTCCCCGGCCCACTGCCTGAAGATAGCTGGGATGGGCTCCAGCACCCTTGTGACCCTCCTGAGAATAAGCGGTGCATATAATGATACTTGGCTCGCACTTGTTTTTCAAACAATTATTTAAGACATAAATGACGGTCCAATTGAGCCTTCATAATCTCAAGTACTTGCAAAAGAGAGACATTTTAAGTGATATATTTGTTGGCATAGGACACAGGCTCTGGCATTATTATGATTTCATAGATTTTATCAAATCATCAAATGTCACAGAGTGAAATAAGAAGTGCTGAAGAATTTGCTTTTGTCTAGCTATGTCTTAAAATATATGGCGTTGTCAAAAGAAAAAAAATCATAGCTCAAAAAGGTACCTGAGCCCTGCTGTAAGGTGTGGACCTATTCGTTAGGCATATGAGGGGCAGTGGAATAACTTGAGCAATCAAAGTAAACACATCACGTCTTTGTTAGTAGTTATCACCTTTTGTTCAGAAAATAGAATTTAACTTCATCTGTGCAGCCCTTAGAGACTCTTTGTGATTAAGGGCTATACAAATAAACAGGACTTGACTTTGACACTACCAATGGACATATACCAGCTTGAAATGTAGTTTATGGACAGTTGTTGTCTTTTCCAGATTCAGATTCAGATCTACTTTATTGTCATTCTAGTACACGTGTATACAGAACGAAATGTCGATGCATCTGACCCCCACAGTTTCCTTGAATGTACAGATATAAATAATGTTGTATTGTATTTTGGCTACGTATAGTATTTTACCATAGTGCCGATAGTGCAAGAAGAGTAGCTAACCAGATGTGCAAAATGGGCAGTCAGGTTAACAAGTCAGGTACACAGTAACATTAACACTGTAACAATAACGCTGTAATTACAATAGTGCAGAGAGCAATGTGCAAGGAGTGGCAAGCTATAAAAAAAAACTGCCAGTAGTGCAAAAAGTGCCATTTATGCAGTAAGTGGCAAAATAATATATTGGCAGTGTGCATAATGCAAAGCCAATGTGACTAACTCCTGGATATCGATTTCCTGCACCTGCCATGCGGAATGCCAAATCGTAACAGTTTGAAAATACAGTGTTATAGCCTTAATATAGTACAATGCCCCACTTAGCTTAGCCTAACACGCCCAGTATGCCGAATCGGCCCATGCCATGTATTGTTTACATTGCTCACAGTGTTGAGTCGTATTGACACTACACGCGCACAAAGATCCAAACATAACTTGCACATGGAAACGTTGAATCAAAACAATTCCTTCTTTACTCGTGTTTAAATCAACAAAGGGGAAAGTCGATCAAAGGACACGCCGGCTTTGTCAACTCACTGGCGTGCTAACTAGCGATGCTACATTAGCATTTGTTCCCCAGGCAGGGTTTGGGTGGTTTTAGGGAGCCAACTCTGGTTAACTCAGGCTTGATAAACAGCGTGATTGCGAATAACCGGTCAACGCATCCCTATGTAGCTGGACCCCCCTTTCAGCAAGGTAATAATAAGATCTTTTTTCCTCCGTGTTAGAAGGTGCAATGCACGCGGTTACTTCGTGCTTTCCAACTTTTACTAGGTTGATATTCACACCGTTCACAGTGTATTTAAAAGGAGACATTTGGTCTAAATTGAGTCCGTATGCGTCTAGTGGTGTCCCGTTTTGTAATGAATCGTTAAACGTTCCCACATCTTGGGAAAAGATGGAGCTCGAAACATTAGCATTAAAGCTAGCGCGTAGCTAGTTGTGCTACTGTAAGCTAGTGTCACTAATTAAACATTTAAAACGAGCAAATGCAATCACACTTATGAGTTTTACACAAAAACAGTGAATTTATTGTTTGTATTAATGACAGTGGTATGACACAGTCTGTCCTTCGCCCTCCTCGTCTTCACCCGGTTGCTAACTGCTTGGCACCCTCAAAAATATTCACCACATTCGGAGATAAATGACAATCATCATGTCCGATGAAGCTCATTACGGTCGGCTTGGTTTTACCTGTCCTGAACGTTCCATCCACGGCGTCTTTCATCGTCGGCGTCTCATCTGCTCCTTCCCCGGAGCTCATGGTTGCCCAGACCGCGACTCCTGGAGCTTGCTCTTAGATTTCTAAAAGGGGGTTAAAATGATCAAAGAAAATAAAAATCCCCTCTGCGGCCGTCAAAAGCGTCATGAAAGACTGCGGGTGGTGCAGTTGTATTCTAAGAGCAAGATTTGCCATCTGTGTGCTTCCATTTGCGGAATTGTGCTCATTGTGAAAGAAACGGTGAACCGGTAGCACCGGGTCCCTCCTCGGAAGTGAAGCCGAAGGGAGAATCACTCGCGTGGAGGAAAGGGGGCGGGAGGTGCCGCTTACTGTTTGCTCAAAGACGGCGTGTCAAAGTTACACTCAGGGCAAAAAATAAACCTCGTAAATGTACCATAAAATATATGAATGCATACAGGTAGCATACTTCAAAATATTATCTGGGATTTAAAAAATACCACGATAGACGTAAAGTTCAAGTGCTTTGATTTACATGTGTGCGGTAGAGCCTGCTTGACAATCTTTTGTCAATCGTTGTGTACTACTGCCCTCTTCAGTAGTTTTCCAAAACTACAAAATACATAAGCAAATGTATAATTAGAATACTGTACGACGTACAGTGTACGCGTACTTCAGTCGTATTGCACAGGATTCGAGATATTGTTAGAATACTGCAAAGGTATGACGTTAGGGACTGCAAGACCCTCTGTGCTGGCCTTAAAATATGGGACTCGTGTAATGTTGATTTTATTTTGTCGATGAATCACGGTTTTCGCATCCCTTGACCGCATGTGTCGTCATGGCATTAATGAGGATGCAACATAGGACAGCTTTCTCTACTGTTGACGGTTCCTGGCCTGTTTTTTTTTTTGGGGCGTGGCAAAGTTGGTACCATTACATTCATTCCTTTCTGGTCTTTTTCTCCTCTTATCCCCTTGGACTGTACCCCGGAGACTTCTCTTGGTCAGTCCTGATGATATTGTCACCTGACCATATCGCCGAAGTTTCCGTCTGTGCGCAGTTGACAACAATTCCTCGTAGGGTCATTATGTGCTCTCTAATGGGTTGGCGCACTGTTTCAATTGTCACATGGGCTAAGTAGCTGCTGCATAAAAGTTTCTGGCTGCATCGAATCTCAATGTCCTGGATTTTTCGTTTCCATTTTTGCTGTAAGAGTCCATGTTTGTGGATACATAGTAAATAATTCCAAATTGTCTGTTGACTTCCTTGCATTGCTTTCCCCTGGTTGCACTGCTTTCAGATGTGTGCTTTCATATTTACACAATTAACCAACCGATCACATTTCTGCCATTACTTCTTCCCAGGGTCAGATATCCACCCTGGGGCCTTCACAATCAGCTCAACAGGCTTTGAGGCATAAACTGAGTGCTTTGGCCGCTAAGAAGCCCAGCGCCTTCTAAAAGGCCAACGAAAACGTCAGCGGTTTCACAAACTATAATTTGCAAGGGGGCTCTAACGGAAGTATCAAAATAAAAAGGTGAAAAAAAAATCTCTATGTCCACTGCTTCTGTTGACCTTTTCAACCCTAAATTGAATAACAATATATGCCACGAATTCGATAGGACCAACTCGACTTTCAGAATTTGTTTCAATGGGAATAGAAAATAACTTTTCGATGGAACTGAAACGGACGGATAATCTCTACAACAGAGTAAATACAATCTTCTTAAGGAAAGGATTGAGGATAGACTTTATACACAAGTAAAATGACTTTCATGAGTAAAATGTGGCTATAATCCCTGAATCAATACTGCATTTTCATCAAGTTGTTATGGATGCTTTTTATGTGTCGCAGCTGCAATAAATGTTTTATAGCCTTATAATAGTTAATGAGGGTCGGATTGATACAGACATAGCACTACTGAAGGCCTAGGTGTGAAATTCTGATACTTTCAAATTCAGGGGACCTCAAATCCATGTGCATCGCTGGTTTCTTTGCAATGAGTGCACAGTCAAGGTCAAAGGGATAATCCGATTCCTGTGGCGACATTGATTTGAAGCTCAATAATTATAAATGAAATCTTTCTTGGATTTTTGGTCTGGGGAAGCTCACCACTAGGATCACCGAGATTTCCAATTGTCTAGGGAAGGGGGAAAAAACCTGGCCAAAACTCATCAAGTTTGGGTATTTTATCCATTGTAACTCACAGCGTCACAGGTGGAGTCAGCGTAGAATTGGACAGATTCGGTTTTCTAATTCCAAGCAATGTTGTCCTAATGATTGCTCACACATCGATGCAGCATCAGCACTTACCTTCTTATCGGAGGCATTAGGGGTCCATTGTCTTCCCCAAAAACACTTCGACATTAAACCCAGGGGAGCCTGGAATCGAACCTGCAACCTCTCGGTCCCAAGACGAGCAATATAGTCTCTGAGCTTTTGCTGCCCCACTGCCCATAGTAAGCATTGGCACTCAGGCCTGGGCTCTCACACAACTGTTGAAGCAGGGAATAACAAATCATTTTTCGCTAATTAAAATAATTCATTTGATTTGATAATTTAGTTACGTGATCAGATATTTACTACAATGTGTTTCAATTTTTAAAATAGTATTTAAATTTCCAATTCTCCTTTTATTTACTCACTTTTATCTCGCTTCTTAACGTGGTTTTGTAGAGGTCAATTAATTTGTATTTTGGGTTAGCTTGCACTTTTCTCAAATCCCGCGAGATGGCGCTGGTACCACCTTATCAAGTCAAATCATGTTTATGTGTCTAGCCTTTGATCACAAGAAAACATTTGTGTCTTTTTATGTATCATGTATTATATCATCATATTGGACAGCTCTTTATGTGCAAATACTTCATTATTTCCTTTTGTAATTGATTAGCTGATGTTGTTTTTGCAGTGTTCATGTTTAGGAAAACACTGTTTTTTTGTATTCAATATTTTTCAGATTGAGAACAAAGCATGATTATGTTTCTCCCCTTTTATTCCATGAATACTTTGGTGAAATATTTTTTGAGGAAAAAATCAATTCCCCCCCCCCCCCTCCTTCCATTTGACTTAATTTGCCAGGGCCCGGTTGGCGAGGTGAACTCCATTTTTAGTCAGTGACAAACTGCCATGTTATTTATATAATTGAGCTCAAGCAATCGTCCCCCCAGGTCAGCCCATTACCACAGCACCTAACCTTCACGTGGCTTCCAGGCAGGCTCGTTTTGTCTAGTGCAAGGGTCTCAAACTCAATTGAGTCAAGGGCCGCTGAAGCGAGGGTCCGGTTTAGGTTGGGCAGAATGGGGTTTTCCACCAAAACGACACTGATAAAAACATTCCGCTGTTCTTAAAGGGACAGTGTTTTATATTTGTCAACTAGATGTCACTGTCATTTAGATAGATAGATAGATAGATACTTTATTCATCCCCTAAGGGAAATTCATATTTCCAGCAGCATCCCTGAGCTGAGAACAGTACAATAATAAAGCCAAAAGAATACAATATACAAATACCCAGTGTGACGTGCAAATGCCCACTGTAGCGTGTTATATAGAGTAACTAAATAGTGCTACACAGAATACATATTGCAGTAAGATTCGGTAATATCCAATGTAGGTGGTGTGGTTTAATGTGGGCCTTTACTCTGCCGGGTGGAGTTAAAGAGCCTCATGGCATGAGGAAGAAAAGATCTCTTCAGTCTGTCCGTAGTACAAGACAGTGACAGCAGTCTGTCGCTGAAACTGCTCTTCTGTCTGGAGATAATGCTGTGTAGTGGATGCGATGCGATGGATTGTCCATGATTGACCTCAGCTTTTTCAGTGCTCGTCTCTCAGCTACTGTTGTTAGGCTGTCCAGCTCTTTGCCCACAACAGTGCTCGCTTTCCTAGCCAGTTTATTGAGACGAGAGGCATCCTTCTTCTTGACACTGCCTCCCCAACACGCTGCCGCATAGAAGAGGGCGCTTGCCACTACTGTCTCATAGAATATTTTATATAGTGAAACCACAAATTAGTCCAAGGAAGAGTACAAACTACGGAGTCTAAAAAGAGCAAAAAGCACCCCTTTTCTTCCAATTTTTACCTAGCCTGCCTTTCAGAATGACCAAAAAAGGGAAAACCTTTTTTTTAAAGTAATAAAAAATTGTGAAGAAAAAAGAAAAAGAGGCAAAAAGGAAAATGAGAATAAAAAGAAAAGTAAGCAAAAAAAAATGCACTTTTTTCTTTTAATAATTTAATTTTTGTCTTTTTTCCCCTTTCCCTTTTTTTCTTGAGTTTTATTTTTTATTGTATTTCTTTTTTCCTCTTGTTCCTTTATTTGTCTGTTTTTCTTTCTTCTTTTCCTTTTTCTTCTCGAGGTTGCTTAAATTCCTCATGCTGAGGTTTTGAGTTTTTCCTGGCGCACATGTTAGTTTAAGATCAGGGGATGGTGTCATTGTAACCTGTCTAGTCCTTTGAGACATTTTGCGATTTAGGGCGTCACAAATAATTGTGACTTGACTTTTCTTATTTCTTTTCTTATTTCACTTCTTTTAACAATAATAAGATGCATTTTGGTCACTCTGACTCTCCATATCTTGTCTTGTTCCGTTGTCCTTCTTTTTCTGGTGGCACGAACTAATACACCGACATCTAGTGGGCAAATACTGCACTATGTCTCTTCAACTTTCATATTAAGGCATGGGCCTCAAACTATCATCCTGGAAGCCGTGGGTTTGAGACCCCTGTTCTAGTGTTCTTAATAGATTCCGCTGTCAAACTTGCACTGAGAGAAGTCATGAAGGCCTCTAAGCAGTGTTTTTCAACCCTTTTTGAATCAAGGTACACTTTTACTTATAAAAAAGTTCCAAGGCACACCGTCCGTCAAAAATGTTTGAAAATGATGTCAAATATTTCACTGTACTACTTCATACTTCATCATTCGTCAACCTCAGTCAATTGCTCTTATTATTAATAATTGCAATTCCAATTACTAAAGTGACAGTGTGTTATATTTAGAGTACTGACTTTTAAAACATTTTTGTCTGGTAAAAAGATAAAACTGATTTGAATAACAGGCAAAAATACATTATCATACCAATGTTAATATTTATAAAAAATTACAGGTCAAGAATTTGTATTTCTTTTACATAGTGGAATCCCCCCTTAAGTCGCCGCCATGTTTGTCTGCCATCCTGGCGCCATGTTGTGCTGTGTGACACTGGCCCTCCGTTGCAAAGGACAACACGGTACTGTCTAGTGGTCAAATATGAGACACTGGGGCTTTAAGCAATAATAAACCTGAAAAAGCCAACACAAAACCTATCCAATTACAGCAAGACAAACTATGTGAGAAAAAAAACAAAGAAGATTTGTGTAAACAAGTTTATTTCATTTACAAAATAAATTCTTGATTGCGGATAACATTTGCTAGTGAACGCTTTTAGCAAACTACGACCATGTTGTCATCTGCTACCGCTAAAACAGATTATCCAGATTAGAGCTAAAATGGGCAAGACAAGACTGGTCTATCAAAAAAAAGGTTTTAAAATCTATTTCAATGTTTTTTTTTCCTGTCCAAAAATTGTTGTACGGCATACACAGTTTGGAATGATCAACAACACATAAAATACGAGTGAAACGTATAAGTTGAGAGGTATGTTATACACACAAACAAGCACATAGGTCCGTTTGATACTAAATCTATCCTAATTGCACTGAGTGTGCAAAATGGGCTTCCCTCATGGATGCAGAACTTCATACAATACATCAGGGCTTGTCAACCTAAAATTTTGGCCAAAAAAAACAACAAAAAGCCCATATGTTTAGAGCCGCAAAAAAAAATCAAAGCTTTATATAACCCTTATAGGGAAGGCAACACATAGTGTATATCGCAGTTTTAGTACTTAGTGGATTTTCATCGTGCATTGTGTTCTGCATTCTGATTGGCAAAACAGCTGCCTTGCCATATTTCTGCTTGTCTGCCTGCGCGCCAATGACGTTGCGTTCTGACTTATACGGATACGTAAAACAGATAGATGAATCTGCGCTAAGTATTTCAGGTTTTTCTAAAAGCCAGCATGTCAACAAAAAGCTCTGCATGGACCCACAAAAGCATTCAAAGGCAGAGGAAGTTGCTTACTATCCCCAACAAAGTTGGACTTGTCGACTCGCTAAACCTGCTCTGGAGCCAAACACAGGGCTTTGGCGCACCCTAGTGGTTCCCAGGCGCTTTTTGAAAATGTTTGATAATAGAAAAATACATGTTTTTGTAGGACAGAACTCAAAGGTAAATGCATATTTCTATAATGTCCTCAGGATAGCGGCAAAGTATCATGTAAAGACAATCTGTCCTTAATCAATACAGTTTTGCAATAAAACAACAAGATCGTTTATACAATTATAATTTGACAGTACATAGGTTATTAAAAAAAGCATTTCTACAATACCGTATTTTTATTTTTCAAACCAACATGTGAGCCTGTAAGTTGGATTCGTCCTTGAGTAATAGCTAAATAAAAATTTAAATCAGAGGTTTCTAATTTGGGGGTTTTGACTGTCGCAGGACGTTTTTGGACCGCAGCCCATGCAAATAACAAGGGATTACCCTATATCTATTTTCACTGGAAAATGCTAACAATGTTTATGTCATATCATGTCAAACTTTTTTTTTTTAATCGCCAGGGAGCCATTAGGTGGCGCCAAAGAGCTGATCACGGCTTCAGCGCCGCCCGTTTCTGACCCCCGCAACACATGGTGCATTCCATGTTTTTTTACAATATCAATTAATTGTTTAATACTCCAATTCAAGCTATTAAGAATCAACAATTACAAAACATAGGACCTTATATACACATTTTTATTGAAAAACAATAGTGTGGCAACGTAGACATTGAAACACAGTGTAATGTAGGTGGTTTGCTTCCAGTTGAGATTTCGAAAGAACAACAATCTACGCTTTCTTCTAAAGCCAACAATATTTTCCATTTACCTCTAAAACTATTGAGACAAATTCACATTCAAACCTCATCGGGAATCAGTTGTTATGTCAGAGGCTTAAAAACTAAGATAAAAAATCTCAATAGTTTATTCTAAAATTCCGTTGGGATGATGGTCTCAAAACTTGCATCCCATGGACAAAATGGAAGTCAAAATGGAAGCAAATATGAAGCAGATTGCCCTAGTCAATACATTCAACAATATTTGGAATTACAGGAAGGTTCCACACTTACTTTATACAAATGGCCTTTATAGTTTTTTTGTTAAAGATTAAGTATGTAAGGTTATGAAGAGTTTAATGCCCTGCCCTTACACCCAAAATATCTAATTTTCTGTGGTAAAATAATCGAAGTAATGATTAAATTAAATAAAAGTATCTGATTGGACTGATATTCTTTGTCTTATTTGAACATAAAATAAGAATAATGTATTGAATTCAAGATTAGGTGTTTGCTGCCCTTCTACTCCAAAATATTTGATCCAAAATAAGAAAAAAAAAACAAGAAAAATAAAAAGTTGAAGAAAAGTATTTGAAGGGACTGATATTATTTTTCTTATTTTAAGATATAATAAAAGCCATGAATCAAAATAAGAAATTATGTGTTTTAAATTATATGCTATTATTATAGTGAATAAATAAATTAAATAATATTGTAATGTAAGATCTAAAATAAAACTATAGGATTGAAAAAGAAAATCCACAAAATGAGTTTTGATCATTCTACCGTACTGAAAAAAAAAACACAAGAAAGGTGTGAGATAATTATCCTTATTTTTCTTTGTTTACTAGAAATATAAGTTGAACATTTAGTAAGATAAAATTCCAAAAACCTTTTTCTTTTCCAGTATTTCTTTGCCAGCGGCAAAGATTTTTAAGTAATTTTCCCTCCATTATTTGTGGAACAAATTTTATTAAAAAAACAACAAACTAATGCAGATGTTGTCGGCACCTTTGGCAGCAAAATTAGCATACAAAATCATCCCCTAGTTTATTTTTCTGATTCAAACCACTAACATTTACAATTCTTTGTCAACACTTTATGAAAAAGGCATGCCAACAACGTAGCACTCCAGTTAACTCTCGCTTTTCTAATGCAATTTTAGCATCCTAGCTTTCTCTCTTAGTTCTCTGTGACTTAAAGGGACATTGTGTAGTATTTAGTGTGTCCTAGTGGTAAAAACGTAATTAATTAAATAAATAAACTATATCAATTTGAAATATGAGCGCAAATACAGAAACTATACCTATACGTTTGCTTTTTTTAATACTCGTAGGCTGAGTGATTTGTATTTACTTCACAAAACATGAGGCTCACCTAGGGAGAGCTAAGATGATTGTCTGCCATTTTTCTGCTACGGGTACCCCCAAAAACCAAAAATCTTGCGAAAAGCTGGATAAAATAATGAGAAGTAATTTGATGCGTTTGGTCATTTTTAGTCCCCGTAGTTTGTTTTTGCCCATAGAGGGAGAGTGTGTTTGTTTGACCACTAGATGTCACTGTTTGGTGTAATGCAACCGAAAATGTACGCTATAAAGCACATGGAAGAATACAAACTACAGTGAATCAAATCAATCAAAAACCATTACAGTATTCAATTTCTCAATTTTTGCCCCTGTCTTTTTCAAGTTTTTGGGTAGCAGCAAGATGACAATTATGTCAACTCCCTTTAGGTGGGGCCTATGTTATGTAAAATCAATGCTATATTCTCAACTCACAAGCATTTAAAAAAAATGCACATTTATGTGATAGTTCATGTTTTTTCCCTCATTTTTTAAGAGTATTGTTGTTTTTAAAAAAACTGCTAAATAATGAACACTGTCCCTTTAAAAGAATACACATCATAGCATCATGAAAAAAAACCCACCGTAAATTCTGGACTACAGAGTGCACCTGATTAAAAGCCGCATGCGCAAATTTAAGGGAAGAAATTTAACTTGGTTTGTGTACAAGCCGCACTGGAATTTCAGCCGCAGGCTTAAACAGCCATAAAAAAAGAACTCATTCACGGCCATTTCTTACATTGAAAAAAAAATCAGTGGGGACATGTCAAGTACAGAAAAGTAACAAATTGTGCCACGATTATGTCACTTGTTTGTGGACTGTGCCCTCACGTGTCAACTGTAGTCAACTAATGCAGCAGTCAAGATTAATTATGCGACAAAAACTTTATTGGAATATTCTAACAAGTAGTCTTGGCTGTTTAAATATTTTAGTGTGGCAACAGGTGATTAATCATCAGGTGTATTTTACCAATCAGGCCGACAACTGTGACATCAGATTGCAAATGACTGTTTTAATCGTGGTACAATATGATACTTTTTTTGTAGTGATTCTGCGATCTTGCTACAAAGGGAGAGTGGGAATCTCATTCATCATCGCTATTCAGATGACGAAGCATTTGACTACTGAAGGGAGTTAGAGTCAGTCCCGCCCTTTACTCCTGCTTCATTGGATTTCCTCTCTTTCATATTCACAGCACTTGGCAGAAATCACATCGCTGCATCACCCGCCACATGCCCTTGCATGTTTTAATCTAACAGTTTGATTCCCTGGTCTGCACTAGTTCTAAACCAGCCGCTAGGCGGCAGTTGAGGCGATGGAGTCGCGATGGAGACTGCAGCTAGGGAGATTCGTGGGAAAGGCCTGTCGCGTGTCCGAATTCACCTCAGAAACTTCTGTTAGCATCTGCTTCGCAAAATTAAAAAAATTAAAATATAGAAATATTCCGCATCGTATTGTAAATCACAGTGTTTAAAATGTAGAAAAAAAGTAGTAGCTTGTAGTCCGGAATTTACGGTGAGTCAGTGCCAGGCGATCCTAATTTTGACGTGTCCAGGCATCAATGGCACTCAATGTGTTAATACAGTGCCTTGCAAAAGTATTGACCTCACTTAAAAAACTCAAAATATTCTCTAAGAATCAACAACATGTGAGAGAGAATGATGAAAAAAACCCAAATGTATTTAACATTTTATATTGTTCCAACAAATAAAAAAAGCTGTTGCACAAATATTGGCTCCTTTGGGTGAATACTTTTTGCAAGTTCCTTTTGCTGCGATCACTGCCTCAGGTCTTTTGAATTACTGTATGATTTTTATTTATTTTTCCATTCTTCCTTACTAAACAGCTCAAGTTCCTTTAGGTGGGCTGTTCATTGTTTGTGCACAGTGTTTTTCATATCTCACAACCTTTATATTGTTAGTTTTAAACCATTTAATTGTAGATTTTCTTTATGTTTAGGGTAGTCGTACTATTGTAAGGTGACCCATTCTCAGGTCCATTGCAGATTCCAACAGATTTTCTGCCAGAATTGCCCTCTCCATCCATCTTCCCATCAACTTTAACGATCCTCCCAGTCCCTGCTAAAGAAAAGCAACCCCAGAGCATGATGGTGCTGTCTCCATTTTTGATAGAGGAGATGGTATTTTAAGGGTAATGTTTAGTGTTACTCTTACTACTAACATAACGTTTTGCATTCAGTCAAAAAGTTCAATTTGGGTCTCATCTCACCAGAGCATTTTGTTCCACATGTTATATTTGTCTCTCCCATGTGGCTTCTTGCAAACGCCAAACGGATCATTTTATGATAGTCTCAAGGAAAGGGGTTTCTTCTTGCCCCTCTCCCATAGAGGAAAGATATATGCAAAATATGACTAATAGTTGTCTTAAACACAAATTGTCCCACCTCAGCTGTGTATGCCTGCAGGTCATCCAATGTGATAACGGGCCTGTTGGTTGCATCTCTGTTTAGTTTTCTCCTGGTTTGGGCCGAAAGATTAGAGGAACATGCAGATCTTGATAAGTTTGCGATGGTTTTATGCTCTCTCCATTTTTATATTATTGTTTGCACAATGCTCTGGGAGATGTATAAATGTTGTAACCCATTTCTGATTAAACATTTTCATAACTATACCCCGGTTCTGCACGGAGCTTTCTTTGGTGTTCATAATGCTGTCTGTTCTCCAGTGTCTTCTTTCACGGACCTCTCAGCCCATCTCATAAGGAGGTGTATTTAAATTGAGACTTAACGACACATAAGTGCACTCTATCATGGTTAGTCATTTAGTTCGACATTAGATCAATTAGGGTACTTCTGGATTTAGGTTGAGCTGAGAGAAACGGGGGCAATCGTTTTGATGGTTGTTTAAGCACCAACTCATCCAGAAAGTAAGAAACAAATGGTCAAAAACAACAATAACACCATGTGAAGCCCAAAACATAAAACAAACCTCAGAAAGCAGGATGAGCTGGAAAATATCCAGAGTGAAAAACGAAGGTCGAAAATGAAAATTAAAGTCCCTATGAAGGGTCTGTCTAATTAGGGACAGGTGTGGGGTAATTGGACACCCATCTTCTAATTACAAACCAATTAAGTGCACTCTGGTGGATGGAGGAGCATCAGACCCAAACAGAAATAATTTGGTTCTACTTCACGATTGTGTCTCACATGTTGTTAATTCTTATAAAATAATTTCAATTTTCTAGCTTTAAGTTTGAAACCTGAAGTGTTGCATTTTGACAAAAAGTTCTTGGTGGGCCAATACTTACATTAGGCACTGTATGTATCAATGCAATCAATAGTAGCACAAAATGGCCGCTGGCCTCAAAAGAAGTCCAAACTCAAATAGGCCACTTCACAGTAAGCCTGATTGGTGGCAGGGTCTACCTTTCCGAGTATCTCTGTGATAGATTGGTTTGTGTTTGCCTGTGTCCGTGGAGCGTATCGTATTGATAGGGCCGTCAACCTCCCAAGCGTTCTGCTAGCAACACTAGCATGGCTAATCAGCGGCGCTCTACTTCTGAAGAAACAGACGACTGCGCTCCCTGAGAGTCGGCGATACACGGCGGCGAGTACATCTCTGCTGCCTTCCGTACGTAAAAGTCACTTTGTGTTGTGTCTGGTTTTTTGAATTTGAGTTTTTGTACTATGAGCAGTTCAAGCGAGCGTTCAGGGCATGACAGTGCCTTGAGACAGGGATCTTGTCATCTCGTTGTGGACAAAGTAAGTCTTGAGTTCTCCTTTTCCTTTCACGTTGATGATGCCTCGACACGAACACATATAGCCTAGCGCAGATAAAATCTCGCTCGTCTCCTCCGTCACCTACAGCCACAAACAGGAAAAAAAAAATATTATTTGTTTTATCAACTACTACTGCAGGGGTGTTAAACCTGCCCGCGAGTCATCGTTGAAAGAGTTGTAAAGATAGTTTGTTTATTATGATAATTATACAAATATTCACATTGTCGTTTTTATTGAATGTACAGACGCTGCCCTACTTACGGACGAGATAGGTTCCGGATGATCGTTCGTAAGTTGAATTTGCTTCAGTGCATATTTTGTATGTTTAAGGTTTATTTAAGTATGTTTAAGGCTTGTATAAGTAACCTGTATTGTTTTGTTCTAAATATGAACATTTAATAAAATAAAATGTTCTATAAAGATAAACAAAGGTGAGTAACTTACTTTTGTAAGATGAGCTTCAACAGTTAGGCGCCTTCTTCCTCCGTGGTAAAAAAGTGGCAGAAAAAAAGCGATCCAACCATTTTCACAACAGCATCAAGCTTCCATATTCCACTTTCATTTCAAAAGAAACGTCTCGTCTCTCCTTTACATTTTACACCAACCATATTGAATGGATGCTCGAGATATTGAACAATAAAAATGTCAAGGGTCATAGCGCGCTGGAGATACGGTATAGAATGTTTACACACCAACTAGGAAGAGGAAGCGGATATCTTCTTCAGGGTGGATGCTGGGTGAAAGATCACTTCAACAGCTGTTAAATTGTGATGTATACATTGAGGACTTTCCTTGATTTGTGGGTGAAAATGTTGAAATATTGTGAGTACGTATTAAATATTTAATAAAGTACTGTCAAACCCCTTGTTTTGGCCCCTGTATGTATTAAGACAGTTCAAGTCAGGTCATGTTTATTTGTATAGCCCTTATTTACAAGAAGTCTTAAAGGGCTTCACAGACCATTGGAGACTACAGACAATTATTACACCATCTTCTGATTGAAAACCTACACGAGGGCAAGGAAAAACTCAAGACCTCAGCATGAGGAAAATGAAGAAGTCATGCGAAGGGACATATATGAATAATGTTGTAAAAAAACAGCTAACTTCTCCTCTAGAGGGGCGTCACAAGAGTTTTCAGACGTTACCGCCGAGTTATGTTTTTAAAGCGCATGCGTATTGGAAAAGGTCAGGTCGACATTTTCCTCTGTGCCCGGCATACTTAAGAATTTCGGTGACCAAGTGGCAACATTTTTAGACATGTTTGATACTTGAGTCCATTTTCCTCCAAGAAGTGCCCACGCATAGCAAAATGCCAATCGCGCAGGGCTTAAAGGATTAAGGTTCTTCCCTCTAAAAGAGGCTTTTACCTGGATTTTCCCCAAAACCCCCGTGGTCTCCATCCTACTAGCCACGTTCACACTGTTCCCCCAGATGTCGTATTGCGGCTTCTGCGCCCCGATGACCCCTGCAATGACCGGCCCGTGATTGATCCCTTGACACAGATCAAAGACACCAAAATCAGTGAGTGCCACACGGTAAATAATATCTCGCACGTTGTACCCTTACCGATCCTGAGCCGGAAGTCGTTGAAGGAATGTTTGTTGATGACGTCGAGTTTCCCGACCAGAGCGAAGGCAAACTCCACCAGGGTGCCCACGTGCGTGTACTGTCGGTCATGCTCCTGTTACAAACATGATAAAACACCAAACAGGCCACATTGAAAAAAAACAGAAGGAAATCATTCCATCATAATAAGGAGTTAACTGGGGTTAAAAAATGTGCCTGTGCGCAATCTGGTCCCGGCGTCAAGTTGAGTCCAGTGGCTGCCATATAGGTACTTCCGATGGTTTTAATTTTCTCCACGCCACTGAACTTTGGCTTTGAGAGCAGCTGAGGACAAGGGGACAGCGTTTCACAACAACAGGAAGTCACAACCAACCATCATCATTACCCCTGTTCCACGTTTACTCTCAAGAAGGTTTTGGAGAGGGGGAAACCAGCTTACCTCATCAAAATCCGCAATGATCTCATTGAGGAGACGGAGGCATTCTAGTCCTTCCTTGTTGACGTCAGATTCTGTGTAAAATTCCTTGAAGTCCGGGATGGAGGCGAATATCACGCACACGGAGTCATACGACTGGTGATAAAGGTCCTAAAAAGAAATTTGAGTTTTTTTAAATGGAGCTCAAGGACAGAAAAAGACACTAATGGATTACGGAGGGACCTGATATAGAGCCCTATGGTTCACCCTAGGAAAGTGGGGACAGTCAAATAATATATCATGCATATTGGATTTTTTTCCCTAACACAAAAAAATCCCAAACCCAGTTCCAGTATGTCCTTTTCCCAATTAAGGAGCATCTTGACACTTAAGTACAATGTGACTAAGAAAAACAATTTTGGGCAAACTCTGAAAAAAAATCTCACGATCTCAGAAAATTAAGCAAATTTTAAAGGGACATTGTGTATAATTTGACCGAATGCTAGAAAGCACAAGGAAGAATCCAAACTACTCGAAGTGACCAAACTGTACCATTTGTTTCTGTTTCTTTATTTTTTCTCTCTTTTACTCTTTCTCCCTTTTTTTGTTTTTTCTCTCCTCTTTGTTTCTTTCTCTATTTCATTCTCTCATTCTCTCTCTCATTCTCTCTCTCATTTTCTATTCCTCTATCTAATTTTCTTTTTCTCTGTCATTCTTTCTTTCTTGTTCATCTTTCTTTCTCTCTCCCTTACTCTCTTGTTCTTTCTCTTTCTGTCCTCTCTCTCATTCTTTCACTTTCCCATTCTCTTTTCACCCTGTCTCTTTACCGTTGTTTCTCTCTTTTTTCACCCACTCTCTTTCCAGTTCACTCTCTCTCTTTCTTTCACTTTTTCACCCGCTCTCTTTGTTTCTTTTCCCTGTTCTCTCTCTGTCTTTCTCCACCCCACCCTTTTTCACCCGCTCTCTTTCTTTATTACCAGCCCCGAGTGCAAATGAGTTTAACACCCATACCTTAAACCAAAAAAATAGTGATCTTTTACAATAAATTATGTGAAATGTTGTCTGGTCCATTGTTCATTAAATTGCCTGCTTTTGTTCTGATTAATTTTGACCCTAGTATTCCTTCTATTATTTTTACCACTCAAAAAAGGTTGAGCAGCAAAGGTGCTACACTGTAAGGAACCAAAATAAGCTGACCTCATTTTTCCAGTTGCGACCCAGGAAGTGCTCAGCCACGTGGGCGGGGAGTACGTTCTCCAGCAGGACTCTGTTGAGGTTCTCCATGGTCTCGATCTCCTCGCATTCCCGCTTGAACTTGTCCCTCCACAGGAAGTCCAACCTACAGTAATATTCATTCTGTTACAGGAGGACACAAAGTAAAGAGACACTGGCGTCATTCCCAGACAGCACTCGGCCATGCATCACATTAGCTGTTTTTTTCCTCTTTTTCGCCTTATTCTCTAGAAGTATTGATAAACTGTGCATACAACAATTGAATTCATTTCCACTACGGTTTATTTAACTCGGGAAACTCATGCAAACTGAAAAGCAATAATTTGCACTTTTCATGTTTGTGTATGTTAAATGTGTTGTCTGTAACTTCAAAATATTCTACTTGGTGAGGCCATCTTCTGTCTGAAATCCTCATTGCAGCCTCTGTCAAGCAGCTTGTTTGGTACGTGCACCCACGTGTCTCTCTTAGATGCGCTTAAATAAACACTTCATTTTTAATCTTTTATGAGGTTTGGGTTGGCATTTGGACTGTATTTGAAACCGCCCTCTTCATACTTTCACAATTTTCATACTTGAATTAAAGAAAATTGCAATCACACACGTAGAATCTTTCTCCTCTCACCCATAACCCCGCTCCGGGGCTGGAACACCAAACGATAAACGCAGATTGGAGCTGTGAAAAAAATATACATAAGAAGCATTTTGAACTCAGTTCGGCCTTGTGAACACATACCTAATTGAGAGCATATTAAAATAAAATAAAAATTGAAGGACACGACAAACTACACCCCTCACTTCTAAATCTGTTAAAAAATGGCTGGACACACAGAAGTGAAGGGTTTTGGATGAAAATGCAGCTAATTGAGCATAAGAGCTAATATTATTACTTGAGGACATTTTGCTGGTCATTCTTCTTCAAAACATGGGAATATATTCTACTATCTCTGGTTTAAACTTTACTTTTTTTCATTCAATATATATGAGAAGGTAATTTTTTTTTTCCTTGATTTGGGTCATTGCTTGTAATTGGGATGGGATTGTGGGTCGTGAACCACTGTCTTGAATGATTTTTAACGAGAAAAGTACTTCGGCTAGTGACAGAGAGGGAGGTCCGCGATTACTCTGCTTGCATATCCAGGAGTTCCAGGCTACCTGGGGCCCAGCCCCCACAAGAGCGTCCGAGAGTAGTTAATGGCTTGAAAGATGTATAAAAAAGGAGATGCTTCTTTTCCCTCCCCTGCGATTCGGGTATGGCGCCAATTTAGCAGACAGGGCGAGTTTAAGCCCCGAGATCTATCTATATCAACGTGCATTATCTCCAAGGGGAGATAAAGAAAGTAGGCCAGTAAAATTGGGGGAGGGGCGGTTTATTTCCAAATGTGTTTTGCACAGCAGCGAGCATGGTTGTAAACCCGTTTTTGTAACCACTGTTAACAAGCGAGTGAGAAATAAATGATTTTAACTAGCAAAAAACAATTTGTTATTACCTGCTTCAAAAAAGTTTCACAAGAAAAGACATCAAAGACACCATAGACATCATAGAAAGAACCGAAATCATGTCCTGACAGGACCTGAGATTATCAATAGCAACTGTTGCTCCACCCGATGACAGTGTGAGTCAATATGGACTCAAATAAAACTCATATAATCATGATAGCAATTGTTAGCACAACAGAATGTTGAACGTCCAAGTTACTATGTGCTTCACACTGAAGGGCTAGGACCTTAGCTCAGCCTTTTGGCTGAGAGTAAGTGTCCCGGCTCCTAGGCTTTGTAGCATATAATGAACTGACCGATAACGGATGATGGATAATGAATAACGAAGATAGATCAATAACCCTTAAAAACCCCAAAACCCCAAGTGAGTAAAAGGGGGCAGGGTTTGTCGGTAGGTCAATTGTGTTTTCTTTGTTTATCTTATTAACTTTCTTTGCCATTCTTTGTCATTGACATTTGAATTATATTACTTTGTGAAAAACACATTTAAGTTGATTCTAAGGTCCTATTGGTGTGTGTATAATTCACATGAAATAGGGTTAGTAAACCAAAATGAACTCAAATTAGGATTTCTCATCCAGCACCTTAAACCAAATGAGAGTGTTTTTTTCTTATTATTCATGTAAAATGTTGTCTATTGTCTTATTCGTGGTTCATTAAACTGCCGGCTCTTGTTCAAATTTACATACCTGTCAACCTCCACGGCTCTGTGCCCTTACAAACTGTCGTATTTTCCCTTACAAAATACTAAATAATCTTACACCACTTTTTTTTTCAAAACCGGTTTATTTATGTAGTTTAACATGTCATATTGTACACGTGTTTCGTTATATCATTCTGTACATATTCATAGTAATAAAATAAAAAAATTAAATAAAAAATAAAATCAGGAACAATTGTTATCAGCGTAACTAAAATATCCACTAATAACACTTTAAATTTAAATTTGTAAATAAAGATATTTTTGGAGGAAAAAAATAGTTGGCATTTCTATTCTGTAAACCAAACCACAATATCAACCATAGATGCTTGTATTTTAAATTGCAAACAGACTATTTAACAGGGACAGAAAAGTATTAAAGCCTTGTGAAGTGATCGGCAACTGTTGGAGGTATGTTGTGCTCTGCGATGAAATGGTAAAACATCACTTCTGGAGCTGTTGAGGAGTCTTCTGGTGTAGTGCCTAATTTCGACCCCCCTTCCCTCTGCCTAATTGCAAAGGTGCTACACTTAGCTTTTATGTGACAAGTTTCAAATATACAGTATATACACTGGATGACACCAAATCCACTTCTAAGGCAGTACTCATGTGTGGTGCGTGAGTGTCTTTCTCACCCGTAACATTTACTACTAAACTACGCGTTTTATCCTCAGTGATTGGAAATGATCGGTTAGCACTCGGGTTAGCAACTTGTAGCCCATTAGCAAGTAAAAAAACAAAACCCTCATTAAGCGTTTTGGGATCAAATCTTATACGCTTGAATTGTAATTGTAATATAATTATGATCCCCTCAGTTATGCCATCAATTTACTAGTTCGGCCCCCGTGAGAGTATTTTTCCTACCATATGGCCCCTGAGCCAAAATGAGTTTGACACCCATGCTCTAAATGGATTGATTGCAAAGAGCTCATCTGTGCTGACGCAGAAACTTTGCAATGCAAATGAACTCAAGTTGGCAATGAAAATGGATTTGCTGCAGCCACAATATCCCAGATAGGTTCATGCACGAGTTGGCATAGCATATAGATTTTTTTTTCTTGTTTGCATGGTATCGACAATTACGTGGGCGTTGTTTGAGTACCAGACAGCAGTTTTTGTCCGTAGACTTCATGCTGAGTAAGCCATTGGATAGGAGGACTATATAAATCCCTTGTTTTTTGCGAGGGTTGTGTTCCAAAAACGTCGCGCGATAATCAAAAGCCACAAATCAAATACCTTTATTTATTTGTTTGTTTATTTATCTATAAATCTATGATACATTTAAACCAAAGAACAACCCCAATTTACAGGCTCAAGTGTTTGTTTAACAAATAGTCAAAATAGAAGTGGGTTGGTGGGTGAAACCCTTTCACTGTTTCTCAGAAGTGATGGTGCCGAATCTTAACCACTGGACAACCAGTGATATCGAATAAATAGTGGAGCAGATCCAGTAATAAAAGTACTGTAGTTCATTAACATTTTTTTATTTAAAATACGACTTTTGTACTGTCAAATTATTAATCATCTCAACTCTATTAAGAAAGCGTTCTACTTTACTTCGCATGATGATTTGTCACCATCATGTCGAGGTTATGGAATGGTAAATAGTAAATGCTCTGCATTTATATAGCGCTTTTCAAGTCGATGAAGACCTCCCAAAGCGCTTTACAATGTGCTTCACACTCACCCATTCACACACACACTCACACACCAATAGGGAGTCATCCATGAAAGGCGCCTACCTGCTTATTGGGTGCATTTGGGAAAATTGCATTTATTTTCCGGTTGGGGATCCAAAATGTTGAAAGAGCCATTTTGGACCCCCCTATTATAATGTATTTTATCTATATTGGAAAATATTTGTTATTCTACATTGTAGGACCTAAAGAAACTATATATTTTTTCATTGTCAAACATTTATTAAAAAGTGCCAGGGAGCCACCGAAGAGCTGCACGTGTCTACGAAGAAACTTTTGTTGACATGATGGCATTTAGAGAAAGTTGAAGTTGAAAAATTTTTTTGTATACAAATTACGTTGGTCAAGCGGTTTTTCTTATGTGTACCGCTCAGACTGCAATAGACATAAGCAGAAATGGGGCGGAGTGACTGTTTGGCCAATAAGAATGCAGAACACATTGCACGATGAAAATGAGCAAAGTAGCAAAACCGCGATAAGTAAACCGCGATACAGCGAGCTATTCATACACCTTCACAATCATGTATTGTTTTGCAGTTGGTGCAGATGGGTCAATCTAGAACAGCACACAGGTAGGACAAACCTAATTATAGACACGTTTTATTTCCAAGACACAACGTTCTCCTCTCATCTGTTGACAGCCGCACAGAATGAGGACGGGCTGAGTTGTGTGGACCAATTTCTGCTCTCCGGGGAGGGTGCCTGCCTTTTTGGTACCCCGATACTCCGGAGGGCGCCCTCCCGCCTCGAACATCTGCTCTTAGGTAAGTTCTGATGGATAGCATTGCCAAATGCGAACTAATAAAAAGTGTGTCAGCCGAGACTTTGGTGTCTCAGTGGCTTTGGTGACGAGGAAAGCGGGTCACAAAAAGCGTTTTCAAAAATACACTAGCTTTCATAAGAAAAAAACATTGGCGGTAATTATAGTTCAAGCAGTGATGGGTTGTCAGAGCCTGCAAGGCCTTCTCTGCTGGCTTAAAAAAAATCTCTGAATCATGTGATGTTAATTATATTTTGTCCATGAATACTTGTCAAATAATTACAAATTGTCTGGCAGCTTCCTGTCATTGCCTTTCCCCTGCTTGTGCTGCTTCCACATCCGTGCTTTCATATTGTAAGCATTAAAACAAACATATTTCAGGCATTACGTGCTGCCAGAGTCAGAAATATACCGGTAGGTCTTCAAAATTAGTTCTGCTGGCCCTGAAGCATAAAATAAGTTTGGATACAGCTTTTGGTTTTGTCAATAAGATTTTGATTTGTTGGACCAGGGCCTCCTAGCAGGCATAAGGAAAAATCAGTGGTTTCACTAACTATGATTGGCGGTAACAGAAGTATTACAACTTCTGTCCAAGTGGCTTTTTCAAACAAAATATGCCAGAAATACGACAGGACAGGCTCAAATTTCAACATTAACTTCGATGGCAATAGAAAATAACTTCCTGATGGAATTGAAACACAAAAATAATCTATACAACTGTAATTAAAATATTTTTGAGGAAAGATGAGAGGATGGATTTTGTGCACAGGTAAAGAGGATTTCTGGTGATTAAAATGTGGATATATTCCTACACAGTGCTTTTATGAGGTTATTATTGATGCTTTTTTGTGTGTCGCAGCTCTAGCTTCAATAAATGATTTATAACCATAAAATGATTATTGAGATTGGATTGATTCAGCCTCCTGAAAGCCTAAGTGTGAAATGCACGGCCCGCCACAGAGTTCAAGTAATGATACAGTCAATGCTAAACTAATTTCGGTAATCCATTATCCACATTTTCTTTCTGATCATATCTGAATGACATTCTAAATGTCAAAAATATTTCGAAAAAAGAAAGAAAACACTGACTGACCTGTCGAGCTAACACCAGCAGTGTGATGAAGAAGATGAAGAGGGACACAGAGCCCATGGTTTTTAGATCCTTAAGGATTCCTGGCCTAGGAAAAACATCAATAAAAGCAAAGTTTCAATTTTCAAATATTTATTCATGGATATTTTTCTTATTGTGAGCGTTTCTTTTTAATAAAAGTTATCAAATCATTTGCAGATGGGATGAAAAGTATTTTTAGAGTAAATCCAACATTTAAAATTTGGTTGCACAAATGTCAACACCTTCTAACAATTTCAATTAAAATAAATGGACGTTTTTTACTACATTGGAAAAAAATAGTTTGCTAACTTCATAATATTTTAATGTATCTGGTAGCGTAAAGAAAATCTTCAAATCTTAATATTTGACCATTAGATGCTGTTGTATTGTGTAGCGCAACCGAAAACGAGGGCCAAAAAGCAAAAGGAAGAATACGAACTACTAAGGCTCAAAATGACCAAACCACACCATTTTTCTTCTCATTGTTTTTGCCCATCCTTTAAAAAAGTTGTTGTTTTTTACCCTGACCAGCAAGATGGCGGACAATTATGTCAGCTTCCTGAAGGTGGGCATCATGTTACGTTAAATCAAATTTATTGATCTATGAGTATCTAAAAAAAAACCTAATTAAAACAAAAAATTGATTTGAATAATAAGCAAAAATACACAGACTATCGTATAAATGTGCAAATACTCGTAGGTGGAGAAATTTGTATTTTTTGATGATTTTGTTCTTTTTTTCCCTTTTTTCTTCTTTTTCTTCTGGCTTTTGATCTTTTTTCCTTTTCTTTTTCTGTTTTCTTCTTTTATTCTATTCTATTTTGTCTTCTTTTGTATTCTTTTATTTCTCCCCTCATGTTTTTCTTTCTTTTTTCCCTGTTTCCATTTTTTTCCATCATCCTTTTATTTTTTCCTCTTTCCTCTTTTCCTTCTATTTTTCTTTTTTCCACAAGAGGCTTGATAGAAAAATGAGATGCAGAATGGTCATATTCGGTCACTTTGAATCTTGCTTGGTTTGTATCCCTTGTAGCACTATTTTGTAGCACATCTAGTGGTCATGCATTTCACAATGCCACTTAAAAGGTTTAGATAAGATGGGGTGAAGTGGAACTGGGCACCTATCTAGAGCCTTGGTGGAATACAAAGCCTTGCTGAAGCTGTCGAGCAGTGAGGCGTGCGTCTGCAGGATGATGACATTGTAGATCACCAACGCAACAAGCATCACCAACATCTTCAGCTCATAGTTGATTCTCAGGAACACCGAGCACGACACCATGCCCAAAATACAGCAGTAGATGAAGTACTGCAGTGGAGGGGGAAAAATGTACACATCACGTATTATTTTGTCTACAATTGGCAGTCAAAATAATACGAATTTAACTACCGGTAACTCATATGTTCATTTACAGATGTGGGAATTCAACATAATGTAACATTCAAGAAGGGGAAAAAAATAGGTACAATGTGCCCTTCGGGATATGAAGATGCAACTCTGGACAGCATTCTCCACTAAAGAAGGTTCCTGGCCTGGGTTTGGGTCGTGGCAAAGTTGGCACCAGTCCATTCCTTGATGTTGTTGGCCCAGTTCTTTGGTCTTCTTCACTTCATGCCCTCTTGAACTGTGCCCCTAAAGAATACTCTTGGTCAGTCCTACTGATCTTTTGACGTGACCATACCACTGCACTTTTCCTCTGTGCAAAGTTGATAACAGTTCTTCATAAGGTCTACCCTTTGATGGTTTTGGGCATTGTTTCGTTTATCACATGGGCTAAGTAGCTGATGCCTGGAAGTTTCCTGTAGCACCGCATCTCCATGGCCTGTATTTTCCTTTCCAGGTTTGCTGAGAGAGTCTATGTCTCGCAAATGTAGAGGAAGATAACCAGTGCCTGCATGAGTATGATCTTTGATTTTACCGCAATGTTCTAGATTCTCCATATCGGTTTAAGTCTAGCAAGAGTGGCTGTGGTCTGAGAAACCCCTGGCCATTATTTTCGGTATGAAGCTCCAGTGTATTTATATTTGGTGACAGGTTCAAACTCTTCATGGTTGATGGTGATGTTTTGGTGATACCTTGGGAGTTGTCAATTACTACTTTTCTTATTTCTGTGCTGATTTCCATTCCATACTGGGCCAATGCTTTGTCTAGGTAATTCACCAGATTCGAGTTCCTGTACTTCTCGCGCCAGTCCGGCAATACCCATAGCAAAATGGAAGTTAGTGACGTTGCTTCCCACAATGCTGACCGTACCTTCATGTTCGTCCAGGGCTTTGGTCATGATCCTCTCAATAAAAATGTGGAATAAAGTTGGAGAGAGAATGTAGCCTTTTCTCACACAGACTGTTGTTTAAAACCATGCTTAAATGGTACCGTTGATCAGTATTGCATTGCTGGCATTGCTATTCAGCTGTTCAATAGTCTGTTGTACTTCGGCAGGTTGGAACCAAAAATACAGCTTGTCATGCTCTGTCAAACGCCTTCTTAACAGCCCCAAAGACACGATAGATGTTTATCTGGTGTTGTTGATGCACCTTCCATCCTTGAAACCTGCCTGTTCTTCGGCTAGGATGATTTTACCCTATGGTGTCAGTCTGTTCAGTAAGACCTCTTGCACAACTTTACTTGCATGGATAATGAGACTGATGGCTCTGTAGTTGGTGTATAGTTAGATCCTAATGTGCACAAGGCAAATAAATTAGACACAGAAATGGAAGTACATGAACTATAATGATTTCTCCTTGCATGTAAGATTCTCGATGCTCGGTTTTCCCTCCAACATGATGACGATTGGAGCAAACGGGGAACTTACTGGTAGATAAAAGTGGCTTTCTCCGGCCGATTGAAGCGGGTGTGTGCTGTTTGTGAGACTTGCTGGGTCCTCCACAAAGAACTACAGGTAATTTCAGAGCAAAATCAATGTATTAGATACTGGAAAATTCCCCAAATCACAAAATAGCTCTTCATTATGTATATTTTTTACTTTATTTTATTGTGGGTGTGTGAATGATAGAAAATTGCTATTATCTTTTCCTTTGAAGTGATTTTATCCCACTTTTGCTAAAATATAGGCGACTGGTGTAGCCTGAATAATACTGGCTTCTTTCATTTAAGGTCGATGTAACGGGTATCTTTATATTGAGGATTTTCTTTGGGGAGGGGGCTATTTAACATGACAGATTACTAACAGAGCCACAAAAATATTGCTTTATTCATCTGCTTATATTAAAATAGATTTGTTAGCTTTACAGTGGGTTCATTTAGGTTCACTAGTCCATGCGTCACTGATAAGTTTATTCTGTTTCTTTCTGTTTTTAATATTGGATACCTGCAAAATAGATTGCATAGGATGCCATGGTGGTTTGTTATTTTGACAATTATTCCTCATGGTTGTTTGCGGTTGTGACTATTATGCACTGTTTAAATCAGTGTCAGTATTGGCCAATGATGTTTCTGTTCTTTGATTCTCACACCTTCAGGGCGGATCTGCTTTTTGTAACCTTGAAGTTTTAATATTAATAAATTAATTTCTAATTAAAAAACAGTCTCAGGGTGAAACCGTGAGAACAGATTTATAATTATGGTTTTTTGGACATTCCTCTGTTCTCCATGCAAGTTCAGAATTCATTGAGCTCTTCTCCCACTTTTTGAATGTCCGTTAAATAAACTCATCATTCGAAGACGGTCTGCTACACGCCTGAGGTTCCCAGATGCGGCTGTCACCATCCAGCCAAGCAAATTATCAGTCATTTAAAACAAATTTGAACATTCGATTAGTCTTGCCCTCAGCTTGTAGCCTATTTTTTCATTTGGCGGTTACATCCGTTTCACACCCCTGGCCTAACAGTACTTTAATTATTTCAACTCAATTAAAAGTGACCACATCAATTGATTTTCTTCTCCAGTGTTAATGAGTGTATTCAGACTATCTCTCATGGTAACTCGATAATACATAGTAAAATGCAGGCGTCAGGCCTAATGGAAATGAATGACCTAAAGTGAGCTAATTGTGACGCATGGCTGAAGCACAAAGCACTGGTTTCTTAGCAAATAGTGATGGGACTCACCCCTTACAATGGAACGCATTCCTGGAACGCACTAGGTTTCTCTGTAACGAGTACTGTAATGCATTATTAATAAAAAGCTGTAGCTTTTCTGCCATTACTACATGGAGCATCACTCATTAAAAGAAGATAATGGTGATGCTCTCTGACTGCTTATTATTCTGCAGGACTCATAATGTCTCTTACTATACCCCAATCTGCTACTTACAATGGATGTGCATCTTTTATATATATATATACCTATAAAGTACAACTAAATACAGTTGTGATGGTGACGTCTCGAGCACAAAGTACGTGGACGCTAAATTTCTCCTCATGGAGATATTCTACCAACCGTATATACTCCAAGCCAAATTTACAATGATAAAATAAAATACTGAAATCAGGGGGTCAGCTTTTGTGCGCATATTTGTTTGTGTGTCCCCAGTAGCAAATGGTAGGCAGCGTGTGGGGAGGGGGACGTGGCTTTTACAGTAATAACAAACTAACTGAAGCACAGAATTTACAGTAGGCGAGTTGAACTCTGGTCCTTTTATGCGTAAAATGTCTTCTGCAATACACCATGACTAGGGAAAAAAAGAAACCAACCCAGACAGCACCTAGAAATGGAACTCTTTGACTGGTTTGGAGCCCAGATACAAAATGGATATGGAGTGTCTCAGCAAAGTGTTTACAATCTTTCTAGATTGCACCGTTTCCACAAGTTGGTGTACACAGTTTCCTCTATTGCTTTAACAATGTGGCTATTTTAAAGGGTTTTATGGGGTTTGCTTTATGTAAGTGTATACTGTACGGTAAGGTGTTTCTAGATACTGTAGTTACTTTTGGAATAACGCGCTACTTTATGGTGTCAATAATCCGGGGTGTAATTTTAGATAAAGTGAGTAGTAACTGTCAGAGTCAAAATTGGTTACTTCCAACATGTAATCTAATACCCTTACTAGTTACCTGTTGAAAATTGTAATCAGTAATGTAATCCGAATATCATATTATTAAAATAATGTAATTTAATTACTTTCAATTACTTTTGGAATACTGTACTCCTATATCAAATATTTTAATAAAAGACAAACTGAATTAAATATAAATACAATTTCAATTATCGTTCAAGGTAAATGAACAATGTAACCTTGAAAAAGGAATATAAGAAACCAAGGTCATGTATTAGAT
Source organism: Urocampus carinirostris (assembly GCF_059441175.1). Classification (NCBI taxonomy): domain Eukaryota; kingdom Metazoa; phylum Chordata; class Actinopteri; order Syngnathiformes; family Syngnathidae; genus Urocampus; species Urocampus carinirostris. The sequence continues at coordinate 11,809,643 of NC_142350.1, read as the reverse complement.
TGTCATCCAACAAAAAAAGTGCTCACATCGTAGAATGTATTAAGCAGAAAAAATAAAACTTTCTATTTCACTCTGTTTTAGTTCATATTGAAACCACATTAAGAAGCCAATATTATTTTAAACACACAAAGTGTTCACTAGCTAAATTTCCCCCAAAATTATGGACGTCCTGTAATCTCTCTCTGTTTCTCTTATATCAGAGATTAGAATTATGATGGACACGATTATTCTATCAGCGCATTATGTACGTACGTATATGTAAATGTGGGAAACACATGAATGAGTGCATGTACTGAATGATGGGTGCTTGAAGTGGGCATTACATTGCATTTAACAATTATTTTCATGTTATAACATTCATACAGGGAGTGCAGAATTATTAGGCAAGTTGTATTTTTGAGGATTAATTTTATTATTGAACAACAACCATGTTCTTAATGAACCCAAAAGTCTCATTAATATCAAAGCTGAATATTTTGGAAGTTGGAGTGGGGCTTTTTTAGTTTTAGCTATTTTAGGAGGATATCTGTGTGTGCAGGTGACTATTACTGTGCATAATTATTAGGCAACTTAACAAAAAACAAATGTATACCCATTTCAATTATTTATTTTCATCAGGGAAACCAATATAACAGCTCAACATTCACAAATATACATTTCTGACATTCAAAAACAAAACAAAAACAAATCAGTGACCAATATAGTCACCTTTCTTTGCAAGGACACTCAAAAGCCTGCCATCCATGGATTCTGTCAGTGCTTTGATCTGTTCACGATCAACATTGCGTGCAGCAGCAACCACAGCCTCCCAGACACTGTTCAGAGAGGTGTACTGTTTTCCCTCCTTGTAAATCTCACATTTGATGAGGGACCACAGGTTCTCTATGGGGTTCAGATCAGGTGAACAAGGAGGCCATGTCATTAGTTTTTCTTCTTTTAGACCCTTTCTTGCCAGCCACGCTGTGGAGTACTTGGATGCGTGTGATGGAGCGTTGTCCTGCATGAAAATCATGTTTTTCTTGAAGGATGCGGACTTCTTCCTGTACCACTGCTTGAAGAAGGTGTCTTCCAGAAACTGGCAGTAGGACTGGGAGTTGAGCTTGAGTCCATCCTCAACCCGAAAAGGCCCCACAAGCTCATCTTTGATGATACCAGCCCATACCAGTACCCCACCTCCACCTTGCTGGTGTCTGAGGCGGACTGGAGCTCTCTGCCCTTTACCGATCCAGCCACGGGCCCATCCATCTGGCCCATCAAGACTCACTCTCATTTCATCAGTCCATAAAACCTTAGAAAAATCCGTCTTGAGATTTTTCTTGGCCCAGTCTTGACGTTTCAGCTTGTGTGTCTTGTTCAGTGGTGGTCGTTTTTCAGCCTTTCTTACCTTGGCCATGTCTCTGAGTATTGCACACCTTGTGCTTTTGGGCACTCCAGTGATGTTGCAGCTCTGAAATATGGCAAAACTGGTGGCAAGTGGCATCTTGGCAGCTGTACGCTTGACTTTTCTCAGTTCACGGGCAGTTATTTTGCGCCTTGGTTTTTCTACACGCTTCTTGCGACCCTGTTGACTATTTTGAATGTAACGCTTGATTGTTCGATGATCACGCTTCAGAAGCTTGGCAATTTTAAGAGTGCTGCATCCCTCTGCAAGATATCTCACTATTTTTGACTTTTCAGAGCCTGTCATGTCCCTCTTCTGACCCATTTTGCCAAAGGAAAGGAAGTTGCCTAATAATTATGCACACCTGATATAGGGTGTTGATGTCATTAGACCACACCCCTTCTCATTACAGAGATGCACATCACCTGATATGCTTAATTGGTAGTAGGCTTTCGAGCCTATACAGCTTGGAGTAAGACAACATGCATAAAGAGGATGATGTGGTCAAAATACTCATTTGCCTAATAATTCTGCACTCCCTGTATGTTCATACTTGTTGATGTTGTTACGTTAGTTGTACTTTAATTATATGCCACTTTTCTGTTAGTTTTGCGAAGCTTTTGGTCATATAGTCATGTCAGGCACCTGGGGCAGCAGCGGGGTCCAGAGAGTGAGCGCACCAGTGTGTGTGTGTGCGTGTGTGTGTGTGTAATGCGAACACGTAAAAGAATACAACGATAAAATCAACGAACATTTTATTTCATCATTACACCCTTAGGTGTGCAACACACTTATGTTTTTAAGAACATTGCACGATTTTGCGGACTTCCTCTTTCTTAGTAATCTACAATGACGTTGTCATCTGCTACGAGTGACCGAGACAATCCGGACAGAGCCAATATGGGCAAAACAAGACTGGTCTTGAAAATGAAAAAAAAAAAAAAAAAAATCCGTACACAATATGAAAACTATCAATAATACAGGGAAAGTGTAGGAATTGACAAGTATGGAAATGTTTAATCATATATTAATATTATAATATTATAATTTTAATGATTTAAGGAAATATGTCCAAAAAAAAATCTTCTAAAAGTAAGATGTTGAAAAATTAAAGGCCAAATTTAAATTTTGAAGATTGTGTTTATTTTAAAGAAGTTTAACTTTCCCCTTTTAAGGAGATCCAACACAGTTTCCAATATGGTTTTGGGAAATTATGTTGATTAAAACTAGGTTCACCTCACATGGAGTACAGTAGTTTTAACTGCATCCTTGCCTTGTATATTTGAGAAAAAACATACCAAGTCCGTGCAACTGTTTTTAGATTATTAAATCATTTAAAGGTGGGATGCGTCATTTGAGGTGTCCTCCCCATGCTGAGGTTTTTGAGTTTTTCCTTGCCGTCATGTAGGTTTTATCAGGGGATGGTGTCATAGTAGTATAAATTCTGTACAGCCCTTTGAAACACATTATAGTTATATATTTTTTTGGTATCCTGTTTACATAACGCCGTTATATGTATTCTGTTACTCCCCAATCCTGGTAACTAAATGATAACGTTGCACGTTAATTGACCAAGGCCAAATGAGAAGTTTGACCACGATTATCGCTACAATGTGCGATGTTCTTACCATGTTAAAGACAGCCATGACGAGGATAAGAGCTGTTGTCATCATAGTGATGACCAATCTCATCCAAGGATTGTTGGTGACGATGAGACGGGAGGAAGTGTTGAACCATGGGAAAAAACATATCGATCCTTTCTGGCCGTGCTGGAGACGCATACAAAAAAAATCGATAAAAATTTTCCTGGTTTTGCGCTGGCAAAAAAAATGCCCTGTTATGTTACAGTAGCAAAATTCAGAACAGCTTAATTTCACACTTGATGGGCGAGAAGGCGCTCCAGGAGAGCATTTAGGTGCATATTACTTTGTTATTTAACAAGGCTGACATTTCTTCACATATACGGATTAATTTGCTTTTAAATGGTGATCGGTTCCTTCTACCAACCCTGAAGTGGTAAAAACAAAAGAAACGAGCCTCCTCTTTTTTTCTCTGTGGTGATCTTCATCCATTTTAAGTGTCTTTTAAGAAGGCCCTCTTTGCTAGACAAATGATTTTCAATTCCTTCAAGCCTCAACTGGCATCCCCCCCCCACACACAGACAGACAGATAAAGAGAGAGAGACAGAGAGACAGGTAAAGAGAGAACAAGAGAGGAGTAGAGAGCGAAAGACAGAGAGAACAAGAGAAAAAGAAAGAAAGAAAAGAAAACAAGGAAGAAAGAGAGAGAACAAGAGAAAAAGAAAATAAGAGAAAAGAAAAAAAAGAAAAAGATAACACAAAAAAGAGAGAACAAAAACACGAAAGTAAGACAAAAAAGAAAAGAACAAAAGACAGAAAAGAAAGAAAAAAAGAAAGAAAGAAAGAAAGATAGAAGAGACAGAAAGAATGAAAGAAAGATAGAAAAGACAGAAAGAAAGAAAGAAAGAAAAAAAGAAGGAAAAGACAAACATAAATAAAGAAAGAAAAGAAAAAGAAAGAAAAGAAAAAGAAAGAAAAGAAAGAAAAGAAAGAAAAGAAAGAAAAGAAAGAAAAGAAAGAAAAGAAAGAAAAGAAAGAAAAGAAAGAAAAGAAAGAAAAGAAAGAAAAGACAGAAATAAAGAAAGAAATAAAGAAAGAAATAAAGAAAGGACAGAAACAAAGACAGAAACAAAGACAGAAACAAAGAAAATCTGCATGGTTGTGGGGAGGACTGCTGCACGTTTTGTGCCTAATTTAAAAAAAAAAAAGGTCTTTTGTATTCCTTAAAAGATGTAAAATAGAGTTTTGACGTCCATAGTCGTCAATGGCACTAAACTCCATCTCTGCCATCGAAAGCCGTGGACGTCAAAGATGCAAACGAGAACACTAGATCTGGAAATGTTTACAATGAACGCTTTAAAAAATGCAAGCAAACCCACCAGAATATGACCAGCGAAGCAAAGAACCAGGATGAGCGCCAGTAGCAAGAAGGCCAGGCCGAAGGATATCCCCAGCAATGCAGTTCTATGGCAAAAGCACAGAAACCAAGATATAAGATTTCGTTATTTCTGATCAAACTTGAAAAAACAAGAAATAGCCAGATTGCCTCAAAATGGACCAAACCAGAACTTGGATCAATGTAGTTCAAATTCCTGGCTTGTTTTGTACAAAACGACACAATTGTTTAAGTTTTCCTAACAAAATAATCCAGTTTAGGTAGTTATTAGGAGTTATTTCAATTCAAAATAAGCCAATTCAATTTTTTTTTTCTGAAATTGACCCAAGTAATGGCTTGGGCCCATGTAGACCCTATTTAGGGTATTTTGGACCCAAATACAGAAACCCCTTTATATTGCGGTTCACCTTTAACGCTCTCCCTGCTTCACCGATTTTCATCATGTGTTCTGCATTTAGTTTAGCTAAACCAGGGGTCGGCAACCTAAAATGTTAGAGGAGCCATATTGGAACCAAAAGAAAGATTATGTCTGGAACTGCAAAAAATTAAAAGCCTTATAGGAAGGAAAAAATACGGTATCTATATATATTTATTAGAAAACATTAAGAAAATTTGTGTCCTCTTTGTTCTTACAGAATCCATATGTTTTTCCATGATCAAACATTTTGGAAAAAACGCCAGGGAGCCACTAGAAAGCAGCAAAGAGCCACACGCAGCTCCAGAGCGGCAGGTTGCCGACCCCTGGACAAAAACAGTCCCTTAGAGACCAGGCATTCGTAAAATATAAACAACTGTTTACATGTACAACACACAGTACTTTTATTTGTATAAATGAATGCTTGGGCCTTTATGGTTTGTTCTTTGGTTTTGATTAATAATTGAGTATTTAACTGTATAATAATTGTAAAAAAGTAAAGGTTTATACTTATATTACCTAACACAACTTCTTTTTTTAAAGTAACTCCCGCAATAAACGAGGGTTCAGTGTACATGCATAGTCATTTACTCTTGGTAAGTGCACTTGTGCATGACTAGCCGGACTTCTAATGATTTTTTGCATCTACTAGTTCTTCTTTTTGCTTGTTAGGATGCAGTTAATCTCAATTGAGTAGGGGGCCGCTTAAGCTAGGATCTTGGTGAGATTAGGGCAAATTTTCCACAAAAACAGCACTGATTAAAAACATTCTGCTGTTCTTAAAGGGGCAGTGTGTAGTGCAACCTAAAATGAGTCAGAGGAAGACTACAAACTACGAAGACTGAAAGTGAACGAAAAGGACATTGTTCTTCCTGTTTTGCCCAGTCTTTCTCAAAGAAAAACAAAAAGAAGGGAAAAATGTTTTTTTCAAGGAAGAAAAAATAGGGGAGGAGAAATAAGATAAAAAAGCAAAAAAGGAAAACAAGAATAAAAAAAGAGGAGGAAAAAAGCAAAAGAAGTAATACAGAGAAAAAGAAAGAAAAAATAAATAAAAAGAAAGGAATCAAAGAGAAAAAAAGACAACCAAAAAGCCAATTTCCTCCCTATTTTTCATTTCTTTATTTTTCCTTTTTATATTTCCTTTTCTCTTGAGTTACTTTTTGTCTTTTCTTTCATCTTATTTCTTTTGTTGTCCTTTTTTCTTTTTCTTTTCCTTTTTTTCTTGTGTTTTACTTTTTGTCTTGATTCTTTTGTTCTTATTTTTGTCCTTTTTTTCTCTTCACATTTCTCTTCTTTTCAAAAGTAACAAGGCGCGTTTTGGTAACTCTGTATTTTGTCTTCCTCAGTTATGTCAAATACCCAATGTCCCTTTAACTTTCATATTAAGGCTGGGGCCTCAAACTATCCTCCTAGGGTTCGCACCCTAAACACACACCGCACAAAAAACTGAAAAACTCTTGCAAAAACACTACCTCATACGAACTTAAATGGTACTCATGTCTATGTTTCTTGCACAATGTTGACTGCACTATGTTTACTGCTCACCTTGCACAATGTTGACTATCGTTTTTTGCACTATGATGACTATTTTTGCACCAAACGCATGTGTTGACTATTTTTTGCACTATGATGACCATTTTTGCACCAAATGCATATTGCACAAACCCTTACGATACCAAACTGTATGTAACATCCTACATTTACACATTTCTTGTGTAAATTTTGTGTAAATTATATCTATAACCTTATCCTCCTTGTTTTATAACCTTATCTTCTTGGGTTTTTTACCTCACTGTGAATGTGTGACACTGGAGTGTCATGCCCAATTTCGTTGTCACAATATGCTAACCCATTTTGTAACAATGACAATAAAGGTATATTCTATTCTATTCTATTCTATTCTATTCTATTTGCCCCCCGGGCTGTGAGTTGAGACCCCCCGAGATAGATCTTACCGTAATCTCTCCATTATCCAAAGCGTTTTAGGGCGTGCTGAAGCCTTTCTTGAGCAGTAATAAGTAGAACTACTAGACTTAGATTTAGCATATGCAACACTAATAGCCTCCTACAGTCCTCTCACACAGACGGCAACCAATCAATGTAATGGAGATTTGTAACGTATTTCTCCTGGCAGTCTATAGAGGGCTCCAAGCTCTGTGCTAAATTATAGTAACACGGCTTCGTTTTTAGCACAGAGCTCGGAGCCCTCTATTCATCAGGGGTAAGCATTCATCAAACGCTTTTGTTCCCGAGTTACTTGAACGCATCAGTAGGTTTGATTTAAGAAAAACCACCATAAAGTGGATGATGTCATGGCACAGAACATCCGACCAGAAGTTAAACATTTTTTTTAATCAAGCGCCAGTTCGATGCTGAGAAAACCTTTCGACCCGCCAAGGCAGTAAATTTGGTCTGGCTCTCCTCTGTGTCGTACTTTGATTTACTCGATCCATAATCACCAGCAGCATGGCGTCATCCCCGTCTCTATTTTAACATCAGGCCAGAGAGTCCTCCCCCCCTCACTGACCACCCCTGGTTTCTTTAATGAATCGACCGGCGCCAAATAGGTTTTGGAACATCAATCGGTCGTCGCAGTCGGAGTTCGTGACGATCGGGGCGGACTTACTTGGGGAGGACGAGGACTTGCACGATGAATATGCAGGAGAAGATGAGGCAGGCGCATGTAATGTAGTACTTGAATGCAGGTAAGGTTGTGGATCTGTACTGTTGAGAGAAAGGAAACATTAACTTGTTTATAAATCCCAATTTACGTACATGTTTAGATGTCGCTTATAGGTTCCAAAAGGGCTCAACCAAATTTCAGGAAAATTAACACTTGTTCTTTGAGTCTGCGTGAGTGCTCTGAGCTAGGTTTTGTGTCAAGGCACTTCTAATGAACACCAACAAAATTGATGAACGTGGTGTTAAGCTACGCCCCCGCCAAGACAGGGGTCCCTGCTGCCGGAGACAATTGACCGGTGCTTGAACGTTGATCATTTGTGGAAAGTCTAAGCCGATACATGTTTGACTCATTGAATTTGTATTCTTGATTTCATCTCCTAATTCTGCCTGAATGTCTGTAAAGTGGGCTTAAAATAGTTCCACAAAAAGTGTGTATCTCTAAACCAGATGGTATCACTTTTCTGTTTCAAATATTGGTACCGCTCAAAGGGGTGTTTCTTTCTTTCTCTGTCTTTGTTCTGCCTAAATAAATGCAATTTGGTGGGGAAAGGGCCCCCCAGAGTTGGTAGCGCGACCAAGGAGATGGACGCAAGACCTCCTCTCCTGGCCCCTCCCCCTCTCCAACTGGCAGTTGAAAAAAAGTCGAATGCTTGGTGTATCTTTTCTAGTGTCATCAACTTGTAAATAGCTGTCCCCACAACATGTAAGAGATCGATTTAGATCCCACAATGTCCTGCTGATCCCTGCCTCTCCTCTTGCTCCTAAACTCCCTCCATGCCGAAGACCATTATCTCCAGCACCACGTTCCCCAACCCCTTCTTAAGATCCTGAAAGTCTTCCTTTGGGCTTTGGATTCCCCATCCACGCGTACACTTGGTATCATTATTTCAATATATCCTGACCTGTGACACCCTGCTCTGAGTCTGGGTGCCTGGCACATTTGGGTAGTTCTACTATTTGAATCATAAAACGTAGTATTCTACTTGGGGGCCGTGGATTGCTGAAACATGTGCGTTAAAATTGGCCATTGCACCGAGCCGGGGTGTGTATACGCGTCACTCATTGGTGGTGAGAGCTGGTGAGGTAGGATGTCTCTTATTTTTCTTATAGCCATTCCCTTTAGGTGGCACTTTTTCACAGCAGAGTGGGAATATTTCTGCAAGATGTTACTGGACCATGGAAGAATACGTATACCGGGCATGAGGGGTTGTTGCGAGTTACGCCGGGACGACTGATTAGTAACAGGAATTTTTTCTCTTTTTCAGGTAGTGACAATTTTCGGCTCGGCTTACTAAGATCCCCAACAACCTCTCCAAAGGAAAATACCCAGCAACAGCAAGCTATTCTGCTTGTCTCAATAATATCAAATACTGTCAAGATTTATCATGAACATATCTCTTAAGTCAGACTTGCGCGAGGTTTTCTATGGCCAATGTGATTCACCAATGTATTACACACAACAAATCGTCTATTAAGTTTGTGTTTTTGGTTAATAGATTTTTGCACTTATACATGTTTGTTAGAATGGAACCACAATCTTATAACTAGATAATAATCAGCAACAATGTGAAGAAAAAGATGGCATTTTTGTACGTGTAATCAGTTGCAGTAGTCATTAAGAAATAGATTGTGGTGCCATACATCTTCTCACTGGAGAGTCTTGCCCCACAAAAACAGACCTTCAATTACATCTGTGTACATGTGCCGTATCCCTGGAAAACAGATTTGAAGCCCGTTTGTCGTTTAGTTTTTTTAATTGGCTGCCGAGCTGTTGCGTTAATTAGTCATCGTGAAGCGGGTTGTCGAGATTTGTCTCCCAAGCAAAAGCAACTTCTAACTACTTGCTCGAAGTGATGTGCCTTGAGGTGTGTGTCTGGTGAGGCACAATTAGATTTACAAATACATTGTTTTTGAGAGCAGGAAACTAACGGTACTCAAAAATCACAAAACTGCTCCATAAAATAAACAAATGCTCGAAAACAACAAAACTGTCTGACTCAAAAAGCAATAAAACAAACCTCAGAAACCAGGATGAACTGGAAAATGTGATGACAAAAAACAAAAGTGGAAATTAGAATCACCCCTCCCTGAATGCTGTCCCAAAATGTCCTTATGAAGGGTGAGGCTAATTAGGGACAAACTAAATGGTGGATGGAGGCGCGCCAGGCCCTAACAGAAATTAATATACATCTTATTCATCATTTGATTGGCAGAGCAAGAAGGCCATACATAATCCGAAGCATTGAAAAATATACACTTTCCTTTATAAAAGAAGTGTATTCGTTACTCCTTTTCAGTAAAAGCATCAATAAAGAGTATTATTAGTATTATTTGTAAATTATTGAAAAAGGTCCATGCCCAGAAAAAAAATACTCTTATTACTGTTATTTCGCAAATACTATCACTAATATATACATAACACCATAGGCGCCGCCGCGAGCGGCAGCCTTTCCAGCAGCTCCATGTTATTTCGCTCTTTTTGTGATTTATTGTTTTAATTGTCTGCTTCTATCTTCGGTGTTTTTCGTCCCGTTTGACAACTACACTTTAGATTACTTTCTATCCTATCGTTATGGGTTTTAACGCACAAAAATGCGTTTATTCGAGGAATCCACTCCTTACCCTGAAGAATTCTTGTGCCGGTGTGATGAAACTGCTTACAAAGCGGGAAGGAGACACGAAGAGCATGCTGGGATTCACGCCAGGTAAAACTCTGGGAGCGGCAAATGGCAACACGTACTGTACTGTATTTCTGACAATGTATCCTGAATTCTTTTGTAACTAGAGGCAATATTTTCCCGTTCAGGTACTCTGTAACCTGAAACTTGTATGTAGAGACATTTGTAAGTAAAGGTACCACTGTATTGCATTGTGTGTTTCACTCTTATTTTGTTTTGAAATCAAGTGGAGCTTGGACACAAATTTTAACTTTTTTCAATTAGGAGTTAAGCTGCTGGTAAAATTGTGTACCAAACACTCAGGGAGAGCAGAACAATCACCCTCTGCCACAAGTCAAGAGAATTGCGTGGCTTACTCTGCATCTTCAAATGCTCAGTACAGTAATACCTTACATACTGATTCTTTTGAATGAAAGTGTCAATAGATTTTGAAGAAAAACAATCATTTTAGAAATTAAGGGTGCTTGGAACAGCAACCTTCCCTACTGCGTATAATGTGTATGCTTAAATAATAATTTCATCAACTTATGTTTGGAATACAAATAAGTTGGGGAGGCAGCGTCAAGAAGAAGGATACCTCTCGTCTCAATAAACTGGCTAGGAAAGCGAGCACTGTTGTGGGCAAAGAGCTGGACAGCCTAACAACAGTAGCTGAGAGACGGGTACTGGAAAAGCTGCGGTCAATCATGGACAATCCATCGCATCCACTACACAGCATTATCTCCAGACAGAAGAGCAGTTTCAGCGACAGACTGCTGTCACTGTCTTGTACTACGGACAGACTGAAGAGATCTTTTCTTCCTCATGCCATGAGGCTCTTTAACTCTACCCGGCAGAGTAAAAGCCCACAGTAAACCACACCACCTACATTGCATATTACCGAATCTTATTGCAATATGTATTCTGTGTAGCACTATTTAGTTATTCTATATAACACGCTACAGTGGGCATTTGCACGTCACACTGGGTATTTGTATATTGTATTCTTTTTGCTTTATTATTGTATTGTTCTCAGCTCAGGGATGCTGCTGGAAATGTGAATTTCCCTTCGGGGATGAATAAAGTATCTATCTATCTATCTATCTATCTATCTATCTATCTATCTATCTATCTATCTATCTATCTATCTATCTATCTATCTATCTATCTATCTATCTATCTATCTATCTATCTATCTATCTATCTATCTATCTATCTATCTAATTGTTTAGTCTATTTATAGTTTCAATGATGACAGCCTCATCTGCCTACCCTGACTGCATGTCACTCTTTGTAAGCACCCACTGAAACCTCAGCATTTATGAGAATGCATACCCCTTGACGGTTTCCCTGTATATTTTACCTTTTTTAAACATTAAAATTGTATACCCTAAACAACAGTTTTTGTTGGATTTTTTTCGTTTTTTTGTTAAACTGATCACGAGATCAGTTTCTATTTCATTCTCTTTCATTCTTTCATTCTCTTCTCTTTTATTTCGGCTCTTCGGTAGCATACAACAACGTTGTCAGAGATTGCTAATATTGTCGCAGTATTCTACATATTCTGACTTGCAGTGAGTAAATAGGTGCCATGTTGTGTTCGTAAAGTTTATTGTGGCTTCATAAGAGGATTTGTAAACATTTAAAAGGGGGGATTGGCTGAGGTTCAGGTATGAGAATGAGACTTTTGAATTGAATCACTTGATAAAGCATTAAAGAACAAGAGAGTATGGACTATCCGGCATGTTTTTGGCCACTATACTAACCTCTTTAATGACCACCATTACACAAGTAGCGAGCAGAACATAGCAATTGATTGACTCTGAGACCAAAGGTGGCTGTTGCTGTTTCATATGCATTGGCTGTACCTCTGCTTCCAGGGCTTTGTTGTGAAAGAACAATGAGACCCTCTGAATGTCCTCTGACTTCAGCCACTGCCTGAAGAAGGATTCATGGTGATTGATTAGAATGTTAAATGTATTTACAACCTTGGAGGGCTTCGAGCCTCGAAGACAGTGCTCACTTTTGTGAGTTGATGCCGTCGATGGTGCGAATCATCCGCTCGTTGAGTTCTTCCTCGAATCTCCTCCTTTGTGACTTGGACCTAAAAGACCAGAAAGACAGGGAGAAACTCATTGGAAGGTACAGATGTCAAACACATTGATACGTTTATTCTGCTTTCTTCTGTTTTTATTATTGGACTTCTGCAAAAGAGATTGAATAGGTGTTATTTTGATTAATATTCCTCACTGTTATTTTGTCTATTAAGCAATGTTTACACATATGTCACTATTGGCCAATCATGTTCCTGTTCTTTGATTTTCAACACTCTTAGGGCTGATCTGCTTTTTGTAACTTATTAGGTTTCATAAAAAAAGGGTTTGGGGTGGAACTTTGGAATAGATTACAATGTTCTTATCTTGAGGATTTTTGTACAGTCCTCTCCTGTTCTACTTTGCGGGTTCAAGATTCATGTCTTCTGTCCTTATTTGGAGTGTCACAAAACTATATTAATACATCAATCAAAACATTGTATATAGCACCTTTCAATTCCAAGTGCTGTATAAATAAATCAATGAACAAGAAGAGAACAAAATGTCCTTCTTTCCCCCAGCCAAGAAGCCGGAATGCCGAATAGTAGAATAAGGGAAATAACCCAAAAATGTAGTTTCTGGGATTAAAATATACATATGTTTTATGTGTGTTTTCTTTTAGAAATGTACACTCATCACACATTCTGTGCCATTGACGATTAATACAGTTAGTTATTTTGACTATCATTGCGCACTGTTGTTTGTTGTTTGGACTATAACATCATTGTTGCTATTGCTTTAGGATGAATCTGCTTTTGTAACCAAGGATATGTAATAAAAAGAACGGGCTCAGAGGAGGCCCTTTGATTGGGGATGGAAATTCCTTATCAGAAGGCTTCTCTCCATGTTCTCCTTGCTAGTGTAAAATCCACAGATGTCTTCTCTCTTTACTTTGAGTGTATACTAATGTTTAAACTTATCAACGATATAGACACCAAACCCCATTCTTCAAATCTAGGGATCTGAATGAGTTCAACATCTCAAGTGTACCCAGCCTAGAAAATGACGATAGCTTACCTTTCCCGTCCCTGAAAGTGATACTGCCCCATTGGAACATCCTTCCGCCCCAAAAAAGAAATACCGTAAAATAAAATATGTATCATAAATGTTGGACAGTTTTACATTTAAATGAAAGTGAGACTGAACTGACCGTGGTGTTGATCTTCCCGTTGTCCGTGCTCATGCTATCTCGGTGGTGGAGGTTGGCGAAGGGCTTGGCGGCTCCCCATGATTCCAAGTAGCGCGTCATTCGGACGGATGCTCTCATCTTGCCGCCATCCAGAGAAGGACGGGAGCGCAATCCAAGCAGAGGGCTATGCTTGTCGGTCTGACACCATTGAAAAAAGAAAAAATATAATTCAATTTAAGGGAGGGCAAAATATTGGTTCTTTTCTTTTATCATTTTGAACAAAACAAGCAGAACGACTTGGCATTGCAAGCCATAATTTGTTGAAACGTGTTCACAAGAAACAAGTAAAACAATCAACATGAAGGTCACAATAGAAGATTGGATTGGGCTGCTTGGAGTGGTCGGTGGTCAGGAGCTGCAGTAAAAAAATTGGCAGCCAGAGGTCATTAGAGACCCCCGAAGAAAGCAGACCACAGAAAAGCAGTGTCACGACCGGAACAAACAGTGGACCCAAATGCGTAACCTTTCACGCAACACTTTTTTCAGGGATCGGGGGGGATCAGGGAGGGATGAAAAAACAGCGATCTGGGCAGGTGGAACAGGAAGCCCCTCGGCCGGTGACAGGTGGTGAGGCGGACAGCCGGGGCCCAGAGAGCAGAGCGTGATGGTGGATCGCAGCAAGTCGGGTAGCCGGGACAGGAGAACAGAGCGTGGTCGTGGATCGGAACAAGTCGGGTGGCAGGGACAAGAGAACGGAGCGTGGTCGTGGATCGCAAGCAAGTCAGGGAACCGGAGACAATCGGGAAGCCAGGATCAAAAGTGTTTGCCTTGCATGAGCTGAAGTACGCTGGACAGGTGAAGCAGGAAGGCCCCGTAGCCGGTGACAGGTTGTTAGGCAGACAGTTCGCTGATGGACTGACAAAGAGTGACCGGAGAGCAAGCACTTAAATAGGGAGGGGGATAATTAGGACATATGTGGTAGCCGGGGCTGAAGGAGTGAGCGCTCGTGAGGGTAGTCAGAGAACTACTGACACGATCATGACAAGCAGATGTTTATCGATTTTGTTGATATTTTTTGAGGATGCCTTGACACGAAACCTGGAGGCTTATGAGAGCCTGTTTGAAAAGGAAATCATACTTTCTCTCACAAATAACGTCATACTCACACATGCACAACTATACTCTTATTTAGACACAAACAGACCCACGCACAAACACTACTATACTCTCTCATACATACACCTACAATCTCATACACACTACTTTACGCTCTCACACATACCACTATACTCTCGTACGTACAGTACTACGCTCTCTCAAACATAATTTTATACTGATTGCAACTTCAGTTTGACATCAAACTGTACAACATATATGCACTGATCAGTGTGCATCGCCATGGTTACCTAAAGTACCCAAAGTAAAACAACACCGAAAGTTGAGGTAAATAAATTGTAAGGGCAATTTTAATGGTGTCTGAGAAAGAATAGTGATGTGTGTATAAGTCTATAGCAGTGTGTGAGTGGCACTATAGTAGTGTGCATGAAAGCGAATAATAATGTGTGTGACGGTCTATGGTAGTATGTGTGTGACAGTATTGTAGTGTGCATGAAAGAGTATAGTAGGTTTTGTGCATTAGCATGATTGTACAGAGTATTATTATAGCCGTGCATGTTTGAGAGTACGGTGTTATATGTGAGAGAAAGTACAATTGACTTCTCAAACAGCCTTTCATACAGGCTCACCTCCACTGAAATTCAATAACAATGGATGCAGAGATGACACATCCAGTCAAACAGTGGACTCGATACGGCCTAGCCCATTCAGAGCTTGTAGAAAGTATAGTCAAAGGCCGTCTTTTTTTAATCTATGACAGGATATTAAAAAGCTCATAAACGTGAATGCGAGGGTGAAAAGTGGAAGCTCTGTCATACTTTACAAAGAGATCATTAAATAGTCATTGCGCTTCTTCTACAGTGCCTTGCAGAAATATTGTCCCCCCCAAGAACTTTTTGACGTATTGCCATATTTCATACTACTTATGGATCGAAAAAACTCGAAAGATTTTCTAAGAATAAACAACATGTGAGACACAATCGTGAAAAAATAAACATTTATTCAATATTTTGTATTGTGATAACTTATAAAATATTGAAAAGTAGGCGTTACAAAAACATTTTCTCTCAATTTTGGTTTCATCTGACCAGAGAATATTGTGCAAAATGTTACTTGTGTCTATTATGCAGGTTCTTGCAAACGCCAAACAGGCTTTTTTATGATATCCTTTCGGAAAGGGATTTATTCTTGCCAATCTTTCATAAAGGGCAGATTTATGCAGAGTACGACTCATAATATTCTTATGTACAGATTGTCTTACCTCAGCTGTGTATGCCTCCAGGTCATCCAACGAGATCACGGGTCTCTTGGTTGCTTCTGTGTCTGGTTTTCTAGCCCATTACAGAACACGTGCATTCAAACTGCGACTTAATGACACACGGGTGCACTTTGTCCATTATTGTCAGTTATTTAGGTCGACATTGGATCATTCAGAGGTCATCAGGGAACTTCCGGAGTCAGTTGGTCAAGCTGAGAGAACAGAGGGCCAGTATTTTTGCAACACTTACTTTTATTTTAATTTTTGTGGTAAATACACTATAAAACGTTGAAATAATTGGGTTCCACTTCATGATTGTGTCTCTTCTATCTTGTTGATTCTTAGAAAATATTTTCAGCTATTTAGCTTTAGGTTGGAGGCCTGAAAAGGGGCATTATGCCAAAAAGTTCTTGGAGGGGCAATACTTTTGATAGGCACAGTACATTTACAGAGTAGTGCTTGGAGACTGGCCCAAGTTTTTTAGTGCACCGTAACATACTTGAACATTAATAAATGCATAAGTGAAACATAATAACACATCTCTTTTATCGAAGAAAGAGTGGTAAAAATCACACATAGGACCTGAATTGGAGAAACAATTCTAAGATTATTTCTCTCCCAATTTTTTTTTTTTTACCTTAGGGTTGATGACCAAGAAGGT
Source organism: Urocampus carinirostris (assembly GCF_059441175.1). Classification (NCBI taxonomy): domain Eukaryota; kingdom Metazoa; phylum Chordata; class Actinopteri; order Syngnathiformes; family Syngnathidae; genus Urocampus; species Urocampus carinirostris. Next base: position 11,793,275 of record NC_142350.1, on the reverse strand, counting down.
GACCACACCATGTTCTTTCAGGTAAGAGTCTCGACTCTGTCCATCCCCTGGCTCCACCTTGTAGGAACCCTTCAGGTACTCGAGAGTCACTGATGAGATGTGCACTCTCCTGCAGAAGACAATCTCACATTTGGATCTTTTACTTTTGAGGTTTTCCTTAAGAAGCGCAATACTGTTTTACCACCTGAAATAAATGTAATGTATTTTTCACAATATAAGGAGTAAAAAATGTCTTTTGTCATATCTATGTCTATAAGGAGTCTGAAATTGATACAAGTATAAATCAAATCAAAGATTTTTCAGTCAGGGGTCACTGAACAAAAATCGCAAAATCACTGCATGAGAAGGACCCGAACCCCGAGTAGTGGTGACGAAAGCAGCGACATTTCACCACTAGACCACAGGTGGTACAGATGACATTTTAAAAGGCATTAGAGTTTTTCTTATGATGACACTACAGGTACAGTATTTTTAGAGTGCAAGAATCACTGATTTGCATAGTGCATTCTGAACGGCCTTAGTGTATGACACCTCTGGTCTGGTGGTAAAGTGTCAGTACTCTCACTGACATCACTTGGGTTGGATTCCCTTGCACTCGATTTTTTATCAACAATGTTTATCAATTGATCAATCATCAAAAAAATCTTTGCAGAAATACTATGATATACCATAAAAACAGGTCATCCAATGTGGTACCCCCTAAGGACGGCTGAAATGCCCACAGACATGGTTTGAAAATAGCTCACCGGTGCTGGTACATTGTTAATTTCAAGTAAAATGATCTTTTGGTGGTTGACTGAATCTATTTAACCCTACTTCAGATAGTTAACTTATTGATACTATCAGTAAACCTCGTACGGTAACGCATAACTGTCATGATTGCTGATTGAGCGCAGCTACGGCGGCTTAATTGGCGCCAACAGCCCGGACAGCTGATTGGCTGTCACTCTCTTTTTAAACCCCCGCCTTCCAAGAGGAAACCGTCCGATCGTTGCGAACCTACAGCTTCCGCTAAGGTAAGCCTTCCGAACCTGACTCCCTGTTTTTTGACTCCTGTACGTTTCCCGGCTTCGACCTGTTTCCGGTTGATCAGTCTCTGCTCCTGCGCCCCGACAACCCAACCTGCTTTTCCCTCTTCGACACCGCTATCGCTCGCCAGAGAAGTGCCATCTCCGCGTCCCGAGCGACCTGCTCCCCACAATCAACGATTACTGGATCGCGGGTGCCAGCTTACGTCTCCCTCACAATAAAACTAAGAAACTAACGCAATTGGGTTCCCGTCTCCGTTCCTGGTTCTGTCACGGTCGCCATGGCGACCAGTCTGCCGCGCCCCCGAACTCAAGCTGAAGCAGATCAGCTGATTGCTGGTCTGCTACTTAAGGCTGGGTTGTGGGTTTGGCGGGCGCTGGCTCATTACACATTCCCCGGTCTGCTATGCCTTGTCCTGTTTTAGTTTTTAAAACATTTTCCGTCTGTTATGCCCTGTCCTGTTGAGTTCGTGCCGGAGGAACTCTGTACCGTTCTGTTCTGATTGTAAGAATGTTTTTGTTTGTCTTGTCCCTGACTTTTGGACAACTTTTATTTTGTTAAATAAAACTTATGGATCGTCACGCAATTGAGTTCTCCCCTCCTGCCTCCGTTCTGGTCCGATCACTCCTTCCACTCCACTCCGCCTCGTGACAGGTTCCTGACAATAACTATAGTTATAGTATGCAATACTAATCTTATCCACTAAATTCTGGGGTATATAGGGGGCAATAGGATATAATGCACACTTTCAAATTTCTGACTAAATGGGTTTTTTTCTGTGTGACTTATAAATCAAAAAATACGGTAGCTATTTGTCTGGCCCTGGTCAGGAAGCCCCACAGGGAACAAAACATTATTTTGCTAGTGCACCATTATACAATGTTGAAATGGCAGAAACTTGACAGTGATGAAAGATCCGAGTTCACCCTTGGCTTCTCAAAACACGAGTTTCGAAACCACCCGTCATATATTGGCAGTTTTTTGCACGTCTACTTGTGCCTAATGCAGCACGACTTGCGTGTCCTACCCAGGCACGCCTCCTGCCTCCATGTGATTGGCAAGCGTCACGTCATGTGACCACACATCGTACTGCCATTTGCGGAGGCCAATCACGCCGCACAGGACATTCCCGGAGTGAACCCCGACCCGCATGTTGATGTCCACCCTGGTGGCATCTCGGACCTTCCTGAACAAAATGTCAAGGGTTAGGAATCGTTGGGCTGGGCTAGTTTTGCATTATGACTGAGGTACAGGGCCGCGTAAAGTATTTGTCCTCTTCCTGAATACTGTGTTTTTTTGCATATTTATAACACATAGGTTCCAGATAATCAAACCGATTTTAATATCACACAGAGGCAACCCAAGGAAATACAAAATGCAAGTTTGAAATGTCGATTGCATTTCTTTAGGCACACTCCAAAAAAATTGATCCAGACCACACCAGCAAGTCCACTTCTGAATGGTTAAAAAAACAATCAAACAAAATTAAAGTTCTAAAGTGGCCAAGTCAAATTCTGGATTTCAATCCAATTAAAAAGCTTTGTGTGAACTTAATGGGCAGTTCATGCTAGAAAACCCTCCAATATGGCAGATTTAAAACAATTTTGCAAAGAGTGGGTCAAAATTCCGCCACAACGTATCGAAAGACTCATTTCCAATTATCGTAAACGCTGACCAACTTGCTTTTAGGTTCTATTACTTAATTATTATTACTTAATTACTTTTTTACATCTAGCTTGATAGGTTTTGATTTATTTTATGTCTTGGTTGTGGAATCAACATTTCCGAATTGCATTTTGTATTTTCTTGAGTTGTCTCTGTGTGATACTAAATTGGTTTGATGATCTGAAACCTTTTGTGAGTGATAAATATGCAAAGATCACAAAAGAGTTGCTCCCTCTATTGTATAATGTCTGAGTATAGTAGTATGTGTGTGACTGCATATTAGTGTTTGTATAAGAGTATATTAATGTATGTGCAAGAGTACAGTTGTGTATAAGAGTATAATGGTAAGTATATTAGTGAATGTGAGAGAGTATAGTAGTGTGTGTATAAAAGTGTAGTAGTATGTGTGAGAGTTAGTAGTGTGCGTATAATCGTATAGTAGTGTGTGTCAGAGACTATAGTTTTATTTGTGAGAGAGTGTAGTAGTGTGTATGAGTGTAGTAGTATGTGTGGGAGTAAAGCAGTGTGTATGAGTGTATAGTAGTATGTGTTTGAGAGTATAGTTTTATGTATGAGAATATAGCAGTGGTGTAAATGAAAATATAGTTGTGTGTGTATGAGGGTATAGAAATATGTGTTTGTGAGTATAATTTTATTTATGAGAGAGTATAGCAGTGGTGTATATGTGAGTGTATAAGTATGCGTGAGAGACTCTTGTAGCCTGTAAGAGAGTATAGTATTGTGTATTCGAGAGTATAGTTTTATGCATAAGAGAGTATAGTAGTGTTTGTGCATGGGTATGACTGAGTTTGAGTAAGAGTATAGTTGTGCATTTTTGGTAGTAAGAAGTTAGATGTGAGAGCAAGTGTGATTTACTTCTCAAACGACTTCTCATATGTTTGTGTGAGTGTGTGTTTGAGGGGTACACATGAGAGGCAAACAGTGAGAGAGACTTGGTATTTTACTTGATGGCCTCACACATATCCAAGCCCATCTTCACACAGTTCCTGGCATGGTGAGGCAGCGATTCTGGAAGACCACACACGCAATAATAACAGTCCCCCAGGATCTTGATGCGCATGCACTCGTTTTCCTATGGAAAGAGAATACGAGAACAGAAATGACATGGCGTGGTTAGAGAATTAAAATGTCAATCCATGTCTTGGTCGGCGTTTTCAACCAGTGTGTCAGGCACACTAGTGTGCCTTAAGACCTTGTCTAAGAATTCTCTTCGCAAGGTGTGTGCCATTGTTCAGTATCTTTGCTTTATTTCAGTGACCAGCCGAGTAACCGCAACTTTCATCCATATCCGTCAGCAATTACTATTTTTTTCCTTTTTTTATACTAATTATCTGCGCTTAAGGGTGTATAGATCAGGGAATTAAATCACTCTTTTGGGTTAAGATTAAACTGTAAACACTAATAAATTAAAATAAATAAAGATGACCAACCAACCATATTAAAAGCTGGAATAACAGAGTGAAGGTATCAAGACAAATTAGACGCAGGTAGGTGTTATCCAGACACTCCTCCCAGGTTGGCGCCCTCTGGGGCAGGGGTGTCTAACTGATTGAAGCTCAGGGGTCTAATTCATGGGGACTGCACTAGTATATTAAAAAGAAAGAGAAAGGCGGAGAAAACAAAGAAAGAAACAAAGCAAGAAAGGGAGAAAAAGATAGAGTGCAAGAGAAAGAAAGACAAAAAAAGAGAAAAAGAAAAAGAGAATGAGAGATTGGAAAAAGAGTGACAGAAAGAGAAAAGACAATGAGAGAGGAAAAAAGAAGAGAGAGAGAGAGAGAAAGAAAGACAGAGAGAGAGAAAGAGTGAAAGAGAAAAAAATGAGAGAGAAAAAAGAGTCAAATTAAATGTATTGGAAAATGTATATATTGGAGTTTATCAATATGCCATACAAATAAATAAAGAATAGACCGTTAATTCAATTATTATTTAAGTATATGTTGGAATTTAGATTATTAAGCAGACATATAAGTATTTGAGTTGTTTGGTTGGAACTTTTAACCACTAAAGTCTTCGGAGCACCATTTCCTGTCGTGCGTCTTGTGCAAGCACAACCTGGTGGCCCCCATCCCTATCGAGGTTAACGAATGTTTCCACTCGGTCTCAAACCGGAGACCTTTCGCGTGTGCTTGATATTTAATCCTTCCAATTGTTCAAACTGGACTACAGTAGTACAGTGTTATTTTAATGACTAGAATTGAGTCATAGTGTTTACTATCTTATTAGATACGATTACTTTTTATGATGTGTGTTCATTTAAGTTAGTTTTGAGAAATATTATAAGATTTTACAAATTAGGACGCTTTATTGGAATGTTAGACTGCTCCTGATCCTTCATTTTTTGTGGTGGGTAGATCATTTCGACTTGCTCATTTTATATGTAGCTCCCATGCTGGAAGTCTGTGAGCATCCGTGCCATAGCAGTTCAATAAAGAGTATGTTTATCAAACGTGTTTCTTTTACACAATTAGCTTGGAAAAGCAAAGTTGAGGAACATTTTAGTGACAATACCTTGGCTATCTGGTCAAACTTTCCAAACAATTCGTTGAGCATGTGCACGAGCTCCCCTGGTGCACAATCGCTCGCCAGTCTCGTGAAGCCCACGATGTCAGCGTACAGAATACTGTGGGAATCAGCAACAAACACAAATCTTCAGAAATTGCATCAATAATCCTCATCCTCCCGGCACAAAGTGCTATTTATGCTAGCTTCAGTATTATGCCCAAGGCAAGTAATTACACAAGTAAATATGAAGCTGGTTGCATGCCCGGTAAGAAGTTCCTGTTTGGAAGGAGAGATGTAAAGGTGTGTTTCCAGTTTCATGCGCTACAGTGCCTTGCAAAAGTATTGCTCCCAAAATCGTTTTGACATTTTGCTATATTTCAGGCTTCATAGTTATAGTTCTTCTTCCTTCTTTTTCCCCGCCTCTACTCCAGTCAATCAGGGCTCTGTTCCCGTATACACACATGCGACTGTGTACGGTAAATGATGCGCCCAACCGATGTGTACTACCCAACAGATGTGTTGCAACACCCGTTGTTGGGAGTCATTAGGTGACCAAACAACCCAATTCCAGCGACTTCCCAGTCTTGGGTGGGCGCCTTACCCCAAGGCCACTGAGCTGGTCTTTAAACTTATGAATAAAAACTCTAAATATTTATATGTGATCGCAAAAACATGTGAGACACAATTGTGAGAAGAAACCAAATTGATTCAACATTTTATATTGGGTTACCAAATAAAGTATTGAAAAGTCGGAATTAAACTGAGTTCATACTTTATGCAACCTCCTTTTGCTGCTCCTTTTTGCAAGAATCTCCCAGTATTTGACTGCGTCCATCTTCCAATCAACTCTAAAGATCTTCCCGGTTGCTGCCGAAGAAAAGGAACCCTGGTGCATGATGCTGCAAACCCCATGTTTGACAGTGGGGATGGAATTTTCAGGGTGACATGCAGTGTTACTCTTACGCGAGATGTAACGCCTGTATACAGCCCCAAAAGTTCAATTTTGGTCTAACTTTCCTATGACCGATTATTATGAGCTGAAAAAGAATATAAAACTGACAAAATCACTATAAAATGAGATGTCGTCCTTCTAAAAGGCACCAATTGCTTGAAAAATGATAATAGATCGAGCAGGCATTATCGCCGTCTACTGTTAAGGAGTGCAATTGTCACTTTGTTTCTTCTTTTTAAAATTATTTTGCCGAGGCAAAGGCCCACCACCCACTAAAAACAGGTTTGCGACCCACTTTTGGGTCCCGAATCACCAGTTGAAAATCACTGGTTTGGATTATCATTATGTAATAGTTGTTTTTTTCCTGGTATGAGTACAGCACTTTGATACAGCTGCAATTGTTTTTCAAGTGCTATACAAAGAAAGTCAAGTTGATTATTGTGCGGGTGTGATTATTTCCAAGCTGCTAGCAAACAATCGCATTCACACACAAGAGTAGAGGACCACTTAAGTACATTGCCGTGTTGTTATGTTGTTGAGGAAATCGAGTTCCCAGAGGACATTCCTTGGAGAGCCTCTCACGATAAGCCAAAAATGATTGTACTCACCTCGGTTTTATACACCAAAAAGGGGCCCGGTATTACAAAGTGACCTCAGTATACAATGAAGGCGGATTTACCCGGGATTTGATATTGTTCCCGGCAACAAAAGGAATAAGAAGATTGAATAAAGAGACCGCATTGTGGAAATGAAAGCAGATCCAAGACATGGTGGTGGGTTGAAGTACAAAAGGAGACAAGATGATGAAGAGCAAAAAGAGGGCGGCATAACGCAACCGAAACATTATAGATTAGTGTTGCTTAACCGGTGGCTCGCGGACCTTTTCCATGGCAAAAAAGAAATGCTGAAAAGAAGAGAAACGGAGGGTCAATTACACTCCTTAACAGCACATGGTGATAATGCAGTGCTCAATCTCTTCCACCTGTTTGAATAATCGGCACGTCATTTTATTATTTTTTGGTTGGTTTTATTTCCCTTTTCCGCCCATAATAATGGGTCCCAAGAAAGTAAGCGAGAAGGAGGCAGTGGAAAACAGTGCCAACAACGATCAAGCCGAAGCAGGAAATGTTTGCAGAATACAAAATAGTGTACTCAGGTCTGTCTTTGAAGCACTGCTGGAAGGAACAGTAAATGGTTTAAAGATGTTATATTTTTAGCTTTCCACCAGTATATTCATGTTTATTAACTACATAATAGTTATTGATGTTTAGGTACACACGATTTTGAATTTCTTTTAGTATGGGGCTATTTAAAAGCAGTTTTATTGGGTTGCGTATAGGTGACGTAGGCTTATGTGCAAGTATACACGGTATTTATCGTTGTTTTGATTTTTGTGGTCATTTTGAAAGTGAAAATATTTTACTATCACTGCTTTAAACTTCACAATTTTTTCATTGTATAGATTTGAGTGGAAAGGTTTTCTTGATTTGGGTTGCGGACTATCATTAGGGTGGATTGGTGGGTCCTGAAGTCAGACCAGTTGAGAACCAATGTTATGGAGGACAAAAATCACCTGACGTTGGTGTGCCTCTGCACATACAGGTTGTGGAAGTTGTTGCCGCTCTCAGTGCGACCGAATTTGGGGCCCTGGAGCCGCTGGATGATCTCAGCTTTCATCACTCGGGCGATGTGAGATGGCAACAGGGACAAAAGTAAACGCTCCTAACAGGGGAGAAAAAAAACGTAGAAAAGTGGCTTGTTATTGCAGTAATAGGTGACAGATTACAAATACAGCCGCCCCTTTACATACAGGTCTATCTATATATCTATCTATCTAACTACGCTGGTCATATCCCTCGAGAAATTCAAAATTTGGAACAAGTCACTCGCAAATTCACCCACGATTACCCAGCATGCTTGCAAAACATGAGTTCTTTCTGCTGTGTGCTTTAAATGAGGTATTTGAAAGTCAGTGTTCTTGACTGGCAGATCCCATTGATAGCATGAGATTGGGCAAAATAGACAGATAGGGTGACAGACAGGTAGAGTAACAATGAGAATATGACAGAGAGAGAGAGAGAGAGAGAGAGAGAGAGAGAGAGAGAGAGAGAGAGAGAGAGAGAGAGAGAGAGAGAGAGAGAGAGAGAGAGAGAGATTCATGATTGCTGATTCAGGGCACCTGTGACTGTCCAATTGGCGCCAACAGCCCTGAGAGCTGAATGGTTCAGAGACTCCTTTTAAACCCCCGGCTTTCAAGAGGAAGCCGTCAGATCGTTGCGAACCGATGCTCCCAGCTAGGCAAGTTCATACCTTCAGACATTTTTCCTGCCCGGTTTTCTCCTACTTGATACCTGTTGCCGACCTGTTTCTGGACCCGTTTTTGCCCTGTTCTGCCATCCCAAAATCCGACCTGTTTTGCCCCGCTTCCTGCCTGATACCTGTTGCCGACCTCGTTTCTGAACTCGATACCGCCCTTGCTCTCCCGTCCCGGCTAATGACCAGTATCCCTGCAGTCTACGATTATCCTCGCTCGACACTTCCGCATTCCAGCCACTTGCTACCCGTGTCCGTCAATCATCGGATCGTGGAAGCAAGACCTGTCCTCCCTCTTTATCAATAAAACTGAGTAAATGAACGCTACTAGGTCCTGTCTCTGTTTCTGGTCCGTGACAGAGAGAGAGAGACAGAGAAAGTGGCCTAGCACATGCACAAATGAAATCTTTCTACTCACATGCTGTTTCAAGTCTTTCCTATGTTCCTTATTATCATACATTACATTATTATTACAATTACTGATGTAATACTTTTCGTATTAATAATCCCGCACAAGCAAATAGAGGATGGTGAAATGTTTTTGTTTGGGATTTCAGTATTCATAACTGTTTGCTTTTTTGTGTGTCTTTGTTTGTATGTTCACCCAAGAAAGGGGGAACGAGTAGAGATATGACCACCATCTTTCACAGGCAGTCAGGCAGGTTATCCTTGATGTGAAAAAAATCCCCCCAAAATGACCCAACACGTTTAGTTTGGTTGACTTACTATTTTTTTACAAGAAACAAGTTCCACTTTCCTAGACCGTAATGACATTCCATATCAACACGGTCCTTTAAAGGCGGTATGGTAGGTTACACCACCATGTAACAACTGCCTGAAGAAACTGACTAGGCATTTCTTTTTCCTGACTCAGCCGCTTTATTGGAAAGACATTCTACTCTCCGAAGCAGAAAACGTTTGGACAGGATCAAAATCTTTCTCAAGTAATCAGTTAGGTCACTCAAGAGGAAATAATGCAAAACAATCCCTTGACCCAGCACTTTACGTTTTGCTGACACAGCAGTTTTTCCAATAGACATTATCCTCCTCCAGGCAAGAACAACATTCGATTTTAACAATTTTTTAAAGATAGAAGGGTTGATTTATTTGTGAAAAAATGCCAAAAGGTTGACTCAGTACGTTTGGTTTTACTGACTCTTTTTTCCAGAACGACATTCTACTCTTATTTAGGCCAAAATTGGAAAATAATTTCACATCTCAATGTGGGTGATGCTCGAATGGCGCACAGCCATTCCAGTTCTTAACAGTGTTCTTTTTATCCTTCTCTTGTTTGATGTAGCAAAAAAATATTTGAGAATGTAGGAAAATTCTTATCTCGTAGAAAACTGATTTGGCCCCACTGAATTAACTCAGGCGACCCGCTAGTAAATTGAATATGTGATGCCTGACATGGAAGCCTCCTTCAAAATTTGTATTGAACACAGAAATATTTGAGCCCCAAGTCTTACTTGTTCGGATCAAATAATTGGGCAGATTTTCAATCAAAAAGCCCACATCACTGTTTGCTGTGCACACGGTTTTTTTCAGGGTGTTTGATGACTCTGTTTTGCAACTGCTTAAAGTGTTGTTCAGGGGGTTCTATTTTGGGTGGGTGTCTTTTTTTTAGTGAAATGCCTGTGAGGTGATTTAGACTGGTCTTTAAAATGTGTACGCGACAGAGACCGAGTAGTTGCCTCAGGTGGTGTGACTCATAAATGCAGCTCAGAGCACAGAGGGTCATTACACTGTTCACTCACAGCACGGACTCATTTCCTAAAACACGGTGGAAAATTATCAAGATTGAGAGGTTGCGGAGCTGCAGGGCTGCACCAAAAATAGACAACTTTACCACCGGTTCCAGCTTCATTTCAAGCATGCTCGATAAACCCCAAAAATTTTGAAGCGTCTTTTTCCAATGACGGCCATTCACAAAACTATTTCAATGGACACTGTATAATATTTGTCTACTCGATGTAACTGTATTGTAGTGTAACCAAAGAGAAGTGCTAAAAAGCACAAGGAACAACACAAACTACGGAGACTTTTTTTTGCCCAGCCTTTCACAAGGTTTTTGTCTTTTGGGGTATGCAAAGCAGCAAGATGGCAAACAATCATGTCAACTCCCTCTAGGTGAGCCTCATGACATTTAAAAAAAACCTATTTGTTGACCTACAAGTATTTTTTAATGCATTCTTATATGATAGTTCATGTATTTAAGCTTATTATTTAAATCAATAATTATTTCTTACTGAATTAGTTTTTTCGTACAATTAAGAGGCGTTAAATAATACACAATATCCCTCTAAGAAACCGTTTCTTAATTATATTCCGTCATGCCTCCCTAGGAAGAAGAAAACCTCTCATGCCCCACTATTTGGGAACCACCGCTTAAAGAATTCAAGGGCCAATTTTTTAACTGTATTTCTTTCAACGTTCATTTTACGGTGATTCTCAAAATGTCCACAACAATCGTTCTTGTGTGGGTGTGTTTTGATTTGTAATAAGAACCTTTTATTTATGTGTGTTCCAACATGCCCAATGTTAGTAGCAATTGCAGTGATTATTTCAATTTGGGACTAAACTTCAAAGTGTGAAGAGACACAAACCATCCAGATTTTCCAAACAGTTCAGCAACAGCATTTTATTTACTTCAGATATCTTAGATTGGGCTTTTAGGCAAATTTTACAGAAACTAAAATGTTTGCATCTCGAGGGTTTTTGTTGAGTCCTCTCCTGTTCTCCTTGCAAGTTCAAGTCATTGATATCTTTTCTTCTTATTTGGAGTGTTTACTTAACTATAAACTTATCACAGTGGTAAATGGAATACTATTTTGGATTTTATGTTGTAATCCATGTACCATGAACAATAAATATGACACATTTTTCACCACTTTTAATTTGAAGCATTCACACAGCCCGGATTTATAAACACACACAAACCGAAATATGATAATTTCCCCAAACATGTTAATGTCTTACCCCAATCCGGCTTGTATATACTGTAGTTTACCCGTGACCCTTTGAGGACCAAACCCTATGGAAAAGGGATGGCGAGGCAGTCCCAAAGGATTGTGCTCTCAATTATTAATCTGAGCTGTATGTGCCTTTTCTCAGGCTCAAACGAATTCTGAATGTCAAGATTTTAATGTCAAGCAAATGTCACTGCTTCTATCCATTAAGGATGTATTTGAGAAAGAACAAAAATAACCTTAACTTAAGTTAATTGCACTGTGGGGCTCAGCAGTTTTCTCAATCTGGATATGACAAAGTGAGCTGGGGAATAATAATAGTACTTTTGAATGTGTTTTTGGACGCTCTTACAAATTGCATACTAATCAAAAAATATGTCCTCTCAATCTTCATTGTTATTTTTTCAAGTGATTCTTTTTTTTTACTTTTTGTATCTTTTTATATTAAGCATTTCATCTATCTGTCGGTCTGTCTATTTATCATTGTAATATTGTTTTAGTGCGTATATAGTAATAGTTGTGGGAGTTCTTCATTCATACGATTTTCATTATTACAGTCATTTAGAACTTCATCCATTAAGTCATATTTATTTGACTTCTTCATTTATTGACTATGTCGTCATTATTTGATTTCTTTATCCGGCCTTTAATGGTCAATTTCTCCATGATCTCCGCCGTGTTTTTTTTAGTCAGAAAATGACCTTGTCTCTTTGCATTGGGAAATTCTACTCTCTTAGTTTCATTTTTACTCAGCAGGCTTAGGACCTCCCTCCGGTATAAAAGAAATTGACGGTCGTATATTGTGCTTTCTGTGAAACCATACCAACTTGTTCTGTACTCACATGCCGGGAATATACAATTCGTCCTTCTTCACCATCTATCTATTTATCTGTTTTGAGATAACTAGCACTAACTATCAAGAGTTATCTGGATCCATCTCAATCTATATAGCTGTATAACAGCTTTGGACAATGAGGCACTCTAAACTTGATACACAAGCATATTTTACCAAGTGGCGCCTCTTCAATCAACAGCTATTTTAAATAAACTGTATGGCTTTTTTTACTCACGGCTGGCTGCAGCCTCTCAGTTGGTTCATGATGTGCGTGCAAGTATGTGCATTTTTTATACTTGCATCTTTCTCCCGGTTTTGGTTGCCGTTTGGACTGTACTTGAAGAAGGTCTCTTATTACCTTTCCCTGTTTTATCGCTACACTAACAAAAAGAAAAAAAAAGAGAAAAAAAAACACTCTGAAGAGCAGGACAACACTCACCAACACTCCCCCGCTACCTCCTACCTAATGTGTCCCGGCCCAAACAGCTTTGCTAAGGGTAAGATAAAAACAGATAGGCACAGTGGAGGTAAAGCATAAAAGCTCTTTGAACTCAGTCCAGCATTGTTAACACATATTTAAAATTAAAAGTTTCAACTTTATCAGGGACACCTGAAACAACGCACCCCACTTTTAAAGGTGCTGTGTGAAATTTTGAATTTTTCAACGCGCTCCTCTGGCTTGTGAAATAATTGCAACCTCTGTCAAGCTCCTTATGTTGCATGTACATACATTTTTTGCACACGCCCAAATAAACATCTTTTTTTAAAAACCTTGAGGGGTTTGTGTTGGCATTTGGACTTTACATGAAACAGGCCTTTTCTAACTTTTGCCGTTTTCATGCTACACTAACACAAAAAAACTGCGGTGACAAGCATAAAGTCACCTTGCATCACCCCCTTCCCTTCCCTCCCACCTAACGTGTTCCACTTCCAGAACAGCTCGGCTAAAAGTAAGATACAAGCAAAGAGGCACTGTATAAAACATGTAAAGGCTCTTTGAACTCATATTTAATAAAGAAACCTTTTTCCTTTCACATTTTCAAGGACACCTCAAACAATGAACTCCATCTTTAAGTCATTAAATGATACAATAAATGAAAAAGCTTTTTTTCTCCTCTGCTTTTTTGTCTCGGAAACGACTAGTGTGTTAGTACCTGCTGGTGTTTCTCAAACTCCAACTTGATAGGCGACTTGATGCAGTTACAGGTGTCCTGGTAGGTCTGCTTGAGGGCAAGGTCCATCAGGTGCTTGTGGTACGCCCCCGCTAAGTTACCGCAGGTGAAGATGATCACGTTGGCCATGATCTGTTCACAAACACCAACACGGCGTTTGAAAAATGGAACACGGAGGTGACGCATGTTTTCCAACTCGCCCGCCTACATGATTACCTTGGAAAAAGTAGACAAGAGTGTACACTTTTCCAGTGCCATGTCAACCCCTGGGCTCTTTAAACTGTGGTCATGCATATCAATGGATTGTTCCTCCAGCTAAGGGAAAATGTTTCTTTAGACACGTTTTGTTGTGCGCGTGTATAACTCCATTATCGCTTTGTAAAAGTCTGACCGTCCGTCAAATTTTCTTCCATCTCAGGGCCTTATATGGCATTTACCGGTACTGTATTTATAAAGACACACCGCATTTGCCCGTGTGCTCTTAATGTCTCAGAAAATGTTTGATTTAGGTAAGTGGGCATGATTCACCATAATTAATTTTGTATTCTAGACAAGATGGGGTGCGTCATTTGAGGTGTCTTTAAAAAGTTGAAAGTAGAATATGTTTTATATTAAATCGGTGTCAATAATGGCCCAAAAGAGTTCAAAATGCCCTTTTTTTCGCCAAGCTTATATGCTTTGATCTTACTTTGAGCACCGCTGTTCCGGGACTCGCAATACATCAGGGAGCAGGAAAGGGGGCAGGAGAAGTGGAGAGTGATTTCATGCTCCTTCCCAGGTTTTTTGTTAGTGTAGCGTGAAAATGGTGAACGGAAGAAAAGGCTGATTTCAAATACAGAGATGGCGGCAAAGAGTAGCAGAATTTTGAAGTTATTGAAGTAAAGATAAAATGAAAATACCTAATGACACTTTAAATGTGGTGTTCGCAATTTGAAACGTTGTCACTCTCTGCTGCCATCTCTTCTCATCTCGCGGCTCATTCATCAAGTACGTGCCTTTCTTAGACGCTCTTTAATAATATCTCCTTTTTCCTTCTTTTTGGGGTTTGGGTTGGCATTTGGACGGTATTTGAAACAGCCTTTTTCTTACTTGCACTGTTTTCAGGCTACACTAACAGATAATCGAATAAATGAGCATGAAATCACTCTCCTCCCCCTTCTCTCACCTTCCCTCTTTCCTGCTTACTAATGTGTTGCGAGTCCCGAACAACTTGGATAAACGTAAGATAGACGCGGTGGATTTTTTTTTTATAAAAACTTGTTGAACTCAGTTAGACATTGTTAACACTTACCTAATAGAGAAAATATTCGACTTCCAACTTTCTGAGGACACCTCAAGCAATGTCATGTTCAAGGGAGCTGTGTGGAATTTGGAACCTTGGTCAGCCTTGGTCAGCTCGTTCATGATGTGCGTAAATGCATTTTTTATATGCACGTGAAACAAATTATTTGTTTTTCATCTTTTTTGCAGGTTCGGGTTGGCGTTTTTACTCTACTTGAAGCAGGCCTTTTCTTACTTTATCAATTTTTAACGTCACTGATAAATATATATGAGTGGGAAAAGCATAACGTCACTTTCCCGCATGGCCCCGAGTCTCCGTTTGTCGAACCTAATGTGTTCCTCCCCAAACAGCTCTGTTTAAAATAAGATAAAAGTACATAGGTGTAGTGGAAAATAAAGCATATAGGCTTTTTGAACCTCAGTTGGGCAATGTTAACACATACTTAATGGAGAGAATATTTACCGTTCGACTCTTTAAGGACACCTCAAACGATGCACCCTTTCATTAAGGGGTACAAAAAGCCTTCTCACCTGCCAGATGAGAGCTTCCAAGTCCTTTGTGGCAGAGGCCAAGCAGACGCTAAGGGTGACTGTGTGCGATAAGCAAGTGACAGCACTAGCCAGGATAGCCCCCCGCATTGAGAATGGCAGCATCGTATACACCACAAACACGATGAACAGGAAGAAGGACACCTGCAAACAATCGGACACATCATGTAGCATCCTTCTTGCTTCTAGTCATAGCAGCAATTGAATATTGACTTTGGATCACTTCATGTGTAGTTGCCAGTAATGAACACAACCATTAAATTAACCTGTGATTTTTTTTTTGTAAATGTCAAATGCCAGTGGCAGCTAGGGATACAGAAATCTTTAACTAACCTAATAATAACTGGTTAATTATTTGTAAATATAAGACTCACATGTGTTGGCAGACCGAGATTTTTTGGGGGGGAAGTGGAGCAAGTCAGGTTCTGTTACAGCAGGGATGTCAAACTCAGTTTGACTCTGGGGCCGGATCTATACTTTCTATTATCTGGCGGGGTCGGATTAGTAAACTTCAAATTCGTACCTTTTTTTTCCAGTATTATGCTTTAAGATTCAGCTTAAATTAGTAACCTACCCTACATATTATAACCATGAACGACAAGGGACCTTTTCTGAACACAACACATTTACATACATGCCATCCCTTTACACGTTACTATTAAAAACACCTACTGCTTTTTTGAAAAAAAAAAAAAATGCTTTTTCAAATGTTAACAACTACCAAAAATGTTGACTCGTGATTATTGTTTTAGTCTACGGCTGCTTTATACGGAATCGAGACGAAGTTTCTGAGCATGAATAAACTGCTCCAACAATCGCATTCGCTTTCCTTTTTGGTAAAATTTTGCCATTGACGCTTATAAACAAGCACACGTTGGTTATTATATATTCTTGAGATGAATTCCATTCCGTGCCTAAAATGACCTCAGCGCATGCAAGGCAAGCACTTTTGACTCTGGCTCCCGTTTTGATCCCGACCTGTTTCCTGTATCGTTCCCCGATCCACGCTCCGTTCTCCTGTCTCTGCTACCTGTATCCTGCCTGATTCTGTCCCCTGTTCCCAGTATCAATCCCCGATCCACGCTCCGTTCTCCTGTCACAGCTACCCGTATCTGGCCTAATTCCGTCTCCTGTTTCCTGAATCGATCCCCGACCTTGCTTCGCTCCCCCCAGGTACTAAACTTGTTCCAATCCATGATCACGTTTCGTTCTCCCGTCCCGGCTACCTGACTTGTTCTGATCCGCAATCATGCTTCGTTCGCCTGTCCCGGCTACCCAACATGACCGGTCCACCTTTACGGCTGTCCGCCTCGCCATCTGTCATCGGCAGTGCGGGCTTTCAGTTCCACCTGTCCAGCGAGCACCAGATCGTTTTCTTTTCCCTTGTCCTTGACCTCCCCTAACCCTTAATAAAGCATTGTGTAAAACATTACGCATTTGGGTCCACTGTTAGTTCCGATCGTAACAATGTAGCTTTACACCTGAACCAACACACCGTGCTATACAGCCTCAACATTGTAGTGGTCTGAGAGAGCATTTGGTTTTATATGAAAAAATAAAATCTTAATATTTTATGGAAAGGACCTAGAGACTCGTGGCCTTTTTTGACGTACTCGGAAATTTAGGGCGGGCCACATTAAATCATCCAATCGGTCGTATTTGGCCTGTATGTTTGACATGCTTGCTTTTCAGTGAAATAAAAAAAAACATAACAAAAGCTCTTTTATCAATGAGTACGATAAAAATGGCCAGATATTAGTTTCTTAGAAGCTCAAATCGTCAGGATTAATCATTTCTAATCCAAAAGATATCTAACTAGTGTTTCATGACCAGTGTGCCAAGAACTTTGTCTAATGTGCTGCAGAAAATTGTCCAAAAATTCGAATAATAATACTTTCTAAGAGAGCTTAATTATTTGTCCTCTGCAGTGATCGTGCAGTCAGGGAAGGCAGTGCCTATCATCAGTAAAATATTTAATTAGAAATATATTAAATGGTCACATTTATTCATTTTTTAATATTATACGCTGAATATTGTTAATGCATTTAGTATGTAACACATACTGTCTTTAACGCTTGTAGATGCATAATAAGGAACACAGTTCTCTCGCCTCACGGCAGAGGGCCATAGTAAGGCCAATAGATCTAATAACAGAAAAATGTAGTAAAATAAAATTTTGATCCACTTACTATTTCAGAATTGTATTCTTTTTTTGTTCTACAAAAACAACATAAAGATATAAAAATAGAGTAGAATCCCAAATTACAGTAAACTTATTAACCAAAATGAATCACTTGCATTACCTCCCAAGCCACGGTAAACAAAAACGAAAGACAACATGAAACTTGAGCTGGGAATGAATTTCTGAAAATATTTGTGACAGACAGTGTGCCTCCAGATTTCTAATTAGAAAAAAATCACTGAACTAAGCTATACCTGTATTTCATGTTTTGACATATGTATAAATACATTAGAATGTAGTAATCTCAATGTCTCATCTCATCTCATCAGCCGTACCGCTTATCCTTATTAGGGTCGCGGGGGGGCTGGAGCCCATCCCAGCCATCTCCGGGCAGTGGGCAGGGGACACCCTGAACTGGTTGCCAGCCAATCGCAGGGCACACAGGGACAGACAACTCATTCGCTCATTCACACCTAGGGACAATTTGGACCGGCCAATTCACCTGAAATGCATGTTTTTGGAACGTGGGAGGAAACCGAAGTGCCTGGAGGAAACCCACGCAAGCACGGGGAGAACATACAAACTCCGCACAGGATGTCTGGAGCTGGATTTGAACCCACGACAGGTTCCCATGACATGAACTGTGCCGCACAAGCGCTAACCACTGCGCCGCCGTGCTGCCCAGTAATCTCAATGTAATACATTTAAAATAAATAGTGTTCCTATGGTCTAGCCGATGAAGAAATGTGTGTCTTAACTAGAAATGTGAAGAAACACTGCTGTAAACGATCACTCTCCTCAAAATGGAACTTTATCATTCTAGTCTTTCTTTGCTGTCCTGCCCACCCTTTCCTGTTGTGATCGTGAACGTTACCGGCATGTCACCGTTCTGACTAGATGAACTCAGACCTCCCCTGTCACGTTCTTCCGTTGTTTTTTTGTTGGGGCATCTGTCGAGGGGTGACAGATACTTGGCGCATGTGATCTTAGTGTGCATGTGCAATCCAAGACAGAGCAGGCGAAGCCAGAGGAAATGTGAAGCCGGGTATATCGGATTGCCCTAGTGTGCAGGCTAGCTTTAATGCTGTTTGTTTAGAATGGTCTTCAGGAGCCCGTCTGCCGCATGCCGGACTATCAGATAACCTCACCTGTCAAAAAAAATCCAAAGAGTGGAGGGTCGTAACACCTTTACCCCTTCCACAAGATTTAGGGTTCCCGGGATAGATCATATCTAAGTAAAGTTCAAATGTTTTAAATATTGACATGAGCAAGGTCAAGAGGGGGGCGTGCCTAAAAAGCTACCCTTACCAAATGTCCTTGGAGTTGGGCGCGTTTAGTCGGGCAAATCAACCTACCTTTGTCAGGACCAGAACAGAAACAGGACCCACTCGCGTAACGTTTCTCACAAGTTTTATTAGAAGAAAGGGAGGGGGTTACGCCCACGATCCGGGGATTTCTGGACGCGGGAAGCAGGTCGCTCTGAACGCGGAAGTGGGACTTCCGTGGCAAGTGATGGCGGTGTCGGGAACGGAAAAAATGGGTCAGTGGCTGGGATAGAAGAGAAAAAACGTGGTCGGGATTAGAAACACGTTGAAAGCCAAGACGGAGAGTGGACGTGGTCGAGATCAAAAACGGATCGTTATTTGGGACGGGAGAGCAGACATGGTCGAGATCAAAACACGTCGTAATTCAGGACGGGAGAGCAGATGTGGATTGTTCCTGAGTCTTCTGTTAGCGTAACAGCAGAGAAAAACATAAGAACAATACACTGAATGTCCCCATCATTATGGTTGTGGCTTTTCTGGGGTGTTATGACTATTACGAGTGATTCGATGGGCCCCGTGTTCACCTAAGGTAATAATTTCAATATGAAGATATTGAAATATTAATGTTGTTGTACTGTAACATCCATTGCAAGGGGATTTACCTCATGTACCGTCCCTTATCAAGGTTTCTTAATTTTCCTCATGCTGAGGTTTTGAGTTTTTCCCTACCCACATCTATGTTTTGGATCAGGGGTGTAATAAAGTCTGTAATAGTCTGTGCAGCCCTTTGAGACTTCTTGTGATTAAGGGCTATACAAATAACGGGACTTGCTTGACTTGAAATGCATGGTAACTTTGAGATATTTTTTTAAGTTTTGCAGCCCCTTGTTTGCCAATGAGCATACTGGTGTAATAGATCCATGACAATACCCAGGGGTGCAACCCCAGTGACTCAGAGGAGCCCGTGTTCAACCAAGGCAACAATGTCAATATGAAGATACCGAAATGCATGGTAAAAGTGATATCTGTGTTTTAAGTTCTGCAGCTCCTAGTTCACCAATGAACATCCTGATTTAATAGATCCGTAACAATGACCAGGCATGCAACCTCAGTGACCCAGAGGAGCCCGTGTTCATCCAGGGAAACAATGTTAATATGAAGGTATTATTATTAGGTTATGACAAAATCCAGGCTCCATTGTCCCACAGCCTCTGGTTCACCAATAGAGCATCCTGGCATCAGAGATCTGTGACATGATTATGATAGGGGTAAATCTTATTGCTTCCGTGTGATACAGAACCCTGCCCACACTGTGTCGCGTGGTAGCAGTTTAGGTGCCCTTGTCGGGTATAGTCGAAATCCCCCGGCCAGGCAGGAGTAGTTTGTCTCCGTTAGCTTGCCTGGGAGAATTTGATTGCATACAATACAGAGCAAAATAGGCATTTTATGTAGGGTTTCCGTTGCCATGGGAACCAAGAAGGATGACGTCGGAAGTGCTTCCTGTGCATAGGGAGTGCTGTGTCCAGTAAATTTGGTAGAATTGATGCTGGCAGTCCAATTACAGGCATGTCAATCTTCCCTCCTTCTGAAAAACCAGCCTAGTGCATTTTACCTCTGCCGCACTCGCGCCTGAATGCTAATTCGCGCCCCAGCACCTCCAGATAGGAGCCCCAGTCGCTGTCACCTGCCTTTGGCTGCTTCCATTACCGCCCACTACCATGTCTGAGATCGCATATCCCGTGTTGAGCTGCCAGAATTCGCCGCTTTCGTACTTTCAATGCCTAACTAAAGACTCAATCTCTACATGGATCAGTTTTGCAGAGGATAGTGATTCTTCTGCTCTTCTCAGTACAACATTCTATGCTTTTGACATTAAAAAGCGGTAGCTGTTAATGCGTGATCTATTTTCGTGTGTAATTCAGAATCCGTATCGACAATGTTATGAAAAAACAACAATATGTGCTTGTTCAAAACTGGCGGGAGCAAACTTTAACCAATACGGAATTCTAATGAGATCCTTGGAGCCGTTTATTCATACGCAGACTTAGTTTCGCTGTAGATTTAAGTAGTAGTCTTTTTTTAAAATTGTATATATATATATATATATATATATATATATATATATATATATATATATATATATATATATATATATATATATATATATATATATATATATATATATATATATATATATATATATATATATATATCATCTCATCTCATTAGCTGCACCGGGGGTGCTGGAACCCATTATATATATATGTTGTTGTTCAAAGTAAAAAAAAAAAAAACCCTAGGCATTTTAGGGGCGAAGAGTGGTAATCCAACACATAAAATAGTAGTGTTTGTTAGGTTTAATGTTGGAAATCTTTAAGCCTGATTGCGTAGGATGCCAGTTCCTTATTTTGACTGTTATTGTACACCATTTATTGTTTTGTCTATTATGTACTCTTGAGATCATTGTCATCTTGCAGTTCTTTGATAGCCACACCCGTTAGGGCGGATCTGCTATTGTAACCTAGGAGATTTAATAAGAAAGGACTCAGGTGAGAGCTTTTAGAACATATTGGAATTTCTTATCTGAACTTTGAGCTCTCTCCCCTGTTCTCCTTGCAAGGACAAAATCCATTTATTTTAAGTATTTACTAAACTAAATGTATCAATTACCAAACGTAGAAAATTATTAATTTACACACTTTTTTATTAAAACTGACGCAAAATCGCGCTCGTTCAAAAACTCCTGCAGCAAACGAAACATTGCTTGCAGCCTAGCATAACAACATGTGGAGTCATCTCCCTCCAAGCATCCGCTCTCCCCCGAGAGGCGGTCTGGCTCAGAAATTGAATAAAACTCCCGACTAAAAGGTTAATGGCGCTCAATGGGAGTTTGTGCTGCACATATGAGACCAAGCCACACTGGCACACTTCGTCTGCTTGACAGCCACAGTTTTGACTGCTTTTGGGTGCGAAACCAACAAGGCTTCATGTTGCTTTACTTGTTTCTGTTCTTTTAGATGGTTGAGTTATTCACTTTTTTTGCATAATCTCATTTAAGGTAAGAGTTTTTTTCTTTTCTATTTTAAAATCGCTGAATGTCATGCAATTATCTTGCCTCATGGCAGAGGGCAACAGTAAGACAAATTATTCTGATTTGGCGCAAACCTCAAGCCACAACAAAAAAGTTATTGATTATATTCGCAAGCAAACACTAAGTCAAGCCATCCTGTAATTTTTTTCTCATACCATGGACTTTTTTTTTTTTACAATTGAGGATTACCTATTCATTGATTATTTCTTTCAAAAGCAGCAGTATGTGACGTATTACTGTGCTGAGCGTCTTCAGATGCAGAGTGAGGCATGCAATTGTCTTGCCTCATGACAGAGGGCCACAGTAAGAACCTAGGATTCTGATTTGGCCCGTAACAATAGGATTTAGTGATAACATTTGCAAGGTAACAGCAAGTCAAGCAATTCAGTATTTTTTTCTAAATTTTTTTATAATGGAGGATTACATATCTATAGACGGTGTAATTCAAAAGGAGCAGGATGAAATGTATTACTCTCCTGATCGTCTGCAGATGCAGAGTGAGGCATTCAATTCTCTTGCCTCATAGCAGAGGCAATAGTGGGACCACAAATACTGATGCTTTTATTCAAAAGGAGAAGCGCATATTTTATGTATTAGATAAGGTGAGACAATAAAGTTGTTTTTTCTATGCTACAGTTTATATATTGCTGTCTTGCTCTGCCAATCAAATGACGAATAAAATGTAGGTTTATTTATCCTCAAATCTGGCTGTGCTTCACCAGACACTAAACTCATCACATGTCACTATTTCATCCCCCTTTCCCCTTTTATATTCTTGGAGAATCAAAGCCTCATATTTCTCGCCATCGAAAGCCAGCCGTCACAATTTTTGTGTATGGAGGGGAGATAGGTGGAGAGAATCAGCTAAAGGATGATTAATAATTCATATTGATTATGCTCCCACAGGTGGCTTATGATAAAAATATCTCCTGTCATGGAGAAACAGACGTAGAATTGTCAAGCAGGGAGGGGGATCGGTGAGTAAAACGGGAAGAGGGCGGTGGAGGCAGGTGGGTCGAGGATGGGATTTGATGAATTTGTGGAGACAAGGTGCGAGATGGAGAAAATAGGATTCCCGAGATGGGAGTCTGGCGCCGAGGACGAATGTGCCTGACTGCTCCCTTGCTTGCATCAGCCCTAATTAAGACTTGTCACATGAGCAATTCATCCAGACACGCATAATGTGGGTGCACTTTCAAAGACTAAGGTGTAAAAACACAACTTGCATGAATGCAGGTGTGTAATTGACGCGTCACAACGGGTTTTTTTCTCTCTCAAATGGTTTTTACCTGATCCCAGGGACTGAGGATCCCACCGGAGAACATGAACAGGTAACCCATGGTGACCAGACACGCCCATATAAGAAGGGAGAAGAGGCGAAGCATTCGCTTGAAAATGGACTCCACACAGACCAGGATGAAGATTGACAGAAAGAGGAAAAGGGCCGTCGGCACTGTGATGAGAAAGGTCAGGTGGTCCTCTGTGTTCTGGAAATAGAGAAGACAATTTTCAATAAGGAGAGGCTATTAATTGATCATAAAAATATTGCTTTATTAAGCTGATCATTTTGAATCTATTTGTTAGCTTTTCCGGAGGTTTTATTAGGTTCACTAGATCAGGGGTGACCAACCGTTTTCATGCTGAGATCTACTTCTTGTTACTAATTAGCACAAAGGCTTGTACTATCTCCATGTATGCCGATCCAGCATGCATCTTGCACCCTGCCACTATGTGCCGGACTGTTTCAGGGCCAATTTCGCAAAATCTGCATCTTAGGTGTGATCTTCTCAGGTAGATCCTGGCCTCTACAGTTCTTGTGCTAATGGCCTGTTCTTGTGCTGCCATGATCAGAGCCTCGGTGCTGTCAGTCCTGCATTTTCCAGTCACTAGAAGGATTTCTTTATGTCAGCCACATCCTCTATCTGACAATGATTAAGTCCATGAATGGGCTTGTCCCTCCAGGTTGTCTGGTCCCCGACCTCTACACTTTCATCAGGCTTCTGCTTCCTGAATCATTCACTTTGTTTTATGTTACCTTGGATTTTGATGTCCCATCTTGGACCGTGGCATCGATGCTGACTAGCCTCAGGACTTGGGTTGGACCCCTCTGTTCATGGTAAGGAGCTTTCTTGTCTTGATGTCAGCAGCTTCTATCTCCTTTCTTAAACAGCTTATGATACCTGCGGGGTGTCTGATGACTAGCGGTGTGTACTTGTTGATGGCTCGAACCTTGTTTTTACCATTCAGGTCAGTTTTCAGAACCTGACTTATTGTAAATATTTGGTTGTGTTTGACTTTCTTGTGGCCTCTTTATTATTAACATTACCCTGTGGGATACCAAGATACTTGTAGCTGTCCTGTATACTATATCACCTAGGTTGCCTACTGGTAGGTTGGTCCATCCATTTAAAAAAAAAAAATCACGTACCTTAATTTGAAAACAACTACCTAATAGGACTGAGAGGTAGAGTCTCACCTACAGTTCATATTTGGAAGGAATTATTTTAAAAAGGAAGCTTTTTCTATTTGTCTGTTTTGAATGGTAAAATAGGTTGTTCCGCAAGAATGGCAGTCAATCAATCATAACAACTATGTCATTTCATTTAGTGTCTGCCACGAGAGCACATACTGGGAAGCAATTTCTTCCAAAGCGAACACAAAAGATCTATGTTTCAGAGGCCTTTGTTCATATACCTGTACAAGGGATAGAAAAGCATCGAATGAATCCTTGGTGATAATAATTAGAGCCATTATTCCAAAACGGAAGACATACAAAAGATGATTGATAACCCTTGGTCAGTCAAACGCTTCTGACAGTGGTCCTGAGAAAAGTAAGCCTCAAAGTACACAGAAAGAAGTTATTGAATATGATGTAAAAGCCCCCGACATTCATCGAATAGCACACTTATTATCATCCATGGCAATTCAAAAAACTCTCTGCCATTCTTTTACTTCGGACTTGACAACTAAACTCAAGTTAACAGCAGAAAAGTGCCCACTTTTTTGCATGCCGATGAGGGCAACTGTTCCTCTCACAATATGACAAAAACTGATGAACAGACTGCACGCAGATCGGTGAACAGACAGACGGTCTGAGCCCGGGAATGTGCTACAGCATCACTTCTGTTCCCTGCGTGGTCAAAGTCAGCAATTTTGACACGCACACATACACTCAGCGTCCAATTAATGCACTTGAAACATTTGGCTAAGCAGAATTTTCGCACCGCCAAATTAACTTCCTTGTGTGAAGCTATCACATGTCAGCAGAGGTGGCGAAAGTACTAAAAATCAGTACTTGGAGGAAAAAAAGGAAGCAGTGATAAAACTCCTAAACTGAACTAAAAGTAAAAACTTCATTATGAATTTTATTGGAATACGTAATAAAAAAATATTAAGCATAAATAGTTGTTCTGATGGCATAAAAGTCTAAGCTAGTTCTAGCTTTTGGTCTTATCTCTTTCACTGTATAATTATGACAAAAATACCAAAACCTTAACTTATTAAACAAACACTGTGCTCCTAAATTTAAAAGGGACGTTGCGTAATATTTGACCACTAATAGCCGCTGCATTGTGTGAAAAACAGAAAACGAGTGCTACAAGAGACTACCACTTATTATTTACCGCCCTTTCAGCCCCAGCTGCCACTCATTCCCTAATTAGCCCTCCTCCTATTTAAGCACGTCATTCACGTCATTTAAGTCTGTCAGCGAACATCAGCGCATGCAAGGCAAGCACTTTTGACTCTGGCTCCTGTTTTGATCCCGACCTGTTTCCACCATTTTTCTTCTTATTTTTTTGCCCAACATTTTTGAGCTCCTTGGGTACCCGTAGCAGCAAGATGTCAAACATTTGTATCAGGTCCCTTTAGGTGAAGCTCATGTTATCTAAAATAAATGCAAATTTCTTCACCTACGAGTATAAAAAATGCACGTTTATATATTAGTTTATGTGTTTTTGCTTGTCATTTAAATCAACCAGTGAAAGCTGTCGGGCCCTGCTGTTGAACAGAAGAGTGTGATATGGCCGCTTTCATGTGTCCTGTTTCATCTGGAGGGACGAAAGCATAATCAACTTGGGTGCCGAGGTGCTTAACGTGTTTGGGTATTGGGGCATTTGGGTTGGCCATGGTCCAAAAACGTTTGTGTGTTTTTTGCTCCTTTTTTCCTTTTTATTTTCTTTGTTTTTGTATGTGTTTGTCTTGCTGTTGGTCAACCCTCTTGAGGGATATGACCAGGGTAGATTGATATATAGATAGATTTAAATCAATAGTTTTTTCCTCATGATTTGCGTTTTTTTATACAACTAGGAGCCACTAATTAATACTCAAGGTCCCTCTAGACTTTTACTGTGAGGTGAAAATCATTTTGAAAGCACGTTATAAGAAAAAGTATTCTCTGTATCTCCCATTTTTTTTGCAATTCAAAATAAAAAAATAAAAATGCCAATTCGTATTTTAATACGCTCAAATGTCATTCCAGTTTCCACCTGGTACGTTGGATTTTGGGCTATATCTTGTACAATCAGGAACAGAATTGAATTAATAATATAGACTAGGGTTGTGTTTAGTCTATCCAATGTGGTCCAAATGTATTCAAAAAATGGACATCGTCATTTTTACCTTGGTTATATGTGGTCCAAATTTAGTCCCCAAAAAGTCATTGTTTACAAGTCTTGAATAAGGCCTTTTTGTCAATTCTTCCTGACTGGGCAGAGAACAGCTGATTATTTCTGTGCTATGTGGATGACTCTGTAAGGTTTTGTTGTCTGGAGCAGTGTTCCCAGCTTTCCACACCGTGATTCTGTAAGCTCTCTACTATGGATCAACAGAAGACCCCAGATGCTTCTGTTTCAGTTTGTTTTTCCTGAGCTGGGAGAGTTTCTCCACCAGGATCTCACGAATAAAGGTGTTAAACGCTGAGCTGAGTCCAGGAAGAGCATCCAGACAAAGCTGCGTCGATACTTCAAGTGGCTTAGCACAGTGTGAAGTGCGCCGTTTATGGCATCACTAGTTTAGCGGCTTGGCCTGCATGGCAATCTATTCGGGTCTAGAGTGAAGGTTAGGGAATCTTTGATGCGCTGTAACACCAACCTCTTAAAGTACTTCAGGATATCAGGTGTAAATGCAACAGGCCTGTAGTTGAGTGACTGGTTGACGATTGCATTGAAAGGTTTTGGTGTAGAGGATACATGCCTAGTTGTGCCTCCAGTGATTAATTCAACAAACTTGGCGAGAATAGCTGAGGCCCCAAAACTGGAATGAGTGCAAAGATGAAGTTTTCTTAAGTGTATTGGCGTAACACAGCTTCCTTCCGTAACGTAGTATGAGTCACGGTCTGGCACCGGGTTCCCGCGGGATTCGACTAATGACGCCACTGCGCTCTTTTCTAGTTCAAGTGCAAAAAGGAGTTGAGATGAGAATGAAAGTGAGCCTCCACGCTTTCAAAGTAAATTTCGATAAAGCGAACCTTTTTGTGCAAATGTCTGCATTATGTACATTTCTGAGTGGAACCTCTTTACTCACCCCACCAATATGGCTCTTGAGAGTATTTCCATTTGCTCTACAAACTAGGTCAAGAAGTAGGTCATAAATTTGCATTCCATCAAACTAATAGCACAAGTGCTCCAGTAATATTGAACTCAAATGACTATGAACTATTTCAAATACTTTCATACTTGGTATTTTGATTGTTGGACTATGTAAAAGACACAGCCATCCATGGTAAATAACAAAGGTAGAATTTTGACATTTTGACTCGTTTGTTGTGTTTGAATGCCCCTAGGGGAGAATTTCAAATGTTAAAGTGTGAGTAGATGAATGGTTCAAGTGGTCGAATAGAAAGATACGAGAGTCGTGTTAACAAAGGTAGCATCAACCCCTAACCTGAAGCTCTTTTTTGTGGCTAGCTAAATAGTAATTAATGCCATTTTTTAAGAATTAAAAGTAATAAGATGCAGAAAAATATTAATTTAAAGGAACAATATGTATTATTTAGTGCCTTCTAGTGGTAAAAAAATGTTCTATAACTGAAAAAAACAAAACAAATATTCATTTAAATAATAAAAGAAAATAACCCCCAGACAGACACGTTGAAAGTTTAGTAGACACTCAAAAAAGAGATATAATATCAATGGATTTTGAACCTGCAAGAAAAACAGTATAGAACCCAAACGTCAAGAAATTCCAACCTCTACTAAAAGACCCCCCCTAGCCTTTTATTTTCTATTAAATCTCCCAGGTGAAAAACACAGATCTACCCCAAAACGTGTGGAATCAGTGCAGTTCTATTCTATTCTAAATATTAACCTCAGGAAAAGATGTTGGCAACCCAATTTATATGTATAAATATATATAAATATATATATATATATATATATATATATATATATATATATATATATATATCTTAACTTTGTGTTTGGCCATATAGTTATAATTTGCCGTTATTTTTGAAAAACCGCCAGGGAGAGTCATTTTGGAGCCGCATGCAGGTCCAGAGCCTTTTGTTTCTGATCCCTTTTGTAACCCCACATTTCAGTGCAATCACCGATTGAAGTCAAAGTTTAGAATCAGCATTATAAAATAAATAGATAAATAATTATACTACAGGAACACAACAATAATTTATCATCTCAAAATACATTATTTTGCGTTCTTCCTAGTGAAATGACAGCATAGGGAATCTGCAGATCAATAGGAACAAATCTTTAAAAGTAGATGCGTGTACTAATAATCCTACAGTGTTCCAATTATCAGCATGAGGTCAATTCAATATAAAAAGCTGAACTAAATGTTGAACGTGGGGGGGTTTGAGTTTTGAGTGGTGTCCATCTCTATTGATTTGTCAAAGTGTGCCGCCCACAAACACTATTCAATGAACATGGCAACCTGTTGAGAGTATAATTGGACTCTGCATGTCAACAAATCCAACAATTTGAAAGAATTTATTTTTGTCCTGAAAAGTGCAGATAACGTGGAAAAGGAAATGAGACATTTCCTTGGACAAGCACACCCAAACGACAGGCACGTACTGCCAGTGTTCATTCATTTTTGGAGCATTTGCGCCGCCTTGGTAAACTTTCTGAGGAATTGCTGATTAAGAAAATATATACAGTATACACACTACCGTTCAAAAATATGGGGTGATCCAGATAATTTTGTGTGTTCCAAAAAGTCAGACTTTTATGTAACGAATGAGTTGTCCACTGGCCTTATTATTTTGCCCATGTCAATCTCTTCTTTTTGTTTCTTTTTCTTTGCCAATCTACCTTGAAGGCCATCATATCTGACCTCTTCACTGTAGATGCTGACACTGGTGCTTTGCAGGTACCATCTAGCCAAGCTGCTATCTGATAATCTGTAAGGCATCCATTTGTCAAATTAGAGACTTTAATGTACTGGCCCTCTTGCTTGGTTGTGGAGATGGGCCTCACAATGCTCTTTGTATTGGTTGGAGCCTATTTGTTGTATTCTCTGAAGAGAGTAGTACACACTGTTGTAGGAGAACTTCAGTTTCTTGACAATTTCTTGCATGGTGTACCCTTATTTTCTAAAAACATAATAGACTATTGAATTTTCATACGAAAGTTTTTCTGGCCAATCTGAAAGTTTAATCGCACCTACAAATGTGATGCTCCGGATACAGTACTAGCTCATAGGAAGGTCAGCCCAATAGTTTCTCTAGCCAGCTGTTTTTTTCAGCATTGCTGATATTAATGCACAAGGTTTTTTGAATCATCCACTAGCCTTCTAACAAAATTAGCAAACACAATGTACTAATAGAACACCGGAGTGCTGGTTTCTGGAAATGGGCCTCTCTGCACCTATGTAGATATTGTGTTTAAAACAGACATTTGCAGCGAATATAGTCAATGTTACGTACTAATTGTATGAATAACATTCACGATATCATGTGAAATGGAGCGATTTTGGAAACGAGAATCCATAAATTGTGAAGTTAAGAAAGAAAGAACTTCAACAATGAATAAATATAACAATTTAATACATTTTTAATTTTATATTTTTATGATGACCAGAGAGGTACAGCCTCATCTGCCTCCCCTGACTGCGCATCACCGAAACTAAAAAAAATACAATTCTGACCCTACTGGCAGACAATTTTGCACAGTTAAAAGTGTATTTTTTTATTAAAGATATTTCATCGTTTTTTTCTGAAATCAAAACATGTGATATAAAACAAGCAAACTAACCTAGAAGTTGGTACTTTTTTGCTGAATATAAGAAATATTTCCTCACAAGATTAGAAAATAAACTAAAATATGAAAAACAATCGAATATAGCTCCTTTTTAAGTATACATTTAGTCATTTTACAAGAAAAACAAGATTAAACATGTTCAAATATGAAAAAAAGGATATTTAAAACAGCCAGCATTTCCTGCCCATGAGTTAAGAATTCATTTTTTCTTGTGCATAAACATTATAGAGAAACTATACTGCCACAAATCTATTTCCCCTAACCTTTTTCCAACCACTGACTCTGCTAAAACCTCGAAAGACCCACAACTTATTCACAAGAAGTGCCCAGACCTTTCATGTGTATAATAAAGATTTGAAACCCCAATATGTTCATTTGTAATCAAAAGATTAATGATTCATATATGTATCATGTTTCATGCCAGAGAATGGATTTAATTGTGTGAAAATTTGCCTATTATCAACAATTATTATAATCAACCATTCGGAGAACTATATTTTGAAAAGCATCGACAGAACTTAAACTAGTCACAGGATACATCTGCGGTGACTGACGTCACCCGGCTTTAAAAGAGAGAAGCGAATACCTTTCTCGCTCTTTTTCTTCACACGCGCTCGAGTGGGAGGCCTCGCCGGCCTGTGCCCCCTCCGGACAATGGTGACCAAGAAGGCCGAAATCCACTTATTGGTCGCCTTAGCCAGGAAACATGGCAAAACCCAGCCATGTATCTCCCATGTATGCACAATGAAATTGACTAAATGGATGTAGAGACTTTCATGAGGATGAGGGTGGTTTATATAAGGCCACCCCCTACCACCTGTATTTTCCCTTATATAATGCTTTGTCTAACCCAAAGGTAGGCAAAATAGGATTTCACAACAAACTGTTTTGGTGCTGGGTATGAATATCATTATGAAACGCTACGAAAAAAATCCCTGATCATTTAAATGAGTTGATTATCTTAAAACCGGGTTTATTGATGAGTACTGTTAACCTGTTACATAATTCTTTCCCCCTACCCCCTTGCTAACACCACGAGTGTTTGTGTTAACAACGTTTTTATTCATTTGTTTGATTCAATTTTCCTTGTCATGTCAATAAAACGTAGTTTGTCAGAATCAAACCATGTCGATTATGTGTTTGAGGGTCTATTTTAGTTTTCTTGTTTGACAGAAATGCAAAATTCGATCATTTATAGTTAAAATACAATATGTTTATGTTTTATATATGTTAAGAGTATCACTTCCTTTGTGATAAATGCTAAACACAAAATGAGGCTATTTAAACCAATTTGTGTGGGAAAACATGAGCGTTACGGGGTGGCCAAAAGCGGTAACTACAGAATTAGATTCTGAATATAATTATAAAAATATAATTTATTTAAATTTTCTCAACAACAGTCTTACTCCATTGGCAGAAAATTGTGCTAAATTTAAGTGTATTTTTTCTTTTTTCAAGATACTTTTTGATGTTTATGATTGAAATAAATGAAATGAAATCAAATAAAACAAGCAGGATTGCCTTATCTAGTAGACATAAGATAATTTTGCTTATTTGAAGAAACATTTTTGCGTAAGATTAAAAAAAAATACTCAGTAAATCAAGAGATGAGACATTTTCTTTCCACCAAGATTCCATTTTCTTACTTTAAAATTATACTTATGAAGCACTATGCTATTGATCTAGTTGGAAAAACAAGAATCGATTGTTTTTTTTTCTACGGAGGAAAAAGATCATTATGGAGGTGACATTACTACAAGTGCACCTCAGTAATGATGCACACGCCACAAGAGATAAAATAACAAAACACAAGTGTGCATGCTTTTGTGTGTAATTCCAATTTAAAAAGGGGGGAAAAAATCACTTCATGAACAATGCCTCGTGTTTACGGTCCTAACAATAGCTTTCGCTTGACAAAAGCATCGACGCCTGCGTAGCCGTGAACTGCGCTCTTGCAATCCACTTGGAAACTGTCGTTTATAAAGCGGCACTTCACAATTTTTTTAGCTGGCTGCACATTAGAATTACACACTCTATGGGCTGTACTAATGTTTTAGTTTTGTTATGAAAAAGAAAAATAGACATCCGTCTATCGATTATATAAACTGTGCCAACTCTCGTAAATGTTTTTTTCCCAGTTAAAGCTTTGGGTAAAATCCAGTTTAATATTTGAAACTGCTTCAACTCTACAAAGGACTTTTTGGAAGGGGAATAAGAAAATGCTAATTTTCACAAGGAGTAATTATGAACAAGATCTTCACTTTATTTGTTTTATTTTTTGCTGTGTAATCCGAAACAGCTTCATCAAACAAAATACGTTATTAAATATACTGCCCTACCTCATGAGCAAATCATTAGTATAAAAAAAGAAAAATATAGTAATCTGCTGCCACTTACTGGTATGGATTATTGTTACAGTTACTCGGCTGATCACTAGAAGAAAACACAAGTAGTAAACAATGGCAAGCTTTTTTTTTTCTCGGATAATATTTTAGGATTTTTGTTGTTGTTGCACACGAGACAAGGTGTCACGGCACACTAGTAGAAAAACACTAGTTTAATTTAACCTAACTTGATTATTTTCCGGCAATTACTTGTCAGCTTTGTAGAAAACTCATTATGATCTTTAAATACCCAGTGTGTAATATTTGACCACCAGATGGCACTGTGATGTCCGGTGCGAGCTAAGGCCTGTGTCACAGAGTACAGCGTGGCGGCTGGATGAAAGACGACCTTAAAGTGGATTCCACTGTGTAAAAGAAATACAAAAATCTTGACCTATGATTTTTTTATAAAAATAACATAGGTATGATATGTATTTTAGCCTAGAATTCAAATCAATGTTTTAATTACTGAATAAAAGATATTTATACCACTAGGAGGCCCTAAATATGACACACTTTCCCTTTAATATTCTCCCTTCAACAATAAAAGACCAGATGGTTCTCCATTGAATAATTGAAATTTTCCCTGGCAAATCGGATTATTGCCTGCATTTAAATGTACTCACTGTCGTCTTAAAACAATGTGTCAATGTCAAACTAGGAAAGTTTTTTAATTTCTGCATTCAAAATGTTCGATAATAAAACAAAAGCAGGAAAATGATGTTTAAGTCACCTGTTTGAAAATGTATCGTATTATTTTGTATTTTTGTGAACAGGCGTTCGTGTGTCGAAGGGATCTGTGCATCATAAATAACTTGCCAATAACTGATTATGACTAGTTGAGAAAGACAGACTATTTTTCAGTTGGTGTCTATAATTTTGAACATTTCACCACGCCGGACACGTTTTGTCTGAAAAGTAGGGAGACAGTTATGAGGAGAGCAAAAAGACCATTAAGGAAAGGTTTGAAATATATAAAACACACTTTCTACGTTAATAGTGGGTAAAAAAATATATGTTTTCTGATTTTGATATTTTAATAAAGAAATTCCTGTTTTGCTCGATGGAAACTAAAGAGTACAAAAATATGATTAAAAAAATGTTTTTTTAATATTGCCATTTTATATATGGTTAAATTATGCATTCTTCCACAAACACATAATTCTGATATGAAACAAAAGGACATCTTTGTGTCATGATTGCCCTATTTGGATCACCTGTGGCAGCTTGATTGGCGCCAACAGCCCGGACAAGCTGATTGGTGGCCAAACCCTTCTTAAGCCCCTGTCTTCAGTTCAGACTTTGTCAGATCGTTGTGAGCTGTTGTGTTTCACTCAGTGAGCATTCCCGTCCGATTCCGTCCCTGTTTAACCTGTTTTCTGCTGGATCCCCGTTTTCGACCCATTTCTGAACCTAACTACGCCTGTTCTGCCTCCCGCCTGCCTACGACCACTATTACGAACTCGACATCGCCTCTGATCTCCAGCCCTGGTCAAATGACGTGCCATTCCCGCCTGCCTTCTTCTGACACGGAAGTGTCACCCCCGCCTTGCTCTCCGCCAGTCCTCGGATCAAGCAATCAAGCAAGCCTTACTCTCACTCTCTTTCAATAAAATCTGAGTAACGCATGCAATTGAGTCCTGTGTCCGTTCTGGTATGTGACACTTTGTACTTTGAACGTTTTCTGTGTAGGGCTTACAGAATTGTGAAGTGTTTCCAAGTGCCCTTCAAGCGGTGGAGCTACATCAACCGAAATACGTGTTTACATCAATCCACCACGGATGACACCACCCCCAAAATTTGTTCTATTCTTCAAGAGGATAACACATTCCACGGTCAGAGGCTCAAGTTCATTCAACTTTTGAAAAGTCGTGCGTTATCACGAGAGCTGATGCTTGACAGAGGGATTCCTTTCCCAGCAGAATTCATTCCCAACAGCACAGAGGTTGTTGGCTGGGCGGCTTTACGTGGAACAACATGGTGGGCAATAGTCTCAAAGGGCCGTACAGACAACCATTGCACTGTCCCCTGATCTGAAACCTACATGAGGGCAAGGAAAAACTCAATATCCGGTCCAAGTGCTGGTACAATAGCTCAAAATGCATGCACCGTGCAACAACCAAGCTCATCTTTCTCCCTCAAGGAAAAGAACACAAGAGTATGAGGTCAATATCACTCATGAGCTATTGAATATAAGTGTGTCTAAAGCCGGGATTTAAAAAAAATCCACTGAGGTTGTAGATCGAATCAAATAGGGAAAAGCATTTCACAGCACCAAAGCCTTAATGGAGAGCGCTCTTGAACCTACGGATTTCTTCCTGGCTCTTGGAATCACCAGTGTTTTCCAAGAAAAGGTTTCGAACATTTAAACATGCATTTTTTAAATGCTCGTAGGTAATGTTTTTAAAATCTATTTTACATAGAATGAGGCTCACTAAGAGGGTGCTGACATGATTGTCTGGGTTTTACAGATTCCACTCAAGCATTCACACCTCGGGACAATTTGGACCGGTCAATCAACCTGACATGAATGTTTATGGAATGTGTGCTTAAATGGAAGTGCCCGGAGGAAACCCACGCAAGCACGGGGAGAACATAGCTATTATTCAATCAGCCCAAATTAAAGACAGTTTAGCAAAATTCCATGAAGTCTCTGAATTTGTGGAAAGGAATCACCCGGAAAAAAGTCTTGACAGGTTGGGCTATTGCTACGTCTACTTCGCGCATTTCCGATGAATTGTCAAAAGCTGGCAAAAACAGACCTCATTAGATCTGCTTTTCAATAACCGGGAGGCAAAAAAGTAAATTAATGTTTTTATATTTTCCTTTATTCTTCTTTTTTTTACATAATGTGCCTCTCGTTT
Source organism: Urocampus carinirostris (assembly GCF_059441175.1). NCBI lineage: Eukaryota > Metazoa > Chordata > Actinopteri > Syngnathiformes > Syngnathidae > Urocampus > Urocampus carinirostris. The sequence continues at coordinate 11,757,985 of NC_142350.1, read as the reverse complement.
TATGTTTATTGTGCGGTAATTTAATTTTAACATGCATTTGTTTTTTTCTCTTTTGTTATTTATTAAAAATATCTACTCTACTTTTGCAGAGCTTAGAATGGATTAGCGCATTTTTATACAAAACGCGTCTCTACTTACGAAGTATTCAGTTTACGAAACTACTCCCAGAACAAATGAAATTCGTAAGTAGAGGTACCACTGCAAACCCGCGGGAAAAAGGGTGAGCCCTAGGGACAGCTGAGGTGCCCGCAGACCTGTTTTAAAATAGCTCACCAGTGCTGGGTCATTGTATTTTCTAGTAAAATGATTTGTTTTTAGTGGTTGACTGAGTATATTTCACCCTGCTTCCAATAATTAACCTGGTAATAACATGGTAACAACATAGTAATAATATGATAAGCTGTTCTATTAGAAATGCATATCAAACAGTTAGCCCCAATTAGTAACAAAAATTAGCTCCCACCTTAAAAGAAGGTAGGATACACTACACAATACAGTGACATTGAGTGGTCAAATATTACACAGTGTCCCAGAATAAGCAATAGAGATGCCATAAGAGTTATAAAAAGCATCAAAGCTGGAGGTATAAAAGTAACCACAAAGATGTCCTCATGCACACTGTGAACGCCAAGCAGTCAACTTCTAAACAAAGTGGTTTATTTTTAATCAAGCCATCTAATTTAAACTGTAAATTGATTTTAGATCGTTAAAAGTTCTTGTATTGTATCATTTATTTATGACACTGAAGAGTGTATATTTTTTTGAATTAGTATTTCTTTGTTTCGCAGTTTTTTCAAGGATTTTGTGTTATTGTTTTACTTTTAATTTGGTGTGTAAAAGATATTTTTCAGTTTCATAATGATTTTTGGTATGTAATAGTAAATAGTTTACCAGTAATTTCTATTTTGTGTGTTTTCAGGGATCCTGTGTTTCACTTTATATTTGTTATTCATGACAGAAGAGATTACTCTTGCATTTCATGGTTTTTCCTTGCACTGAAAAGTAAAAAAATAATAATTTGGGATAGGCTCCACCAGCTCTGCAACCCCAGTGAGGATAAGTGGTGCAGAAAATGGATGTAAGGGAGAAACCAATATAAAAATAACATAAGAAAATACGGTAAGAAAAAAATGGGAACAAAAATCAATGGAAAAAAATAAAATTCAAATAAATGCAAAAACATAACTCAACATGAAACATAAATAATAAAATAAAAAGAAATAATGAAACAAACAGCCAGCGCCAAAGCAGACATCACAAAAAAGTTATTTCATTTCAAGTTAGCCCTCACTAACCAGACCCGATGCAAAGAATACAACCAGCAGCGCCAGGCAGGTTCCCATGACGATAAGCAGCAGGAAAACGATGAGCGGATGCTGCTGGCTCATCCTGTAGTACGACTCGTACAGCCAGTCTTGCCTCTTCTCGCCCTCTTCGCCCGCCTGGAAGCCCGGGCAGCCCTCGAACCCCAGACCCTCGGGCCCCTCGCCGATCTCGGCCCCATCGCTCTTCTCCAGAAGGTAGCGTCGGCGGGTCCACAGAGCTTCCTCCCACATGGGTGCACGCCTCTAGAGGGGGGCGTCAGCTGGAACGTGGGAAGGGGAGGGTCACCTGAAAGAAGTTTGTCTTGGATGGGCTTGATGCACAAATGAGTGGATGGAGATGCAGGCACTTCTTCTCCCTCACATCCTTTCAGGACAGCATCTTTTCGGAGGAGCTTCCGTTCCTTCTCAGTTCTTAGTCCTCCCGGCTGTGGTGTGCTACTCGGCCGAGGTGCAGATGAAAACTGTCAGGGAAGCGGCTGTGTGGAGCTAGAAAGTAAAGAGAGGGGAGTGTGAAAGGGAGAGAGAGTGGGGGGAGAGATTGCATACGTGAGAGTGTGGTCCAAAAACAGTCAAGTAAAGAGGAGGGGAATTAAGATGTGTGAAACCCACTGAGGAAGGCATACAAAATGAGAAAAGGGTAACATTGTTTAGTGCGTGTGTTTTAAAAGACCTTTGAAAATGAGCGGTTGAGACAGGTTGTACTGACTGTACTCAAACACTCAAACAAGTTGGGAGAAGTACTCACATTACGTGCTTAAAGGTGGAGTGCTTCGTTCGAGGTGTCCTTAGAAAGTTGAAAATTAAATATTTACTCTATTAAGTCATGTATGTGTGACACAATGCCCAACTGAGTTTAGAAAGCCCTTATGCTTTGTTTTCCATTGCGCCTTTCTGCTTTTGTCTTACATTTGTCAGAGCTGTTCGGGACAGAAGGCATTAGGTGGGAGAAATAGGTTGGGGGGAGTGCTGGAGAGATTGGTCATGCTCGTCCTGTTTAATATTTATTTCTCAGTTGAGCATAAAAATGGTGAAAGAAAATCATGCTTCTAACTGTTAAGGTCTTATCTCTTCGATTTGATTTGCCCTTATTTTCCTGCACGGAGCCTCTGCTCGGAAAATTCTGGTCTACTTGCGATTCCAAGAGACAAGAAAAAATCTGCAGGCTGAAGAGCATTCTCCATCTGGGCCCAAGTACAATATATGATGATCATTTCAAAATATACTCATAACAGAAACATCACCATCAGTCTAAAACAAGATACCCGAAAACTATAAATCCGGCATAACTCACCTAAGACGTCTTCTTACAGCCATTACATTCGATGATAATACGCAACCATGGTCTCCTTACATCTGCAAGATTTTAGTGAATCGATCAGTAAAAAAAAAATATTTACTCCAAAACACAAAACTATACAGATGTCACGGTTGCCACGGCGCTCAATTGGCCCCGCCCATGGAGACAGACATGAGACGCATTGACTGATTGCTTCTTGGCAGTACTTAAACGTGCTCCTTTGAGCCGTTAGTTGCCTGAGCGTTGGTTAAACCTTTGTGAAACGTCTGTGATACTTCAGTGAGACTTCTGTTTAAATTCTGTGTTAAATGCCTAGTTCTGTGAATCTGCCCGTGTTTGATCCTGTTTTATTTTTGTCCTGATCGGTTTGTTTTTGGACAACTTTTCTTTTGTTTGGATTTCTATCCACTTCCGCGACCATCGGTCCCCAGATCGAGTGTGTGCGCATCCCTCCTCTCCCCAATAAATCGTGAGTACGTCTACGCGAGTGGGTCCTTTTTCCTGTTTCCCGCTCCGCCCCGAGACAGCAGGCAGATAAATAAAAATTTGCTCGTTTTCTTAAACATATTCATAAGATGACGTCCAGTATCTCTGTTGGCTTCTGAGATTCCGATTGATACCACTTCCTGCCAATGGCAGGCTTTTTTCCCTCAGCCCGCATTAGCCTATACAGGCGTGTTTGATAAAAGGAAGAGCGCCTCCTGTAGTTCCAAATATCTCCTGCCAGTAGTAACCAAATTGAATGATTGACACGTATGCCATTTTCCAGGGTTGTATTCAAATAAGAGCCAATAATAACGTGCACAAGGCAATCCTTGATTAATTTTATTGCACCATCAATACACGCAAGTGTGCACCATCATTGATTTAACTTCTGCAAAGAGAAGTCATAAAAATGCCCAAAGTAAAATACATATTTGCAAATGTTTTAGTGTTGTTAACAGGTCGTCTCCAAAAGGCCACTTTTGGAAATGCCCATACCTTCCCTTAGAAAAATGTGTATGTATATTGAGTATTTTAGATTGTGATCAAATTTGAAAAGGTACCAGATAAAGCTTCAAGCTATAGTCTAACCTCTTTTACAGCTAAGAAGCCCATACTAGACTCATTCTGCAGGTATTTAATTGCAAAAAGAAATTTAGCCAAGAATAAAAACCTTCTTTTCTTGTGTGTTCCAACTCCGATTACTCAATGTAAATAGCACTTGCCGTGATTATTTCAGTTTGGAACAATTCTTCGGAGTCTTACCGTTCAAAAGAGTTCAAACTGTCCATATCCTTAAATGGTTTAAGAACAGCATTTATTTTACTTTGGGTGTGTCTTGAATTAGGATTTTAGGCAAATTTTGGAGGAATGTTTTCTGATACACTTCTATTCTATACCTTATGATTGATTCTGACCTCATACTTTTCTTTCCCTGTCCTTTCATGAAGAGTTTGATTCAAGCGTGTCTAAGAAATGTATATATATGCACGTACATGCTGAAAACGCTGCGTGAGGCCCCATTCATGAATTTAAACCAAGATATGGCAGCATAGAGTAACAAAGTTTTACAATCCCATACCCCACCCTTGAGTTGTAGGTGAAAAAAGACTAATGACAAAAGAATAGTCATTTGATAACTTAAAGAACATTGTGTATTACTTAGCACCTCCTAGTGGTAAAAAACGTCATTCATTATAAAAAAACAACAATGATTTAAACAATTAACAAAAATACATTTAGTATCATGAAACATGCTTCTTTTAAAAATACTCGTAGGCGAAAGAAATGTTGTATCATAATAATAATGATAACTATATGAAGAAACTAAATGCAACATTTCAGACAGTGTCGTCCGATTAGTTGAAAGTGGATCTGGATATATCCCTGTCAAATTTTAAACTTGAGATTGTACATTATTAAGGTTAAGAAACAAACACACTCTGAGTCGGGTATTGATGTTGAGTAGCCCTTTCATTGGAGGTACATCCCACCTGAGCTTTCCCCTAGATCGGCTCAGAGAGGAATCACACACATCCAATAACAACTGGCCCATTCATTCAAAACACAGGCGTAAAACAACAATTCTGATTGACTTAAAAAAGATCACATTATTACATGAAACGGTATACTGTTGGTCACTAGATGGCGTGCAAGCACAAGAAATGAACAGTAAGAAAAGTGAAAGAACAATGAGTTACTGTTAAATCAAGGGAGTATATCAAGGGAGACAAGCTTGTGACAAGACTTCCCGGCGCCAAAGTGAAGAACATCTTGATTAAAATTTGACGGACCCCAAGATGATATAATTGCTGTAAGAATACAAACAGCACCTGGCTTTGGTTGCCTTGAAAACACTTGTAGTAGAGACTGTGTAAAGAGAGTCCACTCTTTCAAATTCCTGGGTGTGCACATCTCCGACGACCTCTCTTGGTCTGCAAACACCAGAGCGGTGGTAGGGAAGGCCCAGCAGCGACTCCATTTCCTGAGAGTGCTCAGGAAAAATCATCTGGAACAGCAGCTGCTGGTGTCCTTCTACAGAGCCACAGTGGAGAACATTCTGGCATACTGCATTACGGTGTGGTGTGCTGGGTGCACGGCAGCAGACAGGAAAACACTTCAAAAAACAAACCAAAATAAAATTGCAAAACTGTTAAACTTCCATAAGGACCCAACTTTTCATACAGAGCTCGCTTTAAACAATACAGTAGCCACTGGCTGTTAAGGTGTTATATATGAATGCAAATATTTTTTTTAAGCCATTCAGGTTTTTATGTGTGATAAAAATGACTGTTTTAGGAAAAATATCTAAACTTCCTTCATAAAAAGCTATTTGGGTTTGTATTCTAATTTAAAAAACAAACTGATATTGGTGTGTAAATTATATTTTAAAAAAATCATAAGCCCCTCGAGTGCGCTAAGTCACACTGTATAATGAAACGGATATAAATATATTTAAATATGACTTCTATTTAGACTTTTTTGTACAATGTTATGATTGGGTGTTGAAAAGACAAAGAATAATATGGTATTACTCTGTTTAATGGGACGATGTGTATTATTTAGTGTCTTGTGATGGTAAAAAAAACGTCATTAATTTAAATTAAACAATGTTTTTTTTTTGAAAATGAACAAAATACATGGACTATCATATAGAGGGTCATTTAAAAAATACATAGGCCATTTATTCAAAATTACATGAGGTTCACCCAGACTCTAGTGGAACGTGTGGACCTAGAGGGAGCTTATTGTCCACCATCTTGCAGCTACGGGTATGCGAAAAACCTAAAACCTCGTGAAAGGCTTGGTAAGAAATAATAAGAAAAACGGTGCGTTTTGGTCACACTGATTCTCTGTAGTTTCTATTCATCTTTTTGCTTTTTAGTCAACTCGTTTTTGGTTTTAGGACATAATACAATGGCATCTAGTGGTCAGAAAATGCTCAATTTCCCTTTAAATGTCTAGAAAAAAAGTAAACAGGCACCATGAAAATATACAGATACATTAGAATGTATCAATAGTGATGTACCTGTTGCCTACCTTGTGACCTAACACTACAAAAAAATTACATAACTAATAAGATGAAAGGGGGGCTTGAATGAAGACGAAGAGGAAAATGAAACAAAGTCAGGAAGTTTAAAAAAAAAGAGGAACAAAAAGGCCTAACCAGGAAACAAGGGAGCAAAAGAGCGTGGCGGAAAAATAAGAGCAAAGCTTCAAAAAGTGGGAAAATCTGCTAATGAGGAAAAAGTGAAAGCGGGATGACAGCCCTTGTCAGCCAAGGATGAATACATCGACCCAAAGAGGAAATACATTTTTAAAAAGCCTAGATCAAGCATGTCCAAAGTCCAGCCTGGGGGCCACTTACGGCCCGTGATCAAATTTTTCTGGCCCACGGCTTTGTCATAAAGTTAATAATATGCGGCTCGCCAGCAATGTTGACCGCTGCAAAAATAAAGATCACCATTTGACAAGATGATGGTGGTAGACCTTTGGCCACCTTGCCTTTGGCTTTCTGTGAGAATTTTAGCTCACCCCATTTCCCACATGGCAGCTCTAAATAAAAAAAGGGAAGTTGATTGTGAGGGTTGCCGCTTCCTGAACAAGTGAAAATTAGAGTGTTATTTCACAGAACTGCGAAACAACTGTGTCTGTCTAATCTTCAAAAAGACTGTGGCTGTTTTCAAAGAATATAGATAATATCTAGAGGCACTGCTAAACAAGCATGCTGACTCCAAAAATCTAACTGGAAACAAATGTTTTGAAAAGGTGAAGCAACTTGATGCTTTTTCAATCGCACAGCAGTACTTTTTCACGAGACGCTGCGGGTCAAATGAAAATGCTACAAAGGCGAGCTATGAGGTTTTGACGCTATCGCCAACCACTGCAAACATTTGACGGAGATTTTTTTCTTTTATTAAAGACTGTTAAAAGAATGCCAGGCTGAATAATCGGCCCTCACACATTTTCAATTTAACAAATCTGGCCCGCTTTCTGAAGTTTGGACACCCCTGGCCTGGATAAACTGCACAGTAGGTAAAACTGAGCTAGTTAACAATCCAATGCAAAAGGACTACACGTAGCAATTAAAACATTCTGCAATTTCATTCAATGTATTGATCTATATCTCATTTAATGCCATAACATATAAATAAGTTTTCAGGACCATTTTTCTTTTTTTTCTTTTTTTTAAATGAGTATTTTCAAGAAACAGCAAAGATCATAGTTACTTTGTCACTTTCAAGGCTTAGTTGGAGCTTTAAACAAAAGTCAAACAAAAGTTTGTACTGATTTTTAATCAAAAATTATGTGAATGCGTAATGCACCAACACGGTATTTCGTCCACATCGTTCTCACCCTTTTAAGCGCTGACCCACTATCATGCCTATAAAAGGTTGATCATTGTGAATACTTGCATTTGTGATTAATGGTGGTTTGAGCAGCCCTTTGAGACCTTTTGAGATTAAGGTCTATACAAATAAATATACAAAATATACAATGCAATGTACAACTGTTGTCTAACAAACAATTGTAAAAGCTAGAAAAATATTTTCTTGATGAAAGATGAGGGTTCAAGCTTTCTTTTAATGGGTCCTGTAGCAACAGAACAAAATCTTCTGTAGGCCTTCAAAAAGGCAAAAATTGGCTGGCATCGGCTTTCCCACTTTAAATGGCACTTGAGATTTTGAAATACATTCTAGGAGGGTAAAGAGTATTGAGCCTAGATTGAAACCAACAGTGTACAGTTTAAAATAGATGTATAAATACATACATTAGTGATTTTATTTTTTCTATGTTTTTAATTCTATTAATACGAGAAGGGAAACAAATAGTTAGGAAAAATTATCTACAATATCATGTAGCCAAGTCAAGTCACATTTATTTGTATGGCACTTAATCAGATTTAAACACTTCCACTGATGTTGCAGATGGTAGACAAATAATGAGAGAAACAATGTATAAATGACCAAAATTTTATTTATAATTCTATAGAGCAAGATTATGAGCATTATTCGGAATTACAGTATATCAATCCTGTTGGCTATTTATCAATTATTTTACCATCTTGGCTAAATTATTACATTATCAGTGCTGCAAAAATGCTGAAGATATTCTCTTGTTTATAACAAACTACGGAATACGCATTTTCCATTAAAAAAACACCTTGATTTCCGTGATTATGTACGGTACATTAGCGCCCTCTGCTGGACACTTGCAGTAACAAATGCAATTTTGAAGCACTTAAATGCTCAAATATTAAAAAGCTGAAAATTCTGAAATGTGATTTTTATTGTTCAGCAGCTATGCAGTATTCAACTTTAAGAATAAGGAAAAAAAGATCCTTGAAGGGAAAGTGTGTAATATTTAGTCCGTCCCAGCGGTACAAGAAACGTTGATACAGTGAAAAAAAAAGAAAAAGAATACTGATTCGAATACTAGACAAAAATACATGAACTATCAAACTAATGTGTATTTATATGAAAAATTATAGGTCGAGGATGTTTTATTTAGTTTACATTGGGGAATCCCCACTAAGTTGCCGCCATGTTTGTCTGCCGCGTTTTGCTTGCTTTGGCAGTGGTGTTTGTTAGCATTAGACAACAGTGCCATCTAGTGGTCAAATATTAAGCACTAGGGCTTTAAAATGTATATGGGTTGCTAACTTACATTGCAGGTGGCATCTAGTTTGCTCATTTTAAGAATGTTTTAGATAAAATATTTAAAAACAATAATTTAAAACACTAATAAAATAAAACTTCTGTAAGTGAGCAAAATCATCTTCAAATGTCTAGTATCGTTTTGCATCTGTAAAATGGGCAAATATATTTGATAAAGTTGATTTGGCTCATTGGATCCACCATCAATTTTTGAGAATTTTTTCTTTCAAAAGTTATGATTTGAAACCAAATGCTCTCTCTGGCCGCTACAGGGCAGTATTGAGTTTGTATAGCGTGGTAAGTTGGTTCAGGTGTTAAGCTGCATTTACTCAACTGTTAAAATAAACCAGTTAATACTTTTAATGCCAAATGAAAAACAAAGCTCAAAATTTTGAGTTGGCATTCGTTTACTGATCCGGCCCGCCTGAGAACAGAAAGTCTGGACCTGGAACCAGAGCCAAACTGACTTTGACATGCCTGGCGTACAATGTTTCTCATCTATTATTCATAGTAATTTAGTAAAGAACGAGTTTGAAAATTAGGGACATTTATAATACTGTAGTCAAAAAGAGCCAAATTCTGAGTTTTTCTTCCCCTTAATCCTCAAAATTCTCTAGTCTAAATTGCTTTTCTTTAGAAGGGGCCACACCACCACCGGTTTAAACGCAGCAGGGAAAATGTCCGTCTGAAGAGAACAATTTACTATACTTTAGATCTGTTCTTTGAATAAACTGTAAAATGTCTTTAAAAGAGATGTAGGAATTGGATCCAAATGGCAGGTTGTTGGGTTGACTTGGGCGAAAACCCCCACAAAAAACGGTCTGGAGAGGGATGGCCGAGCTGGCATGCTATTTATGTCATTGATATTGATAGATAATCAAATAATGAATAATGAACTGTCACATAATTCACAGTTCAGGGATCCTTTAACCACCAGGGTCGTAGGGCCACTACTTCCTGTGGGATGTCTCGGGCAGGTACAGTTGGAGGTGCCAATCCCTCTCCGGGCTGTATTTTTGGTGGGGATTGTGGTTATTTTTTTGGTTTTCATTTGGTGACGAGAAGCTTATCTGACTCAGATACAGCACCTTCATCATCTGGTCTCTGTTTACAGGCAGCGGTATGTGACCATACTGGGTTGGGGTACATAATTTTAAATTACATAATACTATGAAGTGTACACATTTCACACACATTTTAACATACATTGTTGATTTCCTTAAAAATGAATAATGCAAGTAGTAGTATTGGTACTACTTGCTCCAGCAACCCCGCGACCCCTACTGAGGATAAGTGGTGCAGTTAGTGGTTGGATGGATGGTACTACTTGTATAGGCTGGTTTCTGGTGGGTGTTTTACAAACAAGAGTTACAAATGAGAAATTACTCAAGTATTGTCAATACATACATGCTACAAGCTATGAGTGACTGTTGTTGCAATCGTTTACAACTCAAGAGTTTAGTATCAGTATCGGCCTGCAAAAACATAGTGACATAGGACATCCCTACTATATTAAAAAAAATCAAAAATGTTGCATATTTTGCAAGCACAATTTTCTGTTCATTCATTTAAAAACAGGTGATTTAATTACAATAAAATGAACGATTTATTTTCCTTATTTCAAATGATTTGAGGGGCGTTGTGTATTATTTAGAACCTCCCGAATATTGGTGCCGCTACCAGCCTTTTTTTTCTCAGTTTTGGTACTACAGGACTTGTATTGGCTGATTTCTGGAGTACAGTATTAACACTGATGTATGAACAATATTGTTGTAATTCTGCCATCTAGCGGTCACTAATTTGTGTGCAAGCGAGTACGCAGAAACGTAAACGAGCCCATTGATTGGAACAGGTGAGTTAGGCAAACAAACAAAAAAAACAAGATGTACGAACTTTGAAGAAACCCAGCCAAACGTAATAATCTGAGTTTATTTGTAATGTACTACATAAACGGCCATATAAAGTACTAAGTCGTCTTAACACGTAAGTTAATATTACTTTTACATGACTTTTCATGTGCTAGTGTAGTTCCTGTCGCTCGTGTAACGTTCTCCTGGATGTGAATGGGTTTAATGGTCCTACAATTTGCATTCGAAGGAAACGTTGTGTTTTTTCAATGTATTTATTAACTGTCGTGGTGTATTTATAAGATTTAAAATGATTCAAAGCGTGAAAAAAGTGCACATTAATGACAGTCATGCAGTGGTTTAATATAGACCACAATGCATTGCGAAAAAATAAACAAAATGGCAAAAGTGACAAGTGAGAAAAAGGTGATCTTTTGTATTTATTTAAACATTAAAGATTCGTTCTAAAATCTCCTCAATAAATTAAAAGCCATTTGATTATAAAAAAATAAATGCTTGGTAGTAAAATACTATTTGTGAGCCTTGGTTGACATTTTTTAAAAATTGACTTAAAAAAAATCTTTATCGACCATCACATCATTAGAAACACAATTGGCATTAAACAGTCATACAACAATATGAAATCAACATTTTTTTTTTTTTTCAATTTTCAATTTTTTTTTTTTGCTGGAGAGAGACATCATGCGCGTAGGGTTATCTTGTCTGTATTTTTTTGCTGGAGAGAGACATCATGCGCGTAGGGTTATCTTGTCTGTATTTTTTAGTGTAGCATTAAATTGGATCAGTAAGAAAAAGCCTGCTTTAAGTAGAGTCTAAAAACCAACCCAAACCCCCCAAAATATAAAGAGTTGATTTGAGCTCTTCTCAGAAATGCACATACTTGCACACGCATCATGAATGAGCTGACTGAGATTGCAATGATGACACAAGCCAAGAGATGGCGGCACCGAGTTAAAAAAATTCCAAATTCCATATAGCTCCTTTAACTTGACTCATCGTTCTTGTTTTCTGGATAAGGTTGTTGCATAAGTAGAGATGACAGGAGTGATGCAGAGCTGCACATCTTGCCAGAATTTTTGTAAAGTTGGACATGAGAAGAACATACTTTGTTCACACTGGAAAATAGGAATGTCAGATTTCAGGCATCGACTAAAGATGAGGGTAAAGATAAGTGTTGGGCGTGTAACTGAAAAAGAGTCATTAGTTACTGTTAGTAGTTACTTCATTTAAATTGTAACTTAGTTATCCCCCCGTGTCACCCCATTCAGATTACTGACACCTAAAAGTTGCGTGTCGATTTTTTTCTGTGAGTAAAAATTGCAATGTGTTCCTCACGGATTCTTGTTTTAAGACTTAAAGGGTAGATTTTGTTCTGTTCTGCCATTCATAATCTGTCACAAAATTGCAAGTACTTACCTTAGTGCATCAACATTTTATTGTCAAGATTAAGATGGACATTCAAACACAGCTTTTTGACTTGGCAGAGGGAACAAGGACGGGAGGGGGATAGGGTCAAACTTGTTAACCCCTCCATTGAAGAACATATCATCATAGGGTGTTCCCTACACCTTTAGTCACACAAACACACATCCTGATCCCCCAGGCAGAAAATAGCTGTCAACACACCGCAAACATTTGATCCGGCTTGGGGATCAGCCAACTGATCCTGGCCCCCATTAGCTGGATGCGTTGTATCCCATTGCTTGCGTTATACTGTCTCCACGCTGAAAAGAAGTAGAGAACCGTGTGGCGATTTGCAAACGTGATTAATTCCCATGAAGATGACACATAAACAACCTCGGTTTTTGCTAATGGATTCTGTTAAAACAAGAAGGCATTAGTGGTTTTGCGGGGTGTGATGAGATTTATTGGACCAGAGAGGAAAAAAAAAACGCCCAGGGACAAGTTATTTGTTGTTTAAGCGCCGCCGGTGGTGTTAACCCCTGACCCTTGTGCTCCCTGACCCCCAGGAGAACGGCTCCATCCACGCGTCAGGGAGAAGGCCTGTCACAGAGGAAGCACACAAGACCACGGCTGGGGCCCGCTGATCTAAAAGACAGGCCTGTTAAAGAATGCGGGGCCGCCGGATGCGTCAAGTGTCTGCAGGAAAAGTGTGAATGGAGCCACAAAGAAGACAGGCGAAGGCAGATTGAGAGCATGGTGAGCATGCTACTGCTTCATCTGTGGTAATTATAGTCATTAAAAACAGAAAAAGGGTTCTGCTGAGTCATTAGTTTTAACAACAAGCAACTGAGGAATCAAAAATGTGTAATGCAATTTATGTTGGATTTTTGCTCATGGGGAAACCTCCACTTTTTCCCAAGGATGTTAACATCCAAGCAAGAGGTTTGTAAATATATTGAATAAGTAGAAATCATTAATCATCTAACTTATAATTGGGTAGATGAAAATACTTTATTCAACATTTTATAATATTCAGGTTACATCAACTTTTTAGATGGAACCTTGTCATCTTTTGGAAATTTAGTAATATTTTTTTCATATGGAATAAATTCCCAAAATAACCTGCAATAGGTGAAATGTGTCAAGTAGTAACTTATTCTTTTATTTATTTATTTATTTATTTAAATAATTATTCTACAATGAAATACAAAAACATTGAAACAGACAAAACAAAACCTTTTCATAAACCAAAGCTCCAGTTTAACAAATCTTCGCTGTCATGTTGAAAACTTACGAGTTGTTTCTTTATTTGTATATATAATGCAGTTATGGATTTTTTTGAAATGTAGACTTATTAATGTGAAAAATACATCTCACCTGTGCCTCGTGATTGTCCACACCTGTTATCTTATTATTACGGCTCCTTATATTGCCTGGCTCTTACAATCAAAGTTGTTACTCGTGTCCATTTTTCGTCCGTTTTTATTTTGATTTTCTTTTGCATTTTTGGAAGAGTTACAATGTAAATAGACCATAAGTGCCAGACGTCCAAAATAGACAAAACATTGATCTGATAGCAACAGCAAAACAATTGAAGACATTAAAAAGTTTATTTTTTTTAACTAAAAAATAAGTACTCTCACTGAGACAGCTTAGCCAATCAGAATGCAGCAAGACTGCAAAATTGAACCTTGTTGTACCAGGGGATTGTTTTATAAAAAAAAATCACAATCTGATTCGTCAACAAATTATTTGTCATTTTTCACAAACTTTCTGAAATATAATCTGGAAACCGGAACAGGAAGCGTGAAAGTTTGCTAGGGATTGTCCTAGGGTTCAAGGATCACAGGAGAAAAATGAATTTACTACAGTAAAAGAATGTTTAGAGCGTCATTATTTCAACTCATCTCATCTCATTAGCTGCACCGCTTATCCTCAGTAGGGTCGCGGGGGTGCTGGAGCCCATCCCAGCAATCATCGGGCAGTGGGCAGGGGACACCCTGAACTGGTTGCCAGCCAATCGCAGGGCCAATATTTCAACTATGAACACATTTTTGCTGGGAGATTGTTTTGATACTAATATCAAAACGGTTTAATTATTTTTGTCATCAAATTGCTATTTTTAAGGAGTGAGGACTGGTTACCAAAGAACAAATACCCTTACTAAAATAATAGTAATCCTAATAAAATAAAATTGTCATGATAGATGATTCTTAATTTTTTGAGTACACAAAATCAACAACTTGTCTTTATATTTTAATTTGTCATAAAAATTGCCCAGCCAAGATAACATTATAAATATTTATAACGATCAGTTATATGAACCTGCATGTTAAAATATTCTTTTCCAGGCTATGTTTGTGTCCGTGACTGAATGTTTTGAGGGTGTTTTCTTTTCTTCCATCAATGGCATTTTTGAGGGGAACATCCAAAAGCCTGGCGATATCATCAAAGCCCCTCGCCCCTCAACGTGGTATGACTCAGGCCGAAAAAGGGGGAGGAACGAAAAAAAAAAGGGCAGACATTTAACATTCCTGAGCCCATTCCACAAATTACAATAACTTCCTAGAATTCTTCGACCCTCGACGGCGGAGCCAGTACGTATCCTGTTGTCCGAGCAGCGCTTCCTGCCTCGGGTTATCCTGGTTGCCATGGTCACCTGCACACAAACTGCTCATGCAACTAGATTACGTGCGGATCAATTAGCAAAGCATTTGAGAGTAGCCGTGATGTGTTGTTCACACACGCAGCCGTCTCCTGTTATTTTCTCAGAAAACGTTTTAACGTGCAATAAGCGCTTACTTTCTTGTTATTTGTTTGTTGGCAGCTTCTGCGGAGTAATCCCGTTTTCCATTGAGCATTGTTTGTGCAGGTTACCTTTTGTAAGAAATCCCAAGAGAGAGACTGTAAAGGAGAACAAACTCACATGAAGTGCTGAGCAGGTCGGAGCATGTGATGGTTGAAAAGTAGTGTTTTTGTTTGGTTGCTAGTTAGCGGAATTATGCAAAGTTCTTGATTATTTCCAGATAACAATGTTCTAGTTTGAAAGTAAGCATACACAGTAGACCCCCGGGATACGGCATTAATCCCTTCCGAGGTGGGGATCACAAAGCGAATTACTGTATAGCAACGGATAGAAACATGGTAATGGGTAGCTAATGCGGACCAAACCCGTACCCGAGATTAAAACATTAAAAAAACAAATTGGCATATAGTAAGCACTATTTATACATGATATATATGTACATCTTGATTAAATAACTTTATGAACAGTTATTCATGATAAAGTTAAATTGTATTCAACTTTGGTGTGACTTGACTTAGGGTGGTACAGTGGTGTTGGTGGGTGGATGCAAAAGGTGTAGGAAACGGTGATTGAAAATAAAATCTGATTTTAAAACGTCCACTTCTGAGCATTGTCATGCCTTTAGTATTCGTATTATTATTATTATTTCGCTTTTATAGCCTCTCGATAGTTGATCAATTACGGCCATGCATCTTAGCGAAGGTAACAATGGGTGTGCTTTCTCCGTATTTGTTGATAATCATGAGCTTCGTTTACATGGTTATTGTGTCTTTGTTTCTCACTTGAGCATCATTGCAAGCCTTGGGACCCATATCAAATTAATTCAGTACGAAATATGCTGTATTTTATTACCATATTTTTTGGTTGAATATTCGTAAAATGTAAGGCAAATAATTGGAGCATAAAAAATTCTGAAACCAAGACTTAAAGTTGTTATTTCTAATGCTTATTCTAACCATCTTAGTTGGCACTTTAAAGGTGGAAAAAAGTTGAATCTACATCAGGATTGGACAGGTGACAATGGCATCCTCCTCTGACTATAATTCCCATAATTATTTCATGTGGAAGCGGGAAATAGTTTGTGTATAATCAAAAAGTACCTCGTAGCGATGCCAATGTAATTTTTTTTAATTAGTTGATCGTGCAGTTAGTTATGATTATTGTGCATGAAGTTTATATAGTATGATTAAAAACCAAGTCTCTTTAGTCAACCTGACATTTGCCCTGTGGCATATTTCAACTTAAGGATTATACCATTATTCAGTCTTTTTTAGATAGATAGATAGATAGATAGATAGATAGATAGATAGATACTTTGTTCATCCCCGAAGGGAAATTCACATTTCCAGCAGCATCCCTGAGCTGAGAACAATCGAGAACAATCGAAAATAACACGGGAGCTGCTGGAGTGGCTGCCATTCGTGACGGCGCCGGAAGAAAAGATTCAATTTGAATCATTTACAAACAAACAAACAATTGAATCATGTACAAACAAACAAACAAAATATTCATGTTTCAATAAGTGGAGTGTTAATAAAATATTTCTGATACTGATATAACCAGATAAAACTAATTTTAAGTTACCTGTCCAAATGAATGTTGTGCCATCTCACCTTTCCCACTCTCTCTCCTGCAGTTGACTTGCTGCTGCTCGCTCCTGAAACTAATACTTACCTCTTTGTGTATTGCCTGCATATGGCGACACCCTCTTTCAGCTTGTCTGTCAGAACCTTGATCTCCTCCTGCGTTATTTGTCTTTTTCCGAATGTGGGCGGAGTGCCCGGAGGAAACCCACGCAAGCACGGGGAGAACATACAAACTCCGCACAGGAAGGCTGGTAGCTGGATTTGATCACATGACCTCAGAACTGTACCACAGACACGCTAACCATTCAGCCGCTGTATTTGAACCCACACAGAAGGTTCCCAAGACCTTGGAACTGTGCCGCACACTTGCTAACCACTGCACCGCAGTGCTGCCCCATTCGGAATAATTATTCATCATTAATCAGTTTTAGTTATGTTAGATACATTTGGACAAAAATGATCAAAGTATCTTTAAGTAGCCCACTAAATATTTGATATAGGGATTCCCAACATGCTTTGCGAGCACAATACAGCCCCTAAGAACACCCGGGCAACCTGCGGACCAGTGCTGAAAATATGATGAGTCATTGGGATTTTTGGGGAAATTTGATTTTTTTTGACTGGCATGGGAAATGATTGACACAATGAGTGTCTTTAAATACATGATCAATTCTTCCAAAATTGTTTTTAAAATGAGCCCACCATTTATGTATGTAAATAACTTAGTGCCCTTATACAAGGCTTATTTTTACTTTACTCCTGATAATG
Source organism: Urocampus carinirostris (assembly GCF_059441175.1). NCBI lineage: Eukaryota > Metazoa > Chordata > Actinopteri > Syngnathiformes > Syngnathidae > Urocampus > Urocampus carinirostris. Next base: position 11,740,791 of record NC_142350.1, on the reverse strand, counting down.
AAAACAACAGTAATAACATAGTAATAAGTTATTTTTAAAATGCCTTTTAAACTGGTGACATCTTAGGCTATTCAGGAACAAAAAAAGTAGCTCTTAGCTTAAAACACAATCCCCTGATTTAATAAACAAAATGATTTAAAAAAAAATCGTATTTTATACAGAGTCTTGATTTTTAATTGTTTTTCTAAAACACGAATTACCAATCCAAATGGTCTGCAACCTTTCGATTTGACCAACGATGGTGCCCGACAATGACATCATGCGCAAAAAAGGTGATACTGCCTCACCTCTTGCTGGGTTGAGTCATTTTTCGGAACTGGTAAACATGAAGGACAATAGGAATGCTCGGACCCTTATTTGGGAATGCCACATTGTCAATAGTTTACTCAATCAGGGTTCATCTCACATTCCTAGGAAGTGAATCACACCCAATCAGTTATTCAGGGGAGGAAATATGCGCATAGAATATGAGGGTGTTTGGTTTCTAGATGACAAATCCCTTATTTTGCCATTACTGTTAGATTTCACAGCCTTTACAAATCAGATGTCACGCCGGGTGCTGATCGTAATCCGAGGAGCCCCCATGAGACCGACTCTAATCAGATGTCAACAACAGTGCACTGTTGCTACATTCATCCATTTTAGAATTTTAAATTGTAGATGTAGGTCATTGCTTTGATGGTCAACACAAGACGGCCTTGACCGCCCTCCCTACGAGTTTGGCATGTTGGAACTGATGCTGTGTGTTGAGTAATTTTTTCAAGGCTCATCAAATGTCACTTAAAAATGCTGTGATCTTGAGAGCGCCTTCCTCTGCGGGGCATGGTGTACGGAATGCTGCTTCATGTCTAGCGCTCTTTATAGACAGTTGTGTCATCACGTGGTGATAGGGAACATTCGCAGAAAGAATTATGTCGTTATTACAGCTATTCCAAAGAAATGTTCTCTTTTGTCTGGTTCAACTGGAGAAAATGTTTTTTTGCGTTCACACACTAAGTGAGGATGTGACGGTGGATTTATAACGATGAACAAAGTTCAGTTTCAGTGGCCCGCATGTATAGGATTGCTGGCCGAATGTAGACTGCAAAAAGAGAAAAACTAAGGGGGTAACTAGAAATTATGGGAAAAACGTAAAAAAAAAATGTTTTAGTAAGATTTTATTTTTTGTTTGCAAATAGTTGTGCTCATTATAAGTATTATATCAAATGTTTTTATATTTCGAATCAATGTTCGCAGACTGCAAAAAGTCCAGTGGAAAAAATGTGAAGAATTTTGTAAAATAGGAAATGTAACAGTAATAACAAAAATAATATATATATTATTGTTTGTTTGTTTGTACATGATTCAAATTGAATCGTTTCTTCCGGCGCCGTCACGAATGGCAGCCACTCCAGCAGCTCCCGTGTTATTTTCGATTGTTCTCGATTGTTCTCAGCTCAGGGATGCTGCTGGAAATGTGAATTTCCCTTCGGGGATGAACAGAGTATCTATCTATCTATCTATCTATCTATCTATCTATCTATCTATCTATCTATCTATCTATCTATCTATCTATCTATCTATCTATCTATCTATCTATCTATCTATCTATCTATCTATCTATCTATCTATCTATCTATCTATCTATCTATCTATCTATCTATCTATCTATCTATCTATCTATCTATCTATCTATCTATCTATCTAGTAATACATAGAAAAACACTTGTTTATAATAAAAATAAATACTTCTAGAAGAAAATGATAAAAATATAATAATAAAAACAACTATAATAATACTAATAAAAAATATCCATCCATTCATTTTCTTTGCTGCTTATACTCACTATGGTGGCGGGGGTGCTTGAGACCATCAAAACTGTCTTCGGGCAATGGGCAGGGGACACCCTGAACTGGTTGCCAGCCAGATGCAGGGCAGACAGAGAAAAATACTAAATTATAAAAATTAAAAAAAATACGAAAGAAAACCATTAAAACAATTACAGTAAAATAATTATGATTAACAATTAAAAGAAGCAATAAAAAATGGAACAAAAGAAATACTGTATACTTAAAATGAGAAAAATATAACTAATTATATCAATAATATCAATAAACATCATTATAAAAGAGATAATATTCAAAGAAAAACAATTTAAAAATATATATATATAATAATACAATTAAAACTATGACAAGAAAGACAAGAAAGAAAAATATTCAAAAAAACCTGCCAGTGAAAGGCATGTCCAGACATTACGACCACCATTAGATTGGAGCCATTTTGCCTATGTTCTAAAATTCAGTAACATCAAATCTAAAAATTGTGTTTCTTCAGAAAATTAAACCATTGGGTCCAAACTTGATTAAACATTTTAGATTCCTTCCACTGCTTCTATGATTGCACAGATTGTAGTTGCACACTTGGAAAGGTGCCTTTAATATTGTAATCCACGTGAATTCCTTCTTGAATATTTGTACCTCAAGTGTGCCCTAAAGTAACTGCAGAACCGAGAGGAACGTTTCCTACTCTGAGATAATAATTAACAACAAAAGCTCACCCTGTCACTACCGATTCCTAGAGAACGACATTTCCCATGTCATCGTAGTCACGCTACCTGACCAGTAGAAGGAAAACCTAAAAACTGGTTATGCGGACCTGGAAAACTGCGGGTGCTTTAAAACAGGTAACGCATGTTGCCTTGGTTGCCTGGCTTGTTTACAAAACGCGTAATTAGCCTTATTTCCTACAGATTGACACTGACGTTACCTTTATTTTCATGAATTATTCCATTGGCCTCATTTTAAGAACAACCTCAGGCATAATAACCAAAGTAGAATCACATAATAATCACAAAAGCAATGTTTTGCAAACACTTATTATTTTTAACTTTAATACACTTTTCTTGTTTGCCATGCATACAATCCCCAAGCATTTACTGTGCCGTGACTAGCGTGAGAAATCCGATGTGCCGCAGGAAACGATCCAATTTCACTTAAGTGCTCTGTAAGAATATCATTGTTGCGTTTACAAAAGTCCTACTTTTTCCATTCACGCGTAAATGTTGTTGTATAACATTTTTGTGTTATTACATTTATAACCCCTAAATGTGTTAAAAAAGGCAACATTACAAAACATGGCTTTGTTTTGCTCTTAAATTTTTGTTATAGAATACAGTAAACCCCTGGTATACAACAATAACCCGTTCTGAGGTTCGGGTTGCAAAGGAAAATTGCCATAAGGAAGGGAATAGAACCCGTGGTACGCCAATTAAAAATATTTAAATAAAAGATAGTACATAGTACACACAGCAAGCATTGGGACACACAGTAATTACCAATTATTTGTATATGACTAAATAAATGGATGTACATGTAGGGAACAGTTGAGTTGTATTTACCTCTTTTGTGACGTGACTTGAGCTGGTACAGAGGAGTTTGGGGGTGGGTGCAGAGGGGAGGAGGGTACGCAGATTAAATTTAAACTTATTTTCAAACCACCACTTTTGAGGATTATCAGGCCCTAAGAAGACTTTGTTGCTTTAATTACTTCCCAATTATTAATAATCATCGCAACTGTTGATTGGTTAGCGAGGTTAATGATGTTTATGTATGCATTTCTTTATAATCCATCCATCCATTATCTTCCGCTTATCGGAGGTCGGGTCGCGGGGTCAGCAGCCTTAAAAGAGAAGCCCAGACGTCCCTAACCCCAGCCACCTACTCCAGCTCATCCGACGGGATCCCGAAGTGTTCCCAAGCCAGCCGAGAGACACGGTCTCTCCAGCGTGTCCTGGGTCGCCCTCGGGGCCTCCTGCCGGTGGGACATGCCTGGAACACCTCCCGAGGGAGGCGTCCAGGAGGCATCCTCATGAGATGCCCAAGCCACCTCAACTGGCTCCTCTCAATGCGGAGGAGCAGTGGCTCTACACAGAGTCCCTCCCAGATGACTGAGCTTCTCACCTTATCTCTAAGGGAAAACCCAGACACCCTGCGGAGGAAACTCATTTCGGCCACTTGTATCCGGGATCGTGTTCTTTCGGTCATAACCCAAAGTTCATGACCATAGGTGAGGGCAGGAACGTAGATCGACCGGTAGATTGAGAGCTTTGCGGCTCGGCTCCCTCTTCACCAAGACGAACCGGTACAGGGTCCGAATGACAGCAGACGCTGCACCGACCAGTCTGTCCATCTCCCGATCCATCCTACCCTCACTCGTGAACAAGACCCCAAGATACTTTAACTCCTCCACTTGGGACAAGATCTCATCCCCAACCCGGAGGGAGCATGCCACCCTTTTCCGACTGAGTACCATGGTCTCGGACTTGGAGGTGCTGATCCTCATCCCGGCCGCTTCACACTCGGCTGCGAATCGCTCCAACGATAGCTGAAGATCACGGCCTGAGGAAGCCAAAAGCACCACGTCATCTACAAAAAGCAGTGACGCAATGCTGAGGCCCCCAAACCGGACTCCATCCCCACCAAGGCTGCGCCTAGAAATTCTGTCCATAAAAGTTATGAACGGAATCGGTGACAAAGGTCTTTATAATCGCAAGCTTAATGTTTTTGCATCTCCCTTTATCATCACAGCAAGCCTTGGGACCCATAGCTAATAAAGTTAAAAAATATAGCCGACTTGCAATGACTTTGGGCATTCAAAATTATTTGTTGTTGATGTCGTATAGTGGAGAAAATGCCCTAAAGAGGGGCAGAAAACATATTTTTTAACACCACAAACAAAGAGAAAAAAGGTGGGGAGGCCTACTGTATATACCTACCGGTAAATGTTTCGAGGAAGTAAGGCTCTAATGTGGCTCACCTGCCGCACGTGAGCAAGCGTGTTGGTTCGTCTCCCATAGTAACCTTTTTAATCATTAGTACTAAGCCCTAAAATATGTCCTCCAGTCATAATCGTTTCTTAAACTCTTAATGGGGACTCCATGATAAAAGGAGGGACCAAAAAAAAATACTTAAGGTGGCGCTTGTTTGCTTTGCAGCATTTTCCAACTCAGAGTTGTGTTTATACTGCGCTTTCTGAAGTCTTCTTTTCCTCAGAACAGGTTTGTTGTCATGATTGCCGGGGAACTCCTCACAGGGAGTGGTGGGAATGTTGCCTTGGCCTCATGATGGCAAAGTCCTTCAGTTCAACTGGGATCGAGTTCCCTCCAAGAACATGGCAGAGTGTTTTGGAAGCAAAACTAGTGCTAGTGCAAAAGTTGGAGAGTAAATCAGTTTTTTTCATTCTTTCATATTGAATTCAAGTCCACTTAAAAAAATAGTAAAACAATAAAATGGTATTTTTTACCAATAAAAATGTTTTTAGTCAGCCTTTTTTCGTCATAAATGGTATTTTTCTTGAATCCTTTATTTTTCAGGAATTATATTTAGAATTAGATAAAAATGATTGAGTATCTTGTGTAAAAATAGTTCAGATTTAGAACTAAATTATTCAGGAAGTTTAAAAATGAAATAAAAAAGGTAATAAAATGGCCTTTTTCTAGAAAAAGGTGTTATTCCTTGGTAAAATATGCTAAATATAAGTTTTTATTTTTGTCATTTTAAGTTTTTAACAATTATGATGAACATATTAAAGGATTTTTCCTCATTTTTGAAAAAATCTAAAAAATAAGTTTAAGACAACATGAAAGATAAATTATACTTAAAATTAGTCAAATTAGGGACTGCAACTTGAGCAGTACAGTATCCTGTTTTTGTCGTCACGAATCGCAAAATGCAGTATTTTGGAAACTCTTCTAAAAATCTCCACATTTAGCAGGCTCAAAATTTAACAAATCATCCATAAAATTATGCATCCAAGTTCAAGCAAGATGTAGCTTCCATAATTTTTTGTTGCTGTCAGCACTTCAGTCAGTTGGCGGTGTATTACGCAAGAGCTGCTATCAGTGTTTAAAGAAAATTAATCTGCGTCTAGCGATTAAAAGGCCTTGAAGTGGACGTCCCCGTGAACCACAGGCATGATTAACATGATTCATTTTTTTCCTTCAGTGTTTGGGTAAACACGCAGCTATGTTTGACAACGATACGCTTTTAATTACATAACATATAGAAAGTTTGAGGGATAATCTTTGATTTTTCTCACAATATTTTCATTATTGACTCGCACGTAGAAGCGGTAACAGACGTCTAGGTGTCACGGATATCCCTTTCCATTTATTTTGCGTGTGTGAGGGCGTTCACGGTGGAGGATTGAGACGGCATTCCTGGGGTTGCTGTCATATGTTTTCCATGACATCAAAGCTTTGAAAAGGGCAAGGTGGTCAGACTGAGTGTCATAGTTCTGCTTGTCTTATGAAATGATAAAGTGCTTTTGTTAAAAGTTTCTATCGTTTTTCTCCCTTTTGTAATTGGTACAAGCAAAATTGTCCCGCATGTCCAGGCATTTAAAAGATTGCCTTCGGCTGCTCGGAATGGTCTGTGGTCTACCCAATTTGCCCACTATAGGGCATAGGAGACACTTGAAAACAGACTACACAGAAGCAGATTTTGTTGGTATCGCCAAAAAAAACTGGCAAAAAACACTTGCCAAGGCTAGATGTACAACTCTGTACTTTTTCAAAAAAATCGGTACAGCCATTTTGAAGCCTATAAGTCACACACAAACACACACACACACACGCATCAGGATTTATAAAATAGTTGAGATTTTTGTTCGATTATTATTTATTTTCAGGAAATATTTTCTGCTTTAATATGATACATCGTATTTAATATTTCAGAAAGTTATTTTAATACTACAAATTTGAAGTAAAATGTGCCTTTTTAATGATTCATTTAAAAACACATTTTAAGTAACATAAATATTTTTAAGCATTCCTCCTCTTACATTAAAAAAAAAATCCACTTAGGTTTTCCTGATAGGTAAATTTTTTCCACGTAAAATTTTGCATTTCAAAAATTTTCTTTGTGAATTATTAATTTGCAAATGTTATTTTGTATTTTATAAAAAATGTTTTAAAATGTTTTAACTTTACCTAATTTTCTATGTATTTCGATTATTTCAAGTAACATAAAAACATTGTTTAAGTTTTTTACTTTTAACACTGAAATTGTATAGCATTGTTTTAAATCATTTTGAATGGTATTTTTCTTTTTTTTTCTGGATTTACATCTCTGTAAAGTGTGATAAATATTATTTATATTTTTGAAAAAATATTTCAAATTACTTAAAATCTTAAACAAATATTTAACTTAATTTTTCCTCTTTTTTTTCATTAAATACATCTTGATAACATGAAACCAATAATGTATAATGTATGTACTATGTATACATATATGCCGAGTCATACCTAAGACTTAAACATTGGTACCCGTTGCCTCCCTGCTTGGCGTTCAGCATTAGGGGTTGGAATTGGGGGGTTTGGTCACCTAATGACTCCCATTAATGATTCGCTCAGCTGGGAATCCCTTCCGCTGAATCAATCTCCCAATCTCCCCAAAAGAGTCAGAAATGACTCTAGCCACCTCCCACTAGGGGGATATGGCTGTGGTATATAACTATGTATACGTACAGTATTATATATACTATATATAATATATATACTATATGTATGTATATATATATATATATGTATATATATATGTATGTATATGTACATTATATACGAGTATACAGTATATGTAGATTATTTTTTTTCCCCTTAGTGTTCCTTATTTTACACCAAAAAACAGCCCACTTAGAAAAATGTAGTTACATAAGTAAAAAACACATTTTTCCTGAAGTAAAACTTGTTCTGCTGCAAATAAGTTTACCTTTTCAGTGATAACATTGTCATTAAACAAAAAAAAAACATCACCTTTTTGATTAAGTTTGCTTGGAAATAATGAGACTGCAATAAATATCCATTACTAGTCTAACTCGTCTAGATCTAGACTGTTATCTAAATCTCGATTTGAGTGTGTGTGTTATAGGCTCCGGAACGGCGGAACCGATTTTCGTCCAAATCTACACAGTAGTACTTTGGGCCTCTGGGAGTGTCTTTCAGCTAGGTTTTATGTCAAATACCAACAAAATGGATAAAGATCTTCTTTCGTGTACAAGCGGCTCTGGAGCTGCATGCGGTCATACTGCTCTTATAGAAGGCCGACAACGCCAAGCCTGGTGACTGCGACCCATTATGCTTGTAATGTATAGTTCTGCTACCTCTAAGAGTACCGATGCCTGAGAAATTATAATTTTCGCCACCGATGAAAATACTTTGAAAGTATTTTTTTCAATTCGCTAGTAAAATGAGAAAAAAAATCGTCATCTAATGATAAAACATTTTGGCCAGTTACCACTGATTTTTTTATATTTCATTTTAGTTTATTTAATGTAACCAGCTATTTCTCTGCCAATCACGATCCATAATTTATGAACACGACCGGCTTCCTGGAACACAGCCTCTTGAGTCTACACTAGACGTCCGAGTTTACATTGCCGGGTTATTATTAGCTTTATTCATTACTGCTACTTTTTTTACGAGACTTATTGCTACCCTATGGTTCCACATTGAGACACGTTCTTATCTGCAGTACTGCAGGGGCCACTGTGCGGTTCCTGTTATTGCCACCCCCTCCTCGTCGGGCTCATAACGCCGACAGCCGCGGTCTGGCCGCTTTTCCACAGCCTGCTCGTTCAGATTGCACAAGCCAGAAAAAAATCCGAATTGTTTGTTATTACAATGCCATTCCAGAGAGGTTCGAGCGTGTGTTGTTTTGACTTGGAGAACAATCAGCTGTTGCCGTAATGGGGTCTTGCCTCCCTCGGTGCGTGGCCAGCCTTTTCGACTCAGTTTTCTGTGAACCTTTCAAAAATGTCAGGTTCTTCTGAGCATTTACTGGAACTGTTCAATTTTCACGTAGTTTATGCCAACCCAATTGTTTTATTACCAAATAAGGGGAAGATGAATTATCAGCGATACAAAACAATCTGCCCTAGTGAACTCTAACACTCATAAAAGTGCAGTTGATGTTATGTGAATTTCCCTACGGGGATGAATAAGTATCTGATGAGTATCTCTATCTATCTATCTCTCTCTCTCTATCTCTCTCTCTCTCTCTCGCTCTCGCTCTCGCTCTCGCTCTCGATCTCGATCGCAGCCTGTTTCCTGATCTATGGAGGACTTAAGACCCAACACGGAGCTAATCTTCCACTCACGTCACTGTGGTTGAAACAAATTATCAATGTGTACCTTTTATTTGGATCAACACCGGAATTTGTTGGGCTCGTCCTTGACGCGTGTTTCTCTACAGTTACCCGGAAATGGGTTATGTTGACTTTTCAAACAAATCAGACAAGCTAATCGACGTCAATAAAACAATATAGTAGTTGTAATGCTACCTACCTGTATTTGTGTTAATCATTTTCTGAGCTACCTTTCACATTGATAGGTAAAAATACCACGGGTTTCTATCCCCTGCTTTACAGCAATTTCGCTTTAGGGATCTAATTAAGGGACTAGTGTCGTATACCATAATAGCCACCTGTCTTAAATCCATCCAAGGTGGGTGGCCATTTTGGTAATTGATGGCCAATAAAATTATTATAGAGCACACGTCTTAAATACCAACCTATCAAATTTAATTGTTTTTTTCTAAAAATGAGCTATTACAATACTGTTATATATTGCATTATAGTTCTTTACCTGACGACTGTGCTACTGTGATGTTATTTTCAATGGACAGCAGATAGCAAAATGTATGCCCCCTGAGACTGAATGTATATTTTGCTGCTTAATTAATTACCTATGAAATCAATAATATCCACAATGCTGCATTTAGATTGGCGGCAGGCACAGAATTTATTATTAAAGATCAAAACTATTGACTTTTGCTTTCAAAATGGCCTTCATCAAAAATCCCATCTAAATTTTTGTTGTTAATTTGATGAACAAAATTAATCTCAGCAGCAACTGAAAAATGAGTAAAATACACACAGTAATCCCAATTAACTAATTTTTAATACTCAATAGGTTAGAGAGTTTTTTTCAAGAGTAATGTTTTCCTTAATGTGTCAATATTCAATGTGTTATTGCTTTTGCTTAAAAAAAAATCTAATTTTTTCGTGAAAATTAATTTTTAATCCTATTGAGAAAAAAAATGTTTTTTTTTCATGACTGCTTCTTTTCTTCTGATTTTTATAAATATTTTAATGGCATTTGTAATGGATTAAAGTATGCTATGGACCCATTAAAATAATCTTCAATAATTAAACCGTGAAATAGCAAAGGAAATCCTAAGAATTTACACACTACGAAAGTCTTCCTTCCCCATTTCAGCACCACTTGCTCTTTGGAAAGTCTTGCCACCGACAACAGGAAGCAGCTCTGCATGTTTTCGGAATTTGGCTCATTAAAAACAAGTTAAGCACACAAAAGCTGTGATTTTCTAATCCAAAGGTCCTTAATCATCACCTGGAAAGCTTTTTCGACTTTATTAAACTTTTCCATTCATCTTTGCAAAAGAAAGGGGGCAGGGGAAGAGTGTCTTCTTTCAAAAGAACCTCAGGAGAAAACAGGAAGCCTTCCCGTCGTTTCGGTTGGCGGACCCTTTAAGTGTTTGGAATTCGGAGTCACCAAATTCACATGTTTATGCTCAGGCCGGAGCACGCACCCGTAAACTCAAGCGCTTGGAGAGAATGTCTGGCACGCCTCGATAAGCACCGAGGCGAAGGCCCCCCGAGTGCCCCCCGTAGATGTTATGAGGAGCGGCGGCTGAATAGACTAAATAGCCCGACCTTGCTTCAATCTGGACTTGCGTTCTTAGAGACATGTTGACGCTCAGGTTCTTCTCGATTCTCTGAGCTCGGGAAGCATTGTGACCTCTTTCGAATGTGAAGACTACACGCTGACATCGGACTAGTTATCAGTCGGGTTGGGAATTGGGTGAGGTTTGGAAATCCAGGTGATTTCTAGGCCCTTCGCTAATTCAAGGAAATTGTACACAGTAGATCCCCGGGTTATGTCTTTCCCACCTCAAATATGTTTGCTCAAATAGCTTTTATGCTTTTTTTTTCCACTGCGCCTCTCTGCTTTTATCTTAGTTTTAGCTGCTCTGGGCGGAACATAATGGGTAGGATGAATGGGGGGAATAATGGAGAGTAATCTCTGCCCGTCCCCTCAGGTTTTATTGTTTCAATTTGTTAGTCTGGTTTGAAAATGGCAAGAGTAAAAGGCTTGCTTCAAGTAGTCTTAACCCCAACCCAAACCCAAAGAAAGTTAAAGTAGCCAAATTTTATTCGAGCGAGTCAATGTAATGCCCGTACCTGCTTGCGCAACATGAACGAGCTGACAGACGCTGCAATGATGACACAAACCAGGAGATGGCAGTAGCGAATAAAAAAGTTCAAAATTCTTTACAGGTCCTTTAAGGTGTGAAATAAGATGATTTTTGGCCCTTCTTATTGGCAAATTCCCCGCGATATGACATTGAAAAATGATTATTTTGTATGTTCAGAATTTTTTTGGGCATATAATGAGTTGCGTCTCTAAAAAGGCCTGCCTTATATTGTGTAACGTCATATAAAATGCAGCCCTGCTATTGGCTAAGTCACGGAATCATAAAAATACAGATTTTCTATTGGATGAACTCCTTCATACAATGCTTTTCCATACCTGTCATTCTCAGCCCATTTCTCCCCTTATTAATAATTGCAATTTCCACTTACTAAGCGATAATAACCCTTACAAACACAACGTGACACCTATTTACTCAAAGCAATGTATGTGTGTAGAATAAAAACAAAGCTAATTGGTTTAAACTGTTTTTTTTTAATTTATCAAATTTAATATTTGTGCAGTGTACTGCGACAATACTAGCAATTTTATGGTAAATTTGTCTTCCCCATTAGTGACTGAGACGATCCGGTTTTGAGCTGAAATGGGCAAGACGTAATCAGTCTAACAAAAAAGGAACGTTATTTTTCCCATTTTTTTCTCCTGTTAGAATGTTTTTCTGTATGGCGTACACAATCTGAAATGTGAAGAATAAAGCGTATAAAACATGAGGAAAAGTCAGGGATACCATACTGTATGTTTTACCTGTATTTATTTGGTACGGGTCCAAGGTTCACAGGGAAAAGCGAAAACATATTAACCATAGAATCAAAGCTTGCCACGATCAAAAAATACAAAGAAGGCACACAAATCCTCACTATCACTAAGTTACATGGCTGTTACCAATAGATGTTCGGCACAAATATTAGGAATAAGAAGGAGATGAAAGCAAGGAAATATTCTAAAGGCTTAGCAATCCTTTCAATTAGAAGTTTTAAAATGGGTTTTAATTCAAATCTGCTGTCTGCTCTGCATCCACCTGGTACTCCACTATACCAGCTGGTGTAACGTCACAGCAAAGGTTAATAAAATTTGATTTTTCCCTTTAAATACTGTATATGTTTATTTATAATTTTATCAAATCAATTTGTGTGTACTATGAACCATTTTGTTATTTTAATATTTTTACCTGGGTTTTGGAAAGTATTTATGTTACAACAAACATCACATCACAAAATCAACAAATCACCTGAAATGAAAAAAAAGGTAGTAAATTACCATAGGTTTCTATCCCCCATTGTTCGGCAATTTCACTTTCCAATCCCCATCCCCACTTCAGAAAAGCATTAATGTCATCTCTCCGGACTGTACTGCAAATAAGAGTTTCTTCTCTTGCTGTTCCTGAAAAGTGCTAAGGGCTAGACCAAGCAAGACAGTGTTTCCTTTTTTTTTTTCTTCCCTCGTTTTCATCTTTTCTCTCATTACACATTGTTGAGGTACAGATGTTGTCAGTCAGGTCCAAAAGCATTGACCCTTAACCTGTGATGAAGTACTTCCAGGTGCGCGCGCTACATCATTAAAGTGCTCCTGTTACATTCGCGCTTAAGTGTGCATATCTGAAACAATAAAGTTGACGTTATTTCATGAAATGAAATGATGATCTGCATTTATATAGCGCTTTTCAAGTCAATGACTTCCCAAAGCGCTTTACATTGTGCTTCACATTTCCCAATAGCGGCCGTGATCTGTGCAGCCATGTAAGGCGCTAACCTGCTTATTGGGGGTATTGGGGATTCAGTGTCTTACCCAAGGACACTTCGGCATGTAACACGGACAAGCCGGGATTCGAACTGGGATCCCTTAATCCTAAAACGATCGCTCTACCTCCTGAGCTACTGCCGCCCCATTTCATTGTTAAGAGCTTAGATTCTTGTATTAATCACTAGGCTATTTGTGTTTTTTTAAACCTCCCATTTTGCTATTGCGGTAGACTGCTAATATATATATATATATATATATATATATATATATATATATTCTTATTGGCAGAAAAAAACAATGCTCATTGTATCCTTTTTCCATGTAATTTGTAACTTTATAAAATATGCAACTATATATTTTGTAAATTATTATTATGGTTCTCTGACATTTAAGAAAAAAAAATCAATTATTTTGTATTCTTATGTTTACAAGTTTGAAAAAACGAAACACTGTCACTTATTTTCTCTTGTGAAATGAGGAATATACCACTCATCCTTAACATGGGGTTTGAAGAATGTTTTGACAAAAACTAGAAACAAATGGTAGACTAAATATAATGAATTCAGAAAAGTAATACTCATAAATAGCAATATTTTCTAGCATAGTCGTTGATTAGTGTAAAAGAATATCACCAATACATTAAGATATCGTTACTCATAATGTATACTTGTAACTCTAAACTTATTTTCTTTCCTAAAGTGATAAATGTCTTCCTTATAATGAGCATTGTTATTTCAATACAATTCGTTTCTAAATTAAGTTTTAAAAAAGTCATTATTAGCAACGATTTCTAAATATTTTTTATTTCAACAATGTAACAAAAATCTACCATCAATATTACACCATTCGTATCATTGTAAGTATTTTAAAAAATATTTTAATACGTAAAATATAGATACAAAGAAAAAATATTCTTACAATAGGATGAGATTTTTCTGTCCTTGCAATTCAAATCAATAAAATAAAGAAAAAAAGACATTTTAAATTAAAATTTAAAAATTATTCTTTTGTCCTATTTTTTAAGATTTACATTGCTGCCCAGGTCTCTTACTCTTAGGTCTCCTTTTCTTAAAGTAATGTTATGAAATCCTTTACTTAATTTAAAAAACACACAAAAAAAGAAAGAAAAACTGTTCATCATAATGGCTGTCCCCTGAGGAGTTTCCCAGTGGCCAACCTAAGCAAATTATCCATCACCTTGAAATTTTATCTCTGAAACTTACCATACTTGTCAAAAAATAGTGTGTGAATCTAACTCGTAGTCACTGTTGCGTGAGTGTATTCCCAGCAGGTTAGACCTGTGTAAACGAGAGCTCCATGGCACATTCTCAATTATGATTCTCAGTCGCGTATCATGATTCCGATCTAGAAATATGACCACCCACGCTCCAGTCTCTGCACATCTTCCTTTCACTATACACATCGCTGAAATTTTTCCCTTTTTGGAACAACTCACAAGTGTTCTATTTTATTTGTATAGTGATAAACTCCTAAAAAAGAAAAAAACTCTAAGGAAGTCTTTAATTCTTGGTCCAGAATGTCTTCAGACTTCAGAAGAATGTACTGTTTTAAAATTCTTCTCAGGTGGCTGCAAACATTTCTACAGTGCGAGTCATCTTCCCCGAGGAGGCTTTGGGGGCCCAAATAGCACGCAAGTCCAGTTATGTCATTCCGAGCTTCCACCGAAGCCCTCCCAGATCGCCTGCGAAACGTTAAACCTTGGTTAGCTAGCTAGTTTCACGGATTTCCTCGCAGCCCCTCAGAATTATGGGAGGTCTGTCACCTGCAACGGACCCCACAAGCTGTAACGCGGTCCACTTCAATCTCATTTACAAAAAAGACTTGCTTAAGGAAAAAGACATAAAAAAAACAACATCCATGGCTCTTTTTCCTTTCACCTTTAAATTTTTTTTTTAGGTCAGATTAGACTTGACTTTTGGCCTACTTTCAAGTGATACTCATCTTGTTTTATGTTGGTCACAACATGGTTTTTCTTCAGCTGTGTTGATATTTTCCATTTGAGAGCACAAGAACGTGCATATTCCAAATACAGTTTAATAGTGTTTTCCGGATGGCGGCTGGAAATATTCCAGTTCAATTCTAATAGGTGACAACCAATGAATAATTATAATTCGTTGGAATTATCTGTTGAGTATTTGTCCTTACTTGGAGTGATTACCCGAGTAACTGTAATACACTTTAATATCAGTAAGGTACACCAAATTGTTTTTTTATGGTCTCATAATTATCTTCTCCTTAAAGGGTTTCAAGATTTTAAGTAGCATGTCTTGGCTTATCGTAGCATGTTTGTTATTGTTGACAAGACAATTGTGGATTTTGAACCGCTGGCGTGTCATATTTTCTCTTGCTAATTAGGGAATTTGTCTTGACACATGACGTGTTTATTAAGGAAGTGCTATCAAGAAAGCCTGCTCCATTTTCTAAAGCTTACAGTTTACTGTCGAAGCCCTGGAAACTGCTTCGGTTGTAAGTTTATTTGACAATGGTAATGATGTCATATTTTTATGGTTTTATTTCCTAAAAACAGAAAGTTATAAAAGGGTGATGTTTTGTGTTGGCTCACGTGTTGATGCGTATCAAGCTAAAAATAAACTTTCCATGTTTTGTGTTGCTAAGAGTTATTTGGTTTAGCTTTGTAGCATGGCAAATTAATTCAGGAAGTGCTAGAAATAAAGCCTCCCTTTTCTAAGGTTAACAACTCTTATTTACTGGTCAAGCTCTGTAAACAGCTTTAGTTGTAAGTTAACAGTTTAATTTTATGTTATTTCATTGTGCAATAAAGAATTGTCATTTCAATGATTTATTTTCCTCTAAAAAATAATAATAACATTTTCAAAATTAATTTAGCGTAGGCTAATGTGCTGATACTAATGTAGCTCAAAATTGACCCCTTCATGTTTTTTGTTGCTGACAGTTAAAAGGTTTACCTTTGTCACTTGGCACATTCATTCAGAAAATGCTAGCAAGAAAGCCTCCGGCATTTTCGAAATGTAACTGCTCTTTTCTATGGTTCAAGCCCTTAAAATGGCTTTGATTGTAAGTTTAAAGTGGATGTATATTAGTTGTACCATGATGATTTTTCAGGTTTCCTAAAAATAGTATTAAACTATTAAGAACTAGTTGTTTTGTGTCAGCCAACGTGATGAAGCACACGTGGCTAAAAATGACATTCATTTTATGTAGTTTTCAGTTCTACCAAGTCTTTAATGGACTGAATGGAAGACAAAAAAAGTAAAGACTTAACTTTAACGCCTGAAAGCTGAATTTATTTCTTCCCCCCCAAAACTTAAATTTTTAAAAGCTTGTTTTTTTGTATCAGCTAATGTGTTGATGCTAATGTAGTGACTCTGTTTCTTTTATTTCGGAGTTTTACTAAGTCAATAATACTTCTAAAAAGTAAAGTTCCAGCTTTAATTAAATCCC
The DNA here is from genome assembly GCF_059441175.1 of Urocampus carinirostris. NCBI lineage: Eukaryota > Metazoa > Chordata > Actinopteri > Syngnathiformes > Syngnathidae > Urocampus > Urocampus carinirostris. The sequence goes on along the minus strand of NC_142350.1, from coordinate 11,724,334 downwards.
TTAAAGATTATTTTATCATTATTCCATTTTCTTATCATTTATTTACTCAGTCTTTTCTTGCGACAATGTTAACAGATGCTTTGGTTTCTCATCTAAACCTGGCACTGAAAGAGCTCTACCCTTACATATATATATATATATATATATATATATATATATATATATATATCCATCTATCATATTTCTATAGCAATTGTTTTTATTTGGGTCACAGTTGGTTGAGCTGGACCTTAGCCAAGCTTTTGCGCATTAGCCAGGTTCCATCCTGTAAAAGTTGTCGGCTAAAGAACTCCTAACAAACTCCATATAAAGTCTTCTATTAATCGCGCGTTTATATTATTTTGGAATGTGTTAGGTACCGTTGGCCCAAATTCAAACTCAGAACCCTCAGACCACACGCGCACTTTTAGAAAATGATTAAGCGTGCCGCAACGCAATTTTCAGAGAAGCTCTGAGCGCGTCGTAAACAGTCACATCCAGGACTATCAATCACCCAGACGGGAGATGAGACAGTTGCGCAAACAGCCTGCGAGAGACAAAACTTTTTTTTTTTTAATTAGATCATCAGTGTCAATGAACCACCAATAAAGGCAAGTTAGGGTGAATGAGCACTAGTTTAAACATTATTATTAGGTTACGAGTGGGTCTGATATGGGGCCAGTATCACCAGGATCAGGATAGGTATTTAGATACTAGACAGTTTATTTTTTATTTTTAAGGGCTGTATCTGGCGGATATCACAATCCAATCAGGAAATAGCGATTGTGGTGGAGATTTTTCAGACAGGTTTTAAATTTTTGGCGTACTGGTATCTGGCCAATATCACAATCTGATAAGGAAATCTCTACCATGTTGAGTTTTTGTGAGATATTCGATAGTTTTTCAATATATCCCATTAATCCCATTAGGACAGCCCTAGTATGATGATGTTTTTTGTGATACTGAGACTCCTTGCTACTTCAGGCTTCAGTTATTGTGGGTTCACTCCTTGACGGTAAAAAAATACATGTAAAAAAAGATCGAATAAAAAAACTACAATGAATGCGTCCACCACCCTTGAGGAAAGTTTTGCGTAGCCAAGACTCAGGCCGATTGGCCATTCCATATAAAACACAAAATTAAAAAAAAACAAATAAACGTTATCTCTACCCATGTTAACAAGCACTGCTCTCGGGAAAACACAACGTGTCAGCTAAACTGCTCAACTGCGCGAGAGGAGGATAGTGGGGCTGGGTTGCAGCCAAGATTAATGCCGATTGGCCAGCACCCTTTGACTTGAGATCTCTGATTGGCCAATTCATATTATAGTGTCTTTTATACTGTACTGTGATCATACACATACTCTGCGTTACTTTATGCATCTTGTTGAGAGTTTACGTCCCACTCCTTTGTCATGCCAAAACCTTTGTTCTCTCTCGCTCTGGCTCTGGCTCTGGCTCGCTCTTGCTCTCTCTCGCTCTGCATTTCTTTTGCAGTGCCGTCTCCTGAAAAAACGACAAAACAATTTAAAATAAGTATTGAGCTTTAATTTTTTTCTCTCGCGCTGTCGGCAGGGCTTTGATCCTCAATTACTTTAAAATACGTACAGAGTTTGAATTTGTTCTCTCTTTTCTCTCTCTCTCTCTCTCTCTCTCTCTCTCTCTCTCTATCTATCTATCTATCTATCTATCTATCTATCTATCTATCTATCTATCTATCTATCTATCTATCTATCTATCTATCTATCTATCTATCTATCTATCTATCTATCTATCTATCTATCTATCTATCTATCTATCTATCTATCTATCTATCTATCTGTGATTCTCATTCTGTAAGTTGACAAGTCCATTCCAATGAAGGTCACCCCAAAAAAGAATTGCAACATTTTCTCTTTATGGGTGGCTCTGGTCCCCAGTAACCGCGAAAATTAAAAGATCTCTTTCTTGGGTGTTTTTTAAATTGGACCTTGGCACCCGTCTTTATCAGTCCAAGCAATTTACCGAAGTACTGTTGAGAGACAAGAGCTCCACTAAGTTGGAGATTGCTCAAAAAAGAAACTTTCTTTCGATCCTCGTGGCTAGAACCTAAAAAAGTGTTTGAAGTTGTAGTTGTTAAGGCCAGAGGCTCTGGGATTAGCCATTTCCTCATATTTGTGCTTAACATATGACCTCATAGTCTGAGGAGACACGGTGAATAGTATTGACCTCGGCAAAATAAGTGACACAAGGAAGTATTTCATAGAGAAGCCACAGTGCAAGACGTTTTGTGTTGTTTCGGAAACTTCTTTGACAATTTGATGAGCCCACCAGGAGGATAACCCCTATGACCTCTGTGTTCAACTTTGATCCACAAACCTGTTTCCTGGGGCTCTTTTGACAGACAGGGTCAAGAATTGAGTGTTGGGCCACCCGAGTATCATTTTCGATGGAGGCCATGTAAAAATGGAAGGGGAGACACCAGGCTCCCGACGCAGACATGCCCCGATGAAGAATGTGGATAAGAGTGTCAGAAAATTCCAGATAGCAAGTGCCCAGATTGATATCGCGGACTTCGAGCTTTTTAGCACGTGCCACATGTTACACAACATAAGGCACTCACTCTCACAGTCTTCTGAAAACCAGCGTAACACATATTTCATACTTCAAAAACATGACTGTCACATTAGGTAAGAGCACCGCATCCCTGCAAGTTTCCTCTAAAATAGGAAGATTGTGCTCTCTGCTCACCTTGTGCCTCGTTAAGAATAACAAACAGGCCCAGATTAATCGTGCCCTGTTTTCCAATGTCGCTCAGTCCTGCTGCTGTTCTTTTCCTCAGGAAGAGGGTCAATGAGACGAGCAAGACGTGTCCTTTGGCCTCATGCAGGGGGATATTTACATTGTTATGTTAGGATGTCTGCAATACGGCAAATCTCGTTTTTGGCTGTTTTGCTAACCAGATAAAAAACCCTGACTCGGACACCCGGCAAAATGTAACGACATAACAACACCAATCGGACACAGTAGGCAGGATGCACTAGGCTAAGTAAATAATGAGCGGGGCTTTGATAAATGTGTCATTGAGCGCGGGTTTGTGTTTTTATCTTTTGTTTCAATGCTAAAAACAGAACTTAATTTAAAACCCTTGATTACTTTGTGATCAATCGGACAAAATAAGACTTACTTTTCAAACACTGCTTTCTAAGACCAAAAACTACTTTATTTGAAATGAAGCGTAAACATAAATTATTATTCAGTTACTGGTTTGGCCCAGAAAATAAGCAAAACGGTTTCTCTTTATCGTCAAAAAAAAAAAGAATAAAATTACTGGTGTCTGGTCATAATAATTACGTTAAGTAAAACCCAATTAAATGCATGATTATAAAATTTAAGGTTGGTGTTTTCACACTTAAGATTGGTCAATGATATATGAAAAGAGTCACTTACACGTTTCTGGAAAAATATTAGCCTTAGCAAAATGTGACCTGAGATTCCACAAAATGTTTTTTTGGATTCAACACAAAAATACAAAGTTTTGTATATTAGAAATAACATAAATTGGTCAGTATTTACTGTTGAGAACTAAGATCTGTATAATTTCTTATCCAAAAGCTATGTATGCGATCCATTTATTTATGCAAATTTTTTTTTACCATTGAATTAATTCAAAAAATAAAATAAATAATAAATAAAATTACTTTTGAATCTTTATACGCTTAACATTTTACTTTACTTTTACAATTCCTTAGAAAATATCGCTTTGGGCCTTTCCTTATACAAATCATTGCGATTGTGTATTAGTATGTTGCATGCAGTCGTAGTGAATGTCTTCTGTAACAGCTGTTGGAGTAGCACATTCCACTCATAATTGTATCTTAGGCAAAGTTCACAAGCTCAATTACGATTTTTGGGGGTGAGATCTTTCAGATTTCCAACTAAATGTGACTTGTATGCATGCGGCTTGATCTCTTGTGTGAACGCCACAAATGTCCCACATGCGCAGAAGAGGACTAGTTGAACTTTGGGGTAGTGAAATTGTTTGCACTGATTTATTATAACTATAATTATGATAATTACTCTAAACATTTGGTTTTAATATGAAATTATTACCAGATTTCCTTTGGATGTGTCTTAACATTTTATGTCTAGTTCACATCGGAATTTTTATAGGATTCAGTCTTGGCCTCCAAAATTTCCAGAATTTATTTAAACTAAGTGGTCCAAAAATGAAACCTTGTAGAACCCCGCATATGACCTTCTTTTAATCAGATTTCTGACTTTATACTTAGACGTATTAGTCCTTATTAAAATTTTGAATCAATCAAAAATGTTTTGTCTCAAGAGCCCACTTGATAATATTTATTATTTCGCCAGAACTACAGACAAAAGAACAGTACAAGATTTAGTATACCGTATTTTCCGCACTATAAGGCGCACCTAAAAGTCTTATTTTTTTTCAAAAGCTGACCATGCGCCTTATAACACAGTGCGCCTTATATATGGCTCAATATTAAATTCGCAAGGTCTCGCAACTACGAGAAACAGCCGCCGACTCCATTTTTCGCGCTGTGCATACTGGGAAATATTAAACGATTGGTAGTTGCCGGGGCTCGTGTTGTATTTGTTTACTAAGTGGCAAAATGGCTACTCCATTAAACTGCTTAATTCATATTCAACAAATACAGTATTTGTCTGAATCCAGGGTTATGACTGGTGAAGATGTAAAGCACAATTTACCTTAAACAAACGCAGAATTATTCAGAATGTCACGTTTGAGAGAGAGAGAGAGCGAGAGAGAGAGAGCGAGATTCTCTTTCATACGTGCATTTGTATAAGAAAATGGCTCCTGTTAAGAGACACGCGTACAACGCCGAGTTTAAACTCAAAGCGATCAGTCACGCAGCACAACACGGCAATAGAGCGGCAGCGAGAGAGTTAAACTTAAATGAATCGATGGTACGGAAGTGGAGAAAGGATGAAGATAAGCTCCGCCAAGTAAGGAAAACTCAACAAAGTTTCCGTGGCAATAAAGCAAGATGGCCAGAGTTAGAGGAGACACTTGAACAGTGGGTTGTTCAACAAAGAGCGGCAAGCAGAAGTGTCAGTACGATAACTATACGTATGAAGGCAACAGCGCTGGCACAAAAACACCGGACGTGTTGGATGGCCCATTCACTGAGATATGGTCAATTCGAACACAGCAGAAGAAGAATTCGAGGGATTCGTCGATGAGGAGCTTATAGAGTGATCTTTGTTTTTCTTTTGTGTGTTTACGTTTTACATTTTACAGTTATTATGTTATTGCTTTGCACTCGTTGTTTTTGCACATTACGAGTGTCACTTTATTGCGATTGCACTAACGTTTCATTTAAAATAACAGTATCAGACGTTTTTTTCTTTGCGTGTTGACTAAATGGACAAAAAATAAAATGTTATGCCGATGTTGTTCAAAGATGTTAAAGATGTGTCACGAAAATGCTTTACCTCAGAGAAAATAATAAAACGGCTGTTTATTTATTTTGGGAGTGAATGGAGTTGTGGAAAGCTTGTTTGTTAATAAAGTTTGACCTTTTTGAATGCTTTGTTGACATTCCCTTGAGCGTGGCAACATCTAGAGGTTGCATAAAGTAACTACATTCTCTACTGTAGTCAAGTCGTCACATTTATTTACCGTAAATAGCCCTTAATCCCAAAAATGTCTCGAAGGACTGCACAGGATTACAATTACAAAATTGCACAATTACCTGATCTTGAACCAGCATGCACTTATAGCGCCTTATAATGGGGTGCGTCTTATGTATGGCATAAGTTTTAAAATATATCATTCATTGAAGGTGCGCCTTATAACATGGTGCGCCATATAGTGCGGAAAATACGGTATATAGTAAATGATAATAAAACAAAACAAAATCAGATTGGAACGATTTGTGTATCCTAGACCCATAGAAACATTTTACTATTTTGGAACATGCTGGTTAGTGTTTACAAGCTGCCAAGTGACAACTGTCTCAATTCATATCGCCGCCAAAGGAAATGATGTTAGCACAAAACATTACGTTTTCAGACCGCACCCAAACAAACATGATGCATGTTTATTTTTATTTTTTTCGAGACAACATTCTGATAGTTTCTCATTCCCATATAGATGAAACTGGAGTGTCGTGGGTCACACCTGCAAAGCGCTACTGTAACATCTGTGAGTGCGCAGGTGGTACAGTAGAAGCTTGCGCATCATGCAGCTGCCAGATGCTGAGCTCAGCATACGTAGATGAGTGACGCGTACGTCAGAGTCTGTGGCGGATAAGAGCCACAAAAGCTGGCACGCATCGTTTTTTGAAGCGCATCTGTTGACCTCGTGAACCTTCCTTGTGCTTTGTGGACTTAATTTTCCTGCGTGTGCAAATAGTCAGAAAGTCATCAGAAGGTAAAACGTATCCTGTCTCCAATGCACAAGGGTGGGCATACTACAGCCCGCTGGCCACATACGGCCGATTGAACAAAAAGTACAACTGCATATGGTTGTAAAAATCACTTGCCACTGTGTGACATGTAACACGTTCAAATCATATTTGTTTTGATTTGGAGAGAAAAAAAAACAAGAGGTAAATTACTTTTGTCTTAATTGATTTAACCGGCACTTATTTTCAAATGTCACACATAATAATGTTTAATCCTATTTAATGTAGAAACTGCATTGGTTGTTTTTATGCCTTTAGTTCAGGGGTAAGCAAAATGTTTGAGTCACGGGTTGCATTTGGTGGAAAAATTTAGCACAGAGGCTTGTCCAGGAAGAAAAAAATGATTGATTTAATTTTTTTTTTAATCTGCTAATATTCTGAAATTCAATGCATTGTCAATACTCGAGGAAAACATAAAATTGACCTATGCACTTATTAAAACAAATAAATGCATGTGTTCATATTTCATTTTATATGTATTTATAAATTGATAAATTTCTTCAAATTGGTTTTGAAACACTCTGAATGAAAGTAAAGAAATAGATTAGGTCCTCGTTTTAAGCACTTAAGTTGACAATATGAGGGAGATCAAATATGCATAAAATACGATAAAAATATTGATAAACAAAATAAACACTTGCTTAAGAAAATGCAAGTGGATACAAATTTTGAAAAGCTGTTTGACTGTTGGCCTTGAGCACAGTACACGGTGATGCATAAAAAATATAGTTTTTTATAGGGGATACACAAAGGGACACTTGAGTCAAGTGGCACCAAAACAACAATATTTAATTAGTAGTACTTTATTTTACCAATTTATATATAATTCTAATATTTTTACCATTTTCTTTTGGCTGTAGTTTGCCCATTCCTGCTGTAGGAACATATAATACTTCTGTTTGGATATACTTAGTTTGTTTGACATATTTTGCTACAATGTTCGTAATGCCAAAGCAGGTCCAAAAAAATATGTATTTTTTTCACAATTGGCTCTAGAAACGAATAGATTGCGTCCATCGATTTTAAAAAGTTGCCATATTCAGATTCAGCGTATCTGAAAGTACTAGAAAAGTGTTCAACACCTAGACTGTACAGGGAGTGGAGAATTATTAGGCAAATGAGTATTTTGACCACATCATCCTCTTTATGCATGTTGTCTTACTCCAAGCTGTATAGGCTCGAAAGCCTACTACCAATTAAGCATATCAGGTGATGTGCATCTCTGTAATGAGAAGGGGTGTGGTCTAATGACATCAACACCCTGTATCAGGTGTGCATAATTATTAGGCAACTTCCTTTCCTTTGGCAAAATGGGTCAGAAGAGGGACTTGACAGGCTCTGAAAAGTCAAAAATAGTGAGATATCTTGCAGAGGGATGCAGCACTCTTAAAATTGCCAAGCTTCTGAAGCGTGATCATCGAATAATCAAGCATTACATTCAAAATAGTCAACAGGGTCGCAAGAAGCGTGTAGAAAAACCAAGGCGCAAAATAACTGCCCGTGAACTGAGAAAAGTCAAGCGTACAGCTGCCAAGATGCCACTTGCCACCAGTTTTGCCATATTTCAGACCTGCAACATCACTGGAGTGCCCAAAAGCACAAGGTGTGCAATACTCAGAGACATGGCCAAGGTAAGAAAGGCTGAAAAACGACCACCACTGAACAAGACACACAAGCTGAAACGTCAAGACTGGGCCAAGAAAAATCTCAAGACGGATTTTTCTAAGGTTTTATGGACTGATGAAATGAGAGTGAGTCTTGATGGGCCAGATGGATGGGCCCGTGGCTGGATTGGTAAAGGGCAGAGAGCTCCAGTCCGCCTCAGACGCCAGAAAGGTGGAGGTGGGGTACTGGTATGGGCTGGTATCATCAAAGATGAGCTTGTGGGGCCTTTTCGGGTTGAGGATGGACTCAAGCTCAACTCCCAGTCCTACTGCCAGTTTCTGGAAGACACCTTCTTCAAGCAGTGGTACAGGAAGAAGTCCGCATCCTTCAAGAAAAACATGATTTTCATGCAGGACAACGCTCCATCACACGCATCCAAGTACTCCACAGCGTGGCTGGCAAGAAAGGGTCTAAAAGAAGAAAAACTAATGACATGGCCTCCTTGTTCACCTGATCTGAACCCCATAGAGAACCTGTGGTCCCTCATCAAATGTGAGATTTACAAGGAGGGAAAACAGTACACCTCTCTGAACAGTGTCTGGGAGGCTGTGGTTGCTGCTGCACGCAATGTTGATCGTGAACAGATCAAAGCACTGACAGAATCCATGAATGGCAGGCTTTTGAGTGTCCTTGCAAAGAAAGGTGGCTATATTGGTCACTGATTTGTTTTTGTTTTGTTTTTGAATGTCAGAAATGTATATTTGTGAATGTTGAGCTGTTATATTGGTTTCCCTGATGAAAATAAATAATTGAAATGGGTATACATTTGTTTTTTGTTAAGTTGCCTAATAATTATGCACAGTAATAGTCACCTGCACACACAGATATCCTCCTAAAATAGCTAAAACTAAAAAAGCCCCACTCCAACTTCCAAAATATTCAGCTTTGATATTAATGAGACTTTTGGGTTCATTAAGAACATGGTTGTTGTTTAATAATAAAATTAATCCTCAAAAATACAACTTGCCTAATAATTCTGCACTCCCTGTAGATTATGTTGACCGATGATCTTTACTCCACATGCATTGCCAAAGTGTTGGATGTAGACCAACTGTAGATGTATTGGCACAAGCAATAATGTAAACAAAATCAAATTAATCACTTCCCCCCCACCCAGCTGCTCAGCCAATATTTCTAACTCAATGCGGCTCGTACTCAAAAAGTTTGCCCATCGCTGGTTTAGCACCATAATATCTTTCTTTGACACTAGAGTGCATGATACTTTAAACGTCATAAGTCAGAGCTTGTAAAGTACCACCAAACCCTTGTTCTGAATAATTATCATAAAACAGGAAGTATTCGATTCAGTAGCGTAAATAAACTGACCATTTATTTAGATAATTGTGTATTTCAAATTTCAACCGAAGCAGAGCATGCCATTGTCTGCTAGCTTATTGATTAATACGTACTGCATACGATTAGTTTCACATTTTCTAGTATGATGCTAATTTGTTACATTGTGAAACTGACACAAGAGTTGGCTATTAACAAAAGTTAATCATTCAAAATAAGACCATTTTACAAATGTCTGATAGCTTATCGATAAAAACACATGATTAACGTAACATTTCCTTCTGGATATGAAACAATTGATTTATTGATAACCTGTGTATGATATTTTGGCTTTCACAGTTCTTAAGAAAACAAAACAAAAATTTACCGTAACTTATATATTGGATTTATCTACTGAAAAACTTACTTTAATTACAAAAACTTGATCATCCATTTGTTAGTCTAAGTTTAGGTTAACATTTGTTGTGATTAGCCAACATTCCCAATTGTAGTTTTATTTTTTACTTTTATATGTAAAAAGAACATTTCTGAAATTACTTCTCATTACTTCAAATCTGGGTCTTTTTCCTACTGCAATGAGGTGCGGAACATGTATCTGCGTACTCAACCCGTGCACGTTATAACTTGCAGAAAATGTAAAACATGGTGGCTTCATCTCACTGCTGAATAACAAAAAAAACACATTTATGTGTTAAGTTACAAAGTTTCTTAGCCACATCTGCATCAATTACAGGCATTGAGGGTTCTTTTAAATCTTTTATATAACAATTTGTTTATGGCCTTACCACCCTAAGAATTCCTGATATCAGGAAGCTAAGTATGGTCGGGCATGGGTAGTACTCTGATGGGAGACCACCTGGGAATACTAGGTGCTGTAAGTAGGACATTTGACACATGCTCTCCTGCGACAACACTGACTGTACCAGCCGCCCTGTGCCCCCTCCTGGTACAGTCAGTGAAAATGAATTTCCCTAAGTGGACCAAATACATTGAATTATCATAGAATAACCTAAAGAGAAAGAAAGAGTTGGACTCCGGGGCACATATTACGAAAAAAATAACAGAACTTATTGCATAAATAAGTACCTCAGATTTCCTTATTTCCTATTTTCAGTGAGCCATGTTTGGGTTAGACATGTGTGACATTGTCAACTGGATTGCTAACTGTTAGACTATTGTTTAGGACGAAAAAACGAAATCTCCCTCTTTCTGATGCAGGTGCTCACAATCTTGTTTTGTTCGCCGGAAAGATAGCATTCAGGCTAGTCAGAAGGTACAGGGGCAGAGCGACATTAGCGGTGTAGTGGTGTAGCCGTGTTGCGATGCTTGCGGCAAAAAAAAAGGAGACTGATTGGATAAGATGTGGCGATATCGTAAAGTGTAAACTTTCGTGTATGTGCGGGTTTATTTGGAAGTGTTAGTTGTTGCTTGCTGGTACAAGTTTTGTGGTAGGACACACACACGCAAACACTTTATTGTGTTTATTTATAGTGGCCCGTTGTAAGTTGCGAGCCATTGTTGGAGGCATTCAATTAATATCTCATATCATATCTCATATATACATATTTCGTGTAGCAGTACCAGGAAGTGAGAACAAACATGAAGAATAAAGAAGGAAAATGACGCGACAGGTAGCAGCTGACGGTCCTCGCATTTTCCACTTGCTAATCGTCGTTGCGTGGGGGCGTACGCCGAGGCGGACGCCGTGGCGACAAACGTCCGTCAGGGGAAACGGGCCCGAATGGAAATATGTGTGGAATGTGATGCAAAGAGTCCCCGAAAAGTTCCATCAACACAGCCAACGATAATGACTGTTACCGTAATCTTATCAGCAGCGCAACAGGAAGCGCCGCTCGCGGTCTAACCATCGCTTATGGACCTCATCTGTTTTGATGTTATTTAACGTCTGGTTTATCAAGGTTTTGTTTGTCTTTGAATGCTCGAAAAGATAGAAGCTAAAGAGTTTTGCGTCTGTAAATAAGGAAGGAACCGTTTTCGGAAACTTGTCTCTACATGCTGTGGTGTGGTGCATGTTGTTGACGCCTAGATCAAATATTTATGCCCTCCAACCAGTGGACCTTAAGTGCTCCCTGTTATTGAATTTTTTTTGTATACCTGCAGTACATGCAATTTCAGTAATGTGAACCAGCCTTGAATTGTTATTTGGATAATACAATTTTTACATAATTTCATTGCCACCGTGTAATAAGGTGAAAAAAAATGTCAAATTTGCTGAATTTTGCAATTCCAAAATATCAATACTCATGATATCAGTTATTAAAATGGCAGCTGAAGGAGAAATTATTTATGGACGAGCGCTGATATCATTACATTTTGGAACAAGAAATTACATTTACAAAGATCCGTCGCTACTTTGCGCTCAAGTTATCGCTGGTTCACTCTTTCGTCGGAAAATAAACAAAATGAAACAAAAAGATTGAATAAAGGAAAAAATTGTGAATGTTTACTGCACCTCAAGGAACATATCAGACCGCCAAGATTCACGCCTATCCGCCAGCATCCTTTGACTTGAGATTTCCGATGTCAATTGGCCAATTCATATCATAGCGTACTCTGACCGTACACCTGCTCGGCGTTTTTACACCTTGCTGAGAAGATTTTGTGTCCCACTCCCTTCATCATGCCCCCAAAAAGATGAATCTTTCCCTTTCCCCTCTTTCTCTCTCTCTTGTTTGCTATCAGTTGGCAAGGCTTTTAATCAAGGTGCGCTCTAAAACTAATGTACTCACTCACTGTTGGGAAGTTGTCAGGTCTTTTGGATAAAGGTTTGCCGTACCAAAAACATTGTCTAATCTAAATTACTGAATACTTTTGAAATCAAACTATTTTCTATTTGTACTCTCTCTCTCTCTCTCTCTCTCTCTCTCTCTCTCTCTCTCTCTCTCTCTCTCTCTCTCTCTCTCTCTCACTCTCTCACTCTCTCACTCTCTCACTCTCTCACTCTCTCACTCTCTCTCACTCACTCTCAGTTGTTAGGCCAGCAAGTCTGCTCTAATGAAAGCTGCTCAAAAAATGAAAAAAAAAAAAAAAAAAAAGTGCAACACTAAACCGGGGATCTTCACTTTTCGTGGGTGGTTCCGGTCCCAATTAGCCGAGAAAACCGAGGGATTGCTGTATATTAAATTGCCATTGGATTCATGGAATTTTATGCAAAAATATTATTTTGGAATTTGTACCTTTTATCAGTAAGATGGATTGATGGAGAGGATGGTTGAGGAGCGAATGTTGAAGAGGATCTACAGAGCAGGAGTAAGGGGAAGGAGACCAAGAGGTAGGCTGCTATAGCTCTTGTTGATGATAGGAATGAGTGGAGGGGTGAGTGGGATGTTTAGACATGTTCTAAGGGATGGGCAGGGCACCTGTATGATGCGGCAGGGGTAAACCAGTGAAAGCTTTCGGGCCCTGCTGTTGAACAGAAGAGTGTGTTGTGTCACCCCGACCCAAGTGACACGGCCGCTTTCTTGTGTCCCGTTTCATCTGGAGGGACGAAAGCATGACCAACTTGGGTGCTGAGGTGCTTAACTTGTTTGGGTGTTTGGGCATTTGGGTTGGCCATGATCCAAAAAGTTGTGTGTTTTTTTGCTACTTTTTCCCTTTTTTATTTTCTTTGTTTTGTATGTGTCTGTCTTGCTGTCGGTCACCCCTGTCGAGGGATATGACCAAGCTAGATAGATAGATATAAATTAGTAAGAGTCTTTTTGAGGGGAGGGATTTTATGTAATTGTGATATCAGGATCAGTACTGGGTCAAAACCCAATTTGACTTAAGTGTGAACTAATCTATTACCTGGGTTCATTTGACCTAAGCTACAGGATTGTTATAAAAAGCCCTACCCTAAAGTTCATTCATTTTTATTTGTAATAAAAGGGTCAATTTGTTAAAAACAATTAACGTAGTTTTGAATTTAAATAAAATTGTATTCAAAGAGTAGATTGTTCCTTTTAAAAGCCCCCCAAAATATGTACATTTCTGGAAAAAAGTGAGTCAAGTTGCAAAGAGCAACCCTAAAACTGGGTCATTTTGTTTAGAAAACCTCTAAAATATGGAGTTTGCTCATACAAAACTACCTAGACATTTGGATTACATTGGATCAGTCCATCCTTTTTACCCCTTTTTGCGTGTGTAGACAGAGCACAGAAAAAGTGTCCCCCTGCAATGTAAGCTAACACTTTTGGCAAAGAGCCAAGCAAAAAAGCGGTGCATGTCGCTTTAAGAGCTTGTCCTCATTTATTTTGCAGCAAAACTGCAAAGGTTTGTGCGCTTGTCTTAATATTTAGTCTGACAGTGTGACAATACGCTCAATTTATTAGGTGCTAAAGCCCGAATGGCCGTCTTCTAATAGAGTCTTTATTTTTGCAATGAGATCATACCAAACAATGTAACATTTTTTAAATAACCCAAAGAAAAAGGCAATAGTTGGAATACCAAGATGTTTTGTAACACTTTATGATTCATTTGGACTAGTTAATAGTTGTACAAAAACATTATTGTATGCATCTGGAAAGGTACTGCATATCGTGGAAATAAAGACTGCACACCACTGTTAATTGGTCAAGATTTTGCGCTATGAAATAAAACCACGAGTCAACGTTTATACAAACAATTCCCTCAAAATTGCACTGAAAAAAAACAACAAAACATTACGAGTAATGTATATGAAATAATTAAAGAAAAAATGTCTTGCGTTGTTTTAAGTTTAACTTTACTAAAGTAAAAGACATGATAAATATAGTAGGGCTCAAAAAATAAATAAATCTAAAATTAGGCCCTGCTCTTCCTTATTAACTAATATATCACTCTGAGTTAAAGCTTTAACTGGAGTTAACTCAAAGCAGCTTTGAAGCTTAACAACAGGTTATGTAACTGTAGATATAAATTGAGGGCGTGCATTTAGACAAACAAAAGGTCATTATTTCTAAACGAATCTAGTGTGTTAAAGTTAAAACGTTAACTGGAGTTAACTCAAAGCAGCATTTAAGCTTTATCTGGAATAAACTCTTTACACACTGCAAAAAAACAGTTATGTAACAGTACATTTAAACTTCAACCTTACAATATACAGACAAAGGCTTATTCTTTGTTAACTAATCTGGTGCTGCTCAAAGTTAAATCTTGAACTAGCGTTAACTCGAAGAAGCTTTTAAGCTTGATCTGAAAAAAAAAACTCCTTACACACTACAAAACAAAAACACGCCAACAGATTATGTTACAACTAAATTAGGGCCTAACAATTTGAAAAACAAAATTATTCTTTGTCAACTAATCTCTTTCGGTCAAAGCTAAAGCTTTAACAGAGTAAAGGCAAGCAAGCTCTTAAGCTATACTGGAACTAACTTAGTCTTGTCCAAAATGATTAACGGGTTATGTAACAATACATCTAAATTTAGGCCTTACAATCAGACGAAGCATAAGTCATTCATTAATCTAGTGCTGAGCAAAGTTAAAGCTTGAAATTAAGTTAACATGAAGCATCTTTCAAGCTTTAGTTGGAATGAACTCCTTACAAAATATTAAACAAAAACACATCAGCAGGTTATGGAACATTTCAATTGAGGCCTTGTAATTAGAAAAACAAAAGTTTGACCTTTATTAACTAATCTATTGCTGTCAAAGTTAAAGCTTTAACTGGAGTTCACTTAATCCAGGTCTTAAGCTTTACTGGAACCAACTTAAAGTTGTTTCCAAGAGTATCAACAGGTTATGTAACAAAGCATCTAGAGTTAGGCTTTGCAATCAGACAAAAAGTTATTATTTGTCAACTAATTCAGTGGTGTCAAAGTTAAAGCTTTACCTGGAGTTAAGAGGAAGCAGCTTTTAACATTTTAGCTGGAATCAACTCATTGCACAATACAAAATGAAAACACAACATGCTATGATACAAGTATATTAATTAAGCCTTAGAAATAGACAGAAATGGTGACTTTTTTGGTCAACTAATCTAGTGTGGTCAGAATTTAAGCAGTACCTGGAATTACCTGACACCAAATATTAACCTTTATTGGAACTAACTTAACCTGTTAGTACTATACTTTATGTCACAATACATCTAAATTTAGGCCTTACAATTAGACAAACAAAAGGTCATGCTTTGTCAACTAATTTATGCTGTTGAAATTAAAGCTTTAACCGTAATTAACTCAAACCATCTGTTAAGCTTTACTGGAACTAACTTAAATTCTTGTCCAAAAGTATAAAATGTTATGTAACATTACATCTAAATGTAGGACTTACAATGAAACATGACTTGACTTAAGTTGGTGCTGTCAAAATTAAAACTTTAACTGCAGTTAACTCGGCACAGCTTCATCTTTAGTAGGCATTAAGTCTTTATTCACAAAACTTCAATAAGTTATGTAACAATACGTAAAATGTAGGCCGTCAATGTTAAAGATTTAACTAGAGTTAACTCATAGCAGCTTTTATGCTTTGGTTGGAATGAACTTCTTACACTGTAAAACGAAAACACATCAACAAATTATGTAACAACTCAATTTAGGCCTTACAATTAGACAGACAAAAGGTAAATCGTTGTTAACTAATAAATTGTTTTCAATGTTAAATATTTAACTGGAGTTAACTATATAACGCATACATCCACGTCCTGTTAAGAATCTTTGCAATTTCTGGCATTTCTGGAGTCATTTTAGGCCAAGAGTTATAATGCTTTCATGTCCAATTGCAGCGTTCCCGGCATTCTTTGGTCGGCATGTGCGACAGGTGAAAGCCGAATCATCTCTGAGCGAGCCGCCGCGCTGTCAACGGCACGTCAGTCGGAGCCTGCGAAGGGATATTCCCGTCATGCCTGAAAGGTAGGGAGACACGTCAGATTGCAGAAAAGCAGGGGTGCTGAGAGACGCTTTTGTATGCTAACTCATTCGCTGCCACCGACCGATAAAGACGTCAAAATATATTAAAGGGGCGACGGGCAATTTTCACACAACCCAAAAAAACTCTTTATGTGTGTGTGTAACAGAAAACAAGGAGTGTGTCTCAATATCCCATCCCGACGTTCCCTCTATTGTTGGAGCGAGAGTTGCAGAATTCCTGCCAAGCGCTGGAGATTCCTTGCACCACGGCTGGCTATTAAGCTAGCTCGCACGCTATTCAACTACGGTAGCGTCCCCGGGGACTCACTCGCATTGATGCGAATGTTTAAAAAGGCAGCCACCATTGTGTTGCGCGTTATGCAAGGATGGATCTCGGCGGCTTTTTGGGGGGGGCGGGGCCTACTCGTGACGTAAAGGTCACAATGGAAATAGAACGACGAGAAGGTCAACCCGATAACCTGCGATAGAATTATAATGGGGAGGAAGTATAGGGAAATCAAATCAATAGTTTGGTTAAGAAACAAAAAGTATCATTTAAAATATATATTATTTACAATAATAAATCATATATAAAGCAAGGGCATAGGTTTGGTCTTGGCATAGTGATCACTTTATATTGGTGGTGACAAAACTATGATTGCTTGATATTGGTGGGGACACATCCCTCGTCCATGCCAAAACTATGCCCTTGATGTACAGTACATATATTTATTTATTACATATCATTCGTGAACACCAGGTAGCCCCCAGTATCGGCCCATTATTGGTGCCTCTCATCGGTGTCCTTCTATCCCCATTTTAAATACTGTAATTTAATGAGAAGCATTGAACATGGGGCGGAGCTCAGTTTAGCATGAGTTTTTAGGAATCTTTAAGTCTTTTCCTTAAGCCTTACCCTAAAAATATCCTATACAGTGTAGTGATTTTGTTTCTGGGCTATAAGAGGCATCCCAAAAACACAAAATTTGCTCAAAATTCAAAAGTGCACCTTATAATCTATTGCGCCTTGTGTATGGGAGCATAGTGTTAAAACCTTTGGAAATGCATAATGTCTATGAAATGCTATTACATATGATAACCATTTGTGACCAATTATGAATTTGTGTGACTGGTACCAGAGTGTATAATATTTGGTAATATTGATGTGTTAATAATAATGTTTTTGTTTTTTTTAATTTTCCCCCAAAAAATAATCCAAACCCGTTTGTACAAAAAATTGTTTCCCTTCGGGGATGAATAAAGTATCTATCTATCTATCTATCTATCTATCTATCTATCTATCTAATTTCATGCACCTTACAATACAATGCGTCGCATATAGAAATAATCAGAGAGCTACTTTTGAGGGTGTGCCATACTCTCTGTGAAAATAAAGTAATGTATTTAGGCCAAATATGGAAAGATGGGATGAAATAATTTAAGTAATATGCAATGTAACATAAGAGATTATATGTTTTTTTTTAAAACAGCTGTAACAAAACCCACAGCACAATAAGTGCATCATAAGAAATTTGAAATATTCGAGATATTACCCACAATAGTAACCTCAAAAGTCAAATGATAAGACTGTTCATGAGCTGTGTTTACGCACTCAATGCCGCAAATCAAAAGAGATATTGAAATTATACAGTACAAACTGGAGCTATACTTTCTTAATAATGACATTCAAAAATGTGAACATATTGATCATAAAATAATGATTCCGTTTTTTCTTTTTGATTTTGCATTTTGACATTGTTTAGTGAGTCATAAATGGAATATTTAGTGTTATATAACCCTCTGTCCTGAAGGACTCTGCCTCAGACGTGTCTTCAACCGTTTCGCCATTTGCGGCGTCTGCTTTCAAACATGGGAACAGTAACAGCATTTATGGCAAGCGGCCCCGGGCATAGTCGAATCTGATCGGAATGTGTTTGCCGCGCACGGCCGGCAGGGTTAAAAAGTTTTTCCAACAATTTGCACCGGGTTGCTGCTTGCTGCCAGTTGAAACAATTTAGCTATGAGTGATGGGAGCGGGTTCGGGAGTGCCGCTCTTTGATGTCAACCCAAGAACAACTTGTTTGACATCCACGGCACGTAAACGGCAGAAAATCGGCGCTAAGGATCGTTGCTACCGGCGAAATATTTACGTTCAGCTTATGGCTTGTTTTTCATTATTTAGCTATTTGCGATCTGGCTTCTTCCAATTTTACTGCTTTGCCTGATGGTTGTCATAGAAATGTAAGATTTAAATTCTATTGAATGGTTATTTTATGTTAATGTTCTTATTTACCTTCACAAATTTCGGATTTTGTTTTTCTAAATGGCTGAATTTTTACATGATGGTATAAATATTAGTAATATAATTAGTACGTAACGGTAATTTGTGTCTGCAGATGTAGAGTGAGGCATGCAATTCTCTTAAATCATGGCAGAGGGCGATAGTTCGAACAAGAATTCCAATTTGGCACACACATCAGCCCCAACCAATAGAATTAGTGATCATATTAGCAAGCCAACAACAAGTCAAGCCATTCAGTCATTCTTTTCTCGGTGCATGGGCACTATCTATTTTTGCTTTATTAAAATGTAGCAATATGTAACATTACACCTCTGAGGGTATGCAGATTTAAAGTAAGGCATGCAATTTTCTTGCCTCATGGTAGAGGCTGATAGTGAAACCAAAAATTCAAATTTGGCGCACACCTCAGCCGAAACAAAAGAATTAGCGATAGCATTAGTAAGTTAACAGCAAGTCGAGCCATCCGGTAAATTTTTTCTCGTTGCATTGAGTTTTTTTTTGGTGCATTATATATTTAGCTTATTCGTATATACGTACTTCATTTTTAAGTTTTTCTTCTATGCTACAGGTAATGTATTGCTTTTGTAAATCTGACTTGCCTCACCAGACATTAACCTCATGGAACATCACTGTAAAAACTTAAATCATTTACTGCCACTGGAAATTTCTCCCTTGCTAGCAGTCATTGAGTTAAGAGTATTTCCTAGGTATCGGGACTATTGAGAGAAAAAAAGAGGTAAACAAAACGATTCACAGCATCGAAAGGAGGTTGAAGTTCATTCGGAGATTGCAAATTGCCCTTATTCTTGTATTCTCGTAGCCAGAAAGAGAAAGCCGAATACCGTAAACGTGACTCATGTTTTGTTGAGTTACGTCTCAGGAAGTGGTTAGAGGGGTGAGAGAGTTAATCGTTAGGGAACCATTGGGTCACTGCAATGTTGCTGGCATTAATATACAATTAGATTTCATTCGATGCACTACAGGCGATAATAGTTATTTTGAAAGGTGCTCCACAGTTTCTATTAATTGTAATTTTGTATTCAAATCATGAGTCCATAACTCAACAATAGCTCCGATTCATAAACCTCAAAAGACTGGCTAGCTAGCTAGTAAGAATTTATTAAAATTGTCACCATTACTTTTCTATACCAAGTTAGATTAGCACTTAACTAGCTGGTACTACTTAACTATGATGGATTTAAAAGGCTAGAGGACGTGAAATTTAAACAATTAGAAACTGATAAAAAAAAATAAAAAAAGACACAACTTGTCCTGCTCAGTAAGCATGTCTGTAGCAAAGTGTACACTCCTCAATGAAACCCTAGCCTGATTTGAGAACCCTTTTTCAAACAAGTGTTTAAAAGCTTTGGATGATCTTAAAACCATGTTTTGAAACTCAAGAACAAGTTCTAAACTCTAGTTTGAAACTCTTGGATTGAAAACCATGGTTTTAAACCCTAGGCACAAAACCCATAGTTTGACTTTAAACCATAGTTTAAGTTTCAAACTCTAGTTCAAAACCCTAGTTTGAGTTCAAAACCATAGTTAGAGTTTAAAATCACAGTTTGAGTTTGGAACCGAGGGTTAAGACCACAGTTTGAGTTTGAAACCGTAGTTTAGAACCCTGGTTTTAGTTTAAAACCCTAGTTTTAGTTTAAAACCCCATTTTTTTAAAATACTAGTTTAAAACCTATAGAATGGGTTAAAAACTAGGGTTTTAAATCCTTGGGTGAATTCAAATCCCTAATTTAAAGGGGACTGGCCCAAGATAAACTACAGCTTTTTCATATCAGCCCTCAGAAAGAAAAACAATTAAATAAATCAATTTGTTAATAGATGAGGTCAAAACACTACTTTGGAATACATTTAGTGGATTTTTTGGTGGTATTTGATTGCAATTTTTATGAAATTACATTAAATGTATTTGGAGCGAAAGCAGAAGCTCTATCCTATATTGTATGTTGTTCAGTTAAACGTTATATGTGACTATTGTTCTCATTTTATGCATTTGGGCTGTATTCATTAATATTATATAATACAAGTATTGTTTAGATTATTTTGATCTTTAGAAATTGTTGTTGCTGCTCTTATTAATACAATTTTAATGTAGATAGCAGAATTAAAAGACTTTTGTTGTTGTTGACATTTTCACATGTATATCTGCTCCAAATTTCCTTACTGTTATCTGTGCTAAAAGGAAACACTCATGATTATGAAACAAGCCTTTCAATAAGATTTTAAATAAATGTACAAATTTATTCAAACATTTCATGCCAGATTCCAGCATCTTGTCGTCAAAACATTTCACAGAAATGACTATGCGTGACCAACACGGCCGTTAAATAAAAGGGCAAATAAATATGACAATAAAAGACACTTTGAGGAACAAAATACTTTTTGGGAGGCAAAAGAGAACTATTGAATTAAGATTCCCATGAGCTACGATGTTGACATAGGAAGTGGCCTATTCCTGACTGAGTAGCCAAGGTTTGGGGATTTACGATTATCCATAGATGAAGAAAGATGACTGATGTTGGGAAGAGAAGAAATCTTGAAATGCGGATCAGTTGAATTTTGTTGATGAGGAAGTCCTGAGTTTTATCCGGTGAGATATCAGTTCTTCAGTTGTGCTCACGTGGTCTTCGGCCTTCTGAGGGCCCCCCGTAATAGCGCCCCAGCAAAAACGGTCTGTTCCCAAGCCTGTCGAATCCTGGTCCGGTTTTTGGGCAACGACTTTCTTGGCAATCCCGTGACAGATCGGAGCCAGGGAGGCAGCGCCTTTTTCTGATTGTGTCCCCTGTTCAGAAAGACAAAGATGGCATAAAATTAGATAATCAAATGTTGGAAAAAGTGTATTTATATGAATGGGGGCAGAGCCTAAACAGTAATTATCACAAAGAAATCGAAACAGTGAAATATCAACATAGTCATAAATTTCTTACTTTTTGCAAAAGCTCTCATATTTTTCAATCTGAGATATTAATCAAATAGATACACTAATATGTTCATAATCTATATATTTTTTTTTCACAGAAACTGATAACTGATGTTTGGGGCTTTTTTACTTCCACTATGAAAGAAAATATATGCCAAATTAAATCTTTATACTATAAGTTCAAGGATTTAAGAAATAAATATATATTTTGTTTGTATATAATAGGATTCCCAAACAAAGTAAACTCTCAGCCTTGAAAAAAAAAATCAATGTTAAAAAATTTACAAATATTTTTAAATGAACTCAATACAAAAAAGAAAAAATATTTAATAAAGTTATATATATGTGTATGGTTTATATATAATAATATAAGTAGGGTTTATAGAGAGAAAAACTGCGTTAAAACATTTTAAAAATTGATATATTTTTAAAAATCAATTGAATACAAAATGAAAACTGGAAAATAAAAACAAGAACATATAACTTTTACTCGTGAACTAATGAGTAAAAGTTATATAAATATAATAAAAAATATTGCGTTTATGAAGGAAAAAAACTCTCAGCCCTAAAAATAAATCTAGAAAATAAAATGAGTTTAAAAATAAACAATGTAAAGTAAGAACTAGTATAGTAATATTTACATAATAGAAAATAATAAAATAATAAGGTTAATAGGTAAAAATCCTCAGCCGTAGGAAAAACTTAGAAATAAAGTATTGTTAAAATCATCTAAAAACAAAATAAAGTGAAATAATGAATAACCAAATAAATAATTGTTATATAGATATAATAAACAATAACATTTGTAAGTAGAGGCGTAAAAATACAAAATACATTTTTAAAATCAACCAAATACTAAACAGAGTAAACATTCAATAATAGTTATATAATCAAATTATTATTATTATTATTTTTTAAAGGTAAACAGTTAACCATTCTCAGAACGTTTTACGAAATTTTAAAACATCTTAAATGTAATTATTTCCCCGATTTTAATTTTGACTCCAGCCAAAAGCATTTAAGTTTGAAGAGCAAACAGACCAGCACAATCCTACCTGTTCTAAAATTAAATGATAATTTTGAGACGTTTCTTCGAAACGGCCAATGATCATAATTGTTGAAATGATTAATATTAGCCCCGTTTATCGATAATGTTTTCATTCTTTTAAAAACGTAACTAAACACGCACAAATGTCTTTGCAGTCCTACACTCTCGACTTGTTACATTTTGCCCATCCAATGATTAAAAGTAGATTGACAGCAAAAATCCAAGCCATTTTTTTTGTACTGGATAATTGCATCCGTGCTCACCTCCCAATCTTGCTGGTGTCAGTCTGCAGCCCATCGGCTTCATTGTTTGCTTGTGATCTTCCATACCTGCGAGCAACAGAAACAAGACGTGATGACTTCCAATTACATTTAAGAGTGTTTAAGCGCTCTGACGCGCCGCTGCTTGCTAAAAAGACATTTTTTCCAACTATTTACATACAGAGATTCAACGCGGTTTTCGTTATCGTCTCCAATCACGCTAACTAGCCTTGGTATCGGATGTGAATCACACACCTGAGGTTGTTGTCGTCTGGCCGCTTGCAGAAGTCTGAACAGGTGAAATCTGAATGTAGCAGGCAGCGGCACCGGGGGCCTCGCATCTCAGTTACTGTGGCAACAGAGGCCGAACGCCTTTTCCGGGGGGCATTTCCCAAGCCATAAGAGACGACGCGCCTGAAGAGAAAAAAAACATGCAGTTAAACAAGGGGTCGCTAACGTTATTGTCGTTTTTTATAACTTATCATGTTATTACCATGTAATAACTATGTTTTTACCAGGTTGAAATATTAAGCGGGGGTGTTTTCTTTATATTTCTATTGTTTGATGCAATTTTTTGTACATCTAGACCAGTGTTTCTTAACTGGTCTGACTTAACGACCCACCATTCCACCCTGATGACAAAATGCGACCTTAACAAGAAACAATTTCCACATCTCCTATGTACCAATGAAATGAGTGTGCAGTATACTGGTTTCACTTTTTTTCCTAAAAATAAAATGACCACCAAAACGACTTCAAGTACTATACATACTCTCATATAAGCCTACATCGCATATAAGCAACCCCCTAAAATAATCTTTGTTTTTTTCTACTTCTTAGCATTATTTTGCCAACGCCCACGACCCACTAAAAATGGGTCCACGACCCAAATTCGGATCCTGTCCCACCAGTTGAGAAACACCTTAGAGCTACTCTTTTTTTGCGATTTAAAATGCAAAGTAACAAGCTATTTTATTATTATGTTATTAAGATATTATTTTCAGTTTGTAATTATGAGAGGTAAGGTTCTAATAAGTTCAGTCAAAAACAAGAACATGCTGGTTTTACATTTAAATTTCCTAGAAAATTGACAAATGACCCATCACCGGTGAACTACTTTCAGAACTATTCCACGGGCTACTAAGGTGATCTTCGAGGGCTACCTGGTGCTCGCAAGCACCTTGTTTATGACCCCTTAAATTTAACCAAAATAACACGCAAACCTCATGGTTGGATATGGGATTGATTGAGGTTTTTATACGCAGCTCTCAAAGATTTTACATTTACATTATATGTTTTGTTGACCATGAACCCCCCCAAAAAAATCCACTAATATGTATATAATATTAAAAAAAACTTATTTCAATTATTAAGTTTTTAGACCATGAAAACATGCAAAAAAAAAACTTTTGGGGGACATTTTTGTCTTGGAAAGGGAATATAAGTGATTTATTTATCACTAATATGTGTATATAAATAAAACAAATTATTCCTGGGAAGGATGGAAATAAAATGAAAAATAAAATGGGAATTATTTCATTTCAGTGTTGTTAGCTAACAATTTGTAATATATTTACCATGAATATTTGTATTAATTATAATGGCGAAATTGATTTTTTGGGGGCCACGAACGCAACACGTTTAAAAAAACGGGAAACATTTTTGACAAATTGTCGTGGTTGTTGACAATTTTGATTATAACATTTTTTTTCACCAATATGTGTATATTTTTAGAAAAACAAACTCTTTATTTTCTGATTTTTTTTTGTTTTTCATTTTTGTTTTAAGAAATTGGACCATGAAGCAACACAATCGCTCAAAAAGCCTAAAATGAGAAACATGTTTGTCAAATTTGAAATGATGGTCGTGAACAAAATGGAATATAAGAAAATAAAAGTAGCTTTTTTTCCACCAGTGTGTGTCTAATAATACAAAAACGGATCTTGTATAATACATTGGACAATGTATAGCCATTTTACTTCTAAAATTCTGATAATGATGTTTATTCTCCCCCAGAGCTTCATACAAACTTTTTTTAGTTTTTTTTTTCTTTATTTCATGACTTACTCAGGCGTGTTGACCCAGATGATGTCGAGGTGGCAGAAATAGACGCACTCCTTGTCCAAGAAAGTGGAGCAGGAGCAGCGTTTCTTACGCACGTGGGGAACTTCAGAAACGGCCAATGACGTCTCCGTTGGCGTGCATGTCGCTGCAATCACAACATAAATCAATTAGTATAGCATTATAACGCGTACAAATCACATTTCTTGCAAAAAAGACTGAAAATGATCTTACCTGTGCTTAAAATCCAAGAGTGCATCACAGACAGCACATAAATAAAAATGTAAATGTCCATTACTCCTCCTTTGAAAGAAAACGTTTTCAAATGATATTCCAAGAGAATGCAAAAAAAAATGTAAAAAAAAAAAAAAAGATTGAAAAATTAAAAAGTAATTAAAGGAGTGTTAGTCCTCTGCATGAGCTCTCTTGAATGTCACAGGGAGGTGCAGGCTCAAGTTTGTGTTGTTTCTCGTGAATGTGGCCCCACATGTTCTCTGGCGCTTTTTATAACAAGTTGGGCACCTCCTCCTCCACCTCCGCACTTTTTTGTCCTCTGGCTTAGAAGCACACAAATGTTGTCTGCAAGCTGATAAAGAAGGCGGAGTGCGCCTTTGCATTCCTCTCGGATTCTTTCAGGGGATGATGCGTTTGTTCGCCACAGGGGGACAGTCGAGCGCCGGCGCTCACCTTTCAGAATATAATAGAATGGGCTTGACATTGATATCAAGTTGGTGAAATATTGGACGCAACTAGGGCAATTTTAGGTTTTGAGATATGGGGGTGCTAAGCACACCGTGTCTGGCTGGTTCAAAACAGTTTTAGCATGTAAAATTTCATTATGATAACATTTAAATTATGTTTTTCTTTTTTGCTGAAGGCATTTTTTTCAAATTGAATGTTTGTTTAAAGGCAGTTTTTGATTGAACGTTCATTTTTTTTAAATGGATTTTTGGCACTCTTGGGCTTCCTTAATAACATACTCTCCCCGTAATACATTAAAGCCCCCACAGACTCTGCCACTATGGTTGCTGCAAGTGACACCAGCCGAGCGAAATGGGGCGAAAGCTGTGCAAGAAATCAAATGTACCGAGCCATTACAAGAAGGGGTATTTATGACACTGCGTTGTTCACATTTGGTTTGTTTTTCTTCTTAAAAAAATATATTTTAGCTAGCGTTTTTCCATTACACTTATGCATATCCTGTTCTTCATTAAAGAAAAAAACATTTTTTGAAAATGCCATAATTTTTGGGAGTGCTTGGGTTAAATTTGGGGGTGCTTGAGCACCCCCCAAAACAGGTTGGTCACGCCCATGGTATGCACCCAGGGTAAGCATGTCATTAAGACTTTAAAGTGAAAAAAAGATTAAAGACTGTCGTGATAAAAAGACCAGAATATTTACATCGAAGAGCTTAGAAACTGGCCTGCGTTATATTAGAACAATGTATCAATAGTGCAATGAATAGTACTGCAATATAATCAGCAGCAACAAAGTTTTCTAAGAAGTCGCAATTTATATATTTTCAGTGTTGCTTACTTGTATAGGGTAGTGATGGTCTCTGAGCCTATTTGTCCATGTTTTTAGGGACTTCTTGTGCTTACCAGAGGCAACAGGTTAAAAAGGTGGTGGCCGAGGTGAGAAGAGTCCCTTATAATGTTGACCTTTTTGCTGCGGTGTTGCAAGCCAGCAATGTCCTCCAGACTGGCTAGAGAGGAGCCAATGATCATCCGGGCTGTGTTGATTACTCGTTTTTTCCTGTCCGCTGCCGTGTTCCCAGCATACCACAATTTCACAATATAAATTAAGCTTTATAAAACTTTGACTTATCAAATATTGAGGGACTATTGAATGTTTCTTTTCAGTATTTATAAACTTAATAGAGTTCAATGAAAACTAGTTGTGGCCTCAAGTGAGAATCCACATTCTGGGGTCCCAGTACCATGTACAGCACATGCACACACATTCGGGATAGGCCATAACGTTGAACAAAATGATTACGATTTTGATCTGAAAGGATATCCAAACTAATAATACTTGGATACTTACACTTGTACAGTAATCCCTCGTTTATCACAGGTTTTACGATCCAAAAGGAACCTGTCATGCGTGAAATCATTTAAGTAGAAACCTTTTTTATTTCACAATGATTATACAATTACCGTAAATAGTTTTTTCACTGAAACCAAAAACAAAGCTTTTCTACAGGAGCAATCATTTGTATAAAATGATGGCGACTGCGCATGGATACATGCTTGCGGCGAGCTCTCCAGCTAATCTTCTATTTATTGCCGTTCTCTTGTCTTTTTTGCTTTCACTTTTGGACACATGTGTGGCCAAAAAACACTTACAGTAGGGACGAACTTATTCGGTTGGGTGGGCGTCTAAATTTCGATTATTCGGGCACTTTTTATACCGCCCATGATATACCGAGCGAACTTCAAAGAGACCCGGCATCCTTGTGGACAGCTATTCCTCTTAAAAAACGGCGGCGGCGGCCCCGTAAAGAAAGAAAACAGAAACGTGGTTGCCGTGCAGGTAGATGTGTGAAGCGTGTGAAGTCCAAGCAGCAAGATGGACGCGAGGATGTAACTAATTCCACCATTCATTCCTCGCCGGACAACCGACGCTTTGAACTCAGCGCTCACGAGCGGCCACAACGCCGGGAGCTTTTGAAGATCTCGACAAAGACTACAAAGAGTTCAGCTAAGTCAAATGATTCAGCAAAGCTGAAATTTGGTCTGTTAAATATTAGATCGCTTGCTCCAAAAGCTTTACTTGTTGATAACATTATTCGTGATTATAAACTTAACTGTATGGGTCTTTGTGAAACGTGGTTACGCCCGGATGAGCACTTAGCGCTAAATTATGCCTCTCCCCCAGACTACGAGAGTAGTCATATAGCACGCACGCTGAAAAGAGGTGGTGGTGTTGCGCTAATCTCTGAAAAATCGCTCAAATTTAATACACGTACCTCTAATAATTACAAAACGTTTGAGGCTCTTGTGATGCGGTCCCCTCAATTGTCAATTGATGTAATAACTATCTATCGTGCACCTGGGCCATACACAACTTTCTTAGACGAATTTGCTGAACTTTTGTCTGAACTAGTAACCTATGCAGACAAAATAATAATTATGGGAGACTTTAACATTCATATGAACTCCCCACACAGTTCACTTACTATTGCGTTTAGTTCTCTAATTGATGCATTTGGTTTTACTCAACTGGTTGACTTGCCAACCCATAAAAATGGGAACACGCTAGACTTGATTCTGACTCGAGGAGTTTTAACCTCAAACATTATGGTGCTACCGTGTACTACTGTTATCTCTGATCATTATTTAGTGACATTTGAGGTGCTAACTAAATGTAAAGTTAATAAAGCTGAGGGATCTAGCGGACGCAATATAAGCACTGGCACAGTTTCTGAGCTCTTTGAACTCCTTCCTGGAGCAGTTGCGTCCTTTCCTAAATACAATGGCTCGATTGACTCACTCATGAATGAGTTCAATACCACCCTGACTAGTGTGCTGGATTCAATAGCGCCCATAAAACTAAAATCACGTCCTAAAAGACGCACACCTTGGTTTACTGAGGAAACTAGAACCCTTAAAAAAGAATGCAGGAAATGGGAGAGAAAATGGCGCGCTACCAAGCTTGAGGTTTTCCATCAAACCTGGTGTGACAGCTTGTTAAAGTATAAAGCGGCCCTTGCCTCTGCAAAATCGGCCTACCTTTCGAAGGTGATTGCGTCTCAAAAGAACAACCCCAAAGCCCTTTTTGACACTGTAGCATCGCTTACAAGGCAACAGCCTATCGCAGACAGTTCGACACACTCTGCTCAGGACTTAATGGTCTTCTTCACTAAGAAGATTCAATGCATACAGGAAGAAATTGCAAAAGATATTGTTAGTACCACACGTATTAAAGGACTGAAATTTACAGATGCACGACAGGGTGGCTGCCCTGGGAAAATGGCCGGTTTTAGTGAACTGTCACTTGATGATCTCAAACAAGTGGTGAATGCGGCCAAACCGACAACTTGCCAGTTCGACCCGCTCCCAGGTTCACTTATTAAAAGTCTTTTTAGCGTCCTTGGGCCTTCAGTTCTAAATATTATAAATACATCACTCTCCTCAGGTGTAGTTCCAGCAGCTTTTAAGTCCGCCGTTATTAAACCCACACTGAAACGACCCAACCTTGATCCAGAAATATTAAGTAATTACAGACCTGTGTCAAACCTACCTTTCCTCTCTAAAGTACTCGAAAGAGTAGTGGCACAGCAGCTGAATGCTTTCATATCGGAGAATAACCTTTTTGAATCCATGCAATCAGGATTCAGGGCTAACCACTCTACTGAGACAGCTCTGATCAAGGTAACAAATGATCTCCTAATGTCAATGGATTCTGGCGCTTCATCACTTTTGCTGCTGCTGGATCTTAGTGCTGCTTTTGACACAGTGCGCCACAATATCCTACTAGAACGGTTGGAAAAATGGATTGGTCTCTCAGGAGCTGTCCTCTCGTGGTTCAAATCCTACCTCTCAGATAGGACACACTGTGTTAAATATGGTGAAACGACATCTGAGCCCTTTAATGTTACCTGCGGTGTTCCGCAGGGTTCAGTGCTCGGCCCCCTACTTTTCAACATTTACATGCTTCCGTTAGGTGATATTATTCGCAAGTACAATATCAGCTTCCATTGCTATGCAGACGACACTCAACTATATCTTCCGTTGGAGGAATCTTCCACACTAAACTGTGGAAATTTGGAGGCCTGTCTCACTGAGATAAAAGAGTGGATGTCACTCAACTTCTTGCGTCTTAACTCTGAAAAGACTGAAATGTTAGTCATTGGTCCTTCTAAATGCCGGGACTTATTCTCAAAAACTGCTGTGAACATTGACAAATGTCACATCACACAGAGTGACTCAGTTAAAAATTTAGGTGTCATATTTGACCCTGAACTATCCTTTGAGATGCATGTAAAACAAATTACTAGAACTGCCTTCTTCCATCTTCGCAACATTGCTAAAATCCGTTCAATACTGTCTCAGTCTGATGCGGAAACATTAATTCATGCATTTGTTACCTCCCGTCTCGATTACTGCAATGCACTACTCTCCGGTCTCCCGAAGTCCAGAATCAAGTCTCTTCAGCTAGTACAAAATGCTGCAGCGAGGCTCTTAACCAGGACAAAAAAGTACGATCACATAACACCGATTTTGGCTAACCTGCATTGGCTCCCAGTTAGCCAAAGATGTGACTTCAAAGTTCTCTTAGTATTGTACAAAATCATACATGGACTTGCTCCCTCTTATCTTTCAGATCTGATCTGCCACTATGTCCCGGGCCGAAGCCTACGATCTGAGAGTGCTGGTCTTCTGATGATCCCGAGAGCAAAGAAGTCTTCTGCTGGTTCGAGAGCGTTCTCCATCCGGGCACCGGTGCTGTGGAATGCTCTTCCCCCTGAGATTCGATCTGCAACCTCAGTGGAAATGTTTAAATCTAAACTTAAAACTCACTTCTACTCCATTGCATACGAATAACCTACTCCTCTTGTCGGTTGAAAATAGTTTGTGTAATATAGTGTAACAATCTGTGAAGCCCTTTGAGACTCTTCGTGATTTAGGGCTATACAAATAAAAATGACTTGACTTGACTTGACTTAAAAAATAACTACTGTGTAAACGTTTTTATTTTATTTTTTACGAAAAACTAATGTACAATCAAATAATAAGCGGGTAGAAACTGTTTAGCCGATTAAAAGGCGTCGATACGGTAAAATTCAGCCGTGTTATAGAAAGGGATTACTATAATTATTTTTGTATAGAAAGTACCATTTAATGTTGCCGTTTTCATGCCCTTTTTGTTCTTGTCTGCTATCTAGTTTGTGATTTGGGCCTTTGAAAGTCAAAAATACTAAATAAAAATGTGAACTTATACATATAAGGGAACTTTCTCGTCCTCGGCATGTTTGTTTAACAGCCAGTTTGAGACGGGTAGAACTAGCGCTGGAAGCTCAGCAATTCCGTTTAGGTGTTTTCTTACAGAATATTCCAGGCACAAGTGAGGTACAGAACAAGGCTGTACGATCAGAAGTGCATATCTCCCAACACTACCGCATTAGTTGTTAAACTACTGATCTTTTACCCTTAAAAATGCTTATCGATTGTCTTCAAAAATGTTCCCCTTTTTAAAATTTGACTCAAGACATGTATTCTAATGTAGAGCTGCTTTATTTGTAAAGGGAGACTAAGTCTTTGTGCGTGAATTAACTTCTCTAACGATCACAGTATATTTACGTTTTGGTAAAAGTTTGCCAACTTCCAAAAGACGACTGAGATAATAGCGAAGCTGAATACTTGAGGAAAATAACTCGCAGAGAATAGAGCAGAGGAATTATGTCGTTTTTCCAATAAACAAGTGAAAAAAAAACAAGCTTAAAAGATGATGCTAGTGGAAAATGGACTATTTTTGTGTGAGTACTGTTTATTTTCTCAAGGAGGGTAAGTTGTGTGTTTAGTATCTTGACAGGGTGAAGATTCGGGGACCTAATCAGAAGTCGTTGGCGTTTAGTTTCCATTATGTAGTGGAACACTTTGCAGCAATGCTAGAAAATAACTTTTGAATTCAACGTAATGTGGAATTGTTCAGAATCTGACAAATCGTATTAGAAAGTGAATATATTATTACTAGTTTTATTTTGTCGCATTTTGTATGTTGCAGAACTTATAATTCAATTTGGAATTTGAAAATGTAAAATATGTAGCAAATGTTAAATACCTAACAAAAAGAGGGAGGGGGTTGGGAGATTGTTTTCATCGCGGGATTGATTGAATTTATTCTCACCAGAAAATCAGGGTTGTGAATATAGGTCATCACATATGGCCCTCAATACTGCGTTGAAACGCATCAGGTAGAAAAGTGAAACTATATAATTGACCTCTAGGTGTAGCTGTTCACTTTCATTTTTATTTTTTTTACAGTAGTCTGACAAAAAGGGAGGCTGCTGCGGTGCGATGCATGAGTCACCTTGTGAATGGGCTGCAGCACTCGTCGATGGCTGCAAAGATACTCTACTTAAAGGTGAGATTTTCTGTAAACATTGTTGTTCTCCCCGGTGAATATTACTACTAATAGAAAAGAATATACGCTCAAGCAGCTTGTTTGTGAACAAATCTTTACTCATACAGTTTAGATTATTCATACGGCAAAGTGGAGCTACAATCATACACAAAAAGAATGGGCACTAGGTGGATTATAATAAATAGTCAAACACAACATTTGTACACATAAACATTGCCCAGTACTTGGTACAAATGTACATAAACCAGCCACGACAATTGGAATTTCATATATTTACGAAGGAGAAAAAAACAACAATTTTCTTCATTGTTTTGCCACTTCAAAGGTGTATTTACACATAGACACAAGCATCTAATTTTTTATAGAATTATGTACATGTCCCAAAACGAAAAACTCCATAAAGGCACAATTGTCTATACAACATGTACAAAATACATTTTCTGGAGCTGACAAACAACAAAAATGATTGGTCATCATTCTAATTGCACGCATAATGTGAATGTCAGCTTCTGTGCTTTGACAGAGGATATGTACACAAACCTCTGAAGAAGTGTTTTCAGTCTTAAAGTGACTACAATTACATAGAAAAACAACAAAAGGGTCGGGGGTGTATTTGTCCATTTCTCAGGTAGCAATGACTAGTCTGTCTTCATCATCACTGGAAACGTCATCACTGACCTTCTGCCAGTTGGATGCAGGCGTGATTCGCTTCACCCCGTCACCACCCCATCGGTTAGGTGATTTTGTCTGTTCGGCAGTCTCCGAAGTCTTGGCCGGTTCCGCCTGATGCCATTCTGGAGAGGTGCTGACTGGCAAAGAAGTTTGGTCGAGGGCAGGAGGATCTGGAGTTCCCTGTCTGTCGGAGGACCACGGGAGAGGACTGATGGAAGGGATGATGGTGGGCAGGGCAATGTTGACAATCTGCAGGCCTGGTGTCTGGGTGCTGCTATGAGAACTGGGGCTGGCTGCCAGAACCTGCAAGGCCACCCCTTGGTTGGGTGCTAACCCTGCATTGGTCAGACCCAAGAGGCTGAGTGTCTCCATGCTGACAGGATGGACCGCCGGGAAACACTGGACTACGCCAGCGACAGAATCCTGGATTACTAGCGGTTGGGTGTGTCCCCCGTCGGAACGGGGTGAAGCCGCCGGGCTGGCGTTCCTTTGGATGACGCTCACTGCTGGGATGGTGAGCTGAACGGGTCCAGCCTGGATGGGCATGAAAGTGGAGTATGCCGCCAGGCCAGCCGGCACCAGTTGGATCCCCCCAACAGGGACCATACTGTACGGGGACCGTAGCGGCTGCTGGGAGTGCAATGGGAGGTGACTGAACAGGTGAGTTTGTGGTGCCACTCTCGTAGGTTGAGAAAGTGGGTAATGGGTAGGACTTTGAGAACTGTACGTCTGTGTGCTTTGGTCAACTGGTGAGCTGCTATCTGATTTCACAGCAGAAGATACTTCCTATGAAAAAAAAAAAAAAGTTTTTGTTATCTAGAATAGTGGCCACCAACCTTTTCTGTCCTTCGCAGCAGTTTAATGTCTGACAATGTTCTCGCAGCACAGCCTGTTAGTAACAATACTAAATACAATATTTATATCCTAAAATTAATTGTGTTATCACTAGACCACTAGGGATACAGATAACATAACATAAAAAGGCATGTGTTTTATCTCATCATCACACTATTTTTACCCACAGTACCACATTGTCATATGGTTTGTTCGAGGACAAGTTCAGTAAATACAATATTGTTCAGCGTGCTACCATATTAAAAAAAAGGCTTGTAACTAAGATTCCGTACTCTCACCACCACGATCGAGGTTTGATTTCTGCTGAAACCAATGCAGACGTTAATGAAATTTGCACTAAGAGTTAAAGGTATGTAGATGTTGTAAAAAAAATATATATATACATATATATATATATTATTATCATCATCCTATTTTTACTTATGGTCCCACGTTGGACAACATAAATGAAAATAGTGTGATGATGAGATAGAATTTCAAGTTTTTTCTTATGTTGTATAAATCCGTATGGCTTTAGTGACTACAGGAAGGATTTAAAGCTTATTATTTTTGTTAATATTACTAATTTTCTTATTGAGCCAGGCTGCAAGATTTTCTTCAGGCATATAACCGACTCGTGGTTCAAAAAAGATCGCGGATCTGATTCAAAACACGGGATGACAAAAGTAGTATTTGGAGAACATCACAAACAATTCCTTCACAAAAGCAATATCGTCTGATATTATCTACTTTCTTAACAAATGGAAGGCCATCCGCTAACGGCGTGACACTTTCCTCTAAGGGATAAACAGTGTGGAAAATGGCTTGATGACGGCGGGAAGAAATGACTACAACTTGTTTGGGTTTGTGTTGCGCTGTTTACATAGCTGAGTTATCTGTTGGCATCCCGCCCACACGCATTGTGACAGAAAGTGAAGCGTGATCGGGGTTTGCCATCCTAAACCACACAACGGAAATAGACCCAATGGCAAATGCTGGGACAAAAAGAGATTGGATTTTAAGTAAGGGCAGAAAATAGATCCTTTTTATGTCCGGGCTTTTGTATGGACTTTATGTTCAAATTCACATTCTTAAAAGTAATGACTAGCAGGCTTGTTTTCATACCAAAACACTTACAGTCAATACAAGGTTCTAATCCTCAGCCCAACATTTTTAAATTGGAAAAAGCCAGCAGAGGTGGCTCAAGCATCGGGTAAGAATGCCTCTTGGACACTCTCTCGAGAAGTGGGCCGAGCACAATAGCGATACTTTGGATCAGGCAATTTCCTGCAGCACAGTAAACAATCTTTGCAAATAATGCATAACCTTGTTCGGTATCTTTGCCTTCTTCCTGTGATCAGCAGAGTAACTAACATTCATCCGTATCAGTATGTGGCAGCAGGCAACTATTTTTCTTTTTATGCTAATTATCTGCTCATATGGTAGGTCCATCCATCCATTTTCTGCACTGCTTATCCACACTAGAGACGCGGGGGTGCTGGAGCACTCCAGCCTTCTTCAGGGAGTAGGCAGGGGACACTTAGACTAACAATTGTTTACATACTCACATCTAGGGACAATTTGGAACCTCACACATATCACTGGAATGTGGGAGGAAACTGGAGTACCCAGAGGTAATGCACGCAGGCACAGGGAGGCTGGAACTAAACCCTGGACCTCAGCATCACAGCTGCCTTAATGGCCACATGGTGCATGTCTCATCTCATCTCATCAGCCGTACCGCTTATCCTCATTAGGGGGGGCTGGAGATCATCCCAGCCATCTCCGGGCAGTGGGCAGGGGACACCCTGAACTGGTTGCCAGCCAATCGCAGGGGACAGACAACTCACTCGCTCATTCACACCTAGGGACAATTTGGACCGGCCAATTCACCTGAAATGCATGTTTTTGGAATGTGGGAGGAAACCGGAGTGCCCGGAGGAAACCCACGCAAGCACGGGGAGAACATACAAACTCCGCACAGGATTTGAACCCACGCAGGAGGTTCCCATGACATGAACTGTGCCGCACATGCGCTAACCACTGCGCCGCCGTGCTGCCCACATGGTGCATGTCTAGGGTTTAATTCCAGCTATCATCCTACCTGAGTGGAGTTTGCATATTCTTCCCTTGCCTACATGGGGTTTCACCCACATTCTAAAGACATACATGACAGGTCAGTTAGCTCCTAAGTATGGATCAGCGAGTAAATTGTCGGTCTCTGTGTGCCCTGCCAATGGCTAGCAACCAGTTCAGGGCATCCACTGCCCGAAGACTGCTGGGATAGGCTCCGGCACCCCCACGACCCTACTGAGGATAAGCGCTGCAGATGATGGATGGAATCGAGGTAAGTACAGGGAAATGTATTAATGAAGCTGTTTAAGATCATACCAAAAAATAATATATAATTTTCTTGCAGATCATTTTGCTATATTATCTTATTTGGTTATTATACTCAAACAGCTTTTCCATTGGCAAAACGTTTTACCCATTTTAAGTATTTCCTTTATCATTTTCTAGAAAAAAACAACATTTTGAAAATGGGTTCAATTACTTCATGAGCCACTGACCACATATGGTTGAAAAAAAATTACTGTATTGTCTGGATTATAAAATGAAACATATAAAAAGCACGGCAGCGCAGTGGTTAGCGCATGTGCGGCACAGTTCATGTCTTGGGAACCTCCTGCGTGGGTTGAAATCCAGCTCCAGACTTCCTGTGCGAGTTTGTATGTTCTCCCCGTGCTTGCGTGGGTTTCCTCCGGGCACTCCGGTTTCCTCCCACTTTCCAAAAACATGCATTTCAGGTGAATTGGTCGGTCCAAATTATCCTTAGGTGTAAATGAGCGAATGAGTTGTCTGTCCCCGTGTGCCCTGCGATTGGCTGGCAACCAGTTCAGGGTGTCCCCTGCGACCCTACTGAAGATAAGCGATGTAACTAATGAGATGAGACATATTTTAAAGCATAAAATAAACAATCATTATGACATTTTGTTTATTTCATAAATTGTTGCTGCATTATTTAGCATTTCATTGATATTACAGATATCAAATTGTAAGACATAAGGTGCACCTCCAAATGTTTGTGTATTTAGATGTCTCTTATTGTATGGAAAATACAGTTTACTGTAAATTTAAGCTTAAAAAAAGGAGCTGGTGATGAGAAATGACTTTTAAACAACGTAATGGATGTGGTGCCTCCAAAAAAGGTTAAAATAACATTGGGCTAGGGAGATCCGTGTTTATCTTTTGTGGCCGCTACACCTGCAAACCGATACATGAGTCATGGATGTGTGGAAGAACCTGAATCTTACCTGACATGTCCTGAAGCCCGTCCCTGCCACCGGCGGACTTGGAGGAACATCACAATCAGGATAGTCTATGGACATCTGCCTGCACGGCGATACCGGACTCATCATTTGCACCGACTCCGTGTCCGAGAGATTGGACTCGGTAACGGCAGCCGGCATCGGGCAGTAGCCGGAAATGGCGTACTGCTTGGTTAGCGATAAAGGGTCGACGACGAGAGCGGAGCCTGCCGGCCGTCCGAGGGAACTGATGGTCATTTGAGCC
Source organism: Urocampus carinirostris (assembly GCF_059441175.1). Taxonomy (NCBI): domain Eukaryota; kingdom Metazoa; phylum Chordata; class Actinopteri; order Syngnathiformes; family Syngnathidae; genus Urocampus; species Urocampus carinirostris. Next base: position 11,687,357 of record NC_142350.1, on the reverse strand, counting down.
AGGAGAGCACTTGGAGGGACCTCTGCCTCTTTGGACGGGATGTGCTGCGGACTGGCAGACACCGAGGGGTTTGTGGACAGGCCCGATTCTGCCTGGCTGTCATCCTCCTCCTCGTCATCTTCTTCATCAGGGCCTTCCGAGTCATCTCCTTCCGAATCCTGTCGGTCGGCGCTACTCACTTGACTCCGGTCTCCTAAGGATCAACAAATATTCAAATTTTTGTACTATGAAGACACACCCTATTAAATATAGTCATCTGTGATATTTTTTTCCTGTAGAAGCAGCACTAGACTTTAATGCGCATGGAATTAAAACTACAGTAATGGCTAGGGTTGCACAAAATAAAAAAGTGCCGTATTTGTGCATTGATTGATCAGTAAGGATATACAGGAATTGCTGAGTGCACTGCATCTATAGTTGTTGTGAATAGAAGCCGGACAACACCTGAAAAGGCATTATGTCTTATCTCATTATCACACTATTTTAGGTCATTGGACTTTTACTTCCGTCTGAACCATGTCACTATTTTGTTCATTTATATTCATAGGTTATTTGTATAAATACACACACATATATATATATATATATATATATATATATATATATATATATATATACCAAATGCAAAGGATGTAATGTCATCGCCACAAGTGATGAAATGATACTCAAAATTTCGGAACAAAAGTTGTTTTTTTCCCAGTGATGTAGGATATCGTATCTGAATTGTCGCACACCACTGCTCGTCAATGCTAAGATCAGGCTCATTGTTTAAAAGCTGGGTGATTCGTTACACCAAAAAACAATGGTGACAAGATGATGAAGGTGCTGTCTCTTAGTGAGTTCATGTGGCATTTCCTGCAACTGGTAACCTTGGAAACAAGTGCTATCCGTTCCCTTTGGGGGAGCAAACCCTTACCCGAAAAAACAGCCTGCAGATACATGCCACCAGGCTATACTTGCCCAAAATACACCGCGGTAAGTGGTGCCCTGACGAGGGATCTGTGAACGTCAACCAAATTGTTGACCTTACTGGGCCTGGCATCAAGTTTGCTGTCAGACTCATAAAAGGGTTCGGAGACCACTGAATGTGCACCAGATTCGGAACTCAATCCAGTTATTGCAAGGGCACTGTGTGAAATAATTCAGTCGTTCTGAAAGATGGAACAAAATGCATGGCTGCGCATATTTAAAATGTTTGTCACTTACAATGCTTAGTTTGAGCTGAGAATGGGTGATATAATCTAACATATATGGTACTGTAAATAAAAATAGTGTTAATGAAATAAGATGCCTTTTAATGTGTCATGTGGATAGGATCCAGCACTCCCCCCCGCCACAAACCAGGTTCTGTTCCCATTGCATTCAATGTTATGCAGCTGTGAACAATCATCCATGTCCCTAGCGCCCCGGTGGTTAGAGGTGCTCTTACCGTTGCTATCTGGTTCAAACTTTTGTTGCCATTATTATGCACTTGTGTAATCATACTTGCACAAGTATGGTCACACATTTCCAATTTTGTCTGCACGTTAGAATTTCTGGGTGCACCTTATAGTCCGCAAAATACGGGAATTACATTGAATGATTTTTTTCCCCCCACAGAGGTAGAAAAAAAATCCGCTCTCTGACTGGGACCATTGAACGCTTTCAGGCAACTCGCCTCCCTCTTCTAAAATTAGCGCAGCAATTTCCTCTTTGTTAATGTTGTGCTAGCCGCCCACATGCACTCGGAGTTAACAGAGGATGAAGCTGCATTTAGAATGTCTAATTAGACCGCGCCGAAGCTTAATGACATAGCAACACAGCACCGCTAGGGACAAGCGACGGAAAGGACCGTTACCTGAATCTTCGGCCTCTTGGTCTTCCGAGAGTCCGTTGGGCACGCCCATCTCCAGACATTTCTTGCTGTGGGCCTTGGACTTCATATGCTTGGTGAGATTTCCTGCAAGGAGGAGAAAGGTGCTTACATAAGACAAAAGGGTGAGTAACTGATAAAGACGTTTTGAAATGAACGTGGGTTGTTCTGACAAAGTACTGTTCCGCAGTGGCGCGTGGGCAAGTTCGATAAAGGATGGTGAATCACACTATTTTCCTTAAACCTCACTTTGGATCCTGCTTCCAAAGCAGAAATGTCATACGTACAAAAAATATCTAATGAGTAATGACCAATTGCAGTTTATTTCTGATAAGTTTATTCTGTTTTTACTCATGGACAAATGTTAAGATGATTTAATAGGATGCCAGTTATAGGCCAATCATCTATATGTTCTTTGATTTCCACGGCCTTTAAGGATGATTTGTTTTTTGTAACCTTGAAGATTTAATAAAAAGAAGGCGCTCAGAGGAGGGCTTTAAGAAGGACTGGAATTCTCTTATCTGAAAGCTCCTCTGCCATGAGTTCAAAATCCATTGATGTTTTCTCGCCTTATTGTATCCACCAAAGTTTAAACATAGTTTCGACAAGGAATTCCGCTAGTAAGTATCTAACCTGATTTTTTTTTTTTTACTGACTGGCAGGGTTACTAACTTGTCTATAGCAGAAGTTTTCTTTTGTGAATACTGTATATTGGGAAAGGTATTAATATATCAAGAATAATTTCCTTTTCCGTTACGCTAGTACAAAAATCATGGCCATTTTGAATATATTTAGTTATTTTACATATTCTTTAAATAATTGTTTTTATCAAGATTAGAGGAGCAGGTATTTATTCTATTAAGATAATTTTCAGAAAAAACCCTGAACCTTTTAAAGAATGTAGACTTATAACATTGGTAAAATTGGCGGCGCCCTCTGTTGGCTGCGGCTGCATCGGCTCGCTACAACGGGTCAGGTGTATCGACATTTCGTTCTGTGTACATTGTTACACAGAATGACAATACAAAGGAAATTATTATTATTATTATTATTATTATTACAAAATAATTGTTATTTTTAAGATATTTAAATCTCCAGTCAATGAAGACAATTTTCAGCCTTAAAAAAACAAAATACGAGTTAAATAGACAGTAAACAAGCAGTATTAATTAAACATTTATAGATATAGACCATATGTTTACTGATGTACTGTTAAGTTAATACTATTACTGAGTACCTACCTTAAAATAAACATAAATTAACACTTAGAGTAATCTGTGGATTATTAAAAGGCATTTATATAGTAAGAATTTTCAACATCTTTAATATTAAATGTATCCTTGCTTGCATATGAAAAACATGTTTTTAAATTTAAAATACTAATATTTTATATATATATATATCATTAAGAAACAAAAACTGAGCAAAACATTTTTGCAGAGTATGAAAAAAGTTCATCTTCAAACCAAATCATTTTGTAAAAAAACGTTATCTGTACCAATTTAGCATTCTCTAATGCCAGTGTGCCTCTAGATGCAGGGTCTTCAGTGTGATTTCCGCAGGCACCAGGTAGCCCCCAGACTGGTTGTAAAAATATATCATGGGTCATTGTAATTCTAAATGGCATGATGTTAAGTGGTTGATTGAGCCCATTGGAACCTCTAATAATGATAACCTGTAAATAGCATAGTAATACCAATTCATTTTCAAAATGAAGATCAAACTCGTAGCCCTTTGCTCTAATTAGAACCAAAACGTACCCCTCAGCTTGAAAAAGGTTGGAGACCCCTTCTCTAGACGTTATCAAAATGATGTTCCTTGTCTCTAAAGGTTGTAAAACACAAGCATCCCTTACCTTTGGTCTTGAAGGAGAAGTTGCAGTGGACGCAGTGAAAGGGCCGCACGTCAGAGTGGGTGCGGATGTGTTTTCGCAACATGCTGGGCTTCTTGCAGCGGATGCCGCATTCCTCACAGATGTATTTCCCGCGCCCTCGTCCTCGAACGTAAACGTACTCTTCGTTGGATTTGTATCTGGAAACGAGATGAGGAAAAAAGAAGTATGTCGGAGGGGGGGTCGTTCCAAATCACTCAATGATAAAGTGACGATGTCATCAAGCATTTTGATTTCATCACACAATATCTTCAACTTCAATCAGAGCAGAAGCTTGGGAGCTACATCCCGCTTAACGCTAGATCCCAGTCATCTTTTTATCAAAATTTGACAAGTTTACTGGGATATAGTTCATAAATTTGGGTTTAAGTGTTGATCCCCACTGTCGTTGGATACACAAAGTTACGTAAAATTCAAAAGCTGCTTTGACTAACTATGAAATGACATTATATTTGAGTTTAGAAAGAAAAAACAAAACATACCCGCCATCAAAGATTTTGATCCGTCTGGGCTCGGTTTTTGGTGGTGGCTCCTTGTCTGACTCGTTGCTGGAATGACCTTCTGCTTGCGTTTTACTTCTGGTTTCAACTGATCCAGCTCTTTGGGTCACTGGCACCTGGAATCGTGTAACATATATAAATAATTATACATCCTTTTTTTTGTTTTGTTTTGCACGTTACAAAATATTGTAAGTAGATCCCTGGGATATGGCAACCCGGCCGTACAATTTTAAGAAGTGTAAAATAAGAATGTCCGTCAGCCCCTCTGATTTTTTTTCCTGCTGTAGGAAACCAACAATAAATTATTTTGTAATGTCCTGTGCGTATGTAGTTACGTTTCTAAGATGCCTGTCTGGTATTGGTCGACATCATATAAAATTGCTGGTCTGTTATTGGTTTACTTCAGAGTCAGAAAAATGCTGATGTATTGGCTACATTCTCTCTCCTCCCTCTGTTGTCAGTCTTTTGTGGCACTGTATTTATTTGGTAAGGGTCCAAAAGGCAGTGATGCTAAAGAGAGATGTAATAACATAACTATGGGAACATAGTTTGCAATTAGCAAAAAATACAAAGTAGGCACACTCACCACCAGCCTCGCTAAACTACATGTCCTTAACAGATTGACGGTCAAATATTGTCCAAAAAGGAAGTGATTGAAGCAAGGAAGTTTTCGAAGTGCATGACATTTCTCACAGGGGGAAGTTTTACAATCATTTTCATTTAAATCTGCCGTCAAAGTCTCCCCCCCCCCCTCTGTATCCACTCCACCAGCTCAAGTCGCGTCACACCTAAGGGAAATCTAGTTTAATTTTTCTTTAACGTGTAGGTTTACTTATTCTATTTATTAAAGACACATATTACATGTAAGTAGTACGTACTATACACTATTTTAATCCGGGGTAACGGGGATTCAGAATACATCAGCTTTGGTTACCATCGATTCCTTTCCCTCGCCCGGCGGCAATTTCCCACCGTTGAACAGATTAATGTCATATCCCGGGGTCTAAAACAATAAAAATGTATGTATTCTTACCTTAAGCAGGACATCTTTCAGTTTGCCAGAGTAGGACAAGATAGCGGATTTCCCAGATGTTTTCATGGCTGAGGTGTAGTGGAACTTCTTTGAGCATTGTTTGGAGTCGAGAAGAGACATGACTACCTTGGTGGGCAACCCAAGCGGGTTTGGACTATTTGGGTTGACCGTCCAGGCCGCATACGCCGAAGTTTTCTGGTCGGTCTGGAGAATGTGAAGCGGTTTCCTCTTCATCAGGAAGCACCAAGTGAAAGTTGTGGTGGTTTTTAGGCTGGGGAAAGACAGGCGGTGAGTGTCTTTCGTGTTCACCACAGACACAGATGTGGGCAGCTTCACTTGTTGGAAACTTGTTGGTCTTATGGGAGATTTGACAGAGGGCCACCGTTGTTCTTCTTTCTTCTGCGAAAGAGCAGTTGGCATCGAGGCACCCTGGCAATCAGGAGATGAAGTATTTAGAGCCGTGTGGGCGTCTTCACAAGGAACCGTGCTTGTGTCTTTCCGCAGACCAGTACTGTCTGGCGACATTGGCTTGACGTCATCAAGATCCCTCTCAGGATCGGCTTTAACAAGGAGCAAAGGCGGAGCCTCCGTTTCAATTGGACTGTCCACTGGTTCCGTGGTGCAAACCTGCCTAACGAGTGTCAGTTTCCGCTGCCTGGTTACTTCAGACAAAGAGGAATTGAGATAGTGGACTGATCTGCCATCTGTTAGGCAAGCTACTCCGTTTTCGTCCTTGGCGCGTTTCTGGTGTTTTTCCATGTAGATGTCCAAACTATTGGCGGGTGACAGCATACGTTTGCTTGAAGCGATCGGTTCCTGTTGTGGGCAAAGTGTTACGGATGCTAGTTTCTGGGTGCAATGTAAAGAACCCAAAGATGAGGGCCTTTCGGTAGTTTTAATATCGAGACTAACGCTTTGAGTCCACTCGTCTTTATGATTTTCAGCGTCTATAATCTGAGCGTCTGGAAGGTTACCTTTGCTGGAGACAGAGAGGGCAGTGCTCATCTGTTCATGAGTTATCAGGATCTGTGGCAAGGGAATACAACCAGCCTGGGTCTGGCTTTTCTGCTCAACCTCTGATGAGTGTCTGGGCTTATTCGGATATGTATTTTGGAGTACAGTTGATGACATGGAAACGCTGAGGATAGAACCGGCAAGAGGCATCGTTGAAACAGATTCTTGTTTACCAGAGAACAAAAAAGTTGGACCTGGCCTGTGCGTTAGACATTGCAATTGGTACTTGGGCGCAAGGCATTTCCTGTCATCTACCTTGTTCAGCACATTTTCGCTGACGGCCACAACCTGGCTCGCAGGTCGTTGTAGCTTTTGGCATACTCTTGAAGTTTGATGCCATGGGTACGGAAGGCCATAGACTTGCGGTGGCTGAGTTGGGCTTCCCAGGTGGATACTTTGGACCATTTGTTTGTTTGTTTGAAGGGGCGAATCTCCAGATGTGATCACAAAAGCCTGGGACACAGGAAACCTGTCAACAGGTTGAATTTGGGCTCTGATTTGGTTTACAGAGTTTACATTTGTCACTGGACCTTTGTTAAGGGTAGCTTTCCTCACCGAATGTTGATTAGCTAAACATATCTTTAAAGACATTTGTCGGACTAATGGTCCCCGCCTCCTTTCAATAAGTGGAACCTGGGGGCTTTGTGTGTTTAGCCCGATTTTAGTATGACAAACTGGGGATTGACCTCTTCTGGGAGAGGCATTGGCACTGTCAAAAGACTTGCTACGATACTCACTTGAAATTTCAACCGAAGGTTGAGTGCAAGTGATCTGTTCAGACGCAGCACGCCTCATCAACCCTGGTACACCGAGTGTGCTCAAGACCTTTTGTTGACCTTGAGGCTCTTGAATTCTGCTGACACACTCCCCACAGGAAGGACTCTCTGATCTTGCCATTTCTTCTCTGTCAAAGGAGGTTGAAATGCTGGAACAATGCGAGAGAGTACTATCTCTGCTTAGGCTTCGTGAGAGGCTGGACCCCAAACTTGATTCACCTGAAGAGTGGTCCATCTGTGCAAGACGAATTCTCTTCTTTTTTGGTGGGAGTTTCTCTGCTGGCAGCTTGGACAGACTCTCACTCCTTTGCGGCCAGTTAAATTGATCCGATGGCTTTTCTGTTTGCTCTGAAGGGTGTGTTTCGTGATCTCTGTCAGGCTCTTCGGTGACTAAAATTTCAGGGACTTGGATGTTACTTTGACGAACCAGGCGACATTGTTGGGCGGGTGCAGAAGTTTCTCCAGTTACTAACACAGTGCCATCAGTGCTTTGCTCCATTATTTGAGTTCTGGAATCCGCTTCTGTTGTCACATTTGGTAGCTTTTCATGATAGGTATCAGCTGGTGGGATATCAGTTATGCATTTTGGAAGATCTTTGTCTCTAGTTTCTAGGGGAGAACTCATATCTGTAGTTTCAGTCTCAAATGAATTTGGCCTGCTCAGAGAGTTGGTGTGTTTAATGACTGAAGTGCCACTGCCTTGCCTGTGCATTTCTGCTTTAGGGGATGTGTTAATCTGAGTCTCTCGAATAGGAGACAGTCTCGAATCCATTAAACCTGTACCTCGCTGAACGAGCTGAATTTGAGGTATTTTCGAGAGGTTGCTTTTGGGTTGGACGTCAACCATTACAGTATGCCGGGCAAACGTTTGATTTCCCAAGCTAGTCAGTAACTGGCATGAATCAAAGCTAACCGAGCAAGGCGGATTAGTGTCAGTTGGCGATTGATCGTCCTCATCTCCCACACTTTTCATTTTCCTTCTTTTCCTGAAAGAAGTCAGTTGTTTGATTGTTGCAGGGCCACTTGTGGATCTTGCAACTAGATTTGATTGCATTTTGACACTAAAAACATCTTGGTCAGCTTCTTTTACAACAGGCTTCGTCTTTGGCCCGTGCAGTTCTGAGCAGTAAAACTTCTTGTGGGTTTCAAAGTTCTCCAACTTCCTGTACCTGTTTCGACAAGTTTCACACTCATACATCGTGCCTTTATTTTGCTGGAGTTTCCGTTGTCTTTCCTGGCTGTGTTCGAAAGATCGACTTCTTTGAATGTGCTCCGTGCTATCATCTGCCCGGTGATAGCTATCATCCATAGAGCGAACAGTTGGGAGTCGGTGTCCATCACCGGTCGAAAAATCCTCCACTGCAGCTTGTCTGACCAAGGTCCGAGAATGTATTACTGGGTTAGGGGTTGACGGTGCTGATGAGAATACGTCATCGTTGACTGAAGTTTTCTCATCAAACGAATGGCAAATCCGCAAAGGATGGGGCAGGTGGGCAATATTGAGTGGAAAGGTGGAGTGTCCTGGTGTCGTTGGCATAGAGTTGCTCCTTGTTATAGGCAGACACTCCATTGAAGGATATTGAGAAGGGACAGAGAGGAGAAAAACTGGTTTTGATTTGTCTGTGGGGGTGAACGGAGACTTGGGGATGTCTGAACTTGAACTTGACCTTCTCCCGATTGGTTTGAGGTCAAACTGAAAGGAATCCTTAAATATGTAGGATTTTGGAGAGTCTATGCTACCTCTCCTCGATAGAGAGGTCCTCCTTGGTTTAACACTATCCAGTTGTTTGTTGTCTACCACCGCCTCGTTATCAGATATCAACTTTGAAATTCTTTCCTCAAGAGAAAGGGCTTTTGTTTCCAACGGTGGGCGCATCTGTCCCTCCTTTACTTGTGACCTCTGCTCCACTGTTACATGCATTACTGCAACATCCTTTTTTGATATGTCCATTTCACTCGGTGGCATTATCTTTACAAATGGACTAGGTGGACTCATCGCTTGGTCGGCGCTTTCGGAGCGAGAAAAGTATCCGGAATCTGTACTGCCCAAACTGCGAGGACTCAGTAGACATTTGGCCTGTTGCTGTTGGGAAAAATCTGTCGCTTGTTGCCTCTGAAGCTGAGCGTGTCCACTCAAAAGTGGCGATTTACACTGCTGGTCTTCGTCCTCACTCACAGTATCTAGTGAGGGACTTAAACCAACCGCCTCTTTGAGGGACGATAGAACAGTGATGTTTGCTCTGAGGTTTACATTTGGAAACTCTCGTTGACGTTGTGAGGCAGCCTGTTCGGGTGCGGCGCCGGTAACTTGAGGGCTGTCTGCTCGCAGTGGCGAAACATTTACTGGGTATACGACAACTTTTGGGAGCATAGCCGCCACTTTGGTCTCATGGCCTCTTTGAGCAATAGCTGGCTTGGCAGGGTCAGACTTGGCTGCTGAATCCATTTCTCCATAGTTAGCTTGGGCTGCACCGATAGCAATCTGGATACTGTTTTCTGACAAGGTTGCCACGCTACTCTGTGAGGATTCAGGATCCAGATAAATTGTACTTCCTTCATCGTCACTATCCCCACTCTCTTCTACCTCTGAATGCGTGCCGAGGGTTTTGTCAGAATCTTGGGGTAGTAGTGGACCTCCAGATTCTGAGCGTGCAATAAGACCAAGTTTTATAGCATGAGCATGAGACTTCTTGTGCTTGTACAAGTTGCTCTTAGTTTTAAAAGAAAATCCGCAAGTTACACAGGGGTATGGTCTTTCACCCGTGTGAGACCTGATGTGCTTGAGTAGCACGCTGGGTTTGGCGCAAGCCCGGTTGCAGTATTCACAGACGTATTTCCCGGGCTTCTTGGGCCTTTGGTCCTTAGAAGCCTGCTCGGATGCAAAGTTCATCAAGGTTGTGATCTGGACCTGGTTGTTCCCAGGTGTGACCGGTACCTGAATGGAGCTGGGCACGCTTGCCGAAAGTGACTGGCAGGTTTGAACGGTCGAGGGTTGGCTATTTGGCAAAGCATTGATGACCGTCGGAGCCGGCACGTTAGTTAGCGTCGAGAGTCCAGCGTTAAAACTCACGTGAAGGCTCGGCTTTTCTGGATTAGATACAACGGGAATAAAGTGTTGATTGGCAAGCGCTAACGACTGCAAAGGTTCACCCTGCGTTGACGCCTGCAGGTGATCCGGTAATGGTGCTGCAATGCCGATGAAATTACCCTGTTTGTCAATGTAATACGTCTGCAGAGGAGAAGACTGAGTGTGGAGCCCAATGTTAACAGCTGGCATGCTTGACAGTTCCCCTGAGGCTTGAAGTGGTTTTGGAGGAGCTCCGACTTGGAAGGTTTTGTTCCTCTCGGTAAGAGTAAGCATGTCAGGCTCCATGGCCTTTAAGAGAACATCAAGTGGAGCGCTAGTATGATAAGAATCCTTCTCAAAGGATTGAGTGTTACTGTCCTTGGGTTGTGCTACTTTAACAGACTCCTCTTCATTATCTTTAGTTGGTCCTTGTGACGGTGACTCTGTTTCTTCTGGTCTCAGCTTTTCGTGGTCAGTGGGAGCTTCCCCTTTGTCAGGGGCAGCTTCGACAGGGTAAGCATCCTGCAATTCTCTATTCTCACTCAGTGACGTTGAATGATTATAAGAAGGGCTGTTAGGAGCAGGGGAGCTAGGTATATTTTCCTTGGGGGTGTTCAACTGTGGTGGTTTCTTCACTGGAGATTTGGGGATTTTCTTTTGTTTGTTCTCTCCAACAACCTTTTTCCTCTTCAAACCTTTGATGTTATCTTCGATTTGTTGACTATTTTCGGACACACCTATGGACAAAAAAACAAAACAATATTATTAGACCGTACTCTAATATATTGATTGAAAACGAATGAAAAATATTTGATCCATTTAAGAGAAACCATTCATGTCAACGTTTAAATTACCGGGAAAAAAATGAGAACCCTGCTCATTTTAAGTATATTTCTTCTTGATTAACAGAAAAAAAGAAGCGCCTAAATTACACGATGTGCAAATGTTCACAGTTCCCTTAAACGCTAGGGTCATAGTTGCACTACTTTCTGTGGCGTGTCTTGGGCATGTACAGCCTGGTGGCACCAATCCCTCTTCAGGCCATTTTTTGGGGAGGGGTTTGCTGCCCCACATCAAACATGGTACTGGTTTTCATGGTTACCAATAGCAGTGGACACCTCTTGATCTGACTCCGTAAAACAACTACAACCAGATAATGAAGGTAGTATCTATTTTTTCAAATGAATTATACTACTTTAAATGACAAATTCATTATAAGCAGGCAATATATTGAGATGTTTTTTTTAAAAAACATGGAATAAAATTAGTGGACTATACATCTGTAAAATTACATATACAATGTTTTTAGTCAAATTGAAAAATAAATCAAATTTTAGGATTTTTTTTATGGAATAAAAATATGTAACAAAATTATTTTATTTACATATATTTGTAGTAAAATTTAGAAAAATCTATAAAACATTGTGATAAAGCGGAGGCATATTTAAGAAATCAATTTCAAAACAGTTTTCGTCTATATTACAAAACAAATGATCACATCCACCAAATAAGATAATCCTGCTCTATTTAAAAGACCATTTCAATCAAAAACAATAATACTGTATGAGGAAAATGATTTGCCAATAGGACAAGGTTTATTTTTTGTGTAGTTATTTTCAATGTACACATTCATAGACGCCTTGCTAAAACTTCGCAAAACAATTTATAGCTCCTCTTTTAAATCTTGATTTATGTCATTCACCAAACATAATTCCAGTTCCAAATAAAATTTCCCAGCCTCAGAAACGAGTCCAAGCGGCACACCCTCTCCAATTTGCTTACGGTGAACCATTCATCATGACGGCTGTGAAAGTAACTCAGGATATGTTACATAAACCCAACAGTCCTTTTTCCCAAGGTCATAGTTCCAACTGGGTACTTGGCATAGTTAGACTGAGGAACGCCCCCGGCCTTGTTAATCCGTTATCCAAATCAAGTCTTTAAAGGATGACATAAAAAACAAGAAAAAAACTTTTGAAAGTAGGTTCTCCAAAATAAATGTTGATTCAATAACGATCTCACACTCTCCAGAGTGGCTTTGAGGTTTTCGATCGTAAAAAGTCATGTCATGTACTTAAATTGCATGTCATGAAAAAAAGAGTGTCGTCATCATTTGACTGGCACGCCGGCTCATTATTTATATTCAGCTGCTTTTAATCTCATTAAGGAAGATGATTCAGTCAACGCGCGACTTAATTGAAAAGTAAAAAAAAAAAAACTCAAACTGCGTTATGACAGGATGTAGTTCGGGCGTCTATTTTTTGTTATTCATAAATAAAATTTTTTGCGATAAAATGGCCAGAGGATAATAAAGCCCCCCATAAATAGTCTTTTGACATATTTTCAAAGTTCATACACCTCTATGGCCGAATTCAGGCACTTTTTAAAGACTTTCAGAGCCAATTTTCCAATTTCTCCATTATCAATGTAATTTGCATACGTCATTTTAAATCCTGTGTGTGCATTTTTTAAGACATGATTTTTAGATCTTGAGTAAATTTTGTTGTGTTGGGGAAAAATGACATAAAAATGCCGATTACATTTTCAGTTGCAGTAAGTTATTCTCATTAACTACCTTAATTTTTTGCATGGCCCATAATAAATGTCCATGATTGATACGTAATCTGTGCACTAGTAAGCATTCCATAATGCTTTGGTTAGATGTAGCATGCACACCTAAACCTTGGGCACGACCCGTAGGATGCGATGATGCTACACAGGAAAATGTCGTTCCATCTAATTCCTCCTGCTGATAATTGTGAGGGAAGAAGAATCACAATGGCAAAGCAAAGCCACCAGAAAGCCGTGTCATTTTTAAGCAGACTTGTTGAAAAACATGGCAACAATTTCAAGCTTTTACAAAGACCTCGCCCAAAATTCAAGCATTTTCAATGCTTAAAACACATTTAAATTCAAGCATTTCAAGATCCCTTTATATGTTAATACATAAGACGCACTGGACTTTTAAGGCACATGGAATTTAAACAGAGTTTCTGGACTAAACTTCTTATATGTAAGAACTTGTGAAGGCCTTTGAGACTATTTGTGATTAAGGGCTATACAAATAAAAATGACTTGACTTGACTATAAGGCGTACCTAAAAACCCAAACATTTTCAAAATGCGCCTTATAACAGTTCTCTATTCTCTCAAAAAAATGTCGGCGCTGTGGGTAAAAATATTGTAATAATCAAATAAAATCGAATGCCTTTTCATATGTCAACTGTATCACTGGTGATCTAGTGGTTAAAAAATGATCAATCATTGCACAATCACTGTTGAATACTGTGAAACTTTTTAGTATTACACGTAGCAATATTCAATGCAATCCCAAATGTATCCACTGTATTTTGTGGTATAGAAGGTGCAACGGGTTTTAGGCAACTTTTCAAATTCCTGGCCAATTTGGGGTTTTTGGATGCCTTATAGTACGGAAAGTACGGTAAATGTTAAGGAAAAAACGCTTACTGTATATACTGTAGCTGCCTACGTACACATGCTTTTATCCTTTGCAAATACACAGGGAACATTAATAGTACTAGCATTCAATGAGTTGTATAAAAAAGTTACATTACCTTTCCTAGAGCTTGTCGGTTCTTTAAGCTCTTTCTGGGCCTCTTGGATTTTATCTGAAATATAAGAAAAAAGGAAGTTTAAAGCGCACGGAGTGCAGCGATGTTGGTATGCCCACATACAGTCGGCAACTGTGAATGGATGGCAGAAGCAAAGTCATGTTACTGGGGGATTCCTCCCACACGGCCGATGCGGGCCCGTGAAATGAAAAACAGATATTCTTCCATAGCCGGGAAAGTGCACTGTTCCATAATGGAAACTGTTGCCATCATCGAGGCAGCGTGCTTGGTTAATTACGCCAGCGCAGAGCCAAACGCTCATTTTGAAAATAATCGGAATATACGTCGAGTACAGAATTTTGGAATGCAGAAAAGATAGTCCTAAGATGGTAAACTTGTGCATCTGTGCTCTAATTTCCTCTGTAGAAGGCAGATACAGGAAGTAGGCTGCCGAAAAAGATAACATTTCTATTCAGAAGGCTGTTTCAAGAAAATGTGGATACGTGTAGTTTTCCTAGCGACTGCTGCGTTAACTGACACCTAAAAACGGGCATGTTAGATATTATATTCACACATCTGGTCTGTTTAGTGCAGGGGTCTCAAACCTTTTTCAAGCTAAGAGCTACTTTTTGTTATTAGATAGCACAAAGGGCCACCATTTTGAGATGCAGTCCTAAAGTACCATCTTATAATGTTTTTATTATGTTGCTACTATGTGATTACCAGGTTATCTATTAGAAGTAGGGTTAAATAAGCTCAGTCAACCACAGTAAAAAAACAATTTTACTAGAAAATCACAATGACCCAGCACTGGTGAGCTATTTTCAGAACACGTCTGTGGGCAACTCAGCTGTCTTTAGGGAGCACCCATGCTGGAGAACCCTGGTTTAGTATCTTAAGTGTACATACTTTATTGTAAATGCCAACATTCTCATTTAATCAAAAAAGGTAAAACACTCATTACTGATTCTTAAAAAATACAAAAGTTAGATTAAAAATAATATTTTTTTAAGGTATTGACAGGTAAAGCAGAGCTAACAAATGTGGTCCGGTGCAGCTTATGCATATACAAAATGGTTTTTACTTTAAAAATGGACTGGGTGCAGCCTATAGTCCGAATTTTACTGTAAATCAACATGACGGCATCTGGTTTCACCACTAAAAATATTATGAATAACAATCAACATGTTAACCACAAGAGGGCACTCAGAGGACCATTTAACAGTTACCGTAAGCAGCATTCGTACGCACTTCTGTACAAAACGTTACCATAAACAAATAACTTCATGCACTACGTTTTATACTTACGGACAATTATTTTCCAGAGCAACGGCAAAAGAGGAGTTTCATTGAACAATGGATTGTTGGCATCTAAGCTGTCGTTGAAGTTCTACGCATCTCTTTTGTTTTCTTTTAGAAACAAACCATATGCTAAAGACCACTTTATGTGTTTCTCAAATGCAGAACAGTTACTGTATGCAATTGTAACGATGCACCATGTTCTGCAGTATATAAAGTGCACCGGGTTGAAAGAGGGGCTCTCAAATTTCTGATGCTCCTTATAGTCTGGAAAATACAGTACATAGAAAATAAGTTGATCATTTTTGTATGTAGCTCGCATGCTGCAAAGTATGAACACCCCTGCACTGGAGGGAGCCCAATTAAGAATCACGTGGCCTGCCAACAAGTCAATGAAAACAAAAACAAAAAAGGAAAGCGACTTCAATATGAGCTCATATGAGCCTTCCTCCCTTGACCATGAATGCAAATGGAAAAGAAATCAGTCATGGCTTTTTTGAGCTTTCTTAATGACATCAGGGCTCTTGACAAGTCCTCCGGGACCAATTGCGGCAATTGGCTTTCCGACCGCGCGCGAGCGTTTTATTGGAGGGCAAAAAAGGGTTGTTGGTCCACGCTTGCCAAAATGACAATAATTCCATGCCGGGAATCCGCAATGGTGCAAGAGGTCAGTGGATTATGTCATTGTGTGCGTTACGAGTCGCACCCTTCCCCGTCGCTCTCCCGGCTACGTGTTACATAACGCCTTCCGCATGCAAAACAAAAGATCACTTGCAGGCAGGAACACGGCAACAGAGGGCAGCGCATTCACTTAGAAGACAGTCTCCATCAAAAACTAAACACGTTAGGACGGGCGTGGGCGAATATGGGGAGTCGCGGGCCGATTCCAGTTGAAAAATGCGGCCAGGGGGCCGGTCCTGGACATGCAGACATCCACATGATACATTTCTTTGTTTTTTGTTTTTTAATAGCTTAGTCTCGTCAGACTGGTTCAAGAAAAAAAATAACAGGTCCTTGTTATAAGCACTTCATTTTATACTTAGTATTGTAGTACTACTGTAGTTGTATGTGTTTGTGTAGAATTTTTGTAGTATTGTTGTGGTATTTTTGTAGATTAATTTCTGTTGTAATATTCAGTTTTTTTAATGCTCAGAATGAAAGCAAATAATACATTTGGTCCCTGTTTGAAAGCATGAAATTTGATAGTTTGATAGTGTTATTGTAGTAGTATTTCCATAGTAGTATTTCCGTAAAGGTAATTGTGTATTTATAGTATTACTGTCGCAATATCTTGTGGTATTTTTGAAAATGAAAGTAAAATAATATATTAGGTCACCATTTTAGATTCTTAATTTGATATTCAGTTTTGTAGTTTTTATGTAGTGGTTTGGGATATTTTACGAGTAGTATTTATGTACTGTTTTTTTCTTTTGAGAATAAAAGCAAAATAACATATTGGGTCCCTATTTTTAAGCACTATATTTCATGATCTTTCTGTAGTATTGTTAGAGCATTTCTGAAGTAGTATATCTAAAGTATCATTCCTCTAATATAGTATTACTGTTATTTTAAGAGTATTGATGTAGTTTATTTTCTTTTTACAATCAAAGCAAAATAATATATCAATTCCTCGTTTTCAAGCACTAAATTCGATATTTGGTTTCGTGGTCATTTGTAGTAATTGAGCACTAAATTTGATATTTGTTTTTGCTAGAATTTTTGTAGTAGAGACACATAGGGAGAAAGGGTATAAAGCTGGCACAAAATAACTACATTTTTATATTAGTTGTACTTTATTTACTTTTATATATTGCGTTACACTTTGACCATTTTCGTTTGGCGGCCGCAGTTTTGCCAGGGTCCTCTCTTCACTGGTCGTAGCTAGCTTGACCTCTATCGGGTTATTCCCTTCCTCAACAATGAGAAATGACGGTTAGATAATTTGCCGCTTCATTGTTTGAAGCAGCTTCGCCTTATTAGCCGACGTTCAAACCCCGTCATAGGTAATTAGCGACCGCTCAAATTGCTCTCCTTACATAAGCAACCACAAACGAGTGACAGCAGTGAAGTCATGCTAGCACAATGCAGGAAACAATGAGTGGGAAGAGGACAAGGCTGCAGACCCTTAATAAGGACAAACTATTCCGTCAGCTCGGGCCAACTTATTAAGACAGCAGGGAACCATTACACGCTTCAAATTCCACTCATTATCTGCGCTCGCCTTTGACGGGCTGCTCTATGTGACTCTTTTCTTACCCTCTGCTACAGAGTAGCCACAAGTATTTACTGCTGTATAACACACATTTTTCTTACTTAAACAAGAACTAAAAACATGGCTGCACATTAAGCAAAACCATGTATAAACAGTTGAAAAATGTCACTGACCACAATCGCATAACATTTGACGCAACAGAAATTGAACCCGGGTCACGGCGATGAGTGTCGATTACTGACCACTTGACCACTAGTGATATAGAGTACATACAAAAAGGCATTCAAATGCATCTCATTATCATAGTGTTCTTACTCATGGTACGAGAGAATAATGTTAAGGAATACAGAAAAAAGAAACGTGTCCTGAAAGATTAAATGTATGCAAAAAAAGCATGATGAGGGAAACAACTCTAGTGTATCTAATGTCGAATCAGACTTTGAAGTCCATTAAATGAACAAATGATACATTTTATTTTGGTATTGTGTTCATAGTTTAGTTTGTCAAGTCAAGTCATGTTTATTTGTATAGCCCTTAATCACAAAGAGTCTCAAAGGGCTGCACAGATCAAAGATCATGGGCCAAAGTATTCAACATGGTTTGTCACTTACATTGCTTAGTTTTAGCGGAGAAAAGCTAAAACAAAAATGAATACAAATTTTCCTACCAAGTTTGACATCCTTGATCTACAGAGTACTCTTTTTGAGGGGATCAAAAATACAAAATGGTTTCTGTATCAATCTGACACATGTTTTGCTTTAAGGCTCACTATGAGCTCTATTAGTGGCACCTTTAAAAGGTGGCACCAAGACTCCATAAGCACAATGTTGACTCTTTTGGGGCCTCTCTGCCAGCTTACCGCCTCTATAAGCAGGCAAGTTTTTTCAACTATAAAAGCATTTGTGAGATTTCGATATCATTAGCTTGCGCTGTTGTCGCAGCCTACCTCAGAACTGAGATCACGAGCAGATGCTTCGTGTGCAAAAAGGTAAAGGACAAGTCCAAGGTGAACGTGTTTCCTTCCTGTCGCTTGACTTGTGCCGCATGCGCAGTGGCAACGGTTTCAAATCTGGAGGAAGGAAGCGGGACGGAGATGACGAGATGCTAGCCGGCAGATGCCCTCTTTTTTACTCGTCAGAGCCACGGAAGGGAGATTATGTAATGTCGGCACCTTCACCAGCTTTGTGCAATATGCTAGGGAGGCAGTCAAGGGCATTTAGAGAAGATGCACCTGGTCGGAGTCAACGTCTTCTTAGAACCTTGTTCAAAACTTCAATAATTTGCCCGATGCTACTAATGATCTATTATGTAATAATTCAAAAGAGTATAGCTGGAAGATTTCCATTGCGATGGCTCCTAGAGGTGCACCAATACGGTTTTTGACTGACATTTTAATACATTAACAATTGCTTGTATGTAAAGGGATACTAAAAAAAAACCTATAATACGATATTCAGTCTATTCAATACATCAACAATGAAATCAAGCCTTGAAAAAAGGCTCAGTAAATTTGAAAAACGGTTACAACCAATATTGTGTTAAATGCATTGGATCATTAGCTTGCATCAATTAGATAAATATATGTAACAACACAGTATTGGTTATGTGCCGATACCAGGCATGGTTGTTTAATGGCTATCAGAATTGACTAACAATATTAACCATGTACTTTGTACAGTTTTTCTGGCTGTCTTTCAACTCATTTTTTCTACATCTTCATAAAATATATACATTGCATAGTATATAATGTATATCAATTTGAAATGAAATGATCTGAAATGATCTGCATTTATATAGCGCTTTTCAAGTCAATGACTTCCCAAAGCGCTTTACATTGTGCTTCACATTTCCCAATAGCGGCCGTGATCTGTGCAGCCATGTAATAATAATAATAATAATAATAATTTCCTTGTATTGTCATTCTGTGTAACAATGTACACAGAACGAAATGTCGATTGCACCTGACCCGTTGTAGCGAGCCGATGCAGCCGCAGCCAACAGAGGGCGCCGCCGACCACTTTTTAAGTCTTAGGAATGACTCGGCCGGGGCGCGAACCACCGACCTCCCAGTCTCAAAGCGGGCGCCTTACCATCTAGGCTACTGAGCTGGTAAGGCGCTAACCTGCTTATTGGGGGTATTGGGGGTTCAGTGTCTTACCCAAGGACACTTCGGCATGTAACACGGACAAGCCGGGATTCGAACTGGGATCCCTTAATCCTAAAACGATCGCTCTACCTCCTGAGCTACTGCCGCCCCCAATTTCACATATTTAAAACGAATATGCCATATTAGGATATTTTGGGAGCTGTAATAATACATCTAAAGTATGGAATAAGACTACACTATGAGCAAAACTTGGCCTAGTTTACTGATACCTCTATTTGATAAATTTGTCACCCTTTCCCATTAAAATACTGTTATTTTCAGTATCTTTACATTTGCATGTTTAAAAAATGTCAGAAAATCCCAACACGGTTTTCTTTAGAAATACATGAAATCAATGTTATATAATGTTTCTCAAATTTCCGTTTTTTTTTTAAGTCTGCATTGTAAAACTGTCGCAACAGGGCAGCAGAAACTAATGTCAAACACTCTTGCCAGTATTGATGTTAAAAACATCCTAAAAGTTAAATCATAGTCACCCTACCAAAATTTCGAATTACATCTTCAAACGAGACAAACACGGCGAGCCATGCAAAATTCTCGCCCGGCTTGAAAGGAAGTCTGCTTGATGATATCTGGGCTTTGTTCCCGGAGAAGACCCAGCAGTTTTGCGGGCCTCAGCGGCTGACCCACGCAAATACTGCAGCGGCTGCCGTATGAGCAGGATAATTTCTTTATCTCCGCAGACATGCCTGTGGAAAAAAGGAGAAGACGCTTCCCCTCACTCGGAAGGGTAATAAATCAATCCGAGCGCAGCCGAGGAAGTCTTCCCCCCCGACGCAAGCCCAGGGATCCCCTATTACGCTAGAGTTCATCATCATCAGCCGGCGCATCTCACATATCTCGCTCTGATTGGCTCGGTACAAAAAAAGAGTGACGAAACCAGGAAGGCACGGACATGATTTCATCAACTCCTATGTTGGAACTGAGAAAATTTACACTGATCGCAATAAAACATATGAATCACCAGAGTAGATTGGGAATCTGGCTGCAATATTTCTCGTAAAATAATTGCATCGTAAAATATGCATAGACATTTCTTAACACACATTTGTACTCATTTTAATATGTTTTCTTAAGTTATTTAAAAATATATATTAAATAAGTGTAAATATTTGTAACTGGGATTTTTACAGTATGGTTCTGCAGGATCGTCGCGCCAAGGACCCCTCCCTTGGCTGCTACCCAGCTCTCTACGCACCCGACCCCTTTGGCCCCTCCCACACAGGTGGTGAGCCCGCGGGAAGAGGGACCCACGTCGTCCCTTTGGGCTGTGCCCGGCCGGACCCAGCGAGCAAAGGCCCGGCCACCAGGCGCTCGCGAGCGGACTCCAACTCCAGCTCTCGATCTACCGGTCGGTCTACGTTCCTACCCTCACCTATGATCATGAACTGTGGGTTATGACCGAAAGAACACGATCCCAGATACAAGTAAAATGAGTTTATTCCGTAGGGTGTCTGGGTTTTCCCTTAGAGATAAGGTGAGAAGCTCAGTCATTCAGGAGGGACTCTGTGTAGAGCCACTGCTCCTCCGCATTGAGAGGAGCCAGTTGAGGTGGCTCGAGCATCTGATAAGGACGCCTCCTGGACGCCTCCCTCGGGAGGTGTTCCGGGCATGTCCCACCGGCAGGAGGCCCCGGGGTCGACCCAGGACACGCTGGAGAGACTATGTCTCCTGCCTGGCCTAGGAACGCCTCGGGATCCTCTCGGATGAGGTGCAGGAGGTGGCCGGGGATAAGGATGTGTGGGTTTAACTTTTAAGGCTGCTGCCCCCGCAACCCGACCCCGGATAAGCGGAAGATAATGGATGTATGGATGGTTCTGCAGGAATTAAGGGGAAGAAATAGTGAAAAAAAATACTTGCAGGATAATTATTTTTCTTACTTTACTTTTTTTTCTCAATTTAGGAATAGAAAATATTTATCAGACCAACACAATTGCTACGTTCTACATACCTATTATATATTAAATATCTATCAAATAGCTTTTTTTAAATGTAAAAGAAAATTAGGCTTATATTTCTCAAACATATTTTATTTATCTATTTACATTTTGATGTGCGACAAAAAAATGTGGTTTCAGAGAGATATTGTCAAATACATCCATTCAATTGAAAGAAAATAATGTATCGAGTATTATGAGCTCAAAACAAAGATCCTGACGGTATCAACTGGACTCACGGATCCCTTAACCACCTGGGTCAACAATTAGGATGCAACCCGAGACAACTTCCGCCCATCTTGACAGTTACTGACCCGTGTTTTCCCCCAGTTATAGTATTTCTGAGGTCAAGTTTCCTTGACTGCGATTGTTTGGGTAACAACTTTTCTAATTGATCTGCCAATTTAAAGATAGTCTAGAAGGCCATTTCTGAACTACACTGTAATGGTGACGCACTGTAAATTAAAGAACTTTTAAAGGTGGCAGTTAACAGTGATGAGTATTTTTCAAACACAAGCACATCCAATATTACTAAGGCGCCAGCATTTCTTTTTTTAAATACTCTCCTCCTGGTAAAATCTGTTCCCGCAATCGAGCCTCGTTTCGAACGAGACGGGCTTTGCAAGAGGGTGTGTAGACTTTTTATATCTTGTGTATATACAGTGCTGCGGCCCCCGCAGGAAACTGTAGGTGGCAGAAGCAGCAGACTGGAGGCCGCAGATTAGCGCTTCTGCGTGGGCGCCCTCAAGAAAAAAATGGATGTAAAGAGTAAACTTGCGGGTAGGAAGCTGCTCGTTTGTTTAGAGACGGCTTAACGGAGCAGGCACAAATACTTCTGTACCTACTTCAAAATATGGATGCATCCCAGAAGAGGAAAACACCACTGTGTAAAAGGGGAACCAGCTCAGCTGTTGCCTCAAATATAAATGCAAATATCACATGAAAACGTTAACACAAACTCACACAAATCGATTCTTCGGCAGGATAGCGCAAAGACGAACCCGAAAAAAGGAAGCGTACATGCACCCGCTTCCTCCTTTGCAACAAAAAGACATAGAACCTCATCCAGTCACGGGCTCAAGTTCCCTCCGGGTCGCAAAACGAGGGAGACGAGAGACGAACAGGGTGACGCCGCGAGCTGCGTTGACAGGAAGCGTGTGTCACCGTGCTCAAGTGTGGGGAAAATAATCTTGCAGCAATCAGCAAATAATAAAGGCTTGTATTTTGCAACATCAGCACATTTTATACAGATCCATATTTTTTCTTAGTACCCAGGGTGTATTGTGTCCTACTTTTGGTCTTTATTATGAGTTACTTTTGAGGGAAAAAAAGTACACAGAACAAACATTTGGGAAACTGGCACTTAAATTTGAGAGGTAAAAAATCTTAATAGGGACAGTTTTTATTATTTAACCACATGATGTCACTGTATTGTGCGGTGCTATGGAAAACAAGTGCTAAAAAGCACAAGGAAAAATATAACTTATGGAGACTCAAAGTGGCCAAACTGCACCATTTTTCTTCATCTGCTTGCCTTGTTTTTCGCAAGGTAATTTCCGTAACCTTAGCTCCCTTTAGGCGAGGCTCGCGTATGTAAAATATTTGCTACTTTCTCCACCTATGAGTCTTTAAGAAAATGCACGTTTGTATAATAGCTGATGCAATATATTTAGTAATTAATGTTTTAGCGCCAGGGGGTGCTAAAAATACACATCGTCTCTTTAAGGTTCGAAATAGCACCAAGCATTGATTTCAAAGATTTACACAACTCAAGTGAAAAAAATGCCCAACATTTAAAATCTTGTTTTTGGAAACAAGTTATAACATATGTTAATGATTAATAAGACATAAAAATTGTGGAAATATTGCATTTTGACACCTGAACCAATAGGGGGCGTCAGTGACAGTCGGCATATGGAATACCTTCAGTTTCTGGCAGAATTTACAAGTCATGATGAGCACAGATGTTTTATTTCCGCTTGTGGATAAAGCTTTATTTTATTGTCCGCTGAGACCATTTTAAAAAATGTATAGGTCAAACATATATGTATATATATTACTTGCCCATTTCCAGAGACTACGACAGAAACATTTGATTATTTTAATACTTGCCGGAAACATTTGTTTCCCCGGAGAGGGATAGGTGCCACCAGGCTGTACACGCCCAAGACACACCACAGTAAAACGGTGGCCCTACGACCCTAGTGCTTAAGGGATCGACCCATGCAATCAATCCATTGTTAGGAGCATTTTAAGGGGTTAATATTAAAAACATTTACCGTAATTTCTCAACTACAACCTGCGACATATGCAGAGATGCAGCAATTGCCTGCATGTTTTTTCTAGCGGCTGCCAGGAAACAGAAAAGGTGAGACAGGTCGTCTCAAGGAAGATGTAAGTCACAACCACCAATGTACAACATAGAAGTTTACAGTACGGTAACATGAATCAAATGAGCATTAACTGACCCTAACCATGGAAAATGGAAAAATAATAGCATACTACACGGCTTTCAAGTTAATAGCAATCAACGAAGAAGGAAACTGAGCTGCTGCACGTAAACTTGGCGTGGATTAATGGACGGTGAGACTCTGGAAACGGCAGCAGGGTGAACTGGAGCAATGGAAAATGTCAAAAAAAGTTCTCAGTTGTAACAGGTGAAGCTTAAGTATATACCAAAGGTTTTTCCTTTAAAAGTTGTATTGGGTGCAGCTTAGTCCAGAAATGTATGGAAATGATTTATCAATCGTTAAAACTATCGACTAATTTGAGAAAGATTTATTGTGGACGGTGTTTATATTCAAGTATTTTTAATATTTTTGAACACATTTGTAAACTCTCCGGTCCATGTGCAATTGAGCAAAACAAAACCAATATAATAAGCTACGCAAAGCCCCAATCTATAGTCATTCCGAACTTGCGCAACTCGAGGCAAAACGTATGGCTGGACAAACGGGACAAAATGTTCAAATCTTACCGCGTGCTCAGCTTGAGTTTCATGGAAAGTCAAAATCAGTGCCCCCTTTTTGCTTGTAGCCAAGAAAAGTCAACTTGTACATGTGTCTCAGTCAAAACAGTCGCGGCTATGTTTCCGCCCTATCAGCTGGAGCACTGCGGCGGTTTTGGGGCGGTGCCAGCAGTTTCCTCCGAATAATGTGACGAGGAGGGGAATTCCTGTAAGGCGAAGGGGAGGAAGGTGGAGCTAGGTGAGAGGAGGCAGGGATCGGAATGAAGGAGGTGTCCACAAGCCGAGTGACGTCACTTAAACCGGCTTTGGCACCCTCCAGGGGATCCATTACTCGGTCTCCCTCGTCTTGTTTGTCCCGGGAGGGGACTTAGTGGGCCCTGCCAAATGCCGGTTGCTCAACGGCTTACTCACTAGCAAAGAAGCCCGGCGTGTTTACCAGAAGACCCTATCCCAATGACGCACCAGTCCTAAGTACTCAATCACTCGAGCTCATTGACCACTGGATTAGATACACCTTGACAGACATTCATTAACATTGTTCTCTCCAGGCAATAAACGGAAGACAAGAGGAATGACGTCACACGAGTTACTCTGAGTGTTCTTTGGCCCGACTTCCAATGTCAAAACCGGCCACGGTGAAAAAAGTTGACAAAAACGCCAACGGAAAAGCCCGTGACCTCATTTTAGATCGGCCCGCCTCTTTAAAGGTAAAGTACAAAGGCAAAAATTTTGTGTACTGGAGGTTTCTATCGGTTGCTTGGGAGTTGCTTGGGTGTTTTTCCCCATGTATCATGTAGAAAAGTACTACCTGTTCACATACAGAGACAAAATGCATTCACTGTTTGGATCTATTTACCGATCAGAAGCCTGGTGAATGACCAGGCCTATGAATAACTGGTGGAAAACCCTGTGAGGACTTCTTAATTGCATACGCTTTTGGATGCATTTACCTATGAGAAGCCTGGTAGGGAGACAACAAAAACCAGGTGGTCCACCGGCCTTATAAAGCACTAGTTGACAAAAAAACACTATTAAAATCAACGGAAAAAAGACATTTCCTGCACACAATGCATCATGCCCCGTACACATTACCTGGCACAGCTTTCAGCCATGGTGAAAAACGTTCATCCGATAGCCACTTCATTAAATTCTTTCCCATGGTAGTAAGTAAACGTCTCAGAAAGGCCCGACTGAAATTTTGGTAGTTGCGTTAATGTGGTCATGCCATGTTTCCACGCAAGTAAATTGGTGATTTTTTTTAAAAAGACAATTGATAAAGGTTACTAATCTTACTTCCAAAAAATATGAATCTTATTGATTTAGACTTTTCAAAATAGAATTGAAGACATTTTAAGGCCAATGAAGGACTTATGTTTAGAATAATATATTCAATGCCTTTTAAGACGTTGCAGGATTTGCAGGAACCCTGGTGATGATTGAGTATTTGTATCTACCTTTGTATCTATTTATCCATTAGAAGAGCTGGTGAACCTCCTGGCCTATAAAGCACTTGTGGAAACCCTGTATTTCATAACGTATTGTGAAATCTCAAGTCTGTCACTGACCTCCGGAGTTGAACTCCCGCAACTATGCTGAGCTGGCTCAAAGAAGGGAAAAAAAAGAGGAAGAGCCCTTTAGTTTTATTTTCGGATTAGTCATTATGTGAAATTGTGCGGCTTTTCGCAAGAAGCCCACAAAAAAGTTAAGGTTTTCTCAAAACGACTTTTTGCTGTATCACTGCTTGGAAATCCTTGTTGGGCGGGGATGGTGTAAGCAAAATTTTTGCCTATGTAATTATGTCGGTCAAAGCAAGAACATAACGTTTTTTGGGCAAAAAGAATTCACAAGAAGACCCTCAGAATTTTCAATGAGACTGTCTATATCATTAATTCTAAGAACTGAATGAAAACAATATGAATTACATTTTCCATTAGATATAACATGAAGTCATAAAACAATGTGTTATTATTGTTCAAGTATGTTTGAAACTTTTAATTTGCAAGGTCTTTTTATCATTTCACATTTTTCATAATTTAGTTTTCACTAATATTTCCAAAATAATAAGATTTGATACAATTTAGATTTTTAAAATTTAGATTTTAATTATTGAATTACACTCAATCAAGTATAAAGTTTCTCATGCAACATATTTTCAATATGAATAAAACCATTTTATATCACGTCTTTGTTACCAGAATGAATTTCTATGAATTTCTTTATACGGTAAAAACCTAACTTGGAATCGATTGACTCCAATCCAATTGAGGAAACTAGCATCTGTACACATCCCTAATAACGAGTCAGTACGTCGGGAAGTTATACTTTAAAAATTTACCACATTAAAAAGAAATCTTTTTTATTCTAGTGTGGGCACGGTGTAGGCAGGGTTTGGTGATTGTTTTTCGTATTCGTGTATAACACGCCTTATTTTAACCGAAAATAACTCAAAGTTTAAGTGAGCGTTAAGCACAAGGTTTTACGGTCGTTCGCTACCGTATTTGTGCAAAATGTCGCTGACCACATTCGCAAAACATTGGATGCAAAGGGAATTGAAACCGGGTTGCGGCAGTTTGATCGCCAAATCCTAACCACCAGACAAACAATGATATAAATGGCATACAAACAGGCATCTGATTTCATCACATTTTCTCCATATTCTTACTTATGGTACCAGAGACTAATGTTGAAAACAATGGAGAAGACAAGGTCGCCCTCAAAGATATAAACTCATAAAAGCACGGCAAGGTAAACAAATCTTTGGTGTATCTGATGATGAATCAGACTTTGAAGGACAAGAAATATAGTTAATCCTATGTTAGTATTGTGATCATAGTTTACATCGTCAATAAATGATATTAATCATCGTCATACATATTCGTATGTCACTTACAATGCTTAGTTTGAGCTGAAAGAAATTTAAACAAAACTGTATACTGAATTTTAATTCAAAAAAATAGGGGTGCCTGTTATACACAAGGGCATGTTATATAAGAATAAATCAGGTGAATTAAAAAAAAGTTTTTGAATTTGCCAGGGAAACGGAAGCATTCAATTTTGCCTGATTAGAATAGAAAGGTGGCAGATGTAGCCGAGTACACCGTGCGGATGTAAAGGGTAAAGTGTGGGCATCACAGCTAAATGGGGAGCTGTGGAAGCGTATATAAGGCTAGGTTCATACTGCAGAGCTTAATGCTCAATTCCGATTTCTGGGTGAAATTCGATGTTTTAGTGAGATCGTTCACAGTTCACATTACGATCTCTACTGATTTATATGCTTCTCCTGTGTGAACGTGACAAGAGGACACGTGACGTCACACGCGTCCGATGTTTGGGAATGTACTCATGGATGCTGACCCAAATATGAACTCAATCCAAAACCTCACCTTCCCTCCCTGTTTTTATCCGTGATGATGAGTTGATTTCTGCGCTATGGGAAGAACTTGGTAACCGAGCATACGCAGGAGAATTGAAGAATATCGAATCAAGGTTTGGCAAGTGAATGAAGCTGAACTTTTTATCACTGTTTTGCTTTGTATTCAATACCTACATAAATCACTACCATTAGTTAGCGTGCAGCTGCACGGTGCGGAGGTCCAGGGTAGCCTCTAGGTGTGAAGTTTGCATGTTCTCCCCTTGCATGCCTGGGTTTTCTCCGGGCACTCCGGTTTCCTCCCACATTCCAAAAACATGCATGTCAGGATAATTGGCCGGTCCAAATTGTCCCTAGATGTGAATGAGTTTTCCGTCTCTGTTTGCCCTGCGACTATCTGGCAACCAGTTTGGGGTGTCACCTGCCCACTGTCCAAAGACGGCTGGGATGAGCTCCAGCACCCCCGCTACCCTACTGAGGATAGGCGGTGAAGAAAGTGGATGGATGGATGGGTCTTGCAACGTAATCACCTTGGGCAAAAGTGCCGATGTTGGCCACGACTGGAGAACTACCTTATTATGAGGCTGAGTTTGGCCAGGTAATGAGATGACGCGGGAAATAAATGTTGCTAGCTCATTGATCAAATTACAAAGAGGACGTCAGATCCTACTCGGGTTCGTCTGCAGCGTTTTGGCCTTGCTCCTCTCCAGTAATGAGATTGCAAAACAAGACTCTCTCAACCATCAAACTTTGCCTCCCACTAAGATGTTCATCAAGGAGGTTACCACGACGACCACCACTCAATAAATGTACACAATTAGCTCGTTCGCTGCTAGCCCTTCAACATCCATGTCCATAAATGGCATTGAATGTGTTAATTTGGGATTTTTAGACCACTTTCATTTCAGGCCAATATGAGTAGTCACTGATACAAATTACTGATGTATTTGTGATATAAAAAACTACAGATGTAGAGATTAGTGTCCCACTTTTGTCACTGTTACAGAGTAGCGATATGTACGAGAGATGCAAAAGTTATAGATTTTTCAATTATTGTACAGACGCTGTCCTACTAACAAACGACGATCGTTCATAAGTTCAATTTGTTCGTAGGTGCTTCAGTGCAATATTTTGTATGTTTAAGGTTTATACAAGTATGTGCAATGCTTGTATAAGTAACATGTATTATTTTGTATTCAAAAATAACCATTTCATAAAATAATATGCTCGATAAAGATAGATAAAGTGAGGTTTAACCGTCTTTTGGGAGATGCGCTTCAAGAAGTCCTCCTCTGTGGTACAAAAAGTGGCCGAAAAAAGCGTTCCGACCATTTTCTCAAAATCAAATGAAACGGCTCGCCTCTTCGTTACACTTTACACCAACCATATTGAATGGATGCACGCGATATTAAACAATAAAAATGTCAAAATTCTTAGAACGCTGGAGAGCAAGCAGATTTCTTCTCCGGGTTGACGCTGGGTGACCTCTCACAGCGCCACCACACGGCGGTAGCGGCGGAAAGAAGCACTACAGTAATGTCCTGTGCTCGGAAAAAGGTGCACACAATACGAAATGTCCAGATATTTTTCGACATCCCGAAAAAATTGTTCGTAACTACCGTTTTACGTGAGTCGAATGTTCGTAAGTAGGGGAGTGTCTGTACCACCTCTATTTTAAACCAATGCCAGCATTACCCGCAAATACAAAGTACTAATATCTACTTTGAAACAAAAAAGAAGGGTGTAACGATTAGTGTACCACTTTTATTTCAGAGCATTACCAGCAGTAATTGCTGCTACCAAGTACTCATATCTTGTGACTCGAAAAAATTAGGGATTAAGCGCCCACTTTTTTCAGACCAGTGCCAACAGTAATTGCTAAAACCAAGTACTGATATCTTGCTATGATACAAAAATTAGAGACATAATGTTTAGTGTCTCACTTTTAAAAATTATTCATACAAAAATTAGAGATGTATCAAATTAGAGTACCACTTTTATTTCAGACCAATAGAAGCAGTAGTTGCTGAAACTGGATAACGTTGTCTTCTTGTGATACCAAAAAAAGTAGGAATGTAGCAAATAGTGTACCACTTTTATTTCAGACCGATACCAGGAGTAGTCACCGATACCTAGTACCTATAAAAGTAAGTACCTAAATCTACATATGATACAAAAAAAAATAAAAAAAAATTCTGATAAAATATCCGCAGTAATCCTGATACTTGAGATCCCCCAAAAAATGGGATATAGCAGTTAGTGTACCACTTTTATTTCAGGCCGATACCAAGTACTGTGATATCTACTTTTGATAAAAATATGGGATGTGGCGAGTTGTGTATTACTTTAATTTTAGACGAATACAGGAAGTGGTGGCTAATTCCAAGTACTAATATCTAACTGTGATACACAAAGGTATGATGATTGGTGTATCACTTTCATTTCAGACCAATTCCAGAACTACTCACCAATACCAAGTTCTGATATCAACATTTGATCCAAAAAATTTGGAAAGTGGCGATTAGTGTCCCTAGTTTTATTTCGAAACAACACAAGCAGGAGACATTAATAGCAAGTACCAATATGTACGTTTAATACATTCAGAATTGAGAGGTAGCAATGAATCGACAACTAGTTTGTTATTACATTCATGGATGGTGAGAACCGATACAAGATATCATGATATTTTTGAGGTATCTGCACTCACAACAGCTATCAATTCTGACACTAGGCAATTATGGTTGTGTGAGTAAAATTGTGTACTTAAATGAATGTATGACTTTCGGTTTAAACAATTTTTATGTGTATTTAGAAAAATTTTGAAAATAATAGAACATAAGAATTAATTCCAAATATGTCGTTTTTTTTTAGATTAATATATTTTTTTTAAACTTAGTTTCAGTACTTCATATCAGTATCAGTGAGTAATGAAAAGCTGGTTACTTGCATTGGTATCATTCTAATGAGAAAAAGTATCGAAAATCCTTAATTGCAGTATTTCTATAATGCTCAGTTTTTATCATCGCCACTCGTTGCCCTACATAAAATTATTAATACATTTTATAGAATAATCCACACATTTATCCCGAGATATCCATTTGACATAGAATTACATAAAAACTGCATTTTTTTCTAGTAGATAAAACACATTGTACCAATACCTTCCAAAAAGCATGTAACGGCCTGATACGATTCCTGGTATTGTTACCTAATTATTTATAGCTGGAACTGTCTACAATAATGAAAAGCGCATCTACAAAGGGAAAATCTACACTCTGCACATACTTCAACCCCCTGTTTTGCATTACCTCACTCGCTCTTCAACGAAAGTTAATGTTACCCATCGTAGCTCAGCGATTACATCACATTGACATCACTTTTTCTACTTAAAACCAAGAAAATTTAGAGAGAAAACATTGAAAGACTTCAGTAAATCTGCAAACAATGAGGTCGTGGCCAACTTGATGCAAAAGCGGGCAGTGGCGGCATATTTTCCTCGATAATTGTTCCTCTGCCTTGCCCGTGGGCACGAGGTAAGCTTGCATAACCGTGTCACCCGGCTTGGGGAGACACAGCGTTCCCTTCTGTCTCGGTTTCTCTCATGCTCCTTTTTCTGCCTTTTTCTAGGTCTCGTCGCAGGACACATGCCTTTGACAAAACCGTAAACATGACCAGAGTCAAATCATAGGAGAAAGTCAGATCATATCACGCAACGCTAAAAGGTAAATTTAGCGAGAATTGAAAAGTTGATTATTCGAAGGCTCTAAAAATGATGTCTCATCCCATGTGGGAACGTACCACATGTCAAACGATACCATTTCAAATTCAGTGTGGTCTGAAACCTAATATCTTGTCCTTTTGATTTTTCTCAATCCAACAAATTCCCTCGTTGAGTCTCAAAGACACATTAACATGTTTGCAATTGGGAATTCATACGGTCATTGTCAATATTTATTTTTGATGTTTACATTTTCACAACTTCTTTCTCAAACCCTGTTTTTTTTCACAAATTCACAAAAATGTAGCTATTTAAATTCGACAAGTCACGTTCCAAAAATCCATCTAATTCAGGGCTATAGTTTTCTCAGAGAAATTCAACCCCAAATCTATTAAATTTCAGCCGACAGCCCGAACCCCTTTTGTAACACAGACAAGCATGTCATGCTATAGTGCATAGGATCGATGGGAAGCGTAACAAAGTTATTTGTTCTACAGTTAGCGTTTTATTTTTATTACGTTGCTGTTGGGTTAGTTATTCATCAGTGAGAGAAGTTTGTAAGTTATTGTGGCCGCTTTCCCTGCACTTTCTTTGAGTATTGTCACTGCTCCCTTGTTAGCATACGAGCATATAAGACAAGCGACGGCAGTGTTTTGTAATTAAAGTAAAACTTCTAAATTATTTTCTCTTCTATATACCATATCTTTCACAAATCTGAATCTATTTCCATGTGTAGCTGATAAGGGGCATGTAAATTCCTTATAGATCGCCGACATTTTGGATCCACTCTTACAAGATTATTGGGGTCTTTGGACACCTTGATGCCATGAATATAACTTTATATAACAATTAAGATCCTGTTTTGACGGTACTTTGAAATAAGTGTGCATAAAAAGGAAGAAATGATTCGGCTATGCTAAAAAACGTCGCTCGCTGTTGTTTCGGCCGCCCTATTTGCTCTGCGTCTCATAGATGGAAACTAATCGTGGTGGGCGGGGCTTAGTACTCTGTCGGATCTATTCACTTAAATTCTGGGAATTTTCAATATTGTAGAAAAAGAAATCCTGAAATTCTAAATTTACCAAACCAAAATGTTTCTTTTTAAATTATTTTCCATATCAATACAGGATTTACAGTGCCAATAATAAAAAGCCCAGTATTTGAATTGTATTTTTCTTCTCTATTCACAGACCAATTCAACTGTTTAGGTCCTCCAGATTAGTGTTTTTCAACCTTTTTTGAGTCAGGGCATGTTCTTTACATTGGAAACATTTTGCGGCACACCACTAAACAAAAATGTTATAAAATGACACTGAACAGTATGAGGGTAATTGTCGAGGCCATTGTCTGAATTAACAGCTACAAAAAAAGAAGTCTTGTTATTTGGGGCGTCGTTCTCTGGCTGTTCAGCTAGTCAAAACAGATGTCATAATGTTAATTTGTATTCTATTAAACAAATCTTTTTTCATATAAATGTATTTACACATTTTTATGCAAACAAAGCTCTTACTGTAATTTAAATTCTATGCACCTTACAGTCCAGTGTGTTATATATATGAAAAAGATATTATGAAAGACTATTTTTCTGGGATGTGCTTTATAATCCAATGCGCCTTATAGTGCAGAAAATATGCTAATTGGATGCTGTGAAGCATCAAAGGCCAACCCATAATAAACATCGCGACTATTCTTATATTAATCCAGCCAACTGGGAGATGCTAAGTGAGCCTGATGAGCTCATGAAGAATGGAAGAAGTCCCAAGCGTCCAAGTGGGGATCTGCTCTATCCCTGGACCGAGCGGTT
The DNA here is from genome assembly GCF_059441175.1 of Urocampus carinirostris. Classification (NCBI taxonomy): domain Eukaryota; kingdom Metazoa; phylum Chordata; class Actinopteri; order Syngnathiformes; family Syngnathidae; genus Urocampus; species Urocampus carinirostris. The sequence continues at coordinate 11,654,178 of NC_142350.1, read as the reverse complement.
GCATAAGGCTCACAGATCATCCCCGGCCGCCGTTAGCGCACGGGGGCTTATCCCGTTCGACGTCAGCCGCAGTTAGCGATCTAGCTAGCGACTGTAGCAGTTATCCCTGCTGCCTGACATTATTGCTACACAGTGGAGAGGTGAGGCAAGAGGAAGAACAAGCAAGAAAAGGTCACTTCCTGTCTGCTGAGTGTCATCATTTCTTATGACGCTTCAGCATTTTTGGACGTTGAGTGATGTTCTATGACTTGAAATGCACAAAGAATTAATCGATTCATGAATAAAACAGTTGTCAAATTATCAACTATTTTAATCATTTTATATTTGTTTGAATTTGTCATTTAGTTAAATTGTTGGATTTGTGTTTTCAATAGTCATTCGTAGAGTTTTCTTTTTTTAACCAAAATATGATTCATACTTTTATTTAGAAAAACAATGAGGACAACCCTACACATTTCACAAAGCACTGCAATCCCTTCTGTGTAATATCACGTAAAGTTGCAAGCACGTCCCAGTTAAAACAAGTTCATAAAAATATTTATAATAGGATAAAAAAGAAAAATATGAATTATCATACAACAATTTAATGACTGGAGATGCATAAACTTTGATTATTCAGCCAGAACTCCAATCTGTAAGTGTGATAGCATAAAAATGATCACTAATAAGAACAAATTACTCAAAATATAGTAACATACACACACCATCAATCCCGTTTTATGCATCATACCAATGCTTTTCTCCCCTTATAAATGCCTACAGATTTTTTTTTAAGTCTAACGGTTGTAGTTTTTATTGTTTGTTTTTACAAGTTCAACGACAACAACAAAAAGTCTTATTTTTAAAAGACTTTTTATATTTTAGTCTACGGCCGCTTTACCCTTTACTCCTTGAGTGCAAATAAACAGCTACAGCAATCGCATTCAATTTCTGTTTTGATAAAAGTCCGCCACTTCCAGTGGCACATGTGGTTTGTTAGCTTTTAATATTCTGGAGAGGGATTTTGCTTCGCGTGTAAAATTAGAGTGTGCAATAAAATTTGTATCTTTTTAATGTGAAAAGATTGGCATGTACTTTGTCTTTGCTGCCATGGACAGGGTTTGTGCACGATTTTCTTGGCCCCAGTACCATTAAAAGAAGAAATCTGATGTGAATCGTGTACTTTGCAGTTAGAAATCTATCTGTGATTTACATATGTGAGTTTTAATCTTGTGTGTGCATTTATTAAGACAGACAATTTTTAGATTTTAAGTAAATTACAAATGCCTGTTTTTGAGACAACGTCCTCCCCGTATAGGTGTTGGGTAAAAATGTAATGTATAGCTTATATTTTTAGGTGCAAGAAGTTCTTTCCTAAACAATTTACCACTGAGAAACGCTACCTTTTTTGCATAATAAATGTCCAAAATCCTTGCACTAAAACACATTTCATAGAGCTTTCTTTAGGTGTGGCATGCACCTGTCCTCTTAGGCCCGGCCAGCAGGAGGCGATGATGTGTATTAGAAAAATGCTTTATAAACTAATGCCAGCTGCTGTTAATCATGAGAAGAAGAAATGCAATGGCAAAGCAAAGCCACCAGAGAGCAGTGTCATTGTTGAGCAGGCTTGTTGAGAAACATGGCAACAATTTCATGCATTTACAAGCACTCCACCCAGAATTCAAGCATGTTTCAATCCTTGGATTTCAAGCGCCTGTACTGAGCCTGTTATTTAAACTAAATTGTTTGCACTGTGAAGTTGCAAGCAAACTAAAAGTTTATAAAAAGATGTTCAATATGGTACAAAAACATTACACAATTATTCAATTGTGTAAATCCTGGACATACAATAATCACTTGGATTATTCACCCAAAACTACAATCCGCAAGTGTTATAGCTTAAAAAGGACCACTAATGAGACTAAAGAAGTAAATGTATTACCTGCGGCACTACATTCACGAAAAGTTGCACACGATAGCCGTCGTCTCCCGCCGGTGCGACTGGATGCCTTTCCCTCCCCGACTGGAACAAACTCACTGTGCCGACACCTGACATTCCTCACAACTTCCTGAACCACGGAGCGCTCACATTCCTGAGCACCCTCCGTCTTCCGGCGAGAATGGATTACAGAGGAAAAAAAGGAGAGAGCGACTGGATGCCGTCTGCAAACTCTTGTCTTCTGCTTACTGTCGGAATAGCAACCACAGTTTTCTCCTCCCTGCTTGTCTTTTGCGTTCCAACTCCCCCTCCTTTTACACTCCTCCTTCAAATTGCCTCCCAAAAATGAGGGAAAGCCCTGCTTGCACGCATGCAGACTTCCCCCAAGCTGCAAATGATGACACCTTCCTCTAAAAAAAATGCTCTAAAAATGAAATATAATCTCTCTATATGAAGAACTCTCGCTCCCCCGTCAGATTAGCCACTAACCTACTTGTTGCCCACAAGCTCCCCGACCCGAGCTATAAATACGCATCCATCTCTTAACATTGATCCAACGGTGAATGGCGGGGGCCGCCCGGGTGGGCGCGAGCACGAGGAATGGAGCAAGGACTTGAAAGACGAACGCTCCAAAGAGTCAGACAGAGTGGGAGGTGTTATGGACCGCCTCCACTGAAACACAGGATCCCCACATTTATAGGACAAGCTGCAAACTAAGAGAAATTATTTTTTAAAGTACAGTCTGTATTTTCCAGACTATAAGGCACACCTGATTATAATGCGCACCCTTAAAATATTCCTCTGCGAGCTATTTGTTTATTATACAGTGCCTCGCAAAAGTATCGCGTTGCCAAGAACTTTGACACATTGCCATATTTCAGCCTTCAAATGTATATATAATTGAAAAGTAGCCCTTGTAAAAATATTGGCCCCTTTGAGTTAATACTTTGTGCAACCTCCATTTGCGGCGTTCACAGCCACAAGTCTGCTTGGGTATGTCTATATAGGTTTTGCTCATCTCGAAACAACCATTTGCCCATTCTACCCTACAAAAAGGCTCAAGTTCCTTAAGGTATGATGGTGATTGTTTGTGCACAGCCATTTATTAATGGAAGGTGAAAATATGCCCCATTCTCAGGTCTCTTGCAAACTTCAACAGATGCAGGTGCATGCCGTTTGGCATCCTTAGTCATTTAGGTCAACATTGGATCATTCAGAAGTCACCAGCGAACTTCTAGTCAGTTGGCTGATCTAGGAGAACAGGGGGCCAATATTTTTTGCTAAACCTTTATTTTTTCGTTCTAAATACAAAATGTTGAAATTATTTAGTTCTACTTCACAATTGAGTCTCACATGTTGTTGATTCTCGTGAGATCAAACCTCCTGTGTGGAGTTTGCATGTTCTCCCCGTGCTTGCGTGGGTTTCCTCCGGGCACTCCGCTTTCCTCCCACATTCCAAAAACATGAATGTTAGGTTGATTGGCCGGCCCAACTTGTCCTTAGGTGTGAATGAGCGAGCGGATTGTCTGTCTCTGTGTGCCCTGCGACTGGCTGGCAACCAGTTCAACCCACTGCCCGAAGATAGCTGGGATGGGCCCCAGCACCCCCGCGACCCTACTGAGGATAGGCGGTGCAGATAATGGATGGATGGATGGATGGATGTTATTGATTCTTGGAAAATATTTTCGTTTTTTGAGCTTTAAGTTTGAAGCCTGAAATGTGGCAATATGACAAAGAGCTCTTGGGGGGGCAATACCTTCCCTGAGGATTGTATAAGGTGCACAAGACTGAGGAGCATAATAACATCAAAACAGTTAAGGCGAGGGTTGCATTAAAAAAACAACCTCCAACAATTTAAAAAAATGCATTAAATAAAACATTCGTATTACAAAATCTTTTTTTTAACTTGATTCATTGATAAATGGTTATCGTGCGCTGAAGCATTTCATTGTAATTGTGATTTTATTTACTGTATTTTTCGTTCTATAAAATGCACCGAATTACAAGGTGCACTTTTGAATGTCTGGCAAATTTGTGTTTTAAGGTGACTGTTATAGTCCAGAAAATATGGTACACGCTATTGTGCTATACAAAAAAATTGCCATCAGAAATGCATTGCATCATATCATTATTTTTTTGTACTTTCAAGTATAAGCGGGACCGACTTTTGTACCATCATAACTATTATAGGAATGGGTGAGTATTGCTACAAAGTATGGGTATCAGGCTGATAAGAAGAGGGCATGGAAACCCTGTAAAAAGTGCAGTTAGAAAATGTAGCAAAAATAAGGTCACATTAGTTTCGGTTTGAGTGATATTTTGAAAGTAAAAACAAGTTCAGAATAGAATTTTTGCCATCATCTATCCAATAAGTATTGCTTTAATAATGACCTTTAATATATATATACACTGACTTGATTTAATGCTTGCACATTAAAAATGGATCATTGGAGTTTAAAATCGTGAATGGGAGTGAATGCGCGAAAAAAAACAGTTCTCCGGGATAGGAAAAACCTGCCGTACGACATTTTCACTTTACCATGTGGGATAAGATGTGTTTTTCTTTCCCTCTTTAGAGCTTTTTCCCCACTATATAACATTCATAACAACTTATTTTGCGTGCCCAAAAGATTCAAATCTATTATGTCTCTAAAAGGTCCACCTGCTATTGGTTCAACATCATACAAAATGCTGATCTGTTATTAGTTTGCGTTACGGCAACAAGGAAATGCTGATATTCCAATGGTTGAACTACCTCCCACAATGCATTCCTCTTCATTCAGTTCACAATCTCATGTATTTTGGAAAGACTGAGTTTGGTGATACAAATCTGTATTTTTTGTACTATATTTATTCGCTGTGGGTCCCAAAGGTTAGCAACGATGCTAAAGGAAGAACTTAAAACATGATTACTATGGAAACCAGGCTTGCTACTATCAAAAAATTCGGAGATAGCAAACAAATTGCTACCTTCGTTAAATTGCATGGCCGTATTCGATCAATGATCTGGACTATTAAAAATAAGGAAGCTATTACAGCATGATACCCCCTGCAAGTGGAAGTCTTATAATCGTTCTTAATTTGAAGGCGCGATCATCTCCCTTTTTGCATCCTCTCGACCACCTTCGACCACCAAGTCATGTAACACCAAAGGTAAATACAATTTCATATTTTCATTACATGTGCAGTGTTCTCGTTTGCCCGCGTCCCTGCGTCGTAAACGCATCATTTTTGCTGGGGACGCATACGTCAAATCAACGTGCGTCCACGGGACGCAACTTTTTTGACACAAAATTGTCATTATTACCCGATTACTTTTTTTCATTGTTGTTTTGGTCTCGCGGTTCGAGTTTTCATCTGCACGCCGATCTCGGCAAACGAGATGTCGTTGCTTCGAGATTACGTCATTGTTGTGGTGCTTGTCGGCGAGGGAATGTTAAGTATGCATACCTGTCAACCTGTACGTTTAGCCGTACAAAGTACGTTTATTATGCATTTTAAGACGTGTACGACGTACAAGAAAAACATAAATTTGTCAATCATGGGTACCATCCGGTAAACACCGACTATCACAAAAACAGCAAATCAATCAAGTCAAACGAGTTCGAGTTGTGTAGTGAAAGTCCGTCTCTTTTTAGAGAACCGGCCTTTTCGGCTTAACTCATCAAAGAGAGCCAGTTCTCAAACGGCTCACTTGCTTTGATGCATTATATTATGAATTATAATGTTGTATAAAGAAGTTAAGAAAAAAAGGAAGTATAAAAGGAGAAAATGAAAAAAGACAGGTTTGAGGTTATCCCTTATATCAGTATATTACCAAAAATAATTTAATGGAGAAAATGAATAATAATTTGAATAAGAAAATGTATTATAATACTTAATTATATTTGAATGTATTTTTTCCTTCTGCAGTTAACGTCCAAGCTACTTCATTTTTGAACTTCTTTTTATAATAAACCAACTCAGTGTCTCACAACAAAATGTTCATTAACATTATATATGAAATAAGGAAACACGTGTACAATATAACATATTAAACTACAAAAATAAACATGTTTGAAAAAAATATATAGTGTAAGATTATTTTGTATTTTGTAAGGGAAAATACGACAGTTTGTAAGGGTATGGAGCCGTGGAGGTTGACAGGTATGAGTATGCCTCCGAAAAAACAGTTAGTATTAGGTGAAAATCAACACAAAATTGGTAATTTCTTCAGTGTCAGTGATAAGTCAAAACATAATGCAGAAAGTGATAACAACAGCAATAATTCTGGCATGAAAAAACGGCGGAGAAATTCTTCGGAAGATTGCGGAGACAAGGAAAACACGTATGTTGAAGCGAAAGATTCGACAAAAGAAAATAAACAAAAGAATATAGATTAATATAATTATTTCAGCAATATTGTTTTGTATAATGTAAAATATTGTTGTGAACTGAAAAATCTTGGAGTGATAACTGATTTGTATTACCAATAAACTGTGATGATTAAAACTGAATGAATATATAGATTTATATTATATATTTGTCGCCGATTTACAATAATCAACCTCGATTAAACACTAAATTTTGGGGACCCATAGATCTCTGTTGGGACCCATAGATTTTTGAGCATGCGAGTCCCCAGGACCCATCACCTTTCACAGGTAAAATGAACACTGCATGTGTATGTATGTTTTTTAATAAAATACATATTTATTACACATAAGTATTTCTTAATACATACTATTTAGTTTTCTAATGGTTTTTATTTGGGGTACAACTCAGCCACGCCTTTGTTGCAATTTCCCCCTATACTCCTGCACCCTCAAAACAACCTCAGTTTCCCGCTTACCTATAAACTGTAATTGATACCTCAAATTTCAAATTTACCATGTGGGTTGGATTCCTAGTGATCATAAATACTTCATCAGATAATGCATCAAGTTCTCACACCTGACCAGCTACTGTCACCCCTGTCACCACTCAAGAGTGGACATCTTCTGACTCACAGTCCTGGTAACTTCTACCCTCTGTGGGGGTTTTCTGTGCTTGCCTATCGAGCCGCTTAATTCCGCCCGGGGACAACCTCCGGCCCGCCAATCGTTTTCCGATGACCCCTTGGGTCCGCCTCCTCACTTAGTCAATAGTGCAGCCATTTCACAGATAAACAACAGATTCACTCCATGATCTAAGAGCAGACACAAAGAGAGGAAATACAGTAGGTACCTCTTTAGTAGTAGTACTTCTTAACACAAGAATGTTGGTATGCGCTCTTTCTATGCAGTTCAAATATTCCGATACGAAGAAAATTCCAGTTCACGAGTCCCAGAGGCTACCAACAGAAACCGTTCACCGCTCAACTCGTCCAGTTTGCGCAGGCAAACTCAGTTCACGGATCCCTAAACCACCAAGGTTGTAGGGGCAACATTTTCTTCTTGTGTGTCTTGGGCAAGTACAGCCTGGCAGTGCCCATCGCTCTCCTGGCTGTTTTTTGGGGTAGGGTTTTGCCCCTCCATATGAGACGGATAATACAGGTTTCCATGGTTACCAGTAGCAGATGAATCCTTCTGATCTAACTCCGATACAGCCCCTTTATCATCTGGTCACCGTTGTTTTTCCACTGTAAAGCATCATTCCGCTCTGGAGAGAGCTAATCCGGACCTTGGCATTGACAGGCAACCCCATGTGACAATACTGATGCTGTATCCTAAATCACTAGAGAAAAAAATTGTTACAAAATTTGGAGTATCACATTGTACAATACCGATTGCATAATTTACGCCTCCGTATTTTTGTTGAAAAATAAACTTTGTAACAATTCCATTACGTCCTTTGCTTTTGTGACATGTCAACATGTCTTTGATTCCTACACTTTGAGATAATTGTAAATAATTTCAACAAATACAATATTTTAAGTCGCAGCAAAAGAAAATAAATAACAAAATCCTCATTAAAGCATTTGTGCACAGGGCTTTTTGTTTAATACTTTATAATCTTGTTTATAAAATTATTCTCACTGTATGAACCATAAAACAAACTGCTTATCTACTGCTTATACAAAAGTGTATAGAAGTTTTGGTTGGTTAACCACTAGGGTCATAGGGGCACCATTTCCTGTAGTGTGTCTTGGGCAAGTACAGACTAATGGAACCCATCCCTATCCACAGCCAAAAAGAAAATTGTGCTTTCACAAGATTTTGTGTGTACGTTCATTTAGTTACAGTAACTTTCATTTTAAGTGTAAAGTAAGTGCTAACGTATAATCAACAGCTTCGTGTTGTCATACCTGTCAACGTCCGCCAATTGCTCTCTTTGGAAGTGATTGAAAATCCTCCTCATTAAGCGATAATCACCTTACGAAAAAAACACGGAATATTTTTACTCGCGGTAAGAACGACTATAAAATACTGTGACAATATTAGCAATCTTACGATGACGTTTTCGTCTGCTACTAGTGACCGAGACAATCCGGATTAGAGACGAAATGGGCAAGACAACGTCTGTCTTTAAAGGGATTACAAAAGACCCCTCTTTTTTTTTTTCAATAAGCACAGAACATATAGTGTTCCTCCACACATCATGCAGACAGTGTTTGTAGTAATCAGCAAATGACTAGCACTCATTTTTGCTCGTAGTAATTTGAACTTTGCTTATGTGTCGCTGGGGTACTTCTGGCTGTTTGGTCCGAGTCGCGTGCTTTGATCAGGTTGAAACACTAACATGTAAACCAATATGGTGAATGGCTTGCTAGGGTACTAGTGTTCTTCACGTGACTTATATAGAAATATTATGCAAAAACCTTTTTTTTCTCACATTTCCTCTGCACCACTGCAAAGTGTTCATAATAAACTCGGATATAAACCTGTGTAGATCAGCAAGCATATAAAAAAAATCCAGGAAAAGCAGGTTTAGAAAAAAATATATAAAGTAAGATTTTTTTTAAATATAATATTAAAATAAAATATCAAAATTATCATAAAAACAAACAATACAATTTTCTGTATATATAATATACTTTCTGTATATGATTTAACATTTCATTTTTTACTTCCCAAAAATTGAGAAAAACAAATTTCATTACGCTAGTAAAGTACACAACAATACGGTTTTTAAAAATTATTATTTAGAGAAAAAAATTACATATATGACAGATTAATTGCAATCAGTTACATGTTGCAAATCGATACTGGTTAGTGCAGGTAACCCACCACCAATCAGATTCTTGGCTTCATCATGCAAGCCAGTTGTTGAGACATAAAAGCGCCAGCTTATTGTTGTGGTTGCACGAGCCCAAATGCCAAACTATGGCCAAAATGTTGCAATTACAAGGGCCAGAACAAGCCGAACGCTGTTAGTCGGTGCAACCGTGACCATGTTTTGTCTCCCTAGTTTTTACACCAAAAAAATGCGGCGCAATTTCCCTGCATTGTGGGGAAAGCCTCTGCAATCTTCTGTAATTACCCCAAACTATTTATTGTTCTCTTCAATGTGCAACCTTCTTAAAATGAACACTGAAAGGGCAAGAAAAAACAAAGAACAGAGCCAGTGTAGAAATATGATGATGTACAGTGCATCCGGAGAGTATTCACAGCGCTTCACTTTTTCCACATTTTGTTATCTTACAGCCTCATTCCAAATTGTAATAATTTAATCTCTTATCTCAAAATTCTACACAAAATACTCCATTATGACAATGTGAAAAAGTTTTTTTTTACTTTTTTTGAATTTATCAAAAATAGAAAACTAAGAAATCATATTTACATAAGTATTCACAGCCTTTGCCATGAAGCTCAAAATTGAGCTCAGGTGAATCTTTTGTCCACTGATCATCCTTGAGATCTTTCTACAGCTTAATTGGAGTCCACCTGCAGAAAATTCAGTTGATTGGACATGATTTGGAAAGGCACACACCTGTCTATATAAGTTCCCACAGTTGAGTGTGCATGTCAGAGCACAAACACCAAGCATGAAGTCAAAAGAACTGTCTGTAAACCTGCGAGACAGGATTGTCTTGAGGCACAAATCTGGGGAAGGATACAGACAAATTTCTGCTGCTTTGAAGGTCCCAATGAGCACAGTGGCCTCCATTATTCGTAAATGGAAGACATTTGGAATTTGGACTCTTCCTAGAGCTAGCCGGCCTTCTAAACTGAGCGATCGGGGAAGAAGGGCCTTAGTCAGGGAGGTGACCAAGAACCCGATGGTCACTCTGTCAGAGCTCCAGCGTTCCTCTGTGGAGAGAGGAGAGCCTTCCAGAAGGACAACCATCTCTGCAGCAATCCACCAATCAGGCCTGTATGGTAGAGTGGCCAGACGAAAGCCACTCCTTAGTAAAAGGAACATGGAAGCCCGTCTTGAATTTGCCAAAAGCACCTGAATGACTCTCAGACCATGAGAAACAAAATTATCTGGTCTGATGAGACAAAGATTGAACTCTTTGGTGTGAATGCGAGGCGCCATGTTTGGAGGAAACCAGGCACCGCTCATCACCAGGCCAATACCACCCCTACAGTGAAGCATGGTGGTGGCAGCATCATGCTGTGGGGATGTTTTTCAGCAGCAGGAACTGGCAGACTAGTCAGGATAGAAGGAAAAATGAATGCAGCAATATATAGGGATATCCTGGATGAAAACCTGCTCCAGAGCGCTCTTGACCTCAGGCTGGGGCGAAGGTTCATTTTTCAGCAGGACAACGACCCAAAGCACACAGCCAAGATCTCAAAACATTGGCTTCAGAACCACTCTGTGAATGTCCTGGAGTGGCCCAGCCAGAGTCCAGACTTGAATGCGATCGAACATCTTTGGAGAGATCTGAAAATGGCTGTGCACAAACGTCTCCCATCCAACCTGATTGAGCTTGATACTTATTGCAAAGAAGAATGGGCAAAACTGCCTCAAGGTAGGTGTGCTAAACTTGTGGGATCATATTCAAAAAGACTTGAGGCTGTATTGCTGCCAAAGGTGGATCAACAAAGTATTAGGCAAAGGCTGTGAATACTTATGTAAATGTGATTTCTTAGTTTTCTATTTTTAATAAATTCAAAAAAAGTAAAAAAAATAATAATAATAATAATTTCACATTGTCATAATGGAGTATTTTGTGTAGAATTTTGAGATAAGAGATTAAATTAATACAATTTGGAATGAGGCTGTAACATAACAAAATGTGGAAAAAGTGAAGCGCTGTGAATACTTTCCAGATACACTGTAACACATACAAATGTTCTGCAGATTTTTTGGCAATACCTAATAGGAAATTGAGTAATCTCAATATTTTTTATGATTTTACAAGGAATCTTAACGCAAAACAAAAGCTTATTTTCCCATAAAGTCTGAAAGTTTGCCACTTTCCTGTTTTTATATGTGAAGGGGAATAAGGCACGCCTTTCAGCTCCGATTGGCTGCAAAGATGATGCCAGACGTTATACTCAACAGAGACATAGCAAGTGTCAGTGTTGATAAATACAGCCCACAACGTGACCTCAAATGCAGCAACTGTTTGCTTTCTTCCCCAGACCAGCACAACAGCAGCCACATAAGGTCTCCTTGTAAAAAAAAAAATGCTAAAATAAAAATCTAACAAACTTCAACTATCATTTTATCTATACTTGTTTTTCTAGTTATGAGACAAAAACAAATACATTAATTCTTACTAGCAAAAGTGTCTAACATGGGAGATTTTAAGGTTCTGTTGGTAGTATACAAAATCATGCATGGACTTGCTCCCTCATATCTTTCACGTTTAATTTTGCCCTATGTTCCGGTCCGTAGCCTTCGCTCTGAAAATGCTGCATTTTTAGTGATACCAAGAGCCAAGAAGAGAGCCGCAGATTCGAGAGCGTTCTCCATTCGCGCCCCGGTGCTGTAGAATGCTCTTCCCTCTGAGATTCGATCTGCAACCTCAGTGGAAATGTTTAAATCCAACCTTAAAACACACTTCTATTCTATAGCATATGAATAACCTATATTTTATGTTGATAAAATGTGTATTATTTGCCCTCATGTAGGTTTTAGATGAGGGGATGCTGTCATAATAGTCTGTAGTTCGCAATAATCTTTGATCAGTGCAGCCCTTTGAGACTCTTTGTGAGTAAGGGCTATTCAAATAAACATGACTTGACTTTACTGAATTGAAAAAAAGAACTGGTCTGTTTTGCAAGCTAAAGTGGCTAGTGCTAGCAGCCGCAACTTATTCTACTAAAATTGTCTTTATAGTCATTGATTACACATCTCACTCCAGGTTATACCATAAAAATAAAGACTAGATGACAGATTAAAAATCAGAAAAAAAAGATTTTAGGGTGGAAAAGGTAATATTTACTGTAATACCTTGTTTATCGCAATATGTTAAAATTCTCGAGTAAAATGGATCTCGGCCCCACAAAGTGCGGTTTATTTCAGGCAGAAAGATCGATAATTATTTTTTTCTTGTACCGAAAATTGGAATCTGCAGGAACATGTGTACCTCGACGGATTGTGATTTAAAATTTTAAACCAAATACTGGAGAGTATGGATTGTGGCCAAAACAATGCAGTTCAGTGTCGCAAACTGAACAACAAAGTTTGCTCCTCCGGCCCGTGGTCTCAGCAATAGTTGACAGGGAATAATAGAAAGCAGCTACAACCATACATTTTATTTCATGCGGACCAGAACTCCACATCTCCCAACAAAAGTGCCTTTTGTCAGTCCCCCTTGCAGTAATATGGGATAGGGGATAACGGAACCCCATTGCACGAGTGCAGTTTATTTTGGCAGAAATAGGCGGAATATTTTTCAACCTATAATACACGGAGGGTGCGAAGTACAAAGTGTCAACGAAGTACATCAGAGAATAGTGCAGTGTAATGGCTCTTGAGATGAACTATAAACAATCTTCACACCCACTGAGTGTCCCCAGTTGCTAACTGGAATGTTAATGTGGTCACATAAGGAAAGCCATCTACCGGTATATTAGCGACAAGTGCATCAGTTGCTTTTGATTCATAACCCAATTGGGTATTTTGTTTGATAGTGAGACTTGAGTAGTGTGAATTCAAATGCTGTCCATGGTAAAAGGTAGGGGAAAAAAAAAAAATCAGCCAAAATTGTGGCCTACATTTTTAACAAACTCCTACTCTCGGTGCGCCATCTCGTCCACAATATTGCACTTTTACCCGCAATGCCTCGGATCGTCTTCTTGTAAACCGCCACGCTTGCCCCCCTAACTCGTAGGAGGTTCCAGAAGAACACAAGGAACAGCACCTGCAGCTCGAGACTCATGCTGCTCTGTTTCCTTGGCAACCCCTTCATTGGGCTTTGCTTGTGCAAGCCATTAAGCAATGCCAGCTTTGTACACACACACACACCAAAATGCACTCCCACAAAAATCATCCTTTTAAGGCTTTCTAGCGTTAGCTTTACCGACTGAAAATGTCCGGTTCCGAAAAATTGGGGTAGAGGTGGAGTGGGAGGGATTTTTATTTGGGTTGGGATAGTAAAATAAGAACAAGAATCATTTTTACAGGTTGGTTTATCTTGTTCTGTTGGCCGCTATTTATTCATGTTTTAGTTATTTTTACTGGATTTAAAAAATAAAAAAATAAAATTGACATTTTTGGTATGGTTTTGTTTAGTTTTTTGAAGTTGGATTTTTGAAATAAAGTGATAAAATAAAATGTAATCATGTTTTTGTTACATTTGCTTAATTGGACTTTAATGGTTTGGAGCTGCAAGCATTCTACAAATATTTTTCAAATTTCACTAATTGGTAGTTGTTTTTGTGACTTGAACATATTTTTGGGGCAATTTGTTTCTATTTACTTGACTTTTTGCAGTGTTATCCTGCAAGCGCACAAGGAATTTCTTGTTTTGTAACAAGGTAATTTAACAATAAAATGTAGGCTTTTATTTTTCATTTTACAGTTTTGTGTGTTTGGTAGGTTTTTTTTGTCTTTTTATAGTCTAAAGTTGTGATCACTGCAATTGTTTTCTTGGTCAGTAGACTGATAATTTTGCTCATTTTTAACTATAATTATTGTTAGTTTGCAACTAATTCAAAATTGTACTTTTTTACTCAAAAAATAATAAGAAATCTTTAGAGTTATATGATTTTTCTCATTGAACTACCATATTTATTGATGAATAACTTTCATTTATTGATATATATCGAAAGATATGGCTGACCACAATCACAAAACATTGAATGCAACGGGAAGCGTCTTAGCAGTGAGAGCGCCTAATATTACGAATATTAAACCACTAGGCAACTAATTGTATAGATGACGTTGAAAAGGACTAAAAACAATTCTCACCATCACACCCTTTAGCCATTGTTCCAGAGCCGAATGTTAGAGAAAAAACGATTTAGTGTATCTAATGATGAATCTGACTTTGAAGAAAATTAAATAAATGCATTGTAAATTTTATGTTGGTATTGTGTTCATCGTTTACACAAATATTCAACAACATTCATTCATTCACAATTCTTCGTTTGAACTGAGAATAAATTTGACAAAATGTTATACAGATTTTTTTATCAAAATTAAGGGGTGCACATTATACACTAATAAATACATTTTTCTTACTTTTCCAACTGGACCTTAAGCAATTTTTAGGAGGAGATGGAAACTTACTGACTCGTTTCACATTTTCCCCTACATCATAAAAAATGACCCCTGGTTCAAGCAGGGGAATTTCTCTGGAAAGGGGTGAGTTGTCAACTCTCTCTGTGTGTTATGCAAAAATCTGCAAATATGCGACATCCAGTCCCGGCATCGCGCCGTGGGGAGATTTTCTTCCACTAACTCTTGGCCCATTTGCTTACGTCAGCATGGACAAATCCTGTTTGGCTCCCGACTCAATTTTCCCCTCATCATTCAGACTCCTACACCGGGCGCTCACCTTTCCGACCTGCCAACATCAATGCGGCTCAAGTGCTTTTTTCTAGGAAGTGGACCTCCAGGCGAGAGCAGCTCACCTGGAGAGGACGGGAGTGCGTGCATTTGCAGAGTCAGGCGTACTAACGAGAAGGAGAAGGTCAGCGTTCGTTAGCTCCAATTTGATCCCGCTCGCCTTGAGCCCTTCGCTAATACTTCACTTTGAAAAGTTTAAGCCTAATAATTTGACTGACTGGGCTGCGGCGTTTTGTTACGGAGGAACCAGGGGACGGACAGGTCATCTCAATAAATTCCTCCCGCAGAGGACAGTCTCCATCATCTTAAAACGCTGACATAACACGTGCTTTTTCACAAGCAGAGGGGGTGATTTGGCTTCGATATTCCTCACCTCATCTGAATAAATAAGTAGTAGTGCACATGTTAGTCCGGCAGAACTTTAATAAGGAGAATTTAACAATAACTCATTTAAGTTCACGTGATAAAGTGTTGTTATAGGGACATTGTGTATTATTTAGCAAATCTTACTGATTAGAAAAAAGGTCATTCATTAAAAAGAATATTGCTTTGAATCGTAAGCAAAAATACTTGAACTATCATCAATGTTAAGCACGTTATCCTCAAACTTTTTCTAATGGCGTTATCCCCAAAACTGAAGATTTTACAAACGTACTTTTTTTTTTAGATACTCAGAGGTCAAGATATTTGTATTTATTTTACATCACACAAGGCTCACTTAGAGGGAGCTGGGCAAATGAAAGAAAATGGTGCGGTTTGGTCACTTTAAGTCTCCAAAATCTGCCTAGTGCTTTGTAGCACTCGTTTTTGGTTGCATTACACAATACAGTGACTTGTAGTTGTCAAATATTACACAGTGGCCTTTTAAGTTAAATAAATACAGACATACATTTAAATAAAAGCATAAATTAAAATGTGAAAATTAATTTGCTGCAAAGGACAGACTAACCACGTGAAGAAATCGACCCAATCCACACTGATAAGGATGGGAGAAGACCTGTGACGTACAGTAAGGGAATGTAGGTGAGGCAAAGCCTCAACTGTCATCATTGAGGTATAATTAAACCAAAAATTTGTTAAAAAGTTCTTTCTCGTTTAACGTCACAATTTTATTTTTCCAAATAGCTGAATTTTACCATTATGATTATTAATACGATTAGTATGTAATGATTCCTCTGCTGAGCGTCTGCAGGTGCAGAGTGAGGCACGCAATTATTTTGCATAATGGTAGAGGGCGATAGTGAGACCAAGGATTCTGATTTAGTGTACACCTCAGCCCCAAATAATAGAAGTAGTCATAGTAATTAGCAAGCTAAGAGCACGTCTGGCCTCCAGGAATTTCTTTCTCATTGCATGGACATTTATAATGGAGGTTTGTTCATCTACTGATGCTTGTATTTAAAAGGAGGAGTATGTGATGTATTACTGTGCTGACTGTCTGCAGAGTGTTGCACGCAGTTCTCTTACCTCATAGCATAGGGCAATAATAAGCCAAGGATTCTGATTTGGCAAACAGCTCGGACCCATTCAATTCCTAGTATTCAATCTATACGAAGACAATTTCCTTGATTTCATTATGACTGCTCCAAAAAAAAAAGTATAGCGGTCAAAGCATCAACAACTTGCTCAACAATTAGAAAAATGTGCCAGACAGAAAAGTGACGTATGAGTTTCCTCGAAACCAGGTGTTAAGGGAGGTTCCCTCATTAAACTGCTTCAGGGCTGGAAAGCACAATTCATTTTAAAAAATATTTTGTTTAACCAAAAATAATTGCAAGTCACTGACATCTGTGAACAAATGCAAAAGACATATTAACCCATATATTACATGCGCAGCTTGCCTCCATTTTTCCATCATGTACTCAAAGTGCGACCGTCCAATCACATTCTCCCTGCTCCGTCAAGACAAACTCTTGAGAGGTTAAAACCTTAACACGACACAGACTTCCCCAAACTAGCTTCTAACCTTCTGTTGTAGTTACGGTTGCTAAAACCTGGGTTTATTCCTGCCTCTAGGAGAGAGCGCTTCCCTTTGTGTGAACTGTGCGGCTTTTACACGCTGTAATTCGAAAGGCCCGAACGGAAACACTAGTTTGGCTGCCTGAGCATGACACAACATGTAAAAATCCACTTGGCACAGGCCAGGCGGTTAACCCCATCTTCTCCCTATGGCATTTATATAAGCCAAATGTTTGTTTACTTCCTTGAATGACCGAACTTAGACTAAAGTTTGTCTCTTTTCCATTGGCCTCTGATACAAGTCAGTCAATGCATGAGACAGAGGAAACCGTGGCTGACCATCTTTAAGGGGTTAAAGGACACTCACCTCAAACAATGAGGACTGACTAGCAACTGGAGTAAAATAATCACCTTTTAATGTTGTTTTCAAACTGTATTTTTCCTTGCAAAAGTTAAGTCTTAGGGAATTTGAATATTGTGAAGTACTTTCATTTTAGTGTTTTTCTAGTTTCTTTTTAAAGTCTAAAGTCCAAACTTTTACAGTTAAAGCAGGGATTAAAAATTAAGATTATTGCAATGTGATTAACAAAAGGTTCAATTTGCCTTGTGTTCTCACCCCTAAATATTGAGCGTTTTTATTTCGACTGTGTGATCAAAAATTCATATATAAGTCAAACCCCAGAATGGGGATCGTTCGACATCAGACTTTCCACCGTAGTCGTTTGAAATGTCCACTTTGCCCTGGTCAGCAAAAAGCTAATCATTAACAGCCAACGTTGTTGAAAATTACTCAGCCAGAACTTTCGAGATGAAAATCAGCACTCTTCTCGGTATTGTCACACCTCCGGAAAGCTCTCAAGATTGCATCTACCGATGAAAGATTAGTAAAGTTAAACCCGATTTCTTTGCAGAAATAATGTTTTTCCGCCTTGGTGAAGGTGGCCACCTAACACAGCAGTTGTTGGGCGATCATCACGCAAAAGGCTCCTACTAAAGCTGGGGTCAGACCTGTTGGTCTGGAGGTGCTTTTTATACGGCGGGCGGAATGTTCCGTAAACAGAAAGTCTGTGTGTATTTTCAGAGGTCGTATGCAAAAATAGAAGTCAATACATTACGTCCAAAAATTAGATTTTGAATGAAAAATGCCAGACTAAGGTGAAAAATTATAGCTTTTTTATTTTTTTGCTAAAAATCAAATCTCCAGGTTTCAGAAAAACACTGACCACCCATTTCAGAGGTAAGATCTAGGGCCCGGACCTGAACTCAATCTGAATTTTGGGCCGGGTTCAGGCATAAAATGTCAATCATTAAGTCGGGCCGGGCTTCTTTCTCAGGTTTTTTGACTACTTTTTCCACTTCTACTTGAGTGATATTATTCTGAAGTAACTTTGCTTCTGCTTGAGTAACACTCTTTAGCGCTGCACCACAGCACCACACACACTTTGGTGACAAAGCGCACGCCGAAATGTGCACTTTGGCGTTGCAATTCGTTGCTGCGCATGCTTCAGCGCCAAAGCGCACACTTGATTTGAAGGCCAAGTCCGAAGTAAACCCAAAGCTGCACTTTGATGCCAAAGTGCGCAAAACAAGTTAATCCGTCACGTTCGGGCTGGTCGAGCTTTTTTACCTGCGGGCCGGGTCGGGCTGGATTTTTAGGCCCGATTTTACCTCTAACCCAGGTTGACTTAGGTCATCTCCCCACCTGACATTTGAGTCACCGGATGAGACCCGAATTGTCTGTTTCTGAATCTCCTCATTTAGAATGACTTTATGAGAATCCTTTTGTCTACTTTCAGTTGCTCAAAAAGGAAAACCGGATGTAACCTACAAAAAAAAAATAAAAAAAAAAAAATATATATATATATATATATATATATATATATATATAAATAACTAATCCAACAGACGGTGAGTACCGATACCAGGTATCAGTATCTGGGCCAATGTAAGCCTTATTCTAAGACAGGTCACCAATCTCTTTGAAGCTGAGCGCTACTGTAGGGCTACCAGTTTGATATGCAGTTCTGAAACAACTTGTATTATGACTATATCGTTACTTTGTTATATTATCACAAGGTACTTATTATTCAATTAAGTAGTTTTAGTCAGCCACTAAAAGCATCAGCTTTGTACCAGGGCACTGAGTGATTAAAATATATAAATTATGGGCTATTTTTAAAAGAATTATGTGTTTAAAGACACTGATGATTTCTCATGCCCGTCAAACAAAATTTCCTAAAGAAATCACAATTATCCATAAATTGCCAGCGGTTTTCAGAACCAGTCCATGAGCTACCCAGGTGTTCTTAGGGTGCACCATGTAGGTGACCCATGTCCTAAGTTATCTGTAATATAGTTATCTGTTCTTAATCATATGACATTTATCTTTTGCAATTCTAAAAAAAGCAATATATTAAAATAAAAATATAGCAATTTTTGTAATCGCTACTATCCATTTTATATATATATATATATATATAAGGCCCTTTCAAAATAAAGTAACCTGCTTCAAAAATGTGTTTATTCTATTATGTACGGTACTATTATTTATACTATTGTGCCTTGTTGTGACACTCAAAACAACTGTTTGGATTGGTTACCGTATTCATTAATGTATAACTGGTGTATGACGCACACCCCTAATGTTTTTTTGAAAAAGAATTGTATAAATTTTGAAGATTTTTATATTTTCTCATCACAAACGAAACATTGTAGGTCCCAAATGTGTCAAGAACTATCGCAACGAGATTTGAACGTTAATCACGGTGAAGAGGGAGCCCATTCTTAAACACTAGACCACTAGGGTTATAAGACACAATAAAAGTCATTTGATTTTCTCGTCACACTACTTACGTTGTGCCATGATTTCAATCATGGCCCCCCATATTCAACAACGTGGTATTGAGAGTAAAAATAGTGATTCTGAAATAAAGGCTAAAACCTTTTTACCATGTCTTCTAATACCCCTGGTGGTCTAGTGGTTAAGGGTTGATAAGGGTGATATATTTCACCGATCAATCATTGCTAAAATACGGTAATGTACTACGGAAAAACTTTGAGTATAACAAGCACCCAAACTTTGAATTCTTTTTTAGAGTACAAAAAAGTGTGCCTTATAACATGAATAATTATGGCATATACAATTTGACAAAATTATACAGAGAGGTACATAAAGTGAAATTTATTTTTACAGCTCTCATAACAATCGCAATGAAGATATTTTAACCGGTAAATCCATTGCCAAACAGGTCAACAAATTTTGGGGCATTGGGACATATAGCACAATTTAAGGCCTGCGCACTGCTAATGTGCACTCGAGAAACTCAACTTCATCCTCAAAACCACTTGGAAATGTAAAAGAATTCTCTCTGCACCGCTTTGCCGGACTCGTCACTTTAAATAAACTGGAATTTCGTGAAAGTGCTCTGAGTGTTTGTTGTGTTCGCCCACTTGATGTTTGCCTGGCAGCCATCGCTGCTAATGTCCACAGAGAGAGAAAGATGGTCTGTCTGAGGGAGGGAAACCACTGGCTGTTTGGCCTGAGCTGCTTGGAGACCAGCTGTTTGACAAAAGTAAACATAAAAACCCGGCGGACAGAGTCCGGGAGTTCCGAAAGTTCTACATTGTTACCCGCAAAGTATGTAACGGAGAGTTGAAAAAAAGTCACTGGAGAGAAAATGTATAACAACATTTACTTGCTGTGGAAAGGCACATTTGTTAAATCAGGCTTGTGAAATGGTTTTAAAAGCTTAAACTCAAAATTAAGAAGGAAATCGTAAACAGAAAATATTGTTTGTACTAAAATGAGTGTTTGATGACTCGCACTCAGAACACAGCAGAACAAAAAAAATCCATTGAAATCGACTTTTTTGCACCATATTGTGCATTAAGTAGGCGGTGAGTCATATCACTATCATCATCACAATAAAGTCATAATATTTGGAATTGTTTATTATGAGTCGATAAAACATACAGACAGGAACGCTTTGATAGATACAGGCAATGTTCCAGCAAATCTGCCAAATGGCCTGTTACCACTATGCTAACAGAAGAATGAAAATGCTATTTATATATGTTCCAAAATGTTTTATTAAAATCTAAAAGCCTTAAGAGGGACTGACAACCTTTTGAATTATCTAATTGAACCAAAATGTTAGGTCAAAATTGGTAACCTTCAAAACCTTATTGTGGGTTACTTATTACATTTAGGTCCAAAATAATATTCGTCAAACCAAACCTTTTTTAGTTATTGGGTTGCATATTTTATTTGTTTAAACCTTCATGATGTTGAAAATTCTGGGAAGTTTCCAAGGTGTGTGCACCCATCAACAGTGGTGCAGAAGTTAATAATCTAAAAACCCCCATCAGTTCTGGTTTTCTTTAATTTTGGAGGAGTAGTCATGGTTGTAAAACAGGAACAACTGCTTCCTTATTAGGGTTGGTCTAGGTCAGGGGGTCGCCGACTCTTTTAAAGGTGAGAGCACAAAGGGCTAGCAATTTGATATGCATTTTTAAAATACCTTTTTTTTTTTAAATAGTTATGTTATTGCCATGTTATTTTTATGTTATTACTAGGCTATATTTGTTAGAATTGAGGATAAAATTGCATCTTCCAACCACTAAAATATCTGCTTTGTATAAGTGCACAGAGCAACTAACATACTGTATATAAACTATAGGTTAATTTTTGAAAAGTAATTATGAACGTTTTATTATCAGAACCGGACCACAACCACTCAGGGTTCTTAAAAGGCTACCTGGTAACCAGGGGCATAACATTGCTGCCCTGGTCGAGGAAGTAAAAAGGAGTTTAAATAAAACTTACCGAAAACAGAGTCATATTTCGCCTAAAAATAGAAGTTATTTTATGTCAAACAAAACTGAAAAAAAGGAGTAATTAAAATATCTACAAAGTGTGTTTTAAAGAAAGAGCAGCTAAAACTGAAAATTTAAATATGTATATTTTTGGTTATATTTGTTTTAGTTTACTAGTCAAAAGAAGGTCAGTATGTTCTTCAGACACAGACGATAATCATGTGATGCACATCGCGGGAGTGCGGGAAAGATTCCAAGAGTTTCCAGGAAAAGGCATTTTTCACAGATGAGTTTATGCGCTGCTCCATTATTCTTTTAATGAAGGTAAAAGCATTGAGTGGAGCACCGGATGACAATAGAACCTGTGATGCTATTACAAAAGATGCCAAGTATGAGATGGCAGGGAAGTAAACAAGGGTGTTCCCTGAGCATTGTTAAGTTTCTACCGTTGAATCTTCAAAGTAACACTGGCTTTTTTCCTACTAGAATATTCTCTAATCATGCTAGAATTATTGTCAACAAACGCATTTTAGAGTCCAGATGAATCACCACCAGGAGCAAAAATTACAAGACGATGCAGCCTCTGCTGCAGTGCCACCACATCCCCTAATTAGAGACACAGGACAAGCGCGCCTGAAAACAACATCAAGACCAGGTTAGCTGCATATTCCTTTTTCCTGCAGAGCCACACATCCTAATTCTTTCCATTGTTTGAATGTGTTGTTTGTAGAACAGATCAACTCTCAATAATATGTGCTATGCAGATCCTGCAGTCGGGAGAATGGTGACGGTGCGCGCTTTCACACCCAGCTTTCAACGCTGCAAAACTCCCGAATCTGTGAACGGCAAACGTCTGTTGACACGTGAATCTGTCATTTCGCAACCTAACGCGCCAGCCCTTTCAGCCAATGGGTGGTGACACGCTGAAGCTTCCATATGCTTTATCAGACATATCTAGAGTCAAACATTCGGCTACATTAACCTCAGCAATAAGTAACGACAAACATAAAAGCCTCTTTTGAAATCTGAATCAAGAAAGTCAAGGGATTCTGTGAGCGTTAAATCCGGGTACATTCCATCTAGGAAGCAGTAACAGTTTTTTTCTCCTTCAAATAATTAAAATTTAAGGCTGTAAAACCTCTTACTGCTCCCTTGAAACTACCCATATTCATTTAGCTCCCCGAGGGTCCCATACTGCATACAACCAAACCACAAGCAGCCCAGCCCACTTGAACTGCATCCAAAGGATGGAGTGAGTAAGAATTTCGAAATTCCCACACTCGTGATATAGCTTAAGGAAATCTTCCCACATTGACGGGAATTTCTAGACGCACCTGAACTGAATCTGAAGATGCAGAGTGCAAGAGTTTACAAATTCCCAAATTCATCATATAGCTTAAAAGAATTTGTCCCACATTGCGAGGATTTTTTAGACCACCTGAACTGCATTCAAAAGAGGCAGAGAGCAAGAGTTTCAGAATTTCCACACTAATCACATAGCTTTCTGAAGTTTTCCTATTTTACTGGGAATTTTCTAAACCCTCCTGAACCGCATTCAAAAGATTCAGAGAGCAATAATCTCCAAATTCACAAGCTCATCACATAGCTTACAAACATTTTCTACATTGCCAGGAATTTTCAATACCCACCTGAACTGCATTTAAGAGATGCAGTGAGGAAGAGTCTCAAATTCCCACACTCATCACATAGCTTACAAAGGTTTTTCCACACTGCCAGGAACTTTCAAAACCTACCTGAACTGTATTCAAAAAATGAAGGGCAAGAGTTTCTAATTACACAAGCTCATCATAGAGTGCACGTCTTTCCACATTGCACGGAATTTTCCATACCATCCAGTTGCAGTGTTATGAGAATTAAGTGAGTAAAAAAAAAAAAAAACTAAATTTCACTATCTAAATGCGGGAGATTTTCTGTCAGTGTTCTTATAACCCACACATGCAATGAAAACGTTATATATATATATATATATATATATATATATATATATATATATATAGGTGAATTTTAGAATTGTATCAAATAAGATGCATTTCATTGCTTGACAGCTAGATTTGATTATTTACAGTCCTTTAAAGATTTGGTCAAATTTCCTTCATAAAGTAAAAGAAGTCAGTACGTTTACAGTATGTAAGAATATTTCATTTGTGGCAAAATACAAAAGCAAGGAACCCAGTTTTCACCAAATTCCCAACGTCACCAACTTACCTTTAAGATTTTTGGGGTTGTTTTGCTTGGTACGCGGCATCTTTCTTCCTCAGTTCACAAGTGCATCTTGGGAAAAGCTGGCACCAGCTGTCGGACCTCGGGAGGAGCTGCAGCCTGCGTTGAAGGAGTGCGAGTGTACATCTAGAAGGAAAACACATCGATGGCGATAAGTCAAGGAGAAAGACCACACTATGCTGAATTTGGTCAGCTGTGTGCCGCCGGTCTATGGGACAGAGCTGCTGATTGAGGTTGATGCTTAAACAGGTGCCTTGACCTCTTTGAGGTCCTCTGTCGTACGTGCAGCACTGCGAAGTGATTGTTTACCATCATCGGGTGCAACTTGCTATTCCGATTTATAAAACTGGCATTGGGGTTGATCTTCGATGATAAAATATGCTAACAATAAAAGCTTTATGAGCTCTAGCAAAGGATTCTTGGGGTGATACAGAGGACAAGTATCATCACATGAGGCTCCTCTTTTAGTTGCACAAGAAAAACAAGTAGACAATTTGAAAACATGGACGGTAAATATGTATAAATCTCAATTGAATAATTAAAGGTAAGATTAAAAGTTTTGGGGAAACAAGTGATGCCATGCAACAGAATAAAAAAATGCAAACAATGATCACATTGTTCACAACAATAACAAAAAACGGCATGTTCCCATTTTCTCTTCCCTGCATCCCCCCATCGAGTCAGGCTACAGGCGCATCAACACCTTCACGTCGCAGCATTGCTTTAGGAACCTTCCTTTGTTTGCCCGCCGCCGTTATTACATAACACTTACTACAAGTGGATGCTTCTCCTCCATACACTCGCTACATGTGGCTCTAGAGCAATGACATCATCGGATGAGACCGCCACTGCTGGCTGCATCATGCATACATCCACGTTTATTTACCATGCTGCACAAACGAGCCCCTCACCTGGATGCGCTCTCGGAAGTCTCCAAGGCAGGTTCGACGACGAGGGGAGACATGCACGCCTGTCAGTCTGTCTGCCTGTCTCACCCCCTCTCGCTCCCTCTCTCTATTTGCGAAACCTTTGAGGAAACACCCTGATGCTAACCAGAGAAAAACACATCCCGTCTGTGAGACGCTCGAATGCTTCTGGTCGGAAAACACCTGACTAATGAAGCACATCCACGCATACCTCGTGGACCCAGCAGAGATATTATGTAAACGGGGGCCTGTGCAATTGATGGACGAGCGCATATGCAAATTTAGAGAGCATGCACATTTCAACACGAGTAAAAAAAAGAGATTTTATTTTTATTTTAAGGATAAAATTTACCACGCAACCCAAACCCTCTGCAAAGGAAAGGTATACGCGCAATTTCGTTGCAACACGTGAACGCCTTGCAGGGGAGGGAGGAGCCAGGGAAAACCCCTTGCTGTAGCTGCTACGGCTAAATGGAACGCTTCCTTTAGACAACAAACCCCCGTGCGCATGCACATTTAGCAACACCGACAGCCCAGAATGTGCACGCAGACGATGGTGAATAAATAGCTAGATTACATACGTCGCAAAAATAAAAACAAACGGCACAATGCAGTCAAGTTTGGTGGCAAACCAGCAAATCAAACCGTGCCCCCAAGTGAACTTTTACGTCAGTTTCACGCACAACCAGACCCAGACTAAAAACAGCGTCCAGTTAAGAAACCAAAGCGACCTGTAACACGAGGGTAAAAGAAAAAAACCGTCAGAAAACGCGCGGAAGAAAACTAAAGCATCACTTTTCGAGTTGGTTACACATCAACACTATTGTAGTTAAGCTAACTAGTCGCAACGCACCTTTAAAGGGGAAGAAAGAGTCACTTCAGCTGCGGATTTCTGCCTTCACCTTCTCCCTCACTTTCTATTGCAGGAAACGGACAGGCCCACTGACGTCACCGGGGGTCCCGTCTCCGCCTCCCAGCCACGGGGTGTCCTCCAGAGTCATCAGGGAGCTCGCGACGGACGCAGCAACCGTGGGTTAGACTGGCCAGTTAAAGCTAAAACGCCGCTGTCTTCTTTTTTTTTTTCCAGTGTTGGAAGCAAGTAATGGAGACGAACAGTTATATAAAAGACACGAACTCGCGTGTTTTCGGCGAAAATAAAGCGCCACAGTGACGTGTTGTTGAACGCGCACCCCCTTGGCGGAGCCTCGCCGTCGCATAGTTTAGGATTGACGGTTTTCCCGGAGGTTCCTTGTTGTCAGGTCACGCTGTGCCCCTCCGCCGCCGCTCGGGCTTTCCCTCGCACTAACCTGTAAAAGGGGTCGCAGAAGTGGGCCTTTTTTCTCGCATTAATGTATATATTTGCTCGGAATCAAGCATTTGCGTTAAATGATAAAAGTTTGGTGACAAAAGAACGTGAATAAGCAAGTGTTTTCCATCCTTTGTGTGAAATGTTCTTCCGCCATTTGCTGGGAACAGGCTCGACCGAAACCAGCGCATTTCGGATGTGTTTAAAATGTCAACATTTTGTATTTTTAAGATTTAAAAAAGTTGCTGTTAAATGAAAAATTTCAGCATGGATACAAACGTTGCTTAGCAGCAAATTGGAAGAATACAAATTATTTGTTTAAATTTTTTTTTTGCTTATGATGTAATAAGTGTATAATGATTAAAAGTCCAAAGGAAATGTAATACTTGCATTTACATTAATATATCTTAAAATGTATTAATGGAGTTTTCTCAATATGCCCTGCAAATAAAGAAAAATAATACTGTTGATGAAATTATCAATTAGACGTCGTAGAGCAGGCATGTCCTAAGTCCGGACTGGGGGGGGCATTCACAGCAAGTGAAAATAGATTAACTGCCTCGCGGGCTCTGCCATAAAATTAATAATATGTGGCCCGCTAGTAATGTTGACCACAGTATAAAATCAATTAGTACAAAAGTTTAAGGATCACCATTTGACCAAATGATGGCAGTAGCCCAGTGGCCAATTTGCCCTTGGCTTTCTGTGAGAATTGCAGCCCGCGTAGAGACAGTAAATAAAAAATGGAACATTGTCTGTGAAAATTTCACTGAAATCCAAAACAATTGCCTACTTTGCATAGAGACAGTGGCTGTTTTCAAAGAATATAATATCAAGAGGCACTGCCAGACAAAACATGCTGACTACAGAAAGCTAACTGGAAACAAACGGTGTGAAAAGGTGAAGCAACTGGTAGCTGTTTTAACAGCACAGCAGCGCTTTTTCACAAGAAATCGCAAGTCAAATGAACATTCTAAAGAGGCGAGCTACGAGGTCAAAACGCTGATCGACAATCACTGCAAACCTTTGATGGAGGGTGAATTTAATAAAGAACGTTTAATGAATGCCAGGCTGAAGAGTCCCATTACCAAATCCCGCCCGCTTTCTGAAAAGTTTGTACACCCCTGGTCTAGAGGCAAGTATACACACTGAAATTCAATCCATACCACAATAGACTCAAATGATTTTTCCCTTTTATTACCGCAAATGTAAGCATTTGCTTGGTCTAAGTACTGGGTATTTCATTATTTCCTAATACTCAAACTGCACTACAGCAGTACACTGACCCCCTCCGCTGCCTGTCAATGCCATGATCCGGCTCATCTCTGAAGAGCGGGTTGACGCTTTACACAGAAAAACAATTTTGACCAGATGATGAAGGTGCTGTATCCGAATCTAATCAGGTTTCTCCTGCTATTGGTAACCATGGAAACCAGTACTATATGTTTCATTGAACAGGGGGTGTAAACCCCCACCAAACAGCCTGGAGAGCCATGGGCACTGCCAGACTGTACTTGCCCAAGACACACCACAGGTGGCGGTGCCCCGACAACCCTAGCGGTCAAGAGAACCCTTAACTGTGAACATATTATTTTGATAGATACACGTAGATATGCTGTCAAAACATAACATTTAGTGTTAATTACACATAATTGCACGGGCAATCAATTTTATTGTACTACTATCATTCTTAATAGTGTTGCTAAATATAAATACATGTGAGGACAATTTCAAATCAAACAAAAATAATCAAATGGAAACTATAATTACATGTTAAGACTTTTTTTGATAGTTTTCTTGCACAAATAAACGTAAGGTGGTGCTCATGCTTTTGACCCCTACTTATCATAAAACAAGAGGAACTTTTGGAATAAGTTAGTGGATTAATGACCGTGCATGTGTAAAGGAGAAAGATCCATCAGATCACCTACCTAGCGCAGATTTAATTTTGTGAGGAATGGCTTCCAAAATACTAATTTATACGAGTATTTTATTCATCAGCTCCCTAAATATTTGAAAATAAGATTAAAAAATCATAAATAAAAGGTCTTTTTATATTCCTCTTGGAGTGCCACATCTCGACTCAAACAATGTACACTACGTTGTAATCATTGACAAAGAGTGTTTTATTCTAGTCATGAACATAAAGTGAATTATATTGACCAGCTTTGATATTAATATATGGATAGATTTCCTGATGAGGGAACTACTGTTCCTTGTAGCCAAAATAATGCCTGCCTTAGAAAAAAAAACGTTTGCGATAGAAAAGAAAACACACAAATTAAAAAAAAAAACTGTTCTCTAGCGTACGGCCAAATATTTTGCACAGACCACCAGTACATTTAAAATTCATGCCTGAATCCAAACATGATTAATAGAGGCTAGAACTAAGATGCAAGCTCTCCAAATACACCCTTAAAATAGAGACCATTGTGCCATCCCCAGCTTTAGCATCATGACGTCATGTTTTTAGTTTCGGCCCCTGATCTTTTTTTCTCGATTTATGCCCACTTCGTCTTGGCTCAGCTATTACACATCACAGACCCAGAAAGGTCAAGCTATTTTTTGCTGAGGGGTTTGAACTCTTGTTAAATGTGTTTGTTTTTGTATATTTACGTCATGAGGTAATTCAATTTAAGGTTAGATTTTTTTGGGGGGTAAACTAGTTAAGAAAAATACAACGGTACTGCAGCGAGGCATTACCATTAATAAGTGATTGCGTGACAGCCACCCACTGTCGCATCACAGGCTTCCTGCACACTGCAGTGGGACTACTAGCTCAGTTTTCACTTTATGACTCACCTGTTTGGGCTTCGAACACTTGAAATAGCTCATTTGAACTTAGAACCTTTCCCTTTCCCCCCAATGAAACAAAGTCATTGTAGTCTGAGATCAGAACATAAACATGGCTCCCGATTTTATCATTGGAATCTAATTGACGTGACTTGGGTATATCTTGTAGGCGCTAAATAAGCTGAAATGAATGGTATTGAAATTATGTTTAGCTACTTAGCACAAAAACACAATAAAACCCAAGGATATGACATTCATTCATTATGAGGTAGGGACAGCAAAGTGAATAGCCGTAGCGGGAGACAGAAACCTATGGTCATTAGCTGCGAATCCCCAAGTACAGGTACCAAAGATAACCACATTAAAATAACAAAATAGTATATTGTAAGTAATACTTGTGTGCAATATGGACGCGTATGATTGAATAAGGGCAGCGCGGCGGCGCAGTGGTTAGCGCTTGTGCGGCACAGTTCATGTCATGGGAACCTCCTGCGTGGGTTCAAATCCAGCTCCAGACTTCCTGTGCGGAGTTTGTATGTTCTCCCCGTGCTCGCGTGGGTTTCCTCCGGGCACTCCGGTTTCCTCCCACATTCCAAAAACATGCATTTCAGGTGAATTGGCCGGTCCAAATTGTCCCTGGGTGTGGATGAGCGAATGTTGTCTGTCCCTGTGTGTCCTGCGATTGGCTAGCAACCAGTTGAGGGTGTCCCCTGCCCACTGCCCGGAGATGGCTGGGATGGGCAAAATGCAGAAAAAAACTTCCCAAACCAAAAGGCCGTAAGGCGGGGACGCCGTGTCCTGGTCGTCTACTGTACATTGTGACTTTGATGCTGAAAAAGAGTTCCTTTAATGACTAATTTATTGGAGTATAACCATGACAAGGGACAAAACCACCCTAATCAAAATAAACAGCGGTAATAAAGTATGTGATGCTGATCGTCGATTTGTGATCCGTCATACCTGCAATTAGCAATGACAAAGAACGATTCCAAATTAAACAACATCCAAACCCATTAGAGATTGAATTTTAACTCAAGTGTAAAGCCGATTTTTCCTTTCCGTCCCATGCGGCGCGGAACATGTTGCCGGATGCCTTGTTTTCACAACGCAGTATGATGTTACATAACCGAGGCTGTTGCCGTGGTAACGCTCAGACTCCACCCCCGAGTCAATCCTTATTCCACCACTACATTGCTGTTGAGGTTTTTATAAAAGAAACTATAATCTGGAAAACTTGAAAATAATTTTTTTACACAAGTTTTATTTTGAAGTTTTTGTGAAACAACTATGCTATCAAATTACTATTCAGTGGGTTGGGATTAGCTTTCAAAAAACGGACAAAGATTTAGGCTGTCAAACTATTTAGGCCGAAATGCATTATTGATGGTCTTTTTTTCGACGAGACTACAAAGCAGACTTATTTAATGTCTGATCTGAACACATGCTCGATCCATTTTCACTCAAGAAGCTCTAAAATATGATATTTAATGCACTATTTGGGTATGAACAAGTGAAGCAGACATTGAAGCGCTTCATTGAATGCACGAAGTGGAAGAATCTGGTGCCCGGCACATAGAAAATCACTTTTTCCCCTTTGATGCCAACCTTAAATGTGGCATTTCTCGGAAAAAAAAGAAAACACGCTGAGGTAATTCCATTTTGTGGTTCATTCCAGACGAATAAAGTATTTTGGGGGGGGGAAAGTCCGCAGTTGACCCAAGTTGACTCAATCATTTTTGATGGCACCTCATCTACTAACCTGAACCAGTGACAACATAAACTATGATATAAATCTCTAGATTTGTAGCAGATAAGAATGTGAAACTCGCCATATTTTATCATCATCATCATCATCGAATATAATAAGTGAAAGGATGCTGGAATTTGTCCTCCATTTTTTGTCAAGAGACAGCCTGTTTCAGTGTCAACGTTTCCAGTGACGTGACCACAGGGAGGAAAATTCCCGCTGCCGGGAAGGCCTGGCTTTGCTAATAAGGGAAAACGCTTATTTGACAAGAGCCCCTCGGCACGCCATCTTCAGAGGAGAGCGACGGGCAAAAAGGAAATCATTTGAGTCCTATTGGATTTTTTTTTAAAAAGGAACAGTTTGATCTAATGAATGTGGAAGAAAAATGTTCAACCATGTTTTGTAGTATTATCTAGCTGAGAGTTTTATTTTAAAATGCATACATTACCTCAAATTACATTATTCAATCATCAATTTGAAATCGAATTTTAGGCTGGAGCTCTTCCAGGACCCGTTCATGAACAGTCAAGACATCCATCCATCTATTATCTTCACAGCTTATCCTCAGTAGGGTCGCAGGGGTGCTGGAGCCCATCCCTGCTTTCTTCGGGCAGTGGGTAGGGGACACCCTGAACTGGTTGCCAGCCAGTCGGCAGGCCCACGGAGACAGGAAACTCCCTCGCTCATTCACACCTATGGACAATTTGGACCGGCCGATTACCACACAGGAAGGTTTGATCTCACGACCTCAGAACTGTGCCGCACAAGCTGATTCAATTTGGTTCCAATCAGCGGGATCAAGATTTGATCCTGAACGATTTTGTTCTCAAGACAGTTACTTTTTGACATTACTGTAAATTCCGGACTATAAGCCGCTACCTTTTTCCCAAACGTTCAACCCTGCGGCTTCTTCAGTGATGCGGCCAATTTATGTAACTTTTCTCGCGGCCGTCAGCGTCGCTCGAGTACAAAAGGTAAGATTTAGACTGCAACTTCTAAGTTTGTGCACAAATCAATTTAGTGTAGATGTATTCTCATCATGCAAATTGCAAAAAGAAAGGCACATGACGCAACTTTCAAACTAAACGCAATCGAGCAGTCCAATATTGAAGGAAACAGAGCCACCGCACGTAAAATTAACTTTGCGTGCGTGATGCTTGCGTGTTTTTGAATATGGGAGCGTCTCTTTCCTATACTGAAGGAAGACGACTTTAATGACGTCAATTATATGGAGGAACATGAGGACGGTTATCCGTGCTTACTACAACTACGATATGTTTTCTTAACGGAGCTGTTTACTGTGTTGCGAGCGTGTTGCTAGTAGCGTTTTGCTACCCTTCACAGGCACGGTTTGGGATGAAAGTTATAATATTATTATTAAAGCTTTGAAAACTCTCACGGTGTACCGTCTTTCTTTTTAAATATGTGTAACCATGTATAATATGTATTTGCAACTGTATATTTTTGTAACGTATTTACTTTAGAAAATTATTCTGATATGTTTTGTACAAGCAAATGAGAAAGAAGGGGCGGGGCAAACGCGGGCTGACGGGAAGCGGAGTAAAGGTGAGGCGTGTTTGTGGACGCGGCCGACAATAGTGGATATATATTTTTCCCACCCTTACCTTTGGAAATATACACTTTTTTCCTTGGATTACTTTCAACGGGCAGGTCTGCATTAAATCTTAAGTACCGGTATCATTTTCCGTTCATTTGTGTTTTTGGGACTGTATCGGGTATGGTTTAATTTTGTGTTTGTATTGCGTTTTTTTCAATGTGGGTGCATGCGGGTAATATACAAGTGTGGCTTGTGTATGTACAAAATCGGTTTTCCTCCCGAAATGTGGTGGGTGCGGCTTATAATCAGGTGCGCTCTATAGTCCGGAATTTACGGTACTCTTAAGTTATTTCACTCCAATCAAAGGAAATATGTTACACTTGTGTGCGGCAGAGTTCTGAGGTCATGAGATCGAACCTTACTGTGTGGAGTTTGCATGTTCTCCCCGTGCTTGCGTGGGTTTCATAAGGGCACTCCAAAAATATGCGTGTCAGGTTAATTGGCCGGTCCAAATTGTTCCTTGGTGTGACTGAGCGAGTGAGTCGTCTGTCCCTGTGTATCCTGCGACTGCTGGCAACCAGTTAAGGGTGTCCCCTGCCCACTGCCTGAAGATAGCTGGGGTGGGCTCCAGCAACCCCGCATCCCTACTGAGGATAATCTGTGCAGATAATGGATGGATGGATGGATGTTACACTTGATACATTTAAAGTGGAAAGATGGCATTCAGTCAGATTAAATGTATTTGCATCTTTTAAAAATAAATTATCTTTTAAAAAATTAATTTAGTAAGCACGCACATAATACATAAAATTAAGTAAACATTTGCACGATGCGTCGGATACTTTACGGAGGTATTCACAAACCATTTCAGATGACTAAACGCTACTATCTAGAGTAGTATATGTGCAGTTATGCTTTAAAGGTCTCCGGAAGACAGGGAATTATTCCAAGTGTTTGTACAGTTAGTTTGATTTAAAACTCTTTCACAGAAAGAGAAAATGGGGATTTTACGTATTTTTCCGTCAAAAAGACAAAAAGGTAAATAAATTTAAAAAACATATGATGGCTAAAGGCACAAAACAGTTGGGCGCTTGGTATTATCAAGCTGCATGGGAACGGCATTTAAAAATGTAAATATACAGCCAGAGAAGTTTTTTTTAATTTAGCTCGTGTTCTACGTTAAAAATTCTGGGGGTGCACCGAATGACGCGTCCCTGAGATTATATACAGATCATAAAGTCCCTTAATGTAAAGTCTTCATTAAAGTTTTGACTCTCTTTTTGTTTACATTTTAAAAGCCTGGAAAACATTTGCAAGAAGGGGGAAAAACACAAGGGGAAAAATCATCTCGGCTGCATTGTTTCTACTTTGAGACTTTCAGATGGAAAAAAGAAAATCAGGAGGGGAAGGGAGTGTGGAAGGGGGGCAGGGTTTGTCGGAAAAATACCGTATTAGTCGGGGAGCGGAGGAGAGGGGGAGTCGGAAGTGGCTCCCCTGATGCTTGGACCATCAGCTGATTTATGAGTTACATGCAACAGTTAATCAGCGTTCTTTTCCCCGTGTGCCCAGGCTCTGGGGAATCTCAGAGCAGAGCGTAGTAGCATCAGCCTCAAGCCTGCCTGCAGAAGAAGCCTAAAGGGCCCAATGCATTCCTGGGCTATTCTTGGGTGCTGCAAACCAAAAGCATTGGGCATTATTTGCAATCACATTATATTCAATAACTCCATGCAACATTTGATTTCTTACACGTTTATGTTATGTTAAGACTGTCTATGCCAAGGGTGGCAAACACGTGGCTCTAGAGCTGCATGTGGCTCTTGGCCAATAAGAATGCGGCTCTTTCCCTAGTTTTTTTTTTTTAGTTTTTTTTTGGTGTGTATTGAGGGTGGACACTTTCCTTGAAATCAACACAAGAACAATGCTTCTTGTATTGTAAGGAAAGGAGTGTGTTATGGGAAATAATATGTTTTTAATTGTGTGTGTTTGTGTGTGTCTGTCTGTCATGGCAGGTCAGTGCGTGGTGTGGCTCTTTCAATCTCACAGTTAAAAATTTCGGCTCTTTGTGTCAAACTTGCTCGCCACCCCTGGTCTATGCCGTACATGAGTGCAATGGACAACTTAAGAGTTGGATTCAACAGATAATTCATCGTAATATATTTTGCGCCCCCTGTGGACAAAGAGAAACATACTTCACTTGGCTATGCACTTTGCAATTTTCCAAACCATTTCGCGCATTATATTTCGCAATTTTTAATTTACCGTATTTTCCGCACTATAAGGCGCACCTAAAAGTCTTAATTTTTTTCAAAAGCTGACCATGCGCCTTATAATACAATGCGCCTTATTTATGGATCAATATTAAATCGCAAAGTGTTCAAACTAACTTGCAGCCGCCGACTAGATTTTCCCCCGAACGCCAAGTAGTCCGCGGTGTATGCTAGGATTTATTTACCGGCGTTTCATTGGCTAACCAATGTGTCAATCATCATTTGAACCGATCACTATTGGCTAAAGATATTCGGAGGTCAAGGGGCGGATCCTTTTTATCATTTACAGGCTGGCATTGGCTTGAACTGTAAAACAAAGCCTGCAATTGGCCAAAAAAGATGTGTCAATCATCAGTTGAATCGATCACTATTGGCTAAAGTTATTCGGAGGTCAAGGGGCGTATCCTTTTTATCATTTACAGGCTGGCATTGGCTTAAACTGTAAAACAAAGCCTGCAATTGGCCGAAAAAGATGTGTCAATCATCAGTTGAATCGATCACTATTGGCTAAAGTTATTCGCAGGTCAAGGGGCGGATCCTTTTTATGATTTACAGGCTGGCATTGGCTGAAGCGGCAAAACAAAGCCTGCAATTGGCTGAAAAAGATGAATGCGTATAGCACGTGGTTTGACGGCATACAGAAAGCATTTTTTTACTATTCTGTATTTGTAAATATTTTATTCTCCTGGATTTACTAAACTCACGGATATAAGAGGACCACGGCTGCACATTATTATGAACACAACGACTTTGGTGAGCTACCCTGGCTATATATTTTCCCAGTATCTTGTTTCAGACTGAACTCGATGTTTCTGTGATAAGCGGTGCAGATAATGGATGGAATGGAGTGTCTATTTTTAAATCAAACTCAATTCCAAGTGTTTATTGTCATATGCACAGTAAAGTTGCGAGCGAAAAAGAAAATAGAAACTAAGGAATGGTTGGCATTTCTTGAATCCCAAGACTTTAACGTTACGAATGATATTTGAAACGATGCATTTGAGTGACATCGTACGGACACCGCATCCGCACGTGTCTACGACACGTATTTGCTTCTTTGCAAGATTTGGGAATGTTAAGGGGGTAATCAGTTTGACTGAATCATCTGACTGTTTTGTCGACGTACCCATTGTAGCGCCTTATAATCCGGTGCGCCTTATCTATGGAAGATATAGGACCAAAAACTATTTTTGAGGGGTGCGCCCTATAACCCGGTGCGCCCTATAGTGCGGAAAATACGATAATATATATTTTCAAAAGAGTAACTCTGGGATATGTTATTGGGAGGCTGAGAAAATTATAGATTTAATAGATTTTATTTATTACTATACATCTACAACTATTTTGTATATATGAACTATTTATATTTAAAATATAAACTATTTTTAGTATTTGTAACCATTTTTAAAATTACGTAATAGGTAAGCTAACCTCCAAAATATTTCCAACTGATGTAAAAAAACCATTATGAATAATATTGAGTTTGTGAGATATAAATAAATCAATTTATCTTTGAGGCGGCAATTTTGACACGTTTTAGAGTAAAAATGACATTTTCGTTTCTCAAGAAGCAAACAATCACATATTTGCTCTAGAAATATTACCAACTTTCAAAATGGCTACCCTCCTGAGAATAATGAAACCATGTGGATTAAATAACACCATACAAACAGAGGATTCATCAAAAGGTCATATCTTGTATATCTTTTTTTGACTCCATCTCTTGGGACAGGGCGCTATTTCCCCACTTGATGTCACCTGAAAATGACATCACTGTCGCTAAGGTAACATCCAAATACATTGCCTCCTTTTTTGTGTCTTGGTATCAGCTGCTCACGAGCAGAGCTGTGATTGGTCAACAAACCGTGATGTCATCTTCAGCTGACGAATAGCAAAATGGCCACCCACTGATTTATCGCTTTGTTTATACTCTGCGAAAACAGTGTCAGTGTTTTTAACTAGCGTAAATGCATATGTGAAGACATTTTTAGGTTTTGCAAGTAAGACATGAACCATCGCTCACATCATGCCATCTTTCCAACAACGCAGAGCTGTGCATTTCCAAATGACCCGTCACCTTGCACCCCCCTTAACTGATTTCACACTCGGGTCACACTCTCTGGAAGTGCTTTGAAACCCCACCCAAAATAATATGTGAGGCGTCCACAGAGGTTGGGTACAAGACCAACCTTGATTTCAATCCCACGCCCGTGAATTATATATGCCTCGCGTCACACCTCCCACGCGGGCTTATGTAATGTCAGCCAAGCGCGTGGAAGCGTATGCGTGCGCGCGTGTCGACGTGGATGTATTTATAACCAGACTGGGATTGAGGGGATGGTGACTCATTCTGTTTGTTCTTTATTTTTACCCCACTATCTTGCCGCCCACACACACATATCTCCGGGAAGAAAACATAAGCGACTTTTCCTTGATACGGAAAGATGCTTTGGAATTTGAGATAAGGCCTTCTCAATGCTCAGCGTGAAACGCCTATTTATGCATCGGCTAATGAATAGGGTCACAGGTGCTCCGAAGCTTAGTTGATTAATTGGTATTTTCATGATTTAATCAAAGTAGTAATTGAGTACATTAATGCTTATAATGGGGAATATGTTATAGATCAGGGGTCACCAATCTTTTTGAAGCCAAAAGCTGCATCGGCTCGTTACAGTTTAACTGTACGGGTCAGGTGTATCGACATTTCGTTCTGTGTGTATGGTTACAAAGAATGACAATAAAAGTAAATTCTATTCTATTCTATTATATTATTTGTTACCGAATAGTGCAAAGGGCTACAATTTTGATATGCATTTCCACAATTTATCAAGTTATGCCTTTGTTGTCAAAATGTGTAACTACAATGTTATTAGCGGGTAGTAATGAAAATTGGATTTGAAGTATGGTTATAAAAGGCTAAAAAAAGGTTAAACATCAAATTCCCCAGACTATCACGATGACCCATTAACTCATTTCAGATCCAATCCACGGGCTACATAGGTGTTAGTAGGCTACTTAGGGTCTGTGGGAACCACGTGAGTCCAACATTTACTCTGCTAGCACATCACTCGCATCACAAGAATTTTTACTTTATGTGGTCAAGTTGCCAAAATTAATACAAGTTGGGAATGTGCACAGTCGCTTGCAGCTCCCTACACAAATTAAGACTAATTAAGCGCGTATTGAAAAATATCAATCACAGCATGATCTGTAACCATATTGAGTACTGTAGATGTAGGGCTCAACAGTGCAACCAAAAACAAAAACGTCGTACAACGTGGGTGTATCAAGTTCCCACATTGTTGCAGACAATAAAATAATTTGAAAATATATTATCTTATAATCAGTCATGTAGAACTGCAACAAATATGGGTGCAACCAAATCCGGTCATCTATTACCAAATTGGTCACACAAACACTTAAAGCAAAAAAAAATGTAGCTGGGTGTATGGGACAGAGATTCCAATATGGGCCTGCATTGAGTCAAAAATGACATTGGGGTCCTTGTTTGGGTCTAACTATACTGCAAA
Organism: Urocampus carinirostris; assembly: GCF_059441175.1. Lineage (NCBI taxonomy): Eukaryota > Metazoa > Chordata > Actinopteri > Syngnathiformes > Syngnathidae > Urocampus > Urocampus carinirostris. Next base: position 11,616,248 of record NC_142350.1, on the reverse strand, counting down.
CTAAGGTAGCATTTAGGAGCTTAAGTAACACAGAAGCAACAGTCACCAGATCAATTAGTGATGTTACATTTTTTGTTTTTGTGTGTCTGATCCAAAGCTCTCATTAGGCTAAACCCATGAAGTTCTTCTGTGTTTCAACTGAGTCCCAAACGATAAACCACAATTAAAATGGGAATGCTCGATTAAGTTTTATTACACAACGCTACACCTGCCTTAAGTGCTCTAATCCAGTGCTCGGCAACCTGTGGACTCCGCCAGCCATCATTGTCACATTTTTGCCCCAGTACGATTTAGCTAAGCGTTGCATACTTTCAAGGCAGCATTTGGGGAAAGGTCACTGGCGTCGGCTAGCAGACTGAAGGTAACGGCTGGAGATGAAAGTACCCGTACTGCTCCTGCGACGTCTCAGCGGTAGCCTGTTACCCACACGGACCTTGGCGCACTCACAAAATGTCAGGGCAGAGCATCAGAGTCAGGGGGTCTACTAAGTGTTGGGGGCGGGGCTTTTCCCGAGCCGTCACCCTCTCCCCAGTTTCTAAAAAGTGCCCTTCTGTAGAGTTTAGCTCGGCATCCGGGCATTACATAAGAGTTTGGGCGTAGTATGTCAGGTTTTGGCGTGTTCGCTGAGAATCCATTATTGATGAAGCATTTTCTGACATCACAACTCATCTGGATCAAAAAAGCCCCAGACGCCTCACAGTTATAACTGACACAAACACGTTACATAAGAGAGCGGCCAAGGAAATCCTTTGGACCTGTGATTTTAAAGGAGTCGACAACTCGCTGCGTGTGGGGTGACGTGATCCGAGCTCTGACACAAGGCTGAACTTACCGCTTCCATGCTAAAAATGCGTCTGTGCTACCCTCTGGGAATTACAGGAAAACCTTTCATCCCCAGAGCCATCATCACTCTAAACAAGCACACATTACGGTGAACAAAATCTTGCTTCTGTATAGAAAAAATATATTAATATTTTATTTTTTACTCTTGTTTTTTTCACAATGTTCTGCTGAATGTCATTGCACTATTTTCATTGTACTAATTCATGATTCACTTTAGACAAGTCTACAAGGACTAATTTGTAAATATTGCCTATTTATCCTCATATGTTTATATTTTATTAATTTAACGTATTTTATTACATGCGTATCCTCAAGTGCCACATCCAATCTCGTTGTAAATAATGTACATTTTAAAATCTATTGCACCTGGCCATCCTGGAAGGGGAATGGCCACACGTGAGGCCCCTACTCAGATTTCTTAATTTCTTCACATTAAGGTTTTGAGTTTTTCCTCGCCCGCATGTTTGAGATCAGAGATGATGTATTTGTAAGCTGTGCAGTCCTTTGAGACATGTTGTGTTTAAGGGCTATACAATAAATGTGACTTGACTATGTTGTAATCCATGGCAATAAAGAATTTACCATTTTATTCTCTTACCATGTACTTATTTTTTCGCAATGTTCTTTTTGCATCTGTATGAAAATGCAAACACCTTTCAAGTCATGGCACAGATTCATTACAGGGAAGTATCCATGATAGCAACCCAGCAATCAACAACAACCAACCTTGTGGAAACACATTTAAATTGTGCACGTTCCTTGCCCACGCTTACACCTCACATTCGGTGTTCCTCTTCTTTTTTTCTCTCGCAGAAAGCCACTACTTTTATACCTGCGTTATCCAGTTTCACGAGACTGTTCTGTACAGCTGCAGATGAGAGCGGGCCACTAACTCCTCAGTATCTCAAGTGAATATGCGACTAATGCCGAGATTTAGATGAGATCATCACCTGCTTGCTTGTTACAATATTAGCTGTCAAATTGAGTGATGGGGTCTCCGTATTGTACTTGCTGCAAGCACTAAGGCTGCAGCGCTCCCTGAAGTCGTCCTCTTTGAGAGAGATGGTGCTTCTCTCTTGTGGCGTTTGGGTGAACAACAGCTAAAAAAAAAAGAAAAAAGAAAAGGAAAGAAAAACGACTAAGAAGCGCCACTGTTTCACTATATCAATATCAATCCCAAAAATATGTAGATTTCTTCCCACAAAAAAACCTATTCTGCTGAAGCAGTGGCACCGAGAGCGATTTAGCCAACTCAATTCACTGTTTAACATCATTACAATGTCGTTTTTCAATTAGAAATAATATTTTAAAAACGATAGAAGGTAATATAGTTGAGCTGTGACACAAACATTTACTGGAAAAGTATGTTGTTTATAAAGAATATAAGGGCAACATACTCACCAGTACTGTCGAATATTACGTATATTAATGTTTGTCGGTTGTTTATTTCAGGTGTGTTTCGGTAGTTTAGTAGCCGGAAAGAATTTTCCTCCCTTCAACCAATCAGAGGAAGCGAGTGCTAATGACGTCAGTTGGTCTATTTAAACGGAGAACGTTGCACTCGACCTAAATCGGAAAGTGAATTTGGAAATCTGGGGCAAGACGACCATAAAATAAAATAAATCAAATTAAAATACATTTCAATTGATAAAATGCAATAAAATACAGTACTATTTTGTTTTCTCTTTACCCCCTTCAGTGGAATTAGTTTAACATGATTCAGTAATGACATAGTGCAGATTTAGACATTTGCTATACTGTATATTGAATCAACCCGACTACAAGGCAAATCTAAAAATTGGCCGCAAATTTTAGGTGTGCCTCATAATCCGAGGCGCCTCATATACCTCAAAATAGTCATGTTTATTTGTATAGCCGGCCATACAAATAGAGGTGCCTCGGATGTGCAGCCCTTTGAGACTTGTGATTCTTCTTGTGAAGGGCTATTTGTAGAGCCCTAATCACAAGAAGTCTCAAAGGGCTGCACAGATCACAGACTAATACAGAATACAGACTATTAATACGCCACCCCGATTTAAATCCTACATGAGAGCAGGGAAAAACTCAAAACCTCCGCATGAAGAAAATGAAAAAAAAACCTTGAGAGGAGACCGCACATGAGATTTTTTTCCTTCCAAGATGACCAAGCTGCAATGTATGTTGCAATACACAGACATCATCAACATGAAACAAAGGACATTCATAAACTATAGAGTAGAAGTGTGTTTTAAGCCTAGATTTAAATAGTTCCACTGAGGTTTAAAGGAATATGGAAGTTTGAATTTGGGTTTTGTCTGTTGGACTCTCTGTGTTTTGTGCAAAAGTTTTGTGGAGTAGATCACGTGGAGCAGCTCTCAGGCAGTGGGAGGTGACCAGCTGTCTGGGGGCCGAGACAGAGGAGTCGACGCGCCCTTCTTCCGGGAACGGGAGACCAATGGGAGCGGGCTGCGTCACGACCAGGCGGAGTTGACGCGCCATTCTTCCGGGAACGGGAGACCAATGGGAACCAACCAAGTGGCGGAGAAGATGCTTTGCTGAGCAACTCGGAAGAAGGAGAAGTGTCGGTTTTTGGAAGGAGAAGCGTGCAGAGATGTAGTGATTTGTGTGTTAGAAATAAATCCACTCGTAAGTGAAATGCCGGCTTCTGAGAACTTTCTATGCAGAAAAGAGCGCACAAATTGTTTGGATGAGTGGTGATTGGGAAAGGTCACAAATTGGAGTCAGATGATTAATTGAAGTTTGTGTTGATTTAACAAGAAATTCCAACAGGTTGCAGATCGAATCTCAGAGGGCAGAGCATTCCACAGCACCGGGGCCTGAATGGAGAACGCTCTTGAACCGGCTAATCTCTTCTTGGCTATTGGAATCGCTAGCAGACCAGCATTTTCCGAGCGAGGGCTCTGCGAGAAGGAACATAGGAGAAAATTCAATCTAAAATATATGAGGGGGCAAGTCCATGCATCATTTTGTATAATACCAACAGAACCTAGAAGTCTAATTTTAAGACAAAAGGAGCCAATGCAATTTGCCTTAAATCGGGGTCACATGGATCAAACTTTCTTGTCTTAGTAAAAAGGCCTCCTGCAGCATTTACATGGCCAGGGATAGCATTGGAAATGCAGTTACAATTAAATTATACAGTTCTGCTAAATAATAAATGTTCTGCCTTTGAGAAACATTGTGAGTCGTGGTATTTGAGTCCCCTCTTGTGGTTACCATGTTAATTGTACATGCTTGTTCATTTCAACGAATGATGAAAGGGGTTTTTATACCCAAAATGCAAAGAGACATTCTTTTGTCTTCATCTAAATTCGCTATTACTGTAAGGCACTACTCTCCGGTCTCCCGAAGTCCAGAATCAAGAGTCTTCAGCTGGTACAAAATGCTGCAGCGAGGCTTTTAACTAGGACAAGAAAGTCTGATCACATTACCTTTTAGCCTAAGATGTGATTACAAGGTTCTCTTGGTATTATACAAAATCATACATGGACTTGCTCCCCCATATCTTTCAGATTTGATTTCCCCCATGTTCCAGTCCGAAGCCTTCGTTCTGAAAGCGCCGGTCTACTGGTGATCCCAAGAGCCAAGAAGTGTTCCATCCGGGCACCGGTGCTGTGGAATGCTCTTCCCCCTGAGATCCAATCTGCAACCTCAGTGGAAATGTTTAAATCTAAGCTTAAAACACACTTTTACTCAATAGCATATGAATAACTTATACTTTTTGTTGACAATATCTCTGTATTATTTGTAATTGCAACATCCATTGCAGCCTGGTCATCCTGGAAGGGGAATTACCACATGTGCGGTCCCTTCTCAACGTTTCTTCATTTTCCTCATAATGAGGTTTTTGAGTTTTTCCTTGCCCTCATGTTGGTTTCAGATCAGGGGATGGTGTAACAATAGTCTGAAATAAAAGTCTGTGCAATAACCTGTGAGACTCTTTGTGATTAAGGGCTACTAAAAAAATGACTTGACTTGACTTGACTTTAATCAAGTAAATAAATAATGTTGGTTCACAATCATTTGTTCCAATGTGAGGTCACTTGTGCCTTTGACAAACACGTAGAACGGTGTTGGGGCACCCTTTTTTGGTTAACAATTTAATCATTTGTTGCCAAAGGAGAGAAAAAAGAAAAAAGACAGAACTTGGACGCCGACTTTCAAATGCTCCTTGTGAATCCTGATTGTTACATGTTGTTCACAAGCTGTCTAGCTGTCAAAAATAGGATACTTTGGAGTGAGGACAGCACAGTAACCATTTATGAATTAATTAATTAGTTTTAGTGGTAAAACCTGATGTTTTAATGTTAATATTTGTTCTTTGAAACAAATTATTTGGATTTAAATGTATTTATTTTTTATGCAACCCTAGCTCTCACCGTAGTCTTGATTCCATGAACCTTGTAGTCCATTGCTCTACATATATATCAAGTCAACTCATGTTTATTTTTAAAGCCTTTAATCAGAAGACGTCTCACAGAGCTGCACAGACCACAGACTATTAGAAACTACAGACTATTATTACACCATCCTTTGATTTAAAACCTACAACAGGGCGAGGAAAAATTCAAAATCTCAGTATGAGGAAAATGAATAAACCTTGAGAAAAGACCGAACATTATATAATCCCCCTTCCAGGATGACCAGGCTGCAATGGATGTTGCAATACACAGATATTGTCAACATGAAATATATGTCATTTATAAGCTATAGAATAGAAGTGTGTTTTAAGCCTAGATTTAAACAGTTCCACTGATGATACAGATCAAATCTGAAAGGGTAGAGCGTTCCAGAGCCCCGGCGGATCTCTTCTTGGCTCTTGGGATCACTGGGAGACCAGCATTTTCCAAGCTAAGGCCCAGAGTAGGAACACAGGGGGAAATTAAATCTTAAAGATACGAGGGGGCAAGTCCATGCATCATCACAGAACTCTAGGATCACATCTTTAGCTAACAGGGCGCCAATGCGGGATAGCTAAAATCAGGGTAATGTGATCAAACTTTCTTGGCTTAGTTAAAAGCCTCGCTGCAGCATTTTGTACCAGCTGCAGGCTTTTGATGCTAGACCTTGGTAGACCGGAGGTAGCCCCTTATAAGTGCGGAAGGTACAGTAAATGTGTATTATTATTAATTTTGTATTTGTACTTTTGTTCCACATATTATATTTTATGAAATGTGTCATCATTTTGAGAAAATACTGATTATCAGAATCAGCCAATGTCATTTACATTCACCTCAAATTGAGATAAATCCCATTTACCTTAATTTCACGTACCACATTCTCAGTGTATTGAATTTATTGCCATCTTTATTGTCCATATTGCAGTGTTCTCGTTTGCCCGCGTCCCTGCGTCCTAGACGCATCATTTTTCAACCCTGTATGTAACTTCCCACATGCCGACATTTCTTGTGTAAATACCATGTAAATTATAACTATAGCCTTATCCCCCTTGTCTTATAACATTATCTTCTCTGTTCCTTTATCTTCTTGCTCATACCTCACTTGAATGTGTAAAACTGGAGTGTCATGCCCAATTTCGTTGTCACAATATGTTAGCCCATTTGTAACAATGACAATAAAGGTATATTCTATTCTATTCTATTTTTAGTGGGGACGCATCGTGTCAAATCAACGTGCGTCCCCGGGACGCAACTTTTTTGACACCAAATTGTCATTATTACCCAACTACTTTTTTTTATAACGAAGATTTACCACACTCCAAACTTTTCGTCAGGCCGATCCGCTATTGTCGTTTTGGTCTCGTGCCGATCTCGGCAAACGAGATCTTGTTGCTTCGAGATGACGTCATTGTTGTGGTGGTTGTCGTTGAGTGAAAGATAAGTATGCCACAATAAAAACAGTTGGTTTTAGGTGCAAATCAACAAAAAATTGGTAATTTCTTCAGTGTCGGTAATAAGTCGAAACATAATAGAAAAAGTGGTAACAAGGGCAATAGTTCCGGCACGAAAAAACGGCGGAGAATTTCTTCAGAAGACCGCGCAGGCATGGAAAACACGTGTTTTGAAGCGAACGATTCGACGAAAGATAAACAAAAGAATACTCCTAGCAAGAAAAGGACTTTTCTGCCAAAATGGACTCAATTGTCACGAAGATTACCAGAACAGAGCAGGAGACCCCAGAGCGTTCGTACAATACTTTTATTTGGGGAAGCACAAGGGTTAGCGGGAAACTTCGGACGACGTAGCCAATCGTAGCGTGGGACGGAAGCAGGTTGAGTTTACCGGGACTGAAGAGATGATCGTAGCTTGGGACGGAGCAGGTCGGATCGGAGGCAGGCAGAGAGAATCAGGTAAACAAGGCACAGGTAATCGGGAGCGTCATACGGGGTACAGATGTGAATCCTCCGACAAGGAGTTCTCCGCGTAACACGTTTAAAAGGGGAGCATTGACCAATCAGGAAGCACATTCCAGCGCGCCACATGATTACCCCAGGTGACTCCACTTGGGTAATCATGACAGAACCCCCCCCCCTCAAGGAACGGCTCCAGAAGTTCCCCAGGAAAAAAATAAAAATAATTTTAACCCAAGACACGTCACAGGGAAACACAGGCAGATCAGGACAGGCAGAATCAGAAGAGTCCAGACTCAGGGGGGTCGGATTCAGAAGAGTCCAGACTCAGGGGGGTCGGATTCAGAAGAGTCCAGACTCAGGGGGGTCGGATTCAGAAGAGTCCAGACTCAGGGGGGTCGGATTCAGAAGAGTCCAGACTCAGGGGGGTCGGATTCAGAAGAGTCCAGACTCAGGGGGGTCAGATTCAGAAGAGTCCAGACTCAGGGGGGTCAGATTCAGAAGAGTCCAGACTCAGGGGGGTCAGATTCAGAAGAGTCCAGACTCAGGGGGGTCAGATTCAGAAGAGTCCAGACTCAGGGGGGTCAGATTCAGAAGAGTCCAGACTCAGGGGGGTCAGATTCAGAAGAGTCCAGACTCAGGGGGGTCAGATTCAGAAGAGTCGGACTCCGGGGTGCGGAAAGGGAACAGACAAGACAGGAGAGGAAAGACGGGACAAAATCAGTACAGGCAGACTCAGGGCAGGCATGGGAGTCGAACAGGCAGGCATGGGAGTCGAACAGGCAGGCTTGGGAGTCGAACAGGCAGGCTTGGGAGTCGAACAGGCAGGCTTGGGAGTCGAACAGGCAGGCTTGGGAGTCGAACAGGCAGGCTTGGGAGTCGAACAGGCAGGCTTGGGAGTCGAACAGGCAGGCTTGGGAGTCGAACAGGCAGGCTTGGGAGTCGAACAGGCATACTTGGGAGTCGAACAGGCATACTTGGGAGTCGAACAGGCAGGCTTGGGAGTCGAACAGGCAGGCTTGGGAGTCGAACAGGAAGGCATGGGAGTCGTTCGCAGTCATACGGCCGCAGGTGCCTTAGCCAATTTTGCCATGTCGGAACTGACTTGCCGAACTGCACAACAGGAATCGCGCTGCTGATTCAGACTTTTATAGCGGTCAGGGGGCAGATGTACGAACGCGGGGTCCATTCTGGTCGGAGGATTCTGTCACGAAGATTACCAGAACAGAGCAGGAGACCCCAGAGCGTTCGTACAATACTTTTATTTGGGGAAGCACAAGGGTTAGCGGGAAACTTCGGACGACGTAGCCAATCGTAGCGTGGGACGGAAGCAGGTTGAGTTTACCGGGACTGAAGAGATGATCGTAGCTTGGGACGGAGCAGGTCGGATCGGAGGCAGGCAGAGAGAATCAGGTAAACAAGGCACAGGTAATCGGGAGCGTCATACGGGGTACAGATGTGAATCCTCCGACAAGGAGTTCTCCGCGTAACACGTTTAAAAGGGGAGCATTGACCAATCAGGAAGCACATTCCAGCGCGCCACATGATTACCCCAGGTGACTCCACTTGGGTAATCATGACACTCAATTATATTCCTGGTTATGTATGCTATGAGGAGGATGATAATGGAGGCTACATGTTCTGTCATGCGTGCACCCAGCGTGACAAAAAAACTGGATTGCATAAATCATTTCGCAATACGAACTTTCAGAAAAAGCACATTGGATTGGCACAACGACAACGAAAACCACAAATTATCTATGGAAATTCCGTTACTGCAATTGGACCTTGAGAATGCATTACAACTGTGGCGGGACAGCAAACCAGGAAGAATATTTGAACTGAAAAATCTGAAGTGATTAAAACTGCTTGAATATATAGACTAATATTTCAGCAATATTATTTTGTATAATGTACAATATTTTTGTGAACTAAAAAATCTGAAGTGATAACTGCTTTGTATTACCAATTAAGTGTGATGATTAAAACTGAATGAATATATAGATTTATATATTTATTTATATATTTGTCGCCGATTTACAATTTCAACCTCGATAACACTAAATTTTGGGGACCCATAGATCTGTGTTGGGACCCATTGATGTTTGAGCATGCGAGTCCCTGGGACCAATCACTTTTCAGAGGTAAAATGAACACTGTATTGTATCCCTGCGTTTTACAAGTAGTCTATAAATCCATAGTTGGGGACATTGACAATTTTCTCATGTTTTTCATTGTTTACAGATGTTCCTCTCACTTTCTTTGCACGCTATCACAGCTTGAGACAATAGTGCCTTGAAACCCACGAGGCAATGATGGAGGGGGAACCTGGTTGGATGCCAGTATCATTCATTGTTTGCGAAAGGGAGGACAGGCAGAGGAGTGTTGTCAAAAAACACAATGGGGGTTATTTTTCCAAGCAGGATCCACATTTTCGTATACAGAAACACAGGCAGAAGCACGGGAAGGTTATTATATTGCACTCGAATTGTAAATAAACCGACACAAATAGCTAGTTAGCTGCAGTAAAAGTTTATTGGAGGTATTATTTAACATTGGGGGCGGCAGTAGCTCAGGAGGTAGAGCGCTCGTCTTGGAATCAAGGGATCCCAGTTCGAATCCCGGCTTGTCCGTGTTACATGCCGAAGTGTCCTTGGGTAAGACACTGAACCCCTAAGACCCCCAATAAGCAGGTTAGCGCCTTACATGGCTGCACGGCCGCTATTGGGAAATGTGAAGCACATTGTAAAGCGCTTTGGGAAGTCATTGACTTGAAAAGCGCAATAGAAATGCAGATCATTTAACATTTAATATGACTTTTTAAAGCACCAGTGTGTAATATTTCACCACTAGATGGCACTGTATTGTCTAATGTGGAGAAAAACCACTGCTAAGAGCACTGCCGAGCAACAAGGTGCCAAACAAACATGGCGACGACTTCTGTGTGAATGAAATACAAAATTTCTCGACCTATGATTTTTTATAAAAACCAACATTGGTATAATAGTTCTTGTAGTTTCGTAGTTCCAAAACAACATTTGTTCTTGTCATGAAATGGAGCGGGAAACAGGAAAAAAAGGACCCATTCGCGTAGATGTACTCACAATTTATTGGGGGAAGGATGAGGAGGATGCGCACACTCGATCCGGGGATCGATGGTCACGGAGTGGATTAGAAATCCAAACAAAAGACAAGGTGTCAAAAACAAACAAACGGATCAGACCAAAACTAGGCATTTAACAAGTTTTAACAGAAGTCTCATGGAGTTTAACCAGGTTTAACAAACGTTCCAGCCCCGCACAGTACAAAGGAGCACGCTAAAGTACTCCAAGAGCAATCAGTCCAATGCGTCTTAGCCGGTGTCGAGGGGCGGGGCCAGCTGGGTGCTATGACAACCGTGCAGGACATGACAGTTCTTACTGAAGGAAAGTTTTTTTCTGCCACTACGCAGCACTAAATATTACACACTGTCTTTTTGAAAAATATGGAAAATATATTTATCAAATTTTATCTTGAAGGTTTATTTTTACATATTGAATTTTACTGTTCACAAGAAGTACATATTACACTTAAAAAATAAAGAGTATTTTCAATATATTTTTATATATTGAAATAAAACTTTAACAGTAGTATTCAGTACTTCACCCACAAAGTTTTACTCGGAATGTAATATGGTCTGTTTTATTATGTAAGTAATAATGAAAATTAAAGAATTTCCCTAAATCTATTTATATTGTTTGAAGTGAATTGAATTGAGTTATATCAGGAAAAAAATTAGTTGTGGGCAAAAAGACTCAAAAGATTAGTATCATTACCCAGTCAAACTATTTAGTGGTTTTCATATATTAATTTTACTTCTAACAGTTATTCAACACAAAGAAAATAACAGACTTGGGGCGATTTTCTATTGTTGTTTTAAAATATATTATATAAATATTTCTGCCTTCAAAGGTTTGAAATAGTTGACAGTAAAGGTGGGTAAGTAGTAACACAAATTATCATGGCTACATGGCCGCTATTGGTGTGTGAGTGTGTGTGCGAATGGGTAAGTGTGAAGCACATTGTATAGCGCTTTGAGAGGTCTTCATTGACTTGAAAAGCGTTATATAAATGCAGACCATTTACCATCAGTATCAGCTTGTATGAGGCCCTCAGTAGTTGCGGCAGCTATCAATAATGGTATTGGCAACCCCTCTTTTGGCCGTATGATTAGTCACTAAAAAAAAATGTATTCTATGTTGGAACATTACGATTCATTTTATAAACTGTATTCTTTAGACTATAAGGTGCTCTTTATATATATATATATATATATATATATATATATATATATAAAAACTGCTGTGTTGGGAGTCATTAGGTGACCAAACCCCCCAATTCCAACCCTTAACGCCGAGCACCAAGCAGGGAGGCAATGAGTACCAATGTTGTAAGTCTTAGGTATGACTCGGCCGAGGCTTGAACCAGCAACCCCCCAGTCTCGGAGCGGGCGCCCTACCATCTAGGTCATCAGCTGCTCTGTTTAGTCTCAGCCAGTTGTCATGGGGGTATTCCTGGTCTTTGGGCAAGGTTGAATAAAAGTCAGCTAAAGGGACAGCAGAGTACTTGGTACAGCTAAAGTGTTTCCCGAGAAGACTATAAATCATGTCAGGGCGGGTATAGACGTCTATATTACTGTTTCTAATGCGAAACCTAACTACATCTTTAGCTTTTCCTCTCAAATGCATAATGATTTCCTCGGCCTGCTCTTCAAGCCTCACATTACTCTTCATAATAAGCCTCACATTACTCTTCATAATAAATGTCCTCAATAGAGCTTCCCACTCATGTACTTTTATTGAGTCTGAGCCATCCCCAATAAATGAACAACAGTACTGTGCAAGAGGTGTTTAGAGTATCCAACAATTCTCACGCTGTTGTAGACGAGAGTGCTGAGACATCAGATGAGTCAGTGAAAAGGGCAGTTCCACCAGGCACGAATGGTTATGTGACATCTGATGCTGTTCTCAGTGCTCAGTCCACTGGCGGCGTGAGTCAAGTGATGGGAACGGATGCTAACTTCAATCTTCTGCAGAAGGAAGATCAGTCAATGGCACTCCCACAGAGTCAGCTTGTTGGTCTACAAGAACATGACAACACAATAAGCAGAACCATGTACTTTGTGCATAGACACAAGAGACCTACCAAGTGTGAGAGAGCTGTCGAGTCGCCTAGTGTGATGGAACTACTGAAGCATTGGAGCAGACTCACCATACAGAATGGTGTGCTCTACAATCGTAGGGCCAAAGGATCACCCCTCGTCGTGGGAGACCGGGTGTTGATCGCCAACAGAGGTGTCCCAGGGAAACGCAAGGTTGCAGATAAGTGGGAGTCGACCCCGTATGAAGTCATATCAGTCAAGCCTGATCTCAATGTCTATAGAGTCAAGGATTGCCTGACGGGCAAAGAGAAGGTAGTTCACAGGAATTTGCTGCTCTCTGTTAGCTTCTTGCCCTGTGAGGGAGATCTGGCCAGCGAATCCGAACACTCAGGGTGTGACGCTGCTATGCACGGAAGTGATGTATGCCCTGATGTACCTGACGCGGTCGAAGACAGTGATGTCCGTACAGTAAACTGGGTGATACAGTCAGGCGAAGAGCAAGTTCATTCAGAGATGGAGGATAACTCACTAGACAGCAAATATGATGTCCAGTCTGACTCTCTCACAGTCGATACATCCAGTCAAGGAAGTCAGCACATCCCCGAACAAGATGATGATCATACTGCAAGTGACAATGCGGAAAGCCCACCACGGTGCTCTGCAAACATGATCCTTTTGGGTATGGGCTCTCCAGACACTGTCCTCCGAGACGAGACCCCAGTGAACACTGACCCCCCAGACATTGTCTCCCCTAGTACTGATGCATATGAGACAGCCGCTCCTAATACTGACTGTTTAGACTTGACTGTCCCAGACCCTCAAGCTCAGGTTATTTGTGCTCAACCTAGCCGTTATGATCTTAGGGTCCGCCAGTCCATCAGGCCTCCTAGTCGTCTTATTTGTCAGATGAATGACCAGTTGGTAGGTGACAATTCTGTGTCCGCAATATCTGCTAGTTCCTTGTTTAAGTTCTTTAGAGATGCACTTTCAGTTTGAGTAACAAAGCTCGAGTAAGAAACAAGAATTGTGCCTATGTGAGTACTTGAAACTACAGGAACAATGTTTTATATTTTAGAGATGTAACAGGCATCTTTGAGTCTGTGCTTAGTTAGGAGTTTGTTCGCTTAATTTCTTTTCACACTTCTTTTTGGGAGTGTGAAAAGTTTTAGAACTGACATGCACTTCAGTTTGTTCCTTGTAATACTGTACCAGTTTTTGTGTCCTTTCTCTTCATCAGTATTTGCACTTTTGCATCTGATTTTTTTTGTTTAGTGTAGCACTCCCATATTTAGCAGAATTTCAGGGGGGTGTATGTAACAAGTGTAATAATAACTTTTGTTTTATTGAAATTCCTGTTGAAATATGTGTACAGTTTTTGATAAGTGTCCTGCAATGACGAGTCCAACAGTGCCACCTGCTGGTATGGGGTAGGGTTTGTTTTGGCTTTTGACATGTGAGCGGAAGGCGAGGTTTTGTTGGCAGTCTACAGAGCGAGCTGCCAACGGTAAGTCACATCTTTTGGTGCTCCACAAAAAAAGTTAATTTTAAACATTATAACCACAGCTGACAAATCTCTCAACATGCACACTAATGTGATTGATGTTGTCAAGCTGTTTGGATTTATTTTCGTTTTGTTTCTGTTGTGCTAAAATGTTAATTTCCGTTGTAGAGATCAAAGCCAGCAGAGAAGCTAATGTTGTAAGTCATTTATTTGCAGGTAAATTGTACCCGTTTTTATACTCATTATTGTTCTTATTTCTATTTTCTCATATATATAAGAAGGATGATGTTGGTTAAAATTAAGACTTAAGAAAAATATGTTGACTTCAATGTAAACGTTTAAAAAAAAACACAATACAATCTCTTGTTAAAAGTATCTTGTTAAAATGGATGAAAAAATGTATTGTGATATTCTAAAATGTATTTTATGTAAAATGAAAAGAAAGCTCTTTGATATGCTTTGGGCAGTCTACAGAGCGAGCTGCCAACGAGATCAAAGAGATCAAAGCCAGCAGAGAAGCTAATCACGTGTTGTGACTCATTTCATTTGCAGAAACTGTAAAAAAAACCTCATCATCCAGTCCAGCGTGAATGTGGATCTTTGGTGGGACAGGTACACCGCGGTTACATTGGTGCCGTGACCCGGATTGTGCCTTCTCCGACTCTCGCTCTTCTTCTCTTGCTTGCTGTGGCTTACAATCAGCGATTTTTGATGTTACGGCGTTTTGGTGTTTAGCACCCGGACGGTCCTTCGGCCGTAGTGCCAGTAGCTGTAGCCTGATATCGTGGTGGTTACAGTGGTGACAAACCACAAGCCTTGCAACAGCATGCTGTCTGTGTACTGGAAGACTGGAGCTGCCAAAGACGCTTCAACTAGAACAACCATGTTCACCTTGCTGAAGAGTGTCGGCTTGAGCTGTGCAGTGGTGTAGCATGGGTTGAAAAACTCAATAAG